>NC_070596.1:20377099-21127099 GCF_027409825.1 Scomber japonicus
GGTATACAATTAATCTTAACTGAGGCCTAATTACAGTACAGGACCAGACTAATCTTGCTCATAAGTGACCACTATCTAAGCTTGTAACTGACCTGGACTGTTGCTTCCGAAATCATCCTCTTTAAGCAAGGGTCCAATAAGCTCCAGATGGGTATGGATATGCTGGTTGATGTGTGGGGACCACTGGTCACATTGATGGAGTCTACGGAGGAGCTGCACTGTTGACTCCAGCAACACGGTGGTCTGAGGGCTGCAGAGAGGGTCCCCAGGAAGGAGATTACTGGGCATGCCTCGCATCTGGAGGTCACGCAGTGCCACCTGTGGGGAATACAGAGGAAAAATGTTGTTGCACTATAAAATACTATTTGAATAATATACAGTACCAGTCAAAGGTCTGGACATACCTTCCCATTCTCTTGAATAATACACTGTGTCCAAACCGTTGACTGGTACTGTCTGTGAAATTTTAGAAATTTTCCTGCAATGTTTCCTCACATTAAATGTGTGGTCATTTCATTGTATGGGTAGCAGTCTATTCTGCTTACCTTGAAATGTAAGTGACTATGAGGAGTTCCTACAGTAGGTCTCTCTATTAATGTAAGGACCCAAACAATACTGGATTTTTGGGATTGATAACGATATTAGGGAGTGAAAAAATTTCCAAAATGGATATATTGGCTGAGAATTTTATATATACACAAATTTTGCACCTCTTGCCGTATAAAGCAGGTGCCCACAGTGCAACATGTACAGTATATTATGTACCTTCTCTCCAGGATTACTGCTGTAGAACAACACACAAGGGTACAGTTCAGAGGCAACCACACCTTCAAATGCCAACTTTGGCTCCTAGCATAAAAACAAGACAAAAAAGACAGCGAAAGATTGAAAAACAACTCAATAATCAATTAGAGCAAAACCGCTGAATACTGACTGTGAATATTTGGTCAGACCTTGTCATTCTTTGCAAATGATACAGTGTGAGCCTCCATGTCCAGGATGCAGGTGATGGTATCACCCTGGGTAAAGGAGGGAAGGGTGCGGACAAGTTCCCCTCCATGGTACAGGTTGCCACTATAAGCACGATATAGCCACATGTCAGTGGTGGTGTGGTGGTTGTAATCTCGAACAGGCCAGCGTGAAACACCAATACAAGTGCCTTCATTGCCTCTGTTCTCTTTGGTAATGTAGAACTGAAGAGAGAAGTTGGTAAAAAAAAAAAAAAGTTAACCAATAAAGAAAATCAACATTAAGATTTTAACTTTATGAGTGTGTTTTTTTTCTCCATCTAGACATCAGTGTTTACCTTCCATATAAAACAGCCAGATGTGATTGCAGTGGTTGCCAGGCCATAACCTTTCCCTCCTGAGCCATGCGAGAGGATGTTCCCGCTCTCCAGAGAACAGCAGATTAACTTGTGTGGGTCAAAGGAAAAGTCTCCAATGGGAATACATTCATCATAGCTGCCAGGATTCTGCCAAACAATGAAACAAGAGTTGGATAACAAAACTTAAGCACCACATATCAAAGCTGTCCAATAAATAGATAAATGTACATAATTCACTATAATTAGAAATCCCATGAAAATGTAAAGGGTTAGAAATGTGATATAAAGACAATGGCTACCAATTAGACTTGACTGATGGAGTTCTATAGTAAATAAATGATTAGCAACTCATACTCAAATGAAAATTATCATATTATAATGTAGTGTTATATTCTATACTCACACTTTAAATAATTAGACACTAATTAAATTTGTTTCACTTTTCTGTCCAGCCCCACTTTTCACCCCACACCCGTCACAGAGAACAAGCCCATCTGTTCATTTCATTACTGCCAAGAGTGCATTTCACTCATTCTTAAACAAGGCATTTTGTACTTTTAAAACTGCTGCATTCATTCACTATTTTTAAACATGTATAGCTTTCCTTTTTGATATTGTAATGGGGGTCAGTATAGTCATTAATAACATGAATGATTTGCAATATCTGAAAATTGAGAAAACATGATTTCAAAAAGAATGACAAATACATACATTCAAATACTTTAGAAGAACTATCTATTTTTTTCCTTATTTTAATTGAGGTCAGCTGATTTCTAAACAGGACATCAGTGGCTAATACTTGACTATTACCCCCATGTCTTTATCCGCTGTCTCTTCGTGGTTCTTCTCAGCTAGTGGTTCCTCCCACATATAAGCAGACAACAGCTGAAAGAGATGTTTAACAATCTACAAGAAGATGGAGAAAAAAAAATATTGGATAATGCATTGCACTATACAAATATATACAATTTCAGACTTGCAAATGTTTTATGTCAGGGAGCCTGTAATTTTCATGCTGAATGTCTTCTTGATCTACTTTAACTCAATAATTTCCTGCCATGAACTGTAACTGTAGTAGAGTAGTACAGAGAATTGCATGTGAGGTTTACTTTTTTTTCTCCTTTTTTTACATCATACCTGTTGAATTTGAGCTGTATCAGAACAAGCAGGTAACAGTCTTTCTAAAACATGGAAGGCCAAAAGCTTAGTGCGAAGATTTTGGAAGCATGGAGATCCTGAAAAGGGGGATGGAGATGGTGATGAACAAGGAATTCAAATAAAAACCAGTAAACAATACTGCACCATAATGCTGTTTTTAATTATGACTTTAAATGGTCTTACCCGAAGAGCACTTGTGGGAAATAATGGCCATGAGTGGATCAATCCATTTGACAAACGTAGAAAGTTTTTTCATCACTCTTAAGGACAATACACGCCTCAGAAACACCAGGAAATCTGCAAGCTGAGATTCAACCACTTTGCTGCTTTCCACTCCTAAAACAGCAAAAACAGAAGGAAAACTGTACACTAAACCAGGAGGAATAACACATTCCACAAATGACAAATAATACATTTAATTATGCTCTATAATAACATTGCATTCACAGGAATTTGTAAAAAACATAACAAAACTCAATGAAGTTTAACATAGCTGAATTTGCCACACCAACTAGATTTGCACTCTTGCTGCTGGTCTCCAGATCTGTCCTCTCAGCTGTTCCTCTCTCTGCTGCCTGCTGTTGCTGGAAAGTGTACAAGATATTTTGGAGCTGCTCACACATCACTTCCATTAGAGCATCAGATACATCCATGGGTACCAAATCCTCACAGGAGCTGAGAGCACAGAACAATTTGTTATGCAAATGAAAACACTTCAGAGTCATTTTTCAATTAATTAAACAGTAGAGGAGGTCATGCACGCTTCTTTATAGCTGTTTGCTGTCTCAACACCTTCTCACCTTGAAGCTACAGTCAATATCTGAAGCAGTCGGGCACAAGCTAGTCTGACAGCTCCGCTTAGTAGCATGGTTCCAGATGTAGAAGCTGCATACCAGCCCTGGTTTATCAGTGCACAGCTGTTGTTGGTCAGCATGGAAAGGATTTCTAGGATGCCACACTCAATGACCAGCACCAGGTCCACTGGTTGGTAGCAGAAATTCAGTGCAAACATGGTGGCTAGGAGAAGGTGCTGGCAGGAACCTGAGTGTGATAGAGACAATATCAAGTTCGGCAAAGTCAAATAAAAGCTGCTGTTGCAAAAAAAGAAACAAAATGAATGGGGAGCATTACAATGCATCATGAACAAACCTGGATGTTCTCTTTCCAGCAGGACCCTCTGCCTGAGGACACGCACCACCTGCTGGTAGAAAGTGTGGGCTGCAGATTGTAGCTCTCTTTGTGTATCCATGGAAGCTGAATGCGTACCAGACTGGATCAAAATAAGAAAGTAATTTATATTACATTTTTTTCAGCTTGAGAGTATTAATTACTTGTTTCCATAATTACTGATGATATAAACATCTGCACAAATATTGTGATAGCATGATTATTAGATGTACCATGTAATGCTGCATCTCATAATGAGTTCCCGATTGAGAGCCAATGATTTGTGTTCCCAGACCAAAGCATCCACAGAGGAATTGGAGCTGCACCGATTGTAACAATGTGGGAAACTGAGGGGACACTGTGAAACCACTGATCTTTTCCTCCATCTTAGAGAGGAAGGATGACATCTGACAAAAAGCCTCTAGACGTACCTGACAAAAAAAAATAGTTACTGGTTAATTGGAAATGAACTTTATTCTGTATTTCCAATCAATTGTTACAGGTTTTTAATCATTTACACCTATACATGGTCCTACTTGGTTGATTATATCTGTTATTATATTAAAAAGATGTAGAAACACCACAAACATAATGGCTACGAATAGGTTTGCTGAAAGCACACGATCAATGAACAAATGAACAAATAGCTGCAGGTGTTCTAATTCCTCAACAATTATATTTAACATTTTATAAAAGACGAAAAACCTAAATACCTCAGCCCTCTGCTGCTGCTGCAGTATGGCAAAAGTAATGGCCTTCGGATCTGCGTGACTACAAGTCTGTCCACCCGGCAATGTTGGTGAGGAGGCTGACGAGTAGAACAAGCTTCCGCAGACAAAGTTAAACACCTGGTTAAGAATCAACAAAGTGTTGTTGCCATAGTGGGGCATAGAGGTGGTTGGGCTGATGCACTGTCTCAGGCGATCCCAAGCGTCTTTCATGATGCCCAGAGAGCAGAGAGGTAAGCCTGAAGCAGACAGATAAGAGGTGTAAAGCAAGTATTGTCTCAGTTAATTATTCAGTGTTTTTTTTTTTTGGGGGGGGGGGGGGGGGGTTATGAAAGAAAATTAGTTGCATTCAGAGCAGGGACCATCTCTTGGCCTGCCAATGTGACTTCCTGGAGTCTCTGCTGGGTGCCTGGCAGCCTCACGGTGACAACAAGTCCCCAGGAAATCATTGCACAAGGCCAACGAAACAGTCCTGCACATTACGAACTGTAAAACAACTAATTATCGCTTTTCCCCTTCAGTTTTTACTCATACTTAGGGCACATTTGAGAGTGTTGTCAATCTTTTAATATAAGTCTATAATAAGAGAGTAAATATTGAACTATTCCTTTAAGACAGTACTGTAGAGTATGAAATATCCAAAAAGTGCATTAACTGACACAAAGTATACCACTTACCCATTTTATTCTTTGAAGATCCCATGGTGGTTTTGGATTGATCAGACTAAATAAGACAAACACAGTATATTAGCAGTGATAAGGTGTTGTAGGGTCAAATATTGGTACAGTAAAAGACTTACCTGTTTTCTGCTATCAGCCATCATCAAGGATTCTGTTGATTTCCTGAAAGAAGGATGATACAGACAGTTAGTGCAGAAACAGCTCAGTTAAATACAACGGCATTGAAACAAATCACTCACACACAGCCTGATGCAGACTTTACCTTGCTCTGCTGTTCATTGCCTGAATATTCTCCCTTTCGCTGGGTTCCACCCAAGCAGGCCTGACCCCCAGCAGGAGGAAGAGACAGCGGGATACTACCAGATGGCAGGCAGCAGGAAAAGACAAGCTTTCATCGGACTCTCCGTGCTTTTCCCACTGCTGCTTGCGATCCAGCTCCCGCTCTGGGCTGACAGGGCTTTCCATGCTGCTGGGGAGGGTGGAAGTACCAAAGGACTCGTACACAGTCACGCTCTGCTGTACTTGCATGGCCTCCCGGGTAGCCATGAATGACTCCAATACTTCTGCACAGACAGGAACGACCTTTGAGATCATTGTAATAATAATGGTGTATGTACGTACATGTGTTATGTCTATTTCTGTCAACCTATACAAACTGAATGACATTTTTACATTGCTGGAAAAAAGGGCAGAATAGAGATATGCCATCCTGACCTGACAGGTACATACGACTGTTGCTAAATGTGTCCTCCTCTGCAATGTCTTCCTGGTTGTGGTTTGCTGTGGGAGTTGGGGGCACCTGCACCTCCCGGCTACACTGACCTCCGGACTGCTGTTGCTCTTTTCCTGCCTGGTCCACTGAGGTACTTGGTTCTTGCCTGTCTGAATCAGGACTTTGCGGAGATTGAGAGGTCTGCAAATTCAAGAAATGTGTAGTGAAACATGTGTTTTTTCATTTTCTATCACAATCATTTTAAATCATTTCATGCAGTAATTTTAATGTAGTAACAAAGTAATGAAAGAAAACTGTTAAGGTTTATATTGTTTATAAATCACTCTGTATTGCTCTATAACTGCTTATCATTGTCAAAAATAGCTGCACTGAATATGTATTTGATTATGGTGCAAAGTGGAGTAATTTTCATAATGATACCTGTTTGGCAGCAGCCTGCACCTGTGAGGTCTTTGGGGAGTTTTTATGGGCCAACAGCGTGCTCCTGATTTTATAAACTGTTTCATAGACATCTAGCAGCAGCTCACAGGGCTCATATCTGTCTCAAAGGAGAATGGATAAATAAGAGTGGATAATTAGCATTGCACTGCATTGCGGTACAGATGTTATGCAATAATTCATTCACATAATTCTGTTTTTTTTAAAATGTAAACAATAAACATTAACCATACAGACAACTGTAGCCTTTCTAGGGTTTCAGAATTAAATGTACAGGAATAGGTATCCTGCAAATATTTGTGTTACTGACCTGTCCTGCACACTGGCCTCATCCTGCAGCCCAGTGTGCTTCAAAAGTGCAGCCAGACTACAGCGACAGACAGTCTGCAGCAAGCAGTCGCCCGAAGAGCCCCCACTCTCCCATTCTGCTCTCACAGCAAAATAACACATTACACCAAAGTCATGAAAAGGGAAAATGCAAGTCTAATGACCAGAATTTAAATATCATAAACAGACAATGCACTCATCCACAAAGACAAATGTGACTCAAGGTACCTTTGCTGAGAGCGTACTCCTCCATCTTCCGCCACAGACCACCTGCAGATCCTCTGGAGGATCCCAGTGCCAGTTCCAGTAAAGTCCTGGTTTCCTCACTCAGACTCAACTCTGCCAGCCTGGAATCACTACTGCCCAGCAGGGCCACCTCCGTCAGCCATGCCATGCTAGAGTCTACAGGACAAACCATGAAATGGGATGTAGGACCGGTTAAAAAAAGAAAACTAAAACAAAAATAAGTTCATTTCCTCATTTGCATAAAGAAATGGTCTAGAATCTGTACCATGTAATCATATCTTCCCTTGTTTGGTTCTATTAGGGGACCTTTTTGTATGTTAGTCCCCTCAATCTAACTCCATATTTCCTGTCTATTTCTACAGCCAACCTCCTAATAAAAGACCTTGAATATGGCTAACAATAATATTAGTTTTATTTCTAGTTTATCCAAACAGAATACGGACATAAATCAGGGGATAGGTTGGAATGTATTTGCCAAAACATTAGCACATGTGAAAGAATTGAGAGAAGGCAGTATGTTTTCCTACCCAGCTGTTCGAAGTCCATCTCAAGGCCGTTCTTGAGGAGGATATTTGATAGCCAGAACTCTGACGTTTTCTCCTGGGGTGAGGGTGGCAGGCCTTGCAACATACCACCTAGGCATCGGCCGACTGCCAGCGCTACAGACCGTTCCAGATCTAACAGCCAAGTCCACTTGAACTCCTCCTGCTGTTGCTGCTGTCCAGGACATGTGTTTTCTTCACCTTTATCTACCAGAAATATATATTGTAAGCATTATTGTCATTGATAAAAAAGGGGATCCTTTTTATAGAACTATAGTCAATATACCACTGACCTGTGCAGGGTTTCTGAGCCTCCATCCCTAGCTCCTGTTCCTCCAGCAGGCCTGTCTCTGGCAGCAATCTGCTGAAGTCATTGAGATGCTCCAACAAGGCCAGTAAATGGCTGAGAAGAGGTTGAACCGTGCCCAGGGGCAGCAGCAGCAAAGAGTACATAACCTGGCACAGCAGGCTGCCAGCAACTGAGTTGTACAACACCACTGGGACAAGAGGTGGAGAAGAGAGGGGGAGATTAGAGTGACTGATAAAAATAATGGAAGAATATAGTGCCGATAAACAAGATTACGCTTGTCAACAGATCTATTGGCATATCAGTGTTGAGTGGCCCAACTGAACACTGCTTTAAAATATATGCAGTTGACAGAGATTTAAGAGAAGAATCAGCTTGGGAACTTGCTGTATAAATGTTTGGAACAGTCCTTCAATTAGTCATTAAAAAAAACACAATAGAAATAAACAAATAGAAATAAAAACATAAGGAAGGGATTTGGTTTGTTTTGGTAAATAAAAGAGCTATCCAGATCTGTACAAATAATAAAAACAACTCACAGAACAGCCATTTGTCTTACTGTGCAGCTTCTTGATGATTTGTTTGTCCAGGAAACTCTCTTTCAACAGTTTGGTGGATCTCCTCAGTGTCTCAGAAGCACAGGGAAGCAGCAGGTAAAGATGCTCACAAAGCAGCGTTACACTGCTGTCATCCTACAGAACAGGGGAATCAGTGTGAACATAAATGCAACGACATGACTGCAGAGACCCATCAGCATAAGACTTCTGTGTTCCTCACTAAGTATAACGTACCTCTGGGCTGGAATGAATGTAACAATGGGCAAGCAGGTGTTTGTGAAGTCCAGAGAGGAGCTGGTGGAAGTGAGATGGAGGATCAGTCTGTCCCTGATTATCACTGGATAGCAGTTTGTCACTATTTTTCTCCAATTCTCCAAATGCCCGCTCCTGCATGAATATGTACAAAAAGAACATTTGTGATGACAGAGAAAGCAATTCACTATATTTGCCATATAACTAAAAGTTATATGATAAATCCTTCCCTCATCAGTAAACATACGATACAAAGTTACACACAGGGTCTTCTTTCCATACCGTGTAAAAGCCTATGCTCAGCAGAAGGGTTCTGAGCAGCACCTCTGCTAAATGCAAAGGGTCATAAGCCTCAACAGAGCTGGAAGAAGAGGGTGGTCGGATTGTCATAGCGGGTGTCAGAGGGGGTCCCAGGGCTGTCACTTCCCCCAAACTGCTGTAACCGAGCAGAGAGGCTACATGGCTCTGGTCCTGAAGGCTGCTGAGGACCATGTCTAACTGCAGACGCTATGAAAGACACAGATAAAAGAAGGAGAGAATTGTCAAGAAAATCACATTTTTACAGCAAACTGTTCTCACAACATCCAATCAGTCTTCAACACATATTGCCTAGCAACGGCAAGTTGGAGCTATGATTTTGACAAACTGTTTCTTTTTTAATTATTATTATCTATCTGGATCATTGTCATAATATAATGAGGCAAGGCAGAAAACATACCTTATTATAACAAGTTAAATATAATGCATTCCCTGCATGTACAAAAACATCTGTAGACCATATTCCTGATAATGAATGTATTAACAGTATTACAAAAAAGATGATAATGATGAGCAGCACTGCCATAATTACACACAGGCCTTTTTTAATTGGCAGGAAAATAACTATATATATACCTGTCCTTTGGAAAGGACATTTAAGCTCTGGGGGCCCTGAGGAAGGAGGGAGAGGAGCAGTTCTGTTCTTTCCCTCAGAGGAGGCAGCAGCAAAGACGCCCCGATGGATAGACTGTTCATAACTGCCTGAGGATGGACAAGAATATCAGCACAATTTGAAAAGACACATATCAACCAAATGAGCACATGCAGGCTATACCAATCCCATTCACAGACTGATTTAGATAGAATCCATACTATATTATAATCTTGGTTATTACACCAGCAGCCGATGGCAACAACAGCTCCTGTCATAGATCTGCATAAGCAATGAAAATAATTTAGAGACAGGCGGCCTTTTAATTTACCTGCTGTATAGAGTCTGGCATGTTGGTGTCTATTAGTCTGAAGAGCAGGTTCCTGAGGGGCCTACCCTGGGCCCCCAAAACCATTGCACCAGTCCCTCCAGCATGGGCCAAGGACAAGTGGATGGACAGCAGCTTCATGCACAGCAAAAGAAACTGATGGTGGTCCCTGAGGAAGAGGTGCAGGCAGCATTAAGAGCATCCTGTGTTCTGCAGTTAGTGAGGATGCAATGCTACAAAAACTACATTCAACTCAATAGAAATGATCAGAGTCCCGCACAAAGAACTACATTTTCACAACAGCATAAGGACATTTTTGCTTGTAATTCTGTATAATGAATGAAGCTTTAAATGTAAATGCCAAAATAGAACCTTGAAATAAGTATAGTAGTAGTAGTAGTATTAGTAGTAACTAATGAGTACTGTGTTAATGTATCTGGATACCTTTTAGATATGAATGGGGCAGGGGGAGTGTCATTCCCGATGCCATCACAGTAACTTTCTAGGAAGTTGCGTAGATAGGTGAATGTACTCTCTTCCAAGTCAACACAAAAGGGTCTGTGCCAGGCCACCAGTTGCCTGATAAACAAAGGCCAAATCACTTAAAAAAGGTAATAGCTGTACCAGCACAAATATATCAGAATTTATAGAAAATCATTTGTTTCAGAGACAATGCTTTACCTATCGGTTGGAACTGCAGTCCAGGCCAGGCTGTGAGAAGTGCCAGCAGTGATTTGCTGGATGGACACGCCCTCTAGACCAAGCACCTTCTTAGGTTTGGTAATAGGTGTAGAAGTGTGGCCTTGCCCACACTGGCCCATGGTGTTGTTCCCCCACGCGTATACTTCATTCTCTGATGAAAGGAGAACAGCATATATTGCAGTCTGAGCACATTTACAACTTTAAAATCCCATTTACAAACCTGTAATAAAAAAAATTAAAAAATTGAAATCAAGGTTGCTATGTTTTCTAATAATCTAAATAACTGATTATAACTTACCATGGGACAAAGCCAGACAGTGGCTATCCCCACATGAAATATCAATGATCTTGGTGATACCCAGGTCTTCTATGAACCTGGGCCTCAGTGAGGTCGTCTCAGAAGAACCACATCCTAAACATGAGCCACAGCCCCACGCAAACACCTGCACAAATTACATTAATAAACCCAAATTAATTGATTAATGACCTATTTTTCTTTCCATATGGTTCAAATCAAATACAATACATTGTTTGGACTGAATATTAAGCACTGAGAGAGACAATATTATATTGGACCTGATTGTTGGTTAAACATTTTAATATTTCTATTGAGATTTTGTCTTCAGAAGAATAAACTGTTTTGTGTAGGAGCTGTAGGTGCAAATATGATTTTAAGTTGAGCCAGTAAAAAACACAGTGATTTGCTATTAGCTAATTCTGACATTGAAAAACATATCTGGCCCAAAAGCTCACCTGTCCTGCAGAGGTAAGAGCCAGAGATGACTGGCTGCCAGCACACACTTTCCTGATGATGAATCCATGCAGGGTTTCTATGACCTTGGGGCGATACACACGATTGGTGTCTCCGTGTCCTAGTTTACCTGCGCGGGTGAGTCATATCTCAGTAGCAGCAATAGTTCATGCTAGCTCAACACATTTTTGTTGTGATGTATAACAAACAATACTGCAGCGGGACTGTCCTTGAGGTTAAAAAATTGATTTCTACTTGTGTGCTATTTTTAAGAAATACACAGAAAGCAAATGCACAAGCAAATGTTCACATTTTATACACAAATTTAAAAAAACAGTTCACACAGACGCTACTTTGTGTGTATGAATCATCCCACATGTCATCTGACAACATACCATTGTCTCCTCCTCCAAAGGACCACACAGTACGTCCATCCTGTGCCACAGCAATAGTGTGGGAGCTGCCACAAGCCACCTGCCCAACACCACTGATATCCTTCACCAGTGTAGGCATGTTCCGACTCTGGCTGTCACTGTGTCCTGCTCAGAGAGAAACATAGGACAACAGATGTTATTGCTAATATACCTGAGGAAAGATTTCATTTTGAATTTGTTGGGACTAATAAGTATAAGCAACTTGAGAAATAACGTGTGTACCCAGTCTGCCAAAGTCTCCTTCCCCCCAGGTATAAAGCTCTCCATCATTAGTAACAGCAGCACTGTGTCTGTAGCCAGCAGACACACAAATGACAACCTGGAAGAGGTGCAATTATCAAAATGGGTTTTCATCATTCAACTGCCATCTACAATCGCGCATCTATCTTTTCTCCCTTACAAGCTAATATTACATGCTTACTTTGCCAAATAGCGGTCCTTGTATGATTTTGGGATATTTCTGTGTAGCACTGTTGCCATGGCCCAGTTTGCCATATTCTCCATCACCCCAGCTGAACACCTGTAAGAAATATTTAAATATTATTATTTCATAATAAATCAGATATATCTCAATAACTTCAGATATAGTGGATCCATCTCTATAATGCCAATGAAAGAAACAGTAAGTGTAAAACCACAACTTTGGTTTTACACTGTTTTTGGTTAATAAATTTGGGTAAAAAACACAACTTATTTATTTTATGTGACAGAAAAAGAGTAGAAACATATAGTCAAAAGTGTACTCTACAATCTTTTGAAATATATACAGTACCAGCAAGTCAGTAGTCTTTTCAGCACCACACAGTTGTTCTAACGTCTTACCTCTCCCTCTAAAGTGATGGCCAGTGTGTGGCCATCCGAGCCCTTGGAGGAGGACACTTTCTTCATGTTTCTATGTGGCTCCAGCACAAGTTTCTTGGGCATTGACTGATTGTTGGAGTCGCCCAGACCCAGACGGCCATAGCTGCCTTTTCCACATGCTTTCACTGAACCATCTGCAGATACCGAAAAAGTGCAGTACTGGCCTGCTTCAATCTAAAATAAGGACAAAGGGACATAATAGAAAATGCATTACTCAGATTGAATATGCTGGATAACACTATAATGCATTAAAAACTCTAACTTGTGACACCTATGGTCAGTATTAGTCCTGTTCTTGTGGGTGGCCATACCATCTGGGCATCACTGAAGCCCTGCGTCAGTTTTGGCAGCAGGATTTTTTCCAGAGTTCCTTCTGCCAGCTGATGGCTGCTGTTGCTGCCCCACACATAGACCATGACTGTGTCACTCTCTGTACCAGGAGCAGCTGCATCAGTGCTGCATGAGCACAGGCAGTAGGATGCTAGATTACAAATCTGCCAAAGAGGAGGATAGTTAGGTCAGTTACTGTGAAGAATAACAGGTAACACATAATAGTGTTGATATATTATGTGAGTCTCACCTCCTCAAATAGGCATAGAGCTGCCTGGGAGAGACGACAAAGTCCATCTGCATCCTTCTTCAGCACCTGAGTATTGACAGAGTCCCCACGGAAACCCTAGAAAACAAAAGATTTATATTTAGCCTTCTATAGTGTGTGTTTTAATATAAAATGTGACTCACTGTGCTGTGGGTTATACAGTACAGTAAATCAATTGCATGCTATCTTTATTCTCTAGGATTTCTACACCAGAAGTATGAGAATGAGCCCAAATTCCTCCATAATCAATGACATGTTACTGCATGATCAGGCACAGGATGAGGTCAACACAGACAAAGAATCAAAGGTATTGCTCTAGGTAGAAATCCAAGCTAGTGGAGATAGCGAGTGTTTAAAGTTGTGCGATCCCACTGGATGTGGTTAATATGCTAAATCAGCATACAGTATATCATGAAAAGTATCACATACTGGCTTCCTGCTTCATGACATATATGTACAGCATCATGAGGTAGCTAGCAATACCTAGCTCTGGCTGTCATTTGCACATGAATATAACAAAGCTGATTAGCCAGCTCAATACGCATATCTAGAGAGGGCAGGAAGACTGACTCAGTCTTAATCCTTATCTCCACAGTAATGCATCACTCAAAGCTTCAAATGTGTTCAAATTAAACGACTAGTTCACAGCAGGGATGACAGTGAAGAGGCATTTTTCTTCTTTAAAGAAAATGGGGTTGATTTGTCAGTATGTTCATAAATGTACATTTAAGTTATCTCATATTATTTTATGAAGAAACCACTGCTACTATTGAACATTCATGTATGCAATCTTAGTTATTATGTATGCCAGTGATGTGCACTGTAACAAAATGCTATACAAGCCAAAGCAGAATGTCTACACTGAAGTGAAACAAACACTCATTCCTTCCACATACTATTGTTTGCCTTTCTTTATGATGTGTTCGTATTAGAGAACAGGACCTTCCTTTAATAAAGAGAAGTCAACATTTCCCATAAAATTTGACCTTTGGTGTTTACTACATAAATTCCCAGGTTACAGTCTCAACATGTTCAGATTTCAAAAACTAGTAAATCTGAATTGTCATGTGATATTAGGACACAGGCAGCTTGATAAGTGTAGCATCACTGGTGTTAGTAATAACAGCTGTGGCTCAACAGAGTATATGAAGCATATAGTAGGAGGAAGAATAATCGATAATAGACTAAAGGGGAACAACAGTCAGAATAAAAGTTTCAAATCTGAAGAACGTGACATACCGAATATTGCCTCATTTGAAAAAGAGTTTGGTGGATGACATCAAAGCCCACACCAGCTGAGTGCTGGGAGCTCAGTGAAGAGGAGGAAGACAGTGTAGAGGTGCAGGAGGACATGGAAGCAGCCAAGGCAACCTCCACCCACTCCAGCAGAAACTTCAGAGAGCCTCTCTGCATGGCAAGGCCAAGCAGCAGTTCCAGCGCTAGCCTCCGACCAGTCGGGTCTGCCCCACCAGTACCGCTGCTCACAGATGTCTTCTTTAGGAACTCAGCCACCTGCGCCAGGCAGTCCAGCCCAACTGATGGGATCTTATTCTCATTGGCCAGGGAGAGTGGAGGCAGAGAGGCCAGCACAGAGGATGCTGTTGCTAGCACGTCATTGCAAAGCACCGATTCAGGATGTACAGAGGCTGCGTATCGCCAGTTCTGTTGTAGTAAGGAGAAGAGCAGACTCAAACCTGTCCTTACACCCATCTCTATCAGAACATCTGTACCTGACTTGACTTTGGATGATCCCCCTGGCAGGCAGGGCTCTGAGGCCAGCTCAAGTTGCCCACATTCTGTCCCGCTGTCGGTGGACTGGGAGGGCAGCTGCACGCGGAATTTGTCGTGGTATTTGGTGTGGAGTGCGTAGTAGATCCTCTGGAGTACTACCAGCCTGTGGTGGAGGCCCAGAGTGTAGGAGGTTTGCGTCAGCATGCGGTGAGCCAGCCATCGCTGGCTGTGAAGCAGGGATGACAGGTACTCTTCTTTCTCTGCAGAAGCACAGGGCTCACACTCAAAGTCTGGCAGGCGAGGGCCAACAAGTTCTTGAACAGGTTGGGCCAGAGTCACCACCTCCTTGTTGTGGAGGAGCTTATTGTAGAGCGCAGCAGCTCCATGCCTTGTGGCTGCGTGCACACTGTCCTCCGCTGCCCAGGAGCTATTGAAGTGCTCCTGCCACTTCAGCAACACATGGGTCTGACAAGGCACCATGTCTGAGCATTATCTATACTCTGATGTTCACCTGAAAAACAGAGAGGGAAATAATATGTTGAGATGCACTAATAATATTCACATGTATCACTCCTTCACACTTGATTGCCATAATGAAATGGCGCTTTTATCTGTCATCAATTCAGTGGCAACATTTACCGCAGAGAGCCAATGTTCTAATGTGTTTTCCTGCCAAGAAAAGCCAGTGTCAAGGTGTCACGTTTCTCTTCTGTATTGGCAGTTTTCCAAAATACTGTACATCCAGGCTACTGCTATAGGCCCAGTGGGTATTATTGAAATAGGTCAGCTCACCCTATGATTATCCACACATCCACATGAGTGAGGGGACGTTTGTCTTGAGAGCTGTTATACTGTTCAAGACAAAATGGAAGCATTCTGTTTAGTATCATTTAAGAGTGTTGCTGTAATAACATGAAGTGCTATAGTTAGGCTTTAGAGGTTAGCGATAGTAATCAGAGCCCCCTGGCAATAATTCATTCATATTCTCAGTCTCGGTCAAAATGTCATAGTCATCATTTCCACATTGGTCACCTGATGCTCTGACATACAATCACATGCAAGACCACTGGGGCTCCACCTAACCCCTAGTCTGTCTGTTGTGCAATTCAGTCTGCTTCACAAACAAACAAAGTAGGGCTGCAACTAGCAATTATGTTAAAACATCAGAAAATAGTCAATGGTTAGATCTTACAAAATGTCTTGTTTTGTCTGAACAACAGTCCAAAACCCAAAAGATATTCAGTTTACGAATAGAAAGGTATTATATCATCACATCTGAGAAGCTAAATACAAATGTCTGGCATATTTACAAAGCAAGCCTATAAATAATAAGAAGAAAGAAGTAGAAATTATACAGCTCAGAAGGAAACAGCTGTCCAAGATCTAACAAATACAGACTACACATATTTAGTTCTCTTATTGCATTTTTAAGTGACTGTCAGGGAAATTTCTCAGTTTCCTGTAAATCATGTAATCCTTAAATGGAGGTTGAGACGTGACAGTCCCCATGACAGTCAAAATATGCAAACCAACATTCATAGACTGGTGGGCGATTTCATGGGAATATTAGTTGCGTGACATTCCCATAGTATTAGTAAGAGCACGTAGATAAGGTAAATTCAGCCTTTAAAATTCAAAACTGTAAAAAAAAAGAAGAAGAAGAAAGTAGACGATTTGACACCCACTAAGCTAATATTAACTTCTAGCTTTAAGTTTTTAACCCACCTGGTAGATGAACAAATCCACTGGCCTAGCATTTTTTACTAGCCAAAATGATAAATTGCCTTTTTGTGTCACATACACATTTGTTTCATGTCATTGAGACAATAAGATAAAAATAGCTATTTAATTAACGGTACCTAGCTGCGAACCGGTGGCATGTGACAGTTTAGCAGAGAGCTGTGAAACAAGGAGCTCCTTCACCTCAGGCCGTCTCAAGCGCTCTTACTGCTCCGCGACATTGTTTAGGTCTACGTGCGTAAAAAACACATATGGATAGGTGTGTCTATACTCTATAGGGGAAAATATGAGTAATTTCCTCCGAGTCATAATGCCAGATATTTTATTGCTTTTACATTTATTACAGATAGCCTTTCAAGATGTATTCCCCAAATAGCAGGTGTTCATTTCAGACCTGGACTCTAGGGTAAGAGAGTTTTAACAACACACCAGGTTGAGGGTAAACCAACCAGTGAAATCAGCTGTTGACTTGCCAGAGTAGGACATATACTCTGATGTCATTACTGAAACTCCTGCTATGACTATAACTTGTGCAAGAAAATGAACCAGTAGGAGTGAGGGAATGCTAGTTACACTCCTCCAATCATGTGAGCATGCCTCTCTGATCAGAGTCAACAGTCACAGAACCTCATCTCTCTTTTCTTGCCTGAGGCCTGCAGGGCTATATGGTTTCCACTTGGGCCAAAAATAACAGCGAGCATTGATATAGTAATGGGCTCTTCAGTCAGGCAACCACCAGAGAGCAACCGCCAGCAAACATCGCTGGATTAAAAACTATCTGGACCTGGATCTCTTAGGAATCTGACTACACAGTTCACAAATGTCAACATATCTTGAGTATTTACAACAAATATACACAATAACCAGGCTGGCTTATTACAAAGCCAAATATCTTAGCAACTTGCTAGTAGGCTATTTAAAATCCATTAAAAACATAAGGGCTCTTGAGCAGGCCTGGGGGCTAATGATAAAACAAATAGCATTCATCCATCAATAATCCATATCAGTGGGGCGTCCCAGAGGCCTAAGGCGCATAGACCACATAATGGTAACATCCAGAGTTTGACTCCAAGCTGCGGGATGCCCACTGCATGCCATACCCACATCTTTGTCTCCCTGTGGCTCATGTCTCTCTCCACTGACTGTCAAATAAAGGCAAAAATGCCCCCAGAGAAAAATCATCTTTAAAGGCTTACTGTGCAGGATTTTCCTAAAAAACAATGTATCAACACATACATAATTAATCCCTTTCAATCATCACTTACAACCCACTAGGAGTCTGCAGAGACCCCGCCCTCTGACTGCATTTTCTTATTATTTTGTCGTGCTTGGGATGTTTCTGGGCATCAACCTTTGGGTAGAGGGGGTGTAGCCTCCAGACCAGTCAATAACATTTTGCAGGGTGTGAGATTGGGACTTGTAGCGTAAAGAGACCAGGTTACATCGTTGTCTCTGACTAGCGGCGGTCTGTGAACAGGTTTGACTGTTTGACAGAGGGCGAGGCTGAGTGTCACACACATACACGTAAAGCAGAGAGACCACAGTGGAAAGCAGTGGACAGCCTGCACTTTGGCTGCATTCACACTAAGTCCAGCACCTTAATGCAAGGTTATGGAGAGGTGTGGACATGTTTATTTGTGCCATGAAACAACCAGCAAATAATTCACTCACCACTTTGTTATAGCTCAGGCCGCTCGCTCTTTGCATACACTCTCAAACTCACTCTCTCGACCACCTTATCTCTCTCTCGGCTCACTCACAACTGACAAATCCCGCATAGTATGCCTTTTAAAAAGAAATCCATATCAGTAACTGACTTTGAATACATGCGGCTCCATATACATAAGAAAAGTAAATGTCAGTTACATTAAGGGGAGTGGCTGTGAAAGTAGGTCACATTTTATAACGTTATGACAACATGAATCTGAATGTCAGATATTCTTTTCACAGACGAGGGTAAACGTTATGACAGAGCTGCTGGCTGGTTGGTGGAATAAGCTGCAGTAACACACGCTTTTCATTGGACCCTGACAGAGAGGAGACAGATTAGCTACTCTAAAGAGATAATCTGAAATGAAAAAGTGAGAAATGCCTATCACAATTCACCAGACCCAAAAGTCACATCTTCACATTGATTGTTGTGTCAAACCAACAATCAGAATACCAAAGATATTCATTTTAAAATGCTAGAAGATAGACCTTTTTAGTTACAACTGTAATACACGTTACAAGTAAGTCAGCGACATTTGACAATCATAATCAAGTATGATGAAAAGTGTTTTACAAAGATCTTCTTCTCCCTGTAAATATCAAATTAATTAAAAACAGATTATTCTTTGCAAGGCTACTAAAGCAAAGACTATTTAATTCTACAAGTGTTTGTTTTTGTCACAATTATTTCTGAATTGACTTTTCTTTGGTTGTTAGTGCCTAATTATTTAAAACACCCACTGATGTTGTTATTTGAATGCTGATTTTTGATTTATAATTTATGTTAGAGTGGATCCCAGGAAGACTAGGAAGACAACAACCATATGTAAGCTAATGAGGATCAAAATGAATAAATGACTGGCTAATGAGCTCATGTTGGTTACTCCATTAATGAGAATATACATTTGGGCAAAAATAAATTGTTCTGCAGTACAGCCGGCCTCAATATACAACAGAGTGAGAAACGCTGCAAATTAGGAGAGTCTGTGTATCAAATCTATCCACTAGGAATTCACCAGTCAATATTTGGCGATCCTAATACAAATACCTGGGCTGTGGACACCAGCTGATATAAAAGTACCAATCTGATATCAGTGTTAAATTAATAAGCTGTATGCCTCACTGTGTGAAAGAGACTGGAATCAGTCTTTTATGTGTAAGCCAAAAATCACTCAAACAAATGTAACAAATTAATTCATTATTTATTAAAATAATGATATACCAGATTGGCCAATTGTCACTGATACCTGATCCAGCTATTTGAGTCAATATGGGCCTAATATCTGATATCAGTTCATCTACCATTCATGTACTGAAGGAAGCCAGATCAGTGGCTCTGGGACCTGATACATCAGCCACCTCTCTTTGGTGACTTCCTGAGCTCTGATGGAAGGAGACCCCTTAGTGTCTAGACCCCAGACAGAGAGTACAGTATTACATTTCCCTTGTGACCTGAAGGATGTTAAGAGTCATGCAGATTTAGGTGGAGGAACCTGGACCGTTAATTGGAGCTTCTATGTTGCCATGACACCCCTGACCAATTATAAACATTTAGACAATGGATGCATGGACGACTGTTAATAAAAAAACATTATATACATCAGCATTAGATGATAATGAAAGCACAGAATATATAACAGCAAATACATCATCTAAAACTGCAGCTTGGAATAAAGACACTGAGCTGTCATGTTATTTTAAGTTATGCATTGAGTTGTGGCATCAATGCTAATAACGTTAGCCGACTGGATAATTTAATTAATTCACAATGAACGACGTTACCCAGTCTGGCTCAGTTTAAAAGCGTATTGGTTAACATTTTGTAAGCGTTATACGTGCTCCCTCTCATCTCTGACTTCGATGTTATTCCTTTATGACATTATAGCGACGAAAAACAGCGAAAACATGCGAAACGCCCGGTGTCTTTCTTTCGCAAAAACACCGGTAACATTATTGTGCATCTACGGTGACAGCTGAGCTAAGGCTGGCTGGCTGCAGTGCAGTTGCTAGTCTGCTGCTCCATGGCTGTCAAAACCCGGCCAAGCCCCTCCGCTTGTTGGCTGACAGCTCCCAGCAAAACACTGCCGGCTCTCGTTAATGTCGTATCAATTTATTAACCCTGGTATAATGGGGGGAAACGAATAAATAACCACAACAGACAGCAGACATCTAGGTTACCTTGACTGTACAAAAAAAAAAAAAAAAAAAAAACCCGCAGTTACACGGTTTGCGTTACCTGTCCCGTCCCAGTGAGGTCTCCCTTGGACGCAAATATCATATCAACCTTCTCCTGTTTCCCTCTTCTTCTTCGTCTGCTACTGTTTCAGCCACTGAAGGCGAGCACAGAGTGGGATTACTTACCGCCACCGTGTGCCTCGGAGTGTGTGGACTAACATCATCATCTTCATCTTCATCCTTCTATAGAGCGGTTGCTTTCAAAGTGAGGTCCGGGGTCCCCTATGGAGTCTTTAAAAGGGGTTCCAGTGGGTCGCAAGCAAAAAAGGGGTAAAATGTGGGCTATTTTCACTATAGGTGGATTAGGGTAATATGGGACATTGACTAATGTGGGACATCTAGGACCCAGTGCATTTATCTCTTTTTCTATTACATTATTTTAAAGCTAACAGTAGGCTATATGCACTGTTCAACATATTCCACTCGTTTTTTAACCTAAAAAATGACCAAATATGGGTATGCACATTTCAGAAAGTTTTGGCAGATAAGTGTGCCCTGTATAATCAAAGTATTTCTAAGCAGGAGCGATTTTAGACTCTTTTAGGGGTGCTCAAGCACCTCTAAATTTGATCTTAGAACCCCCGGCCCCCCAAAAAAAATTAACATATCATTATTTTATACTACTTTAATTACTTTTGCAAGCCTGTCTGTTAGAGATGGGACAAATAATTGTTCTACAGGTTCAAATCTTTTTATTTTAACAGGTTTAATGTACTTTGGATAGTTTTGTCATTAATATTGTCTTTCCCTCAGGATTCATTAACTAGGCTATTAGAGTCCTCTCTGTAGAAATCTGTGATTGTTTATTCTGAACCATTATTATTATTATTATATAGTAAACCACTCCATTATGTATTTATATTATACATAATATATATATTTCTTGTTGTAGTTTACGTTATCAAGTGAAATTAGTAATTTAGCAGGGGTGTGAACACTTGCAGGGCATTGTATGTCAAATTCTCATTAGGAGCTGAGCCCTCCTAAAGGTCTGATCCTAGAATCGCCTCTGTGTCTAAGCCTAAAAACTAGTGTCCCAGGTTACAAAACCTACAAATTCTGAAGGGATTTGGCATGAGGAATATTAATTATAAGTGCCATGTTCCTTTTGAGTAACATATCCAAAGAATTTCTTTTGATTTAACAAGGAAACATCCCAGAGATTTCATAATGATATTAGGTGTTGATATAAAGTATTGGATTCATATGTAAATAAGGTAAACAAATCAGAATTGCAAAAAGTGTCCCACATTACCCTAATCTAAACTGTAATTCCATCCATAAATAATACAATGACAGCATTAATGATTAAATGATAATTAATTTTGTTCATGGGTTTCATTCACAAACTGTAATAAAACATCTAAAAAGAAAAAATGTTATTAGACGGGGGTCGGTGTTCTAATTTGTGTGAGTTGAGGGATCCATCATGTGAAGAAGTTTGAAAATCCCTGTTCTAGGTTATTAGGGTGTGCGTTATGGTTTTACAGCAATGAAGCCTGCTGAAACTAGAGCAGCACTGATGAGACAATTAATCAATTAATCGATCATCAAAAAATTCAGTATTTTGATAATCCGTTAACCTTTTCAGTTATTTTTCTGGCGAAAATGCCAAATATTTGCATGATGAATTGATGTTTTTCATGTATGTGAGTTTATTGAATATCTTAACATTTTAGGCTGTTATTCAGACAAAATAAACAATTTGAAGACATCACTGTGGCCTGTGAGGGATTGTAAATGCCTTTCACAATTATTTTAACATTTTCATTTCAAAGTCTAAAAAATGAATAGCTAATGGATACAAATAATCAGCAAGTTAATTGATAATGAAAATAATCATTAGGGCCCGATTCAGCCATAGATCAAATCAGGGACAGATGTATTTTTGAGGCCCAAAGCAGATTCCTTTTGATTAAAGTTACAAATATTGAAGCAATACAATAATAAGACATCATAATAATCACTGGTACCAGACACTGGTTAATACACATATGCTGAGGAGTGCAGAGCCCCAAATGTCTGTTTCTAATAATTCAATCAACAAGAAAATGTAATATGGAAATTTGTGAATGCTATCCTAATACAGTAGCTTATTGAAATTCAATGCACTTTTCACCTGCCTGATGGCAGCCTGAAGCATTTCAAGAGGCTGAAGTATAAGGGCATCAAGTGGAGGATGTTCCTGCCTTTGTTTTACATAAGTTGTCATAATGGGCTACTTAAAATTCTTGTGTGGGTCACTTGGAAGCTGTTGGGCACCAGTCCACTTCACACTTCTGTACTAAACTGTGTCTTACTGTTTCTTTCATTGACTTATAGCATTGTTGAAATTTTCATAATTCTTGTCACTTTCTTGCATGTGCACAGTGAAGGTCCCACATCTTATGATAATGATGATGTGATTGTCCCTGCTGTCATTCTCCAATACCCCTTGTTGATGAGCATTATATTTCCCCTTAACCTACAACTAACCCATTAAAAATAAATAAATAAACAAATAAATACTGTATTTCACTCTCCCACCACAAGACAGTCAAGCGTGAATATACATAGATCAGACTCTAGAAATGTTAACACATCCTGAAGAAAAAAAGATAATTTCAGTTTATTATATCTTATATGTTATGTCATATAATCAACTGCAAATTCATTATGCAAATGAAACACTAATTTGCATGTGAATAATGATATGTTGATGATGAATAACTCATTTCTGCATAGTAAACCATTATGAACCTGGCCATATTTTTAAATAACCTGCAGGTTTCTGCCCTTTCTGTCTAAAATTTCATGTAGTTTCTTTTTCTTTTTGTCACACTTAAAACTAATGATTCTCAGATATGTTGTGTTACAATGTGTAGCCTGAGTTAGTGCTTTTTCTTTTTTTAAAATTCAAGAAAATTAGATGATTAAAGATTCTTACATTGATTCTTACATTTGCTTTCTTATGTTTTAAATATTCTTAATGTCCCATCATGGGATGTAGTGAGATCCTGACATAAAATTGAACTCTTTATAGTGTGAGCCAGTCACGACAGACCCGATCCAATGGGAGGTTTGGGGGTTCCGTCACTCACACAATAACAAACCAAAGATAACTTATGACATCAGGTCACACGAATTTCAATTCCTGGATGGCGGTCCAGAGTTAATCCCACTTCCAAGCCGGATTTCTAAAAAGGGGACTGGCTGGCAAAAAGGACGACAACACCGGAATGAGGAAATTGACGAGGGGCAAGCCATGTGCAAAACAAAGTTGTTCAATGCTGATAACCATGCAACCTGATGAACCGCAGGTCACTTCACTCAAGTCACCCAGAGGCACTCCGCTTCTCTTGTCTCTTCCCTGAGACCGCTCATCCTAAACAGACAGCCGCCTTTCAACAGCTCTCACCCGGCTCTCCTTGCGTCCAGTGATGTCTCTTCTCCTCATCACAGTGTTGTCTTCACTCATTGTGCGTGATGCTGTGGCTTGGGGCGCCAATGTCAAGTACGCGGTGAACTGCCCGGACAGATGCAACGCGGGGCTGTGTGGTGGGACGCAGCGGTGCACACGGACGGTCCTGGATGACTGCGGCTGTTGCCAGGTCTGTGCAGCCGGCAGAGGGGAGCACTGTTACCGCACAGTGTCGGGGATGCACGGGGTGAAGTGCGGACCAGGATTATTCTGCGAGTTCTACAAAGATGAGGACGATTATGGAGACGAATATGGGATCTGCAAAGGTATATTCAGTGTTTAACAATCTTGCTGCCTTAATGCTTTTTTTTTTTTTTTTTTTTTTTTTTTTTTGGCATGCTGCATTTTTAACACAGTGATGCTCTGTTGCACCAAATGCAGAATCCCATTATGTTGTTACAGTCTTTTAGGCTGTATTTATGGATGATCACATTTAGTAGCACCATTGCCATATTATAGAGTTACATGTGCAGACCAGTGCAGTCTTGCCTCCTCAAATTATTTAACTTGATTAGCCCATTTTCTTTCCATTATCTGAGGCTTTGAGTTAAGACATTGAAACATTAATGCTGCTGCAACTATCCACTTGAAGTTTTTTTTGTCTAAGGCCTATTTCCCTTGATTAATTATGATTATTAATAGTAAATATTAGTGTATAACATGACAGAATAAGATTCCATATCCACTCAGGCACCTTTACTATGCTTGGTGTGAAACCTTCTCTTAAGTAGTGGGATTTTCTTCTTTACAGACTGTACATATGGAACCTATGGGGTTGAGTGCCGCAATACGTGCAACTGCAAAGGTGGCATCTGTGACAGGGAGACAGGCGCTTGTCTTAAATTCTTTGCCAAAATCGCCAGCAAGCTCAAGACTGAGCCTCAAGCAGGTAAGCAATTAAGTTTATTCATACTACTTTAAAAATCTGTTAAATTATAAGTGAATTCTCATCAATTTATTGAAGTTATAACAAGAGTAACTTATAAGATTGCACATTTCCTTAACTGCTTTTTGATGAATGAATTATTACACCTGTGCCTATTACCAGGGGGAGAGGTGGGCTCAGGAGAGATCAACACGGCCCAGAACACAGATCAGCACACAGACAGATCCACTGCTCCGAAGCGGCTCAACCCTCGCTGACAAGTGCTGACAGACTGAATCTATTCAGTGTAAATGTAGCATTAACTTATAAATGAAGTGAAAGATATATTTTATTATGTTTGAAAGATACAGACTTTTTTATAGCATTGAAGTTTTATTTGATTTGTCTGGTCCTTCATTTGTCTGGATATCATCATCTTTACTAATAAAATATGCAGACTATGTTATTCTCTTAAATTTCTCTTCTTTATCTTCTTTTTTTTTGTAGAGTAAGTTAATAAAATGATCCTGTGGTCTGTTTCCATTAGCTTCACTGTGGACTGATTCTCTCATTTAGTGTGCCTTCATACATTATTGTTTAGGAAATGAGAGTTATGAGAAGGAACCTTACATTTATTTCCAACTAGGATACATCATTATTTTTCATTGATTAGTTGTAGTCCATTAAGTATTTTGAAGTTCTCCAGAATGATATTTTATTTGTACTGTATATATGAAAACCAGACATGGAAAACATCATGTATATGACACCAGCTAATGTAAAGAACGCTCTTACAAATAAACCAAAGTTAAACCAAAGCAACTGTTGTCATTTGATTTTTATTGCATTTAATTGCACTATGCCCAGAAAAAGGCTGTTTTTAATAAATAAGAATAATAGAGGCACAATCCATTAATGTGATGTAAAGCTCTCTGCGTAACCAAATTGTAGAAGATGAATAAATATCAAATGATCTGTTATGAAAATGTAAAATAAATTGTATTGTCAAATGTAAATATGAGTTTTTATGTGCTTAGCAGAGTTTAAATAGAACGTTTTCTTCTATTTATTCAGTAGTTTCTTACTGTTGTTCACGTCTTCCTGTATTTGTCTCTGCCAGTTTTGCAGACGTAGATTTGGATAAAATCAAATTAGATTTTCTGTTCAAATTTGGGCTCCTGTTCTGACTAAAGCACTTCCAGATCTGAAGCAAAGCCGTCCAGCAACCACATATTGGTTGCGTCTTCTAACTTACTGTCACGTTGAAGATGAATCTGAAATTGTGTCTATGTCTTCAGCATTATTCCTAGATTATATCAGTGACAGCAAAGAGGCACCCCAAATAGTAAGATGTGGGATAATATTATCTAGGTGATGAGAACTTGAACTGAGTTTCACCAACAAAATAGGTAATTCTTTAGACTGTAGAATCTTCTCAGTGGGCTTTTATTATTGTTTGGTACACTACAGTCTTTTATAAGCTTGGTTTTGCTCATGATGTCTCAGTTAAAGTGGCATGCAGGGATTAATATGAGATATAATAACAGGTCATAATTACTGGAGAACTAAACTCTTGTGAATGAATTGATAAAATGAAGGTTGGGGAAACTGTCTCCTAAGTTTTTCTTTTTTATATTTCATTATGTCACATCATTCATTTTGTTGGCCCAGAAACAGTGGTACATCAAATTATGAATAGAAGTTTGGTTTAAAAAAAAAAAAAGAGGACATTTATATTCTTAAGATAACATAGATGAAGTCTGAGTAGTTATTTATGGGAGGTTGAAAAAGGACCTCTGAGCAGTGTAAGTGTCTAAATATTCGGAAGTCTGGAGCGTAGTCTTATGAGTTGAAGGAATCCTTTTGAGAGTCTTGTTTCCCATGGTGATATGAAATGCTATACCCATACACAGGAGCAGAAGCAGTTATTAATTCTGAGAATTTTTCAGGCGCACTTGACTCTCAAGTCATGGCACGCCATACTTTCTTTGCTTCCACAAATGGCAAAATATTCTTTGTTCCCATGCAGAAAGCATCTCTTAGTCATGGAAAAATATTTTTACCACTAATAACTCAAGCAGAACTGAAGAACAAAGACAGACGGTACCACTGGTGGGAGAGGATTTGAAGAAGTAAAGTTTCTCAGTCTGTATAGCTAAGGAGAAGCTTCTAAGCTCAGCTCTGCTTATAAAGCTGAAGTACAGCAGAGGCAGATGAGACTTACATTAGTCCACATGGATTAAGGAGTCCTGAACAACAGATCTCATCTCTCAGACGTTGCTTAATGTCTTTCTTCAGAAATACATATAAAACCATTTTCTTACTGCAGGAAACATTCAAGTCTTTCAAGAATTTCAGCTTGTGGAACTGAAATAAATCCTAAATGTTTTCATGTTGTCTGGTAAGTGTGTTAATATTTAATTGCACTATGCATTTACTAATACTTAACCTAATACCAGTTGGTGGTAAAGTGTTATTAAGGAAATCACATCATATAAAATCACTGATGCATTTAGCAAGAGACTGAATTTTTTCTCATTGATTGTAAATTACATGAATGGACTCCACAGAGCATACGACGTGTACTCAAATGCATGTTGCTCTGTAATAAAGATGGTAGTTCAGTTTAACACCAGCAGATAAAATGCTCATTGACTTCATGTCTTTGATTTTTTTTTAAAGGAAAGCCAAGTAAGTCACAATCAAGCACAATAAATGACCCCTTGATTAGAGATGCTATTTCTCTTTAGTCATCTGTAATACGTCATCAGGCAGTATTAAAGTTCCAAATTATATCAAAGATCTTGGTCACAATTGGAAAATAATCTCATCCGTGCTAAAAATATTTCTTATTAGCCTCACCTCTGACTCTTACTGGTACAAAAATGTTTTCCAGTATTCAGCTTGTTTATTTCCTGTGCTTCCTGACACCTGTGAAAATGGCCCTTCTTCCTGTTGTTGTTGTGTCTGCCCAGCACAGGAATTCAAAAGCAAGGATTTTTTCAAGTGACATTTCGAAAGCCTGGAATTTATAAGTGACACAAAGCTGCAAGGCCGGCCCTGTCCTCTTGTTCCTATCCATTTTGTTCAATTATTCCTTAAAAAAAACACCTAAACATGCATTAACAAACAACAAAATATCATTATTTCATCTAAATGCTATGGTTAAGTCTTCAATAAAAGTGTGACAATAAAGAAATACAAATAGAGAAAGAGGACAACAATGCTTTAGCTCTAAAAATACTAAATATAAACTCATTCTCTGAGTTAATTTAGTATTTATACTCTTCTCATTTTGTGTTTCTTGTTACTATAATTCTTCATGTAGAGAAATTCACAGGTTTCTTGACCTTCATAATCATGTATGATACCAATCAAAGGTATAAAAAAGTCCCTTTCACAGCACTCATGTACCTCACTGTAAGGACAAGGTGACACCCACCCACATGCACGCACGCACACACACAGTGATACAGACAGGTATGGGAGCAGTCTGCGTGTGCTTGTTCATAAGAGCTCAGGCTCGTAATGTTCCTCTCGTTCCCCTGAGAACCGACAGGCCGAGGCCTCGCAACCAAACAAAGGACACTGGAAAATAACAGGAAAGCGTTGGTGAGAAATACCCTTTATCTGACTCCCTGAACACGTCACTGCCGCCTCTGCAGAAACAAAGGTGCGTGAACGGAGTAGTAAATAACACTGATTTACTGCAAATAGATGTTCTGGTATTTACAGTTTGGCTCTGACTCAACAGGTTGTTTATTGTTGCTGCAGAATGACAAGGCTTATTGGAGACAAGACACAAACACTGCGAAAGAGGAAATTAAGCGACGTGATTGATTACACTGATAGACGATATCAAAGCTGAAGCTTAAGAAAAGTATCAACAAGTACTGTAGCTCACACGCTGTCAGGTCACTCTACTCAACTAATGGACCAAGTTTGATTAATGAACACTGTGCCTCCTTCATTCCAGGGTTTTCCCTTCTTTTTCATATCCTTCTTTTCCCCTGTTTTTTATCAGTTGTCACAAACATCTTGCAGTAAACTGGCAGTAGTGAAAGAAGCAGCTGGAGCCTTGACCTTTGGCGACCTGACAGACTGCTGACCCTGAAGGATTGTCTTTTTCTTGACGATCTGACGTTAGCAGGAACATGGGTTTACTTAAAGAGAGTAGTAATGTTACTTTTACTGGCTGGTTGACAAATAAATCCAACTCTCAGAAAGTGTATTCAGGTGGTTGCATTACTTTAAGTGTGTTTTCCTATCTGATGATGATTTTGATCATGATTTATTGTTTTGACGCATCGTAGTGGGTAAAAATCCTTCTCACTTCCTATGAGAAAGATTTTGTCTGTTTCCTTTTTTACCACCTCCTCCTCCTGCTATTTACCCTCCCAGAAAATATACTGAGCCAATAACAATCTGATGTTTGTTGAGTGACATAATGATGAGTGTAAAATATCATGTATTTAGGTGATGTCCACATGAGGAAAATTACAATATTTGACTTTAATAGGTATTCAATCTGCCATGGTTGCTTTCAGCTTTCAGATGTAGTGTCAAGCAAATACAGATAGTACTAAAATACTATTTTTAAACATGTTAAAATAGTTAATTGCTCAGTTTTTGTTTTTTTACGTGGACTGCATAGCAAAATTAACCATAAAAAGCCTGCATTGCATTATTCATTTGTTGTATAATGTATGCCTGATGCTAATTTTATATTGAAGTCAAATCAACCAGAATCACTTGATATGTATAGAAGCATTTTTCACATCAGATATGTATCAAATGTTGGGTGTTATAGCTACACATGACACAAAGAAAATAGGACTTTACGATGCAACAAGGCAAAGTCGCCACATAAGGCTGTGTGCTGTCAGTATACTGGTTCGATATATCATGAGAAACATTTGCAGTGCTCAAGGACGACTTTAACATAAAATAGCACTTTAGGTAATTTTACTGAAGGAGGGCATCAGTTGAGCAGTACTTACAGTATGAACCTTCAGAGAGCAGGCTGCATTTGTAATGAAGCTGTTCAAGTTAATCAAATATTTTAAACTGTTAGGATAAAAACGTTATTAACAGTTTTTATATTAATAACTGTGTTTTGCCAACATTCATATATAAGTTATAAGCTTCATAGAATGTGTTAGTTTGTGTTAGAATGAATTAGTACATACACCTTGTTATATTATGAAAACATAAATTCCAATCATTGATAAGTTTAAAGTAAAATAAGTAAATTATAAATAATACACTAATATATGGAAATTGGATTTTTTTTAAAATGCATATACCTGCAGTGAGTACCCTTGTTTCATCCCTATATAATATGTGTTGGGATTTTTTTTGTGTGACACATGGACCTCTAGTGGCTCCTTACTGACATTGTATCATACAGTTATTTTACAGGTATTATAAGGTAACTGACAAAAGACAAAAGCTGAAATATGAGATTTAACTTTGATTTCCTAGGGTGAATGTCTTTCCATCTGGATTAAGACAGATCAACATGTTATAGTACAAACACAGTCTTAATCAAAGGCTACTGTCACAATGCCATACATCATAATACAAAAAAACATTCATTAAAGGTACAAGGATTAATGTGTCTACACAACTTTAAAGATTAACAGCTTTGAACAAGGTGTTGATTGATTTGATTTACTAATCTACTAATTAGTTTTAGAAATCACCACCAGAGGGCGATATTTCACCAATGAAAGACATGAGATATGAGCTTTCCTGTGGAGGTGAGCACAAACGCCAAAGTAATACCACTGTATCAGCAAAAAAATTCCAATTGTTTTGAACCCTGAGGGAAGCTTAGACCATAGAAAAACCTAAACAAGAGTAAATGAAGGTAAAATAATGGACACAAAACACAGTGCCATTACCCTGCTGTTATAGCTCTCTTATCGATAATTCATGTACCCTATTATTGCAGTATGTGGAGGTTCAGGGTTTGTTTGCAGTTAATGGAAGTCAGGATCAATTGGATTTTTCAGTTTATTGTAAAATGAATTAAGGGAAAGTTGTCCATGCTTAAAGGCAGTATGTGTGTCTTTGCCTGGGTTTGTGTTGACCTTTCAAAACAACCGTCAGCAAGTTAAGAGAAGGAGAGGTGACCTTCCTACTGCATTTTTCTTGTCTCCATTGAGGTCAGGAAACAAATTGAGGCAAGCAGTGACATGTATGAAACAACGTGGTGATCTTGACCAACAACAACTCCCTCATGGTATCAACAATCTTACTAATGAATGTTAAAGAACACACACATCTTACCCAAACACATTGTAGCTCACTTATATTCACTTATAGATTGTTTTACTATCTATTTTAGGTTTTTATTCATCATTCTTAGTTGCACGGAGGATGGTCTTGTGGGTGGAAAGTCTTTTTTCACAATTTTTTTCAATATTTTTAGATACATTTCTTTCCTTTTTTTCTTTTTTTTTTTACATCTAAAGAGACTCTTCTTTTTCTTTGTGTGCAAGCCTTGTTTTCTTAATGACACAACAGTTAGCCTCTTCTTGGTACGCTTAAAGTGAAGATCACAACACTTTCCTCATACTGATATCACACATGAACATTCATTACTTTTAACAAACCTTTAACAAGTGTGACATTAAGGAGTCAAATGGCTGTCTTTGATTTAGAGTATGGGGTCACTCTGAGACACTGTTGGGCAATCATTGAATATCTAATTATGCTTTCCATTGATAATTCCACAGCTACATACAATGACTGGAGGAGTAAGGGGATAAAATTGCTATGGTAGGGGCCCTAAAATCATATACTTTAAGTTACAGAGTTCTAGTGTCTTCCCAGTCCACTGAGAATGGCTTCTTGTCTGCGTGGGCCTCCAAAGATTTTCATTATCTGTCCAGAAGTCACCAACTGTCCGAAACCTCTGACTGCAAGGCCCTGAGAACAGCAGACTCATTGAGATTATTTTAATTCCCATGCAGAGACCTCCACTGTGAAAATTCATTCATTCTGATCTGAAGAGTAATCTCCTATCAGATAAGGTCCCCAAGCATGCCTCATGGGAGTAGATGCAACATCAGTTTGTTTACAGATGGCCACGTCTTACGTCACAAGGTCACAGAGTTTCATTTTCAGCATTCCACACATCCTGCGAGTATAATAAAACATGCTGAGGGATGGGTGGGACAGATGGCTCTGTGCCTACTGTTATTTGCTCAAAACATATCATTTAATCTTCTTTTAATCTTTTATTAACACCTAGAAAACACACCTTCTGTGGGGTGATTATGTTTTATTGGGAGGAATGAGTTCTGATTAGTGAGATATAACCATATTTGCACAGCTGCAAGTAAAAAACAGCCATAAAAGAATGTACTTTTTTAATGACATGTTGTGGAGTTTTATAATGACTTTATCATATAGGGTAACAAAAAGTAAGTATTCTGCCCATGAGCAGTTGCACCAAAGTCAATACTTGTGCAAAACTTCAAAATTTCACTTTCTTTTTTGAAAACAGTGACATTGCAAGTAATAAGTGCAGTGCCATAAGTTATATTTAATATGTAAGTCTCATAATAACAACTGTAGAAGACATGCACATTAACCTGAGTTGGAGTCACGATTACAGTATCTAGATCACTGGATCCCAACCTAAGAGTCAAAAACTCCCAGAGTCTCTCAAGATAAATCAGACATTTCACAGCATAATTAAATTAAAAAGATACAATTATATATTTATATATTTTTCAAGATTTTTTCTTTTTTCAATTGAAATAAAGGCTACTTCAGGATTCTAAAAAATGCAACAAATTGAAAGACAACAACATCAAAGAAAACAAATGACTCTTTGGTTTAAATGCTTATAACGCACATCCCCACTAAAGCCATCAAATGTGATAATGTGTCATAAGTTAACACATGCACAACACACAGTGATGTGGACAAATTGGTTTATTTGAGGGAATCACAAGTGTCATTGCTGTAGCTGTGAATATGCCATCAGTGCAACGTCTCTAACAAACAAGAAGAAGAAAGAATCAAGTAAACGTGGACCATATGGAGACTGGTTATCATGGTGAAAAATCTCATCATGGTCTGTGCATTCAGAAAAGCTTTGGGCTGATCTCTGTACCGCTGTCGCCTCTTTGATCGATCATTTGACAGACAGTGATATAAGATCCAAATGTGACAGCGTATGCCATCAAGTCAGACCTCATTCCTGCTTCACTGCTTAGTCTGCCTCTAGATCAAACAGATCAATAGATAATGTGCTCAGCCTGCCCTCACACTTGACCCACAACACCTTAATAACCCAGCATCACCTCCTCCACATTCAACACCATAGCAGTGAAACTTCCCATCACCTCACACAACCAGACCTTCTATAGGATTGTACCACAATACACACACTTCCTGAGTCAGATTCACCCCCATCCTCATATATGTGAGGCTAATTCTTTAGCATTGTAGTTTGTAAATAAACTAATTCTCACCCTGATAATTTGATTTGCACAAAGTAATTACTGTTGACACATCAGTCACCACCCACTCAGACTGGAATTTCCAAGTAATGAAGTGATTTTCTAGGACAGAGGAATGTGGCTGACAGGTGCCAGGGACACGTTAAGATTATGTAAGGGTTCTGCATCTGTCTTATGGTGATCATTTAAATTGTAGCTTCCATGTTGGCCATTTAAGTATAGATGTAACATTAGAAATTGTGAAATTGACTTTTGCTGGTGAGTATTTGTCCATCAGGGTAACACATTTTTGAAATCTTCATAAGATTTGAGAGATCTCCTCATGTCTTCTTTTTGTCTGCATACATCTTATAAAACATAAACTCTTGTTCCATCTCTTGCACTCTGTTTTGAAAGGTGTTTTCATTTTCTTTGAAGCCAGTATATTCTCTAAGCTATTCACTAGTGAACATTTTGAGTGTACACATAATTACTTATTTACATGTTTTTCCCTTGCATGACAACCACGCACTGAAGTCATATTATTCACATTCACTTGTCATAAATCAATATGTTTGGTGATGAGGGAGGTTGTAAGAAGCACATAAGAAGCTTAATAAATGTATGACTGAGCTCAAGAATGCAGTGCACATTGAATTTTTGCTATCATTTCCATTCTTTATGCAGAGTGTACATTCTGTAAATGATTAAATACTCATTTTTAGTCAGACACACATGTTCTTCAGGGGAAAAAGAAAATCCTGCAAGACTATGGAATTGAAAGAAATGTAAGACCACTCCCAAGTAAACAAAATGCACTTTGCACTCATGTGTATACAGCTGGTTTTGCACCAAAGTGAGGAAAGAGTCACTGAATAAATGTTTGTTGAGCTGCATGCACGCAGTCATTGGTATATGTAATCTTGGGAACACCTTAAAACCGGTTTAGCTTTCTGCTTAATTACTTTCTGCAAATTCAGAATTCATATTTCACCTGTGAATCATAACAGTAAAACACTGGAGCAAAGGTTGTTCATTTCTTGGCTGTTAAAATCTTGAAAAATAGTGGGAAAAGAGTGTGAGAGGGAGGTTTAAAAACTGCCAGTTGCTTGTGTGTAATGTGAAATACAAGAGAAGGTAAGCTGCACTGCTGGAGCACTGCTCAGTCAGAGCTCTCATCTTGAGACTTCCTCAAACATGCGCTCTCTCTTTCTCACACACACACACACACACACATTCCCCCTCCCTCTCTCCTCCCTCCTCCTCTCTGAAACCAACGAACACACACGGTCTTAGACTGAGTGTGAACGTCTCACAAGCCAGGATGACTAGAGGAGTCAGGACTGCAGTGTTGTGAGTGAGTGAGTGAGTGTGTGTGTTTATGTGAGAGAAAGAGTGCATGTGGGTGTGCATGTGTCTGGGCGGACTCACGCTGTAATGGTGCCTGCCCCATGTGTGACTGTGCTGACCGTGACAGCCATCCTGTCCACAGCGGAGACTTTCTGATGCATGCAGATGGTGTGAGCAGTCAGAGGAAAAGTTTATACCAGCTAACTCAGTCCACTCCGTGCACACTGAGTCAGTCCAGGAGAAGAGCAGTAGCACCAGCAGTGGCAGAAGAGCTGGTGTACAACTTCAGCTTCTCTCAGTCCAGGATACAATACTTGTGTAGCACCATACATCAGAGCTGAAGGATTCATAAGGGCTGTTTATCTGGAAGGTGAGTCTACTGTTTATGTTGTTGCTATGGTAGCACAGTTTCATATTGGAATCTGAGGTGTTATTTTGGTTTACCAGTAAAAGAAAAAAAACTGGTTGTTTTGTGGGAATGTCCACTGTTCCTGAGCCACATTCACACATATCTACACATTTTGGCACAGTATGGATGTGAAGATGTTGTAGGTAAATGCTCAGACTGACTATTCCAATCTTATCTTAAAGGGAGATAGTGACACTTGTTATGTAATTTCCATTTTAAGCACGTATCCCTGCCACTGAACTTTGTATGAAAAGTGCAATATACTTAATATAAACTAATGTAGCATGATTATGTAGATGTAGTAGTAGTAGTAGTCATTTCCTATATTTGTTAACTGTAATATTTTGCATGTGAGTCATTTTCTTTCGACACAAGCAGAGGAGGTCTGAAAGCATTGTCATATCATGTACTAAACAGTGATATGAAACATGTGCTGATCATTTTTTGGACCAGACTATACAAAGAAAATTCCAGCATCAGTCATTTTGTAATGGATTTGATCACTAGGTTAATGATTCATTAATCTGATACATTTCCACTATGTTAACCTACTGGCACCACTCATCCAGGGGCGTCACCAGCAGTAAGCTTCATAAGTGAGGGAGGGAATGAGATGCACCACGGGAATTTAGTGCACAACTTTCAGTAATATAAAGTTGTTTGACACATGGTTGGACCTACAGGGAATCTGTGAAACATGTTGCAAAAATGAGAAAAAGCTATGATTATGATTTTTATCTCAAGCTTGTTAATTACCTCATCAGCCTGCAACAACATGACTGAAACAACAATTTATTACAAGCTACTGTAGCAATCAGCAAATTTCTCTACAGGTTAATTTAGTCCCTCAGTTTAAATTCAGTGCACTTGCTGTGGCCGTGTGAGACCAGTACTTTGCAAGGGCTTGCTAATTCTGGTGCAGGACATACAGATGGCGAGACCATTGCATATGCCATCCAAATGACCAACCCCCTGTCCTCCTGTCGGCTGGCCAAACAGAGAGGGGAACATAATTATGTCTGGATTAATGTGAAAGTTGTGCCGCATGTGCGAGGGTGTCGCTGAATTCAACTACACACAGAATACTCTCAACTGAAGCCAAAAGGAAAAGGAACATTAAGGATAAAAGGATGAGAAGGAAAGCACAATGAGAGAAAATGTTGATAAAACGGCAGGGAGGAGGAGAGAAAGGCATCTCTCTCTCTGCAACTTGTTTCACCACCTGGCGTGTTAGTGGAAAGGCACTATGTGAGAGCAAACAGGGCACGAGATGAGGTAGAAGGAAGGAAGATATGATTACCCCTGTTTGCTAGGAATGTCTGCAGTACACAAGCTGTGCTGATGGAAAGCCCAGGGATCAGGTTCCCCATGTCAGCTGCTGCACTCGGCTGTTCCCAGGTCTAACTCTGTGATATCTGTTTATTGGAAGAGATGAGGGGATGGAGATAAAACTGGAGTTCAGATCAAAATTCAAGAAAATTTTAGAGGTCATTTGGCCTTAAATGAACTATTTGATAGTTCAGGAAATATGCTTTTTCACTTTCTGGCAGAAAGATACATCAGATGATTGATACCACTCACAGACTTATCAATCTTCTCGTGTAACTCTCTGTCTTAAAGAAATGAATCTATTCCTTTAACATCTATTAAATGAACTCGATGATGGAAAGTTTTCCCAGAAAATGTGTGACATTCATGAAGGTTAAAATGCCAATGTCAGTTTAGTTTCCACCCTCCCAAATTGCTACAGCAAACAACATCCCTGGTGAAAAAGACTATGATCACCAGGTGTGATTTTCAGTGCGCTCTCTCACTCTGTGACTGCGCACGTTCAACCATATTTCATGGGGAGTATATCCTTCTGCATTCATATCACTCCCTCACAAAATATAACCACATCAACAATAATGATCAATCACTTGTAACAGTCTGTGAAACACATGTAGAATGAGTCAGTGGTCAATATACAGTCTTCACCATTATTTCTCTACAGGGCTGCTCAGTTCCCAGACATACGGTGACACATGGCGTGGAGGAAAATGGAGAGGGAGGGGCAGTGACAGTGGCAGTGAGGGAGTAACGAGTGTATCATACCAAAAGGGCTGCATTGTAGACTATGAAGGGGGCCACATATGGTGTCTAAATCTGTGTGTAGACAAAATAGACCCTGACTCATGGCATTGATTCATATACGAAAGCTTGACAGTTTACTAGAGAGTTCAGCAGCAAGAAAGCAGAAAGAAAATCGTCCATAAGAACTGATCCTTCTGTGTTTGTGATACATTATACTGCCCACCTTCACCTCTCTTCCCCTCTTCCTGCTTTCATCCATCCACCTATCTCTCTGTGACTCACAGTGGGTTGTGTGTGGGTAGTGACTGATCACAGACAACATACCTGCCCCATCATGAATGATTGCTTCCTCCTATCAGGACCTTACCGTAACCTACCTCAGCATTAAATCATGACAGAACGGACTTATGTTGGATGGAGCGATGTATGCCTTTCATTGTATTATGTGTATGTGTGTGTGTGTGTGTGTATGTATGAGTGAGTACTTCCATCTGTGACCACTCTGAAGCCCTTCCTCTTTCACATCCTCTCCAACGATTAGCACAGCGACAGCACAGCAAGAAACATGCTCTCTTCTCACCTCTGTGACTTTTCAGTAGGAATCTAACAGAAACAGGCTGCTCTTGAGGTAGCAGTTTTGGTAGTGGAAGGTTATATTTGTCTTTAACACATGTGGGCTATGGAGACCCTACTGTGCAGACTCTAAGGGGGAAGGTTGCTGGGGGATATTTAAAGGGTTTACAGCATTGACTGGCAATGTGAAGTTCATGTTTCCTCTGTTGCATGTTTTGTGGTGTTTTCTGCTGTTGGTAGGGCACTAAGGTGGTTAGTGCACATAACAAACAAACGAGACTCACACGTTTATTGGGTGAACATGGACATTGTCAAATGTATTGGCTTTGATCTGAATTGGCTCTTGAGAAATGGTTGCTAACGAAACACAGATGCAGTTTATGTCACTGCCAGGTGGATTCAATCAGCTGTCAAACATGTTGACTTGCATGTGCAAGTATCTCCTGTGTTCACCAATTACATCTTACTGGAAACTTTATTGGTGTACTCAATGCAAGGGACATCATGAGAGTGAGTTGAGTCTCTCAGAGACATGAAGAGCAGTATTTTATCTGTTGATTTAAGGACAGATTGCAAGACAAGCCCAGGGGCACCCAATCAGGAGTCCTTTACAGTGTAAGTACACTGAGTAGAGATACAACAATCAATGCATTAGCTGATCAATTGAAAATTAATCACACATTTTGATAATTGATTCATTGTTTTGAGACTTTTTTTCTGACAAAAAATATGAAATTATTTGATTTATTTAGTCCTCTTTGATATTAAACTGAATAACTTTGGGTTGTGGGCTGTTTTTCTGGACAAAACAAAACATTTAATGCTGCGTCTTGGGCTTTGGGACACAATGATAGTTGTCAACAAAGAAAAAGAAAGAAAGAAAGAAAGACAGACAGACAGACAGACAGACAGACACATAGATAGATAGATAGATAGATAGATAGATAGATAGATAGATAGATAGATAGATTAAAGACTAGTCCTGTTTTGTCACTAAAGTGACTTTTCTGTTACACACGTTACGCACCATTGACCTTTGCTTCATGTGAGGAAAGTTGGCAGGGGGATTACTGGCAAGCACTCAGGCCAGTGTGGAGTACAGCAGCTGCTGAAAATGCAAAACTGGGGACTGCAGACAGACAGATGGTAATGGCACTGTCTGCCACATGCTAAAGGACATAAATAAAAAATTCATGTCTGCTATTCATCTGTGAATCATTAAGGCTTTAAGATTATTTACAACTATTACAACTTAGATTTTTTTGTCAACAACATCCAAGGAAAATGTGATCTTATTACGGAACACAATTGAGATTGAAGAGCTGAAAAAAGTTATTTTCTGAAGATTTTCACCATTACTCAGAAAAGTTCCAGTGTGAAATTCTTCAAGGATACCACAGCATGGGAAAGGCAGTATATCTGTTGAGTCCAACTTTCTCTTCACAGAGTGTTCCTTCACTGCTATGTTAACCGGACACTTCCTGTGGTCACAGAAGATTTCCTTCTACTCTCCTTACCTGACACCAAAACTGCAGTTCTGGCACAAACAAAAAAAGGTTGGCAGGAGTTGGATGGATCTTCCTTAACATGACTTTAATTTCCTCAAGGGTGAGCCAGACTGTGAAGAGAGGCCTCAGTCTCCTATACTCTAAACCAGCTCCATTCAAACAAAGAAGTGTCAAACAGAAGCTCAGGCTTTTCGTGTGCTGTTAGCTTCAGTACTTTCCCATATGGTGAGCAAATAGTCTGTGTAAGCAGTGAAAACTAGCAACCTCCTGATGCTGTGAGACCAGCTCTGTGTGGACAATGTGTTACGCAGTATCACATTTCAGAGATTGTACAATCTCTTCAAACTCCCTCTTGTTTAGACCTCTGGATGTCCTTTGCGTATAACCATGATGTTACATGATATCAGACATTTGACATAATTTACACATGAAGAAAATACTTCAAAGAGTAATGAGTAAACTGTGCACCATCCCGTAGAGCTGGACAAAAAACAGTGCTATTTTAATCATGCATAGGTTCATCATCCAAAGTATCGCTTAACATCAAATGGCTGTGTCCCTGGCAACAATAGAAAATGATTTATTGTACAATTCAGTCCCTTCTTGGCTCTTCATAGAACAACTTTCATCACTTACGACACATCCAGTAGCTGCATTTTATGATTTCACTGACAGATGCATATTTTTAAACCAACAGAAAGGAGAGCCCGAACCTGAGAAGGCCTGGCTCAGTACCCATTTTAATGATGGACACAGACAGAGAGAGAATACTAATACCTCTGTGCACGAATGGAGACAAACACTAATCGCTGTTTGAAAGATTTGTACCCCTCACGAAGAGAAGTCCCTCCTTTCTTTTCCTTTTTTACTTGTGCAGTTAGAATTTATTGATATTTCTTCAACGAACCACAGAGCTACATATACGTTGCATCCTGCTAAGAAATGATAGCGCATGCCAGAAAACCTTAGGGGGCTGATTTGTGACTATGTTTGCAGTCCTTTTGAGTGCATGTGTGTGTGTGTGTGTGTGTGTGTGTGTGTGTGTGTGTGTGTGTGCGTAGCTGTCTGAGCTGTTGTTGTTTACAGTGAAGGTCAGAGTGACTCTTCCCACTGATTTCTTAGTACGGTCAAAGTTCTCAGGCATGCTGTGAGAAAATGCTGAGATGTTCTTTAACTCAGGATGTTCACTGAGACTTGAGACAGAATCAAGTGTTTAAACAAGTCTGTGAGACATAAGCAGATGGTAGCGTTAATTGCCTATTTGGATATATTAGATGCCACATCATACTGCCTCATTCATTACGCTAGGGTCAGACTTGACGTCATCACCAAACGTCATTTTAATCTCTGTTCACTTTACATACTTTGTCTGTCTAGTGTGTGACGGGTTTCATTCTGATGTTCTCCTCTCGTTTCCTTTTTCCAAATGTAATACAGTACGTATGACATTAGTCACCATTTACATTAGTCATCAGTTCTAAAATTGGCACTATTTATATAATCAGAATATGTTTATGGTACAGAGGTACATATTCCAGGCTAGATCTCCTATTGCTTTGTTTTTTGGTGCTCCTTTTATAACCTTGTTGTTACAATGGGGGAAAAAAAACATTAATAAAATTTACTGTATGTAGTTCCTCTGCTTATTTGGGGGACAGAGGCTCAGGGGACAGAGACACTGCCACACACAAATGTACTGTACAGTACAGACACACCTGCACACACAGGTGTTTTGTAGGGACACGGGACATACCGTTGGGAGGTTGTTTTCAATTTGCTGAGTGGACAAAACCGTCAGGCAGTGATGTGTTTTTGCAGACACTTTGCAGTTGCTTCATAAATGTGCTTACAACCACATCTGGCATCACCAGGGAGCTTCACTAGAGAAGTGTCTGGAAAAAGAATGGCTTCATCTAACATCCAGGTTTGAAAAACAGGTGAATTATGTTGTTTTTAGCCCCTTCTGGATTGTTGCTTCACAAAAGTCAGCAATGTCAACCTAAACAAATGTATTTTCTTTGCTAGTAATGGAGTTAATTTTGTCAGCTATTTTTATGCCTCTGTGGTAGCAACAGCCAAGGGCGGGCACATTATGTTTTTGGCTCGTCCATCCTTCCATCCATCCATCCTTCCATCCATCCGTTTCTCATGAATGTGATATTGCAGGAAAGCCTTGAGAAGCCTTGGGTTAGGGTTATAGTAGAATTTGGTGTTCAGATGTCAAAGGTCACTGTGACCTGTGACCTTTTTGGCCATAACTCAAGAATTCATACACTTATTATGGCAAAGTTTCACGCAAACGTCTATTAGGATAAAATGATAAGGTAATGACATTTTATACCCAACAGGTCAAAGGTCAACTTGAAACTGTGGTGATTGAATAGATCTTCTCTGCCACTAGTTGAAGATGTGTGTTAAACAATGTTTTAAAATTTGAAGCAACATCAAGTATTTTCTACTGTCATTACTTCGTATTGTATTAGAATCAGCTTTAATAGCTAAATGTGAACACATGCAACAGAAATACACTTACTGTAATACCTTTGGTTACATTGCTTTAATTCCTTTTACAGACATGAATGTAAACTGCAACCTGACTGATTGGCAGAGGCATACAACCAGAGGCAATCTTGGTCCTTTGTTAAATGTCCTTGTTAGTTTTTTTTCATCATATTTATTTTTGTAAAGTTTTAGTCAACTTTTTACATTGTGACATTTTAGTATTTTTTAGCCATTGGCTTGACATAGACCTCATCAGCCTTGCACTGCACCCATGGGATTGTGCAACATACTGTATGCGCTAGCTTGTGCACAAATAGATATGTTTCCTGAGTAGATTGTGATAGATGTGTTAGCTAATAAACAGTTTATACTGTAGTAAGCAAAAAGTCTAAAGAGAGTCAGTGAGAAATGCTTCCCCATCAGATACCGCAAACACTTTCAGAGTCAATAGCTTTTCAAGCTAATGGTCCAAGTAGTCTTAACTGTTTTTTGGTGCTTAATTGCAGTACTATCCTCCTTTATATGCAAATTGATTTGATTAATGAATTATGTTCCCCTTTGAGAATGGTTCTTTTGATTGTCAGACTTCAGTCTTAAACCTGTTAAATAAATATTAAAAGACCAAGATTAGAACATTTTAAAAAGAAGAATAGAAAAATATTATATTTTTAAATTATATATCTTCTCCTGTGTGCCATATTTCAATTCCCATGTTGAATGCTGTTGCTTACACTACAATAATTCATCTTCACATTGTGCATTAAATTCAAGATGTATCACTTTCTTGGAGTTGGTAGATCATTTTTTGACCATAACTCTATTAGATTTGTTTGACTAAAACCTGCAAACTGGCTTTTGCCAGGAGCATAAAAATTTAAATGAGTAACTTTCTAAATGTCACAATTCATCATGCTGTTATACTGCATGGGCCAAAGACCCAATAACATACAACTAATTGTATTCCATCTGTGTGGTAATTTAAAAATTTAGTAGTGATTATGTCCCAGTGAGGCCATTTATTACCTCTGGACTAGACTACAGTGTAATGTAAATTTGAAATAGTGTTTCTTCTCTCTGCATGCTCCAACTTCTTCATATTAAGAAACTCTGAGTTATTTATCATTTCAGTTTGTAGCAGCACAGGACTGTCTCTGCAGTGCCGTTAACTAGGCCCTATGGAGGAAGCATGAAATTGTGCAGGGGCTGCGGCACCAGACTGGCAACACAGCAGGTGACTCCATCAACAGATGGGTGTACCCTAGACTGTGATTTATGGTGTCTTTGTGTGTCTGTTCATGTGTGTACATTGAAATTGTTTGAGCCAAAAGAATCAAGTGCAGTGGATAGAGAAGGGATACAACGGTTATTCCCTCTAATACTTGTGTAATAATTTTCCCTTAAATGAACTAATTTCAGATGATAGCTTCCACTGATGGTAAAGTGAGAATACTGCCTGTTTTTTCCACATGGATCCAGCATGTTAGTGCAGCAAAGATTAGGTAGAGATGGTTAAAAGATAATGGGTAGCTTCAATGCAAAACAAGTGAGAAACTGCTTTTTAGAGGAATGCAGAACATGTTTGTGCTTGCACATTCATATAGGACATGCTTACTTGGACTATGTGCATGGAACCAGAGAAAGTTTGGAAATAACCACAGCAGCCCATCTGCACTTGCTCCAGTGCTGCCTGGAACACCGCACGGCTGCATCTGGTCCTCATCTGGACCTGTGGGCTGTTTGGACATCCACCAAGCCAAGCTTAACCAGAGCCATTGATAACATGGCAACTCTTTAAAGCTGACAGATGCAGTCTCCAAGTAGTGGTGCATGTCACTGAGTGATGCAGAGGTTTAAACAATCTGTTATGCATATGGACACATTATTGTGTGAGGCAGTTCATTGAATGTATGGTGTTATGAATGAGTGTATGACATTTTCCAGTTCATGAGTTTCTTTCTTTCACTTTTCTTTATGTGAACCTAACCTTTGATTCTGTTGTGGATAGGACCACACAAAAATTGAAATTTCCCTTTGAAGGATCCGTGAAGAATAACAGATGATTTTAATGTGGCATTAACTAAGTTATGACTTTCATCAATCTCTAGCAGTCTCAGGCTCTATTGGAATCAGTAATTTACAGATATGTTCAAACCGTGTTCTGACTTTGACTGCTGTACTCTTCCTTTCTTGTACCAACAGTCAACATATCAAATTACATCATGCCCTTTGTGTTTTTCTCTAATTTTTGTGCTGTTGTGATGTCGGATGTCTATGTGAAACATGGTCAAAGCTCCAAAACCTGAGATGAATGTATGTAAAAATGCTGCCTGCAAGTCAAAAGCGCTTCAGGCTTCAGCCTGCTCTGAACACTTTGTTTGCATGAACAAAAACGTTCATTCTCTAGCCTTTGTTGAACTTGTTGTCCACTCGCCTATTTTTGGATCAGCTTCGGATTCAAACATGTAGGTATGTGAGTGAGAAGTTTATTAAAGAACAAGAAAAAGAAGTGAAATCCTACAACTGTAGAGCCCTTCTTGAGGTTTTTTCCCGTTACAGGGGAGTTTTTCCGTGCTGCCGTTGCCAAGTGCTGCTCATGGGGGAATGTTGGGTTTCTTTAAGTTAAATGAAATAGTACTGTCTTGATCTGCTCTATGTAAAAAGTGCCTTGAGATAGATTTTGTTGTGATTTGGCGGTGTAAAAATAAAATTGAATTGAACTGTTTGTTAATGCAGTCTGTTTAGGGGCAACTTTTAGAAGCTGGTCAATCAGAACAGAGTTGGCTCATTGGGAGGTGGCCTTAAAGAGACAGGAGTTAAAATGGTCTATTTCAGACAAAGACTGAACTGAAGGGCTGAAGGGATGAACTGAAGAAAAAAGGAGTTTTAGAACTTTGAATCATGCAAGCATATTCCAATAGAGTTTTACAATATGCTGAATGTCCTCTTTAAAAATAAGTTGTCATGACTAAGACCTTATCTTAGTCATGACAATTTATTTTCTAACCTTAACAAAGTTTTAGTTGTTTATCACATACCTAAACCATACAGTTTCAAATCAGATTTCACCCACTTGAATGATAAGGGTTCTGTTCAAATAAAAACAAAGTTGAGGTTTGAAAGAGACAGAGAGACAAAATATTACAATGTGACAGGAAAAGACTAGCGGGCCAAGATACGTAGGTGGGTGACACAAGAAATAGATAGAACAGATTAGAGGTTTGGCCTGCGGTTCTGTTATCTGATTTATGAATTTTTCCTCCCACACTTGCACTCCAGCAATGGCTTGCTTGCAACACTAAAGTGTGTCTGCTTCATATCCCATAATGCTTCACGATAGGCAAACCACATGACATCACTTTTATGACTCAATGTTATTAACTGCTAAAACTAAAAGACTCAATTTCTTTTTAAGAGTTGGTTCACTCTAATCTCAAAAACAAGACAAAAAGTTTTCCAATTTATCCTAAGTGGTATGAAGATAGATTTCTTTTCAGAAATAATGTTCAAATAATGGTCATTCAGGATAATCCACAGACTCTGCTGCAGACAGTTGGAAGAAACTATGTTGGAAGAAAATGATTTTCATTAATGAAGTGAATGAATAGTGAAAATGAACACCCTCATTTGACACTCACTCGTTTGAACTCTCTTTATCATACCATTATATTCCTGTATGGTTGAAATCTTGCAGAACACTGGAACATGAAGCTTTAGATTCACTGTTTGTAACTGTTTGTCCTTTTTGCAGATCAGACTTGCTGTAATGGATGACCAGTGTGTGTCCCACAGCAGCCCGAAGCGCAGTGGAGGTCAGGCCAACATAGAGGTCCAGGTAAAGCCGAGTGTCATCAAATGTGGGTGGCTCAGGAAGCAAGGAGGTTTTGTCAAGACTTGGCACAGTCGTTGGTTTGTACTGAGAGGGGACCAGCTCTACTATTACAAAGATGAGGAGGAGACCAAAGCCCTGGTAAGTCTGCAGACATACTGATAGACTAATCCCAAATAACTTTGAATTAATGATACATATCAGATTTCACAGACTGCTGTGTCATTCCATGACTAAATGGCTCAAATGACTCCTGGTCCTTTAATCATACTCAGGTCTGAATCAGTGGATGAGTGGGTAAACTTAGTGTTCTCCCCTTCTTTCGCTTTCTTTTCACACAGAAAAAAAATCCAGGTCAACCAAAATGCATCACTAACAGCTATGTGAGAATATTCACTCCACTCATTGGTTAGCTCTGTAAAGAACATAGGCAAATAAATCTCCTGAACAGGGTCCTATCTGCCCAAATATCAAGACGCTAACATACTTCACTGCTGTAGTCTAGGTTGAATCTATTTCATTCTCCAGCTAGTTGCTGTTTATTCCCTTCATCCACATCCTAGTACGCAAAGCATAGTTGGCAATGGGAGCTGTTTAACTCAAATTTACAGTGTACCTAGTAGTTGGGTCAGACTGAAGTTCAATCACATTGCAACCGTAACCAAAGCCACATCCTCAAAGGGTCCCAGTATGGTTGTTTCGGTCCACACCCGAGTTTGATTGTGGTGTTCAGATCTGTACAAATGAATCACGCTAAGGTGAAAAAACGATGCAGTCAGACTAAATAACACAGGTTTGGAAATTCCCTTAGTTCTTCTGATTCGATCAAGCTGAAGAAGTGATGGGTTTAGCAGTCAACTAACTTTAAAAATGTATATTACAGGTGGACTGCATTTGATTCCTACGTGCTGCAGCTGTTCTGAATCAGGTTAAAGGATACGGAACAAGTTTGCTCAATGGCAAACAGAAACAGAGGAAGGAAAGAGGCACATCTGGACACACAGTCCTTTCATTCAGACTAATTTCACAGCTTGTGACAAATTGCAGTGAGAGGTGTGGTGGTTAAAGGAAGAATTCTACCTCACTTTTTATTCCACTTTCTTGACTTATTTCTATGAATATAATATTACCCACTGGATGCTCCAGTTCGTGTAATTGTGTCATTTTGCACAATTTATGAAATAGCTGTTGCAGGTTTCCAATAAATGGAAAAATGTGAATTTTTTGCCCAAAATATCAGCGAATGTAATTCATCTCAAATATTCAAAGTGCCATGTCGCTGACACAATGGAAGCCTGGGGTCTGCACAGCGAATGTATCTCGCAGTCAAATGAGATAACAATACCCGACTCTGATTCAAATGAGTCAGGTGTTGTTTTGACTGTTTGACTATAATTCAAAGTAAACTACTCTGAGCTTGTTTTCACCAAAGCCAACACACAGAGCTGTCCCGAAAGAGTAGGAGACAATGAGTAATACAGACAATAAGGGCATCTCTAAAGTTACTGTAACCAAGCAGCCTCTCTCCCTGAGCATGTGTAGAGGGAACAAAGACAGAGCCAGACAGACTTTGGATTCTCATTACAAAGCAAAATCACAGAAATGTGGAAATGTAGAAGAAAGAGGAATCAATAATTAATCCTACAAGGTCAGTTAAATGTGGCTCATGCAAGTTTTGAACACTTTGTCTTTAGTGAAGCTGACCTGACAACTGAGGACAAGAAAAAAAAATAGTAGCTCATCTGTTGTTATTGATTTATGTTACTTGTGTGGTGTGTTGAGTGTCAAGGAGCCAAGGAAAATATGCACATCATGTAATACAGATCCTACATATGTATTAAAAGAATAGTTTGACACTTTGGGAAACACTCCAAAATTCCTCAAGCATCGCTTACAATTGAGCTTTGTATGTGACCAGTAAGTCAAAGCTATACTGCCTGCATTAGCTTAGCCTCATATAGAAAGAATATCTTCCATTAGCTCTTTTCATTAAGAGATTTTTGTTATGAGATGTCTAGGATTTTTTTTGTAATGTTTGTGTAATAAGAACGGAATTGTCCATTATTATTAATCTTCCATTGAGCACCAAATAGATTGTTATAAGAGTGATTGTGTGATTGGTCAGTATTTAGATTCACATATGTTTGGGAACTAATTAGATGCAGGTTCATTAACATTGAATCTAGCAGTCTGTTTGCAATTAAGGTATCGCCTTGATTCAGAGTAATTCAAACTCTGCTAGTCATCTAATTATTTCCTGTATTATCATTTACTCATTCATTGCTACTCATAGTTATTTATCATGGAGTATTACATACTGCAGCAACATTCATTCCAGAAGCTCTGTTCTTTGTCTACACAGAAAATACACAAAGGACCCCAACCTTTTCTAATATGTATTCCACCCGAACAATATCCTCTTTTTCCAGGGGAAACTTCATTCTCCTCATCTACCCACGCTTTTCTGACTTCCCAGTAACCTCAGCTCAGCCAAACCCAAATCATATCAGCAGCCGAGGTCTCTGAAGGTTAAAGCTCCAGACCTGAAGGTGGGCTGCTGGCCAGATACAGGGAGAGGCGATATCCTTCACTGCTATTTCTGGGTCCAGCTCCAGCTCCAGCTCAGTGTCATATATTAGAAACAGCAACAGTTTTGCTTAAGTTTTTGATGCTGTGAATATCCTCAGGGAATGATACTAATGCTATGGAGCAATTCTTCATAATAATTTACAGAAAATGACAGGAAGCAATTTGTTACCCCTTTGAAATATTTTACCATCTATAGGCTATTTATCCACCCAGAAGTGTTACTGATTAATGTGCCCACAACATCAACTACCTGAGGATCACTTTACGCCTCTGTTGTGCAACTTTCCATTCTTGCCCTACTTCTGAAACAAAGTCATACATTTCAAATACTTAAAAGTGCTACTTTCTGCAGAGAATGGGAAATTTCAATAAAACTAGGTCAGGCACAGAGCAGTGCGTTCACACTCGTCAAATCTCCATGACCTCTGAAGCAAAGCAGCATGGAAGAGCACAAAAACAACACTTTAACAAGGCACAGTACCCAACAGAGTTTTCAGCATCCAGAAAGAAATGATAGAAACAGGGCAAAGAGGAGAGGAAGCCTTGTCAGAAATTGCTTCTAACCTCTAACACTGATATTCAAGATCAGGGAAAACACATCTCTTAACTTGAAGTATGTGCTGTGGAGTTAAAATGCCCTGTCCTGAGCCTTCAGCATATAAAGCTGGAGTCTGAAGCCGTATTTATCAGCTATTAAAGGGATAGTTTGGAATTTTTTGAAGTGGGATTGTATAAGTACTTATCCATAGTCAATGTATAACCTGCTGTAGATTTGGTTCATATTTAGTCACCTAAAAAAAGATCAGCCTAAAAAAATCAATATTGAAGCCTTTCTTTTGGCAAAATACTACATGTAAAATGTGTGCACTATAGGGTGACCAAAAGTTCCACTATAGCATATACTAATTTTCTAATTTCTAATAAGACTACAGCCTTGCTAGCAGGCTGTACTTTGGGACAGCAGTGCTGTGAGCTAAATGCTAAAGTCAGCTAGCTTACATGTTCACAATGAAAGTGTTGTCATGCTGATGTTTAGTATGTATAATGGTTGCTATTGTCTCCGTCTTAGTCTATTAGCTAGCTTTTCCTAAATTGATGTTAAATGCAAAATATAGCAGAGGATGATGGAAATGTCATTAGGTCATTCAAAGTATTGTTAAAACCAAAATATTGACCTGATGATGACATGAAGTTGAAAAGTCAGAGATCACCAAAGTGTTTATGATTCAACCTGAGGGAGAACATCCACAGCAAATTTCATGGCAATCATTTTCATGGTTTAAGGAGACATTTCACTCAACACTACAAATGTCAAACCCTGTCATTTCAAGTGCGGCTTCTCAGAGGAATTCTGATGTTTGTAGATAACACCAATAGTGAGATTGTATAATTAATGCCACCATAATGGCACTATGTTGTTGTTGGTGTCCTATACAGTCAGACCAAACCTCTCTGAGCAACGTGTGGAATCTGAAGAATGGAAGTCAGATGGAGGTGAAGGGTCACAGAAAAGCATGCGCTGGGTATGGCACGTGTGGGCTTAGCGTCAACATGCCATCTGCCTGCCCTTACTCGTCCATGGAGATGTATGCACGCACAAGCACGCATGTACTCTGACATTCTTAAACATACACACACAGACACACACGCACTCGAATTTCATCTCCCTGAGCCATAAACAAAGACCATATTCATTCAGCGGGTGAAATTGCATGATTATTGTAATTCAAACCACTTAGCATTGTATCTGTATGCCAGTGAAGTTAATGAGGTAACATTATGAATGAATGACAGAATTGTGAATGAATACATTGAACCAATCTAATTTTATTATAATGTATTAAGAAATAAAAGCCATTAAAATGTGATTAGGATATTACAATTCCAGTCACAACAGGTCTTACAAGTCGGTTATTAATATTCATGGAGCAAAGCCGCCATGTCTGAACTCAGACAAAATGATCTGTAGAAAAGGAGTTGACTTTAATGAGAAATTGCATTAAATCAATAATGCAACAGTGCAATAACACACTGAAAATCTTTTCTTTTCCCTCTATGAGATGGAAAACATTTGACCTTGGCATTTAACAGAAGTAAATAAAATGCCACTGCAAGTCTTGTAATTATTCATACTGAAAGACTGTGTCGTCTTACAGCTGTTTTGATGAAGCATTAACACTGCACCATTTGTCCGACCTTCACTGCTACACTAACTCTTTAGTCAGTGAGGTCACTTTGGACATTGACAAAACACAGACGATGGTTACTTTTGTCTTGTCAGTGTGACTATTTTAAGTTCTTATGGTTCCATAGGTGCACATAATATTCAGATATAATCTTACTTCGGTTGTTTCTGAGTGTCAGAGGGATGTGGGTAATAATTATCATCAAAACACATTCCTGTACACGTCATTAAATGCATGCCTGATAACATCTTGTGGTCACACATCGGAACAGAAAATTCACATTAAAATGTCACACAAAGTCTACATACATGTATGTGAACACGGCTGCGTTCCATCTGATGCATCTAATCACAAAAATTGCCAAGTGTGACTTGCTAAAAGCCATTTATTGCATCTTCTCTTCTCATTATTACTGTGGTTACACAGCAATATTTCTGCAAAGATGTTTTCTTAGGGGCTCAATACATTCGAGGAAGGGGGAAAAAAAGTATCATTAAGAAACACAGCTCTGCTTGGCAGTAATCCTAGTACGCAGACTAAATACAGAGACTGTTCCCTGCTCCTGCTGCACGGTGACTGCATGTCTAATAAGCTCTGTACTGATGGATGGAAAAGTCAATCAATTCTCACTGGACAACAAGTTCTTGCAAGTTCTGTTTCTCTCTGTACTTTTTCTGTCTTCAGCACCTAAGGTGGTAACAAGGCACAAATATGAATTTTAGGTATTTGTAGGTGTAGTGGTCTTTGTACAAGTGGGAGAGCACATTTTCTAACACATAGTGAGTGCACAGCTGGTGCAGGAGCTGTATGGAGTGTTGAATCACATCAAAATTCTTCATGCACAACAGGGTTTCAGCTGGTATCCTCGGGGCAGAGACCTTGTCTGACTTAAAATACTTCACTTCTCATTGCCTTGATGTATTATCCAGTGCATTATCCCACACAGTAGAATATTACAAAAAGTGGTTAATGTTTTTAATTTACCCAAAGCAGCTATGATTAAAGCCCTCTCATCATAATTTTCAGTCACAGCAGGCAGCTGCTTTAAGCAAAAAACGCTGCTACCTCCTGGCAGCTCACATAAAAAGTCAGTGACTTGCAGGTGGACATAGTAGACTATTTATCAGCTTAAGAGATCTACATTTTTTCTCAGAATTTAGTCAGTACCATAGGCAGAGCTAAAAGGTGAATGAATAGTCTGTTGGACCTGAATTAATTCATCATTAGTCATTCATGCAATCATAAACACAACTCCAGATGTATGTTAATTTTCTCTGTCTGCTTGGCCTGTAGATAGGCAACTATTTGCTTAAAAATCTTGCCATATTAACTGAAATGGCAGTAATATGTCACTCTTGTATTGCAATGTGTTTCTGCTGCCCTCAGGAGGCCTAAATATAAGCCTGAAGATAAGAATCCTTTTGTTTTCTTTATCTTAGAATGATTCCTTTATATCTACAGAGGGAGCAGGTCCTCTTCCAAGGAGCCCACCATGTTACACAACCATGTTTCTACAGGAGCTCAGAACAGACAAACCAAACACTGGATTTAGAGAGTTTTTCATGAGTTTCACAGCCACCATAAATTCTCCTACATGCTTATAAAGGGAGGGTGAGGGGAGGGATTACCAGTTGATTGCAATCTGCAACCTCACTGTTAAATGTCACTAAACAAAGCTCCAATCTTACGGCATAAGACAGAATGAGCTACTTTGTAATAGTGATACATGGTTATTAGTTGAGTTTATAATTCATGTAGTTCAAAGAACATGAACAGTATCAAAGTATGACTAGCTATTTTAAGTTACCATATGCAAACTACTTTCGGTTCTCTCTATTTTGTGTGGCAGGTCACTCAGTCAGTCCCCAGATACAGAAGTAACTTGTTAAACAAAAATGTACATCAGCAGTATCAGTTTATGGCATTGAATCCACTCCACTGTGTCCTCTCAGACAGCCTGGAGGGAGGCCTGAGAGCAGAATCAGGTATCAAAAATGCACAAAAGATGTCACAAACGCACAAAATGGTATACAGCACCATAATGAACTAAATCCAAAGATGCTTTCTGGGTAACATTTCATATGACCTTGCATTCCTATCTCACCCTGCTTCAGATTGGTTAATGCAGTATAATTACACAGCATCACACTAATGCAAAAGTACTGCTCCTATTTTTATGTCAAATGTTTTCTGATGTGTGTGTCGCAGTGGGATTACATGTCCCCTGAACTGTAATAGACCTTTTTTTTTGCAGAGGAAGTGGGTAATGATATGTAAACACTGATCTTGTACTGTGTACTGCAGATTGAATCTCCACTCATACAAAACACTGTCCAAAATGACTCTTGCAGATTTATAGGATTTCATTGCATTTATGTTTTTTTGACCAGGCCACATCATGGGAATAAAGCTATACATTTCAGTACTTTGCAAAGTGGTATAATAAACCAGTATTGCTCTATATACTGTGAACAGATATTCCTATTGACCAAGAATCTGATCCATGAGTTCCAAGTTATCCTGAAAATGAATGGGTGCTATATTCATGCTCCCCAGGTGATGGACTCTTTCATCATGTACTCAATATCTCGTCTCTTGAGATGACACTAAACTTTACATGCAAGATATCTCATTCATTTTGCTGATAACATTCTTGCTTGTATGTTCATTTATTCAGAATTGTTACACTATTGATGAAACCTACCACATTTTCTTTTTCATCTTTTCTTTTTTTTTTTATCTGTGTCGTCATTTCTTTTGCTTTAGCTGAACTAAACTTCACCACATTATCACTTTAGAGGATGTACCGCATACCCAAGTTTCATTTTTTTTTATCTTGGTAGCCTCTTATAATTCCAAGAGCCCAGGATGTTTATTATCTAAGGCTCCACTCAGTCTGCTAAGAGATGCTTTACTTTATTCATCTGTCTCTTTTTCCCTGGTTTAATAAAGCTGTGACAGTCAAGTGTGATTTGTGGACTGTGAACCACTTCATTCTTTGTGGAGTGCCTTTAAACTTACAACAGTTAAGGTATTCGCAGATGTGTCAAAATGTTATTTATTATTTAATGCTTGTATATTGGTAAATGATCTTTCATTCAGTAGAGGACGCCACATAACCAAAGCGAAGCGCAAGATGAGGTGGTGATTGTGGTCTGTGCTTGATGCAGCTGTGCTCCAGATTCACAGGTGTGACTACATTGTGCTGAGAGTTCAGCTAAACTAGACACAAACCAATTTCACAGGAAAATAGTTGATGAGCTAGAGTACACCTACCCTATGTACTGTGGTTATGTACTAGGTTATTTGTATACTTTGCAAATCAAAGTGTCTCCTGCAGCTGTGCTCCAGTTTTAAAGGTGCAAATATACAGAAACGGAGAGTTAATCTAAATATTCTGCAGTATACACAGGAATTCACAGGAAGCATGTTGCAATGTTTGAGTTCTGCATTTCCTAATGAGTACCTTTTATCATGTTGCCACAAACTGTACCAAACTTAAGAAAAATGAGGATAACTTGAGTCAAATCCTTATCAGTATGCTGAATGATCAGCAATATGCCCCTGCAATGACACAGGCTTCATGTCTCAACATGTTTTGTATTTTACTGGCCTTAGAAGAAGATAAATCCATAAATCTCATAAAGCCAGAAAAGCACTCTGACTTTAAAAAGGTTACGTAAAGACATTATTTATATATTAAATAAGATTAAAGACATTCTGCACTGCAGAGAAGAGTTATTTTAGTGAGTTATTCAGTGCATCTTGATAATATACAGTCCTCTATTCATCAAGTATATTTTATGAATATGAATATAGAGTTATGTAAGAACTATTGTTGGTACTGTACACTAAATTGAGATCTCAAGCATAAAAAGGTTTTCCTTGAGGAGGCTCTGCTGATGTGTGCACATATTGGTAGTTTTTCAAAAAGCAGCAGGTTTAGGCAGAAGTAACAGTATGAAACTTTATATATGTAATATAAGTTCTCTTTGGATGGAGATGAAAGGTATCTGCATCAGGCAGGCAGCAACAGCTGCAGCAACAGTGACAGGTACTTCTGCAAGAAAGTGACAGGACACTGTGTGGTTTCCAGCCACTTGCATATAAATCACTCTAGGCTTTCTCTCTCTCTCTTTTTTTGTCTAAAGGATCTTGTGGTTTTTGATGGATTCACTATGTGTTTTAAAAAAACATGCTTCAGACCTTTTTTCCTTTGTTGTCTGCTTGTACAGGTCTGTGTAGCAGTCTTTGTTGCATATGACACAATATGTTAAAGGTTCCAGTGATGTGTTTTAGTGTAAGAGATTGTGATTTTCTTACCGCCTGCATCCATTAAAGCCTGATTTTATGATGATTCATCTCATGCTTCTACAAACTTTTTTTTTCATGCATAAATCCCTATAGGCATTGAGGTTTTCCATTCTTCTATGTGGCCAAAAATATATTTCTTCTTTACTTTCTGTTTTAAAATTATATCTGCCACTATTGTCTGCCACACAATCTGTTAAAATGTTTCTGCTTTGTTTTGTGTTTTCCCCAACTTTTTAATTCCCTTTTCATTAAGATCCATCTCCTCACTGCCATCTACTCTCGGTTTATTACGTCTAACTTCTCACATTATTCACCCACAGTAAATAAAAATTAATGGAGAAGTCTTTAATTTTTCCCTTACCTATTGTGTTTGACCGGTATATTAATATTTTAGTGAATGTTATTCGGTCACAGCTGTGAATTTTACAGTGGCCCAGCCTGTTAGAGCTGAGGACAAGGACTACCTGTTTTATAACTGGAATAATGATGACATTTATTGGATTGATGGACCCAGTGGAGCGATCAGAGCAGACCGACCATTAGCAACTCATTGCCACTTGAACAAACAGGTCTTAAAGGAGTCACTGACAAAAGTAGAGACTCAGACAGAAGAAAGGATAAACACGGAGAGACAGGTACACACTTACTATAGTTTACACAGGCAACGAGTAATGTCTCCAGGTCTCCTGCTGAGTTTGAGCCCCTGTGTCTGCAAGGTCATTGAGGCTGGAGAACAATAATTATCGGATAAAAGGACTGCTGATCAACCAACCAAAGCTTAATGAGCACTTAAATGTCCTGTTATACCAATAACTTCTGGTTAATTGACTTCAGTGTGAACGTTTATCTGTTCGCAGTTCATTTTTTTCTGCACAATAGATGGCTCTGCTTTTTTTAAAATCTTATCACTCATCCTATTTCTATCTTACTTATTCAAATCAGATTATCATTTAACAAGCTCAAAGCATCACTTTACTTTAACCTCAGACTTAATTAAACTTTCTTTTCTTGCTAGAAACACAGACTCTAGGAGAAATTCCAGTGATATTAAATTAATATTTTATATTAACAATGGATCACAGGACTACATATATGTGAGAAGGGCTCACTCACAGTGTTAAAACCAGAGAATAATCACTTGAATCTGCACTTCCCCTCAGCTGTATTTTACAGCATCTTTTCTCTCTTTCATGGTGTTGTTTTTGGCCACAGCAGGCAATTGCTTTGAGTGAAACTGCCAAGCACCTAATGACAGACTGACAACGTTAGCGACTGTCTGGTGAACATAATCAAGCATTTAGCAGCTGAGAACCAGAGATTTCCCTCAGAAGTTGATGGACAGCAAAACAGGGTTAAAGTACGGTGGCCGAGACCCGCCATAGCTGCAAATAAAAGTAACGCTGCAAACAAAAACAAACGCTGCTGCAAATAAAAAGAAACGCTGCTGCATATAAAAGAAACGCTGCAAATAAAAAGACACACCGCAGCAAACAAAAAAACGCTGCAAATAAAAGAAACACCGCTGCAAATAAAAGAAACACCGCAGCAAACAAACAAACAAAAAAAACACCGCAGCATATAATAAAAAAAACGATGCAAATAAAAAAAGCCACAACGGAAGTGGATTACCGGGGACTGTTTTTGCCGAAACACCGGAAGAAGAAACAACAACAACAACAACAGGACTACGAATTGGAAAACGAACTTGTTGTATTGTTAGCTTCGGCTAACACGGGGAGACCACTAACGAGAGTGGAAACAACTGACGGCTATATAGTTCCGACAGCTTATCACTGTCGTTGTTGTTGTTGCTTGTATAGACATAATAATTATTATGTCTATGGTTGCTTGTACGTGTAGGTCAGGAAAAGACGTAAAAGGGACCGTATATGGTTTGTTATTTGTGTTATTACGTTACGTGTTGGACTAAATATATGGACATATTGAGGAAAGTATTTCGATGTTCTGGAAACGGATTTCATATTTCACAAGAATGGATACTTGGCGAGCTGTACAGAAAGTCCTGAGTCATAAGATGATCGTTGTGGATAAAGGGAAGACTTTGAAGGTATGTAGGCATTATAGCTTTTCTCACTTAGCTGAGTGGCTAGCCGTGCTAATCGCTAATACTATTACGGCTGTGAGCAACCATATAATTCGTGAGTGGTCTTGAATGAATCAGGGCAACCTATGCTTTCTAACAATGTACGGCATGAATATATATGTTTAAGGGTTGGTGTTTAAAACATTCAGAAGGACTTGTGGCTACCTCCCAACCTCCGACCCGTCCCGTAGGCGGAACAACGACAGTAATAAGCTGCCGGAACTATGTAGCCGTCAGTTGTTTCCACTCTCGTTAGTGGTCTCCCCGTGTTAGCCGAAGCTAACAATACACCGGCATTCTCCAGTTCAACTTCAAACCTGGGGCTACATCGCCTGACAAAATAACACATTAAAAAGTACATTAAACACTACCATTTTCACTTACTTTCTAGTTCGTTTTCCAATTCGTAGTCCTGTTGTTGTTGTTTCTTCTTCCGGTGTTTCGGCAAAAACAGTCCCCGGTAATCCACTTCCGCTGTGGCTTTTTTTATTTGCATCGTTTTTTTTATTATACGCTGCGGTGTTTTTTGTTTGCTGCGGTGTTTCTTTTATTTGCAGCGTTTTTTTTGTTTGCTGCGGCGTGTCTTTTATATGCAGCAGCGTTTGTTTTTGTTTGCAGCGTTACTTTTATTTGCAGCTATGGCGGGTCTCGGCCACCGTAAGTAAAGCACTAGGGGCCTGATTTACTAAGATCCCAAATAGTGGGTACTAAATTGCCTGCACAGTGCAATAGATTGCGCGTTTTGTTTGCGTGCGTTTTGCGGGTTATCTACTAAGAATAACTGTGTAAATGAAAACAGGTGCAACAGGGTGGAGACAGCAGTATTTAAATGAGGGTTTTGCATGTCTGAATGGAGAGTTTGGACGAGCAGAAAGCTGCAAGCTCAAAATGAAATGTGATCAAGTTATAGTGGAAGAAGTTAACAAATATATTGAGTCATAACAAAAACAAATAGAAAAACCGACATGTGGAGTACTTGTGACGATGCTGTTAGTAAAACCAAAAATATTCCACTCCAAAAATATTAACACGGTTGAAAAAATCCATCCTGTGCATATTCTGTCATTGTGCCTCCTCCTCCTCTCCACAGTAACAGAAGTCATCTCTGCGCAGTGCACAGCCGGTTAATACCTGCCCTTCAAAGGTATTATTTATAGACGCAGTTAGTGTCAGAAAAAATAACTTCAGGTTTGGTAAATCATAATGCCTGTGCTAAATAACATATTTGTATTTTCTCCTCTCTGTATTTTGCACACTGGGGTTGAAACGCCCCATATTGCATATTTATTATGGCAAACGTACTAAATATTTTTTGCGGGTATGTCAAGTTTGCACACATTTTTACACACGCAAACCTTTAGTAAATCAGGCCCTAGGTGTATTAGACTTCATTTATTTCATTTCAGATGGCCAGAGATAATACTTTAAATTAATCATAATGTTGATGTTATCAGTTTTATGTTGACAGCTTGTCTCTGCTGTGTCCAAAGCAAAAAACTAATTATTGCAGGTCTAAAGGAAAACTGTAGTCACTCAGCACCTCTGAAAACGAGAACTCAAACAAGACACAGTGTGAGTCACCTAAAGTTTCCAAATAGCATTTACATTTTGCATTAATCATTTCAAATGCTTGTCATAACCAAAAGTTAGCACAATAAGTGGCCTTCATGGATTAGCTACGGTTGCCAACTGCATAGAGACCTACTTTTGGGGCAGCTGATCCAACTAGCTGCTTATTTCCCAGAAGGCCCAAATTGAAAAAATATATATGTCCATATTTTACCCCTTTTCCACCAAGCTGGAGCTGGTGCTGGTTCGGAGCAGAGCCTGACTAAGCACCGGTTCTTTTCTTTTCCACCGCCAAAGCTCCAGCCTGGACCCTCAGAACGGGAGCCAAAGCAAGCACAGACTCTTTACTGGTCTAAAGCAAGAACCGATTACGTCAGCAGACTGGGGGCGGGGCTAACGTTTATTAACAGACAAGCGGGGTTAACATTTATTAGCCAGCTAGCTGGGTTAACATTCATTAGCTGACTAGCGTGGCTAACTGTCATTTACAGAGGGTTAAACATTTGTTGATTAAAAGTACTATTTTTATCTTTTTTTTTTTGCCAGAGCTGTTGTCTTCGTCTTCTTCTTCTTCTTTTCTTCTTCTTCGTTTCTGGCAGGCTAGATGCCTTGTGCCATGTTGCTGCCTCTCACTGGTGAATCATGGAAGTGCTTCAAAGGCGTGCGCTTGCTATGTTATACAGTGACGTAATCGCATGGCTCCTTGCCGATGGAAAAGCAACAGGTTCGTAAGAGGTGCTTGGATTAGCACCAACTGAGCACTGGTTCTAGCACTAGCTCCGAACCAGCACTGACTCCAGCTCGGTGGAAAAGAGGAATTTGTTTATTTGGATGAACCATAAAGGCAAAAAAAATATACACATAGAGGATACACGGCAATAAACACACACACACACACAGAGAGAGAAAGGGATGAAATGCTGTCTACTTCTCTCTTTCTCTTTTTATATGCTGATGAACTGAAGCCGTAATGTTCAACCATGGGAAAAATATGATCTTGTAGGAGACACACAGTAATAATGCTATAAATCAGAACAACATGCAGAAATGAACAGTTTACCCTAAAACTGTCGATCCTTCAAACAAACTAGGTTTCTTACAAAAAAACCCCCAAAAACATCCCATTTCGATGTAATTGCTGCAATGTGTGCAGGCTGGTGAGACACAGATGCTGTTAAATAAACAGAGCTGGAGTCACATTCTGTATTGTTGTGTTTGCTTGTAGTCTGAGAAATCAACAAATTTGATTGCATTTGGAGCATGCTGTTGGACTAACTGTTCAGTCACAGTCTTGGTAAGAAGCCCCCTGACAGGCTGTGATGATGCTTAGAAGACTGAACTTCATGCTGTCGCTTTCCTCACACAGACTTCTCTGAGCCTTTTCTGTTGAGAAGAAAGGATAATTAGGTTTGTGTCATTACATCATTTCCAAAAATGACCTCATCCTAGTTAACAACAATATAAAAATACAGAAAACACCCCAAAATAGGTGGGTTATTTTTTCCCATTGGGTTGGGCCAGGCTACTGTACTCTTCTGCTGGGTAAATATTACTCTGTCTGTGGTTGGGTTTGTCTGCAGCAAACAACAGGCCACCAGGGAGGATGTCAGTATGTAAAGTGTGGCTGTGGGAAAGATATGGAGGAGAGGAATATTTGTGGTGTTGTGGTTTTACTGGAGGAACTACACAGGCTCATTTCTTCTTTATAAAGAACAAACTAGTACAATAAAGCACGCATTCATAAAGTCTGTCTCAGACACACAAAATTCATTGAAGTCATCTCCAGTTTCCTTAGAATCAGTACAACGTGCAAGACAAAAAAAGGTCTGTGTTAACTGAAAACTTACTTAAAAGTTGCTTTTAATCCCGAGATATTAAAGCTAAGCAGATTCTCTTGCTGACAACCACATCAAACGAGCTCCTTCTCTGCCTCTCTCCTCCATTTTAGAGCGTATCTGTCCAATTTTTATAACCCTCCTTTAAATCACTTCATCTGGGGCCCAAGGTAGGGTTTCCACTTCCTGGTTGTCACAGTTATGGCTCATTAAAGATCTCTCTCTCTCAGCAGGAAGGAAACTGACTCCCCTCAGATCCTGTTCATGTGTGTTGGTCCTTAATACTGATGCTGACACCGATGCACATCTTGTCTACATTAGCATTAACCTAAATAGAGGTCACTTTAATGACCATCAGATGCTGAGTTGTGGCACTAGTTTTTAATCAAGTGAAATGTCAGTGTTTCAGTGTATAAAGGGTCAGCCTGCAGCTATTTATGTGTGGTTTGACATAAACTGCTTGTAATTCTTTTTACAGCCGCTCTAATTAGACGAAAACTATTTGTTAGCTACGGGAAGAGAATAATAATAAACTACACAGTAATTATTCACCAGGTTAAATGACTGCTAGGTAATTATCATACTGTGGGATTAACACTTGGTAATTTACTCAGTAACAATTTAACCCGTTCAGATCCTCCAGTCTTTCCAATGGACATACTTTAACTTCTCTAAGCTGTGTAGCTTTATGATTAATGTCATCCGACTTCACCCAAATGCACAAACTTATTTGACTAGATATTAATAAACTAATCACAGTGTTCAACATAATCTTAGGTGGACTGCAGTGGAGCCACGCACCCTTTTTCAGCAAGCATGGCCAATTCTAAGGGAAAGAGGAAGTGAAAGGCACATTTTAATCTAATAATCACATTTTTAAAGTACATAATTTGGATTTGTGTCAAAAGTAAATATGAGTTGTTGATGAAAGTTCTATAGTTTTTACTCAGTATTTTCCATTGTAACGATCAGGGATCTGGATGTCTGTTAAAATATTACAAAATACATACACAATGTGTTTAAAGCATCACTTTATACATTGATATGAGTAAATATATAAAATAAAAGCATTGTTTAGTTAGTTGTTTTGTTGAATATTGAATGAAATGAGTGAAAAAGGTTTAGTTTCCTTAAGTCCAAGTTGACCAATTCATATTGTTTACAATCACTACAGATCAGCAAATATTGAGGAGTTAGACTCTCTCAATGTTTTGCATTTTGCCTTTGAAAATAGCTGACAGCAAATACCACAATGTAAAAATACTCTATGTACAAATAAATCAAGCATTTATCATTTGACTTAAATAACAGTACTGATGTAAGTACAAAATGTTCTTAAGGATCAAACAAGTATTATTTAGGCAGCTGAATGGCCTCCATCAGTCATTTATATTATATGTATATTGTACAATATATCATTGGATTATTATCTCTGGAGCCACATCTTTGTATACTATTGGATAGATTATTTTAAAATAACGCATCATGTTTAATGCGGTACTATAGCTGTCACAAGCTGTAAATGTAGAGGAGAGAGATGTGCAATACTTTTGTTTCTGGAATGTCTGATTATCAAGAAATGGATACACACCAGTAAAGTTAAAGAAACTCACAAGTACTCAAGTAAACATACTTTCCATCACTGCTGTCTCTCATACAATATAACTCACAAAGACATGCAGACACCAAACAAACACTGTGACCTTCTGTGTCCAACAGTATAAGAGGTGAATATTTATATACTCTGCATCATCGCTGGTAATGTTATCTCTGGCCCGGTCGGTGACAGATGGCAGACGTGTCAGTCTTTCATGATGCAACACGAGTGCCCTGTGAAGACTAGATTCACAGATCTGCCCCGGAGGCCTTTTTAACAGACAGTGAGGTTGATGTGAGGTCAGAAAAATATGCTGATGCTCCTGCTATTAGAAGCAGTAGACAATCTCTGGCTTTTAGCATCACACAGATGATGCATCATTGTGGACAGAGTTGAGGCAGAGAGCTGGTGATCCACTATAATGCTGCCACTTTGCCACATTTTATAACAGCTCAGCTCCATCACTCAGATGTGTCCCTGTGGCACTATACACCACATCCTCGGCCAGCAGTTACACATCACAATGCAAACTCCTTTGACAAACATGTCAGTGTTTTAAGAATATTTTTCTTGTGAAGGTTGCTTAGCTCAGCATTGCTGTTGTCACGTTGGAACAGCTGGAAAGTTTGTGCAATCTGTGCAGTAAACTCTTCCAGATGTTGAATGTGCAGTTATATGTACATTATTCATATGACGTATAAAAATCCAATGCAGACTACAGTAGATGGCCTTAAACCAGACACTATTTTAACTTGAAACTATGAAAGTGAAACATTAAAATTGTGACATAAAGCATTTTGATGTATCTATTTTACATCACTGTTCAAGCTTTAATTACATTCATGAACAAAATGTATCTGATTTACAATCTTAAAACCAAGTCACTAAATCAGCATCCAGTCCCAAATGTCTGGAACAAAATACTCTATGTGGGATTTATTCTGACAAGTCTGTTGTTGTTTTTTTTATTCTCCACAGGGAACCATTTTCTTACCTGGAAACAAAGTCACAGAGCATCCAACCAACGGCGATGAAGCGGGAAAATTTCCTTTTGAGGTCATTCCAGGTAGGAAAAACAATTTAATGTGTTTTTATCTTTACTAGATACTTGATAAGATAATAGTAACATTAACTTGGCAGCAGCAGGAACAAAAACATGAGGTTTTGATCACTCTTGTCTGCAGCAAAGTTGAACACTGTTAGAGTCATCCAGAGAACAATTTAGCCATTAAATGATTCAATATATGCTGCTGTCTGTGGAAGTTAGTGTGTTTGTGTTGCCTGCAGCTTGCTGGGATCACATGTGTGAAGAAAAATGTGATCTGAAGTTCTTCCACAGCCTGTTGGACATTAAATTATGGACTTTATGTGCATCTGATGATGGGTTTTAATTGTTTACAGATGATAAAAAAATATATAATTGAAAACATCATTTGACTTAAATAACACTACTAAAAATGTTTGTGTGAGAAATTTTTCTTTAGAGACAAAATTCAAAACAGAGTGACAGAGTATGTGGGGGATGAGATGCATCATTAAGACTGTGAGACAGCATTCTCCTACATGGAATATGTATCAGATTGTTGATGCCAGGAGATGTCCAGGAGGCACGATACAAAATAGACACACAGAAGAGAAAATGTGACACTGTAAATGAATTTTATAAGAGGAAGGGATGTCATCTGTTGTGAAATTGGGATTACTGTGTAATCCAAAAAAACACTCTTTCTCTCTTATGTTCCAGCTCTAGCACTCTCTCTTTATATTTTTATTTCACTAAGAAGAACCTTTTGTTTTTGCTGTAATTAAATCCAACGAAAAGACTGGCTCACAAACTGGCTCAAAGTTGACAGAGATGATAAATAGAAAGAAAAGAGAGAGAGAGGTTAACAAAGAAGCCACCTAAATAGGCTGAGGTCTACAGTACACAGGTGCAGGTACTTCCCTGATGTCCTCTCCTATACCGCCTACCAGCTACTGAGCCAGGAAGCCAAAGCAACCTCAGCACACATTAACTCAAACATAAACACAAAGATGATATAAACACCAAAAAAGACATAAACACAAAGAATGCAATAGCGGCTATTTTTCAAGGACAAGAATGTGAGTTTATGGAATAGATATTTAAACCACACACACATAGACACACACACATAGACACAAACTGAGGGAAATAGTGACAGCTGTTAAAAGATGCAGTAGCAAAGTGCATCACAGTTGATCCATCTAAAACCCTGTAGAAAACACCGGATGAGCATAGTAACTACTCATACTTTATTTGCCTAGATCTTTTCCCCAGTGTGTGTCCAAAAACAGTTTCCCGCAGAGGAAACCAAAAAGAAAAAAAACAGTGTCAGGACATTTTCTCACATGAATCGTGTCTCCCTTTGGACATACTGTACATAAACCAAACAGATAGTGGTGAAATTGTCAAAGTTGGTTAAAGGTTGCTCAAACTGAACAAAAATGAAACATGGCATTTAGGCAGACAACTACTGACAGATGGACAGTCCAGGTGTATCATGGGTTTGTTTTACAGACTCTTGATGGTGCTTTTAGATGTTGACAACCTCACTGGTTATGTAATAGCTTCCACATCAGATGAGGATTAACAGTTCCCTGCTGAGATAATGGCATTGACTTTTAGTTGCCACTTGTCAGTACAGCCATCACACTGAAATGAAGTCAACTTGTCAACTTGTGATTAATAGTTCTCATGGTTGGAAATGATTGTGGTACTGGAAAAAAAAAACACTTTTTTAAGCATAGTAAAAAAACATTTTGATGAATCAGCACTTGTGTAGCAGAGCAAAAACTGTTTTCCGAAGTGCTTTTGACACCATCTGATCATCTCTCAGTGACAAGGCAGGTGAGGGAGTCTTGCTTAACGACATTTTTAATTTTAAATACACACATTGACTGCTAGATTGTTTTCAAATATCCCGGTCATGGGATGACTGTCATATTGATCTAAAAACTGTTCAGTTAATCAGTTAGGCTATAATTTACACAAAAACCTCACTTGTCTGTTAGTAGTATTTGTCTGGTAAAGGGCACATGCTATGCTTTTCTAGCTTTCTGCCATTTTTATATTGTTATGTTAGATATCTATGTTTAACACGGTAAAAGCTCCAACTATAAGATACATTCATTTACAGTTGACAGTGTTTTGAGCTGTGAATAATGCAGAAGTATTTCGGGAGATCCCCAGAATATAAATAACAAGCTGGAAATGTGCATTCTACAGAAAAAGTGTTAATGGAAGGAAGTTCAAAAAAGAAAAGTCTATATTTTCGCTTCTCTGTTTTTCTATTTCTTGCAAACACCACAATAAAAACAACTGAGGTGTCTTACAAGAATTACAAGTTTATGCAACCGACTGAACCAGAGCTGAGTTCTAATCTGTAAGGGAAATGAAACTGTGCATGGAACGTAGTAATACCACACCCAGCACTATTGAGAGAAATGCATGACTGGAATTAGCTCAGATAACAATAAAGATAAAGATGAAACATTTTAAATTCCTTAAGGCACTGCTGTATAGATAGTATATATCTGATCTATGCCCAGTTGCAAGGCAGTACCCCATGCCGTTTGTATTTCCAGACTTTCAGTACATTTTATAAATGAATCGCATGCCTCAGTGACTCATTGTGCTTACACTCAGTCTCAGTTCCCTGTTTCTAATTGCTACAGTACAGTCTTTTTATTTTCTTTGTATAAAATGCAAGGTTATTTTTGAAAGCGGAACAGATATTGGTTATGTTAGTATAAAACAAAAATGTTGGTGTTCTCCATTCAGCCCCCACTTCAAACAGTCTTCATCTGTGTCTTTCCTTTTTGGACCAGACTGTATTAGATTTAGTAAAAATGGGGAAGGGGGGAGAAGAAATTTGAAAAACCACTAAACCGGTGGTGATTTAACTTGAGGGATGTCATATGATGTATCATCTATGTTGGAAACTGAGGTTCTTAGAAAACAGTTTTTTTCCATTTTTTGTGGTCCTGAGTGATGACAGGAGCAGTTTCAATCTAACTGTGCTGCCCTTTAGTAGGGTACTGCGATAATAGAACAGGGAAAATGTTGTATATCACAGTTTTTGTTATCAACCCTAGTACAGTGGTTACAAAAGTGTCACTTTGGTGTATTATTATAATTCTGGGAACACTGATTGTACAGTACAGTAGCATCTGTACTGATGCTGATAAACTTCCAATTATTCTGATAGATTAGTATGAGAGGCAAGATAAACTAGTAAATAATCAGGACAATTCTTGTTTCCTAAAATCCTTCATTGTGTGCTCAAGTTTAAATGATTTCACCCTCATATCTCTGTTTTTAAACCAAGGTCATCTTTCACTGATGAGGCTTTCATTACTATCTATGTAACATTTCCATAGTTTTGTTTTTTTGTGAGCATTTTTAATTTGTATTTATTTTCCTTTCTTTTGTTTCATTTAACACCTTTTATTGATTTTTGTCAATAAAACACAATTATGAGCAACAAGTTCAAATCTTGGTTGTACAAATGTGTAGCATAAGTAATATAACATAGTAGTATTAGTCAAACCACCCACCCACCTAATCCCCCCCCCCCCCCCCCCCCATCCAACCCACTCATCCCAACCTCAACCCCATCCAGTCACACCCTACAGTCTTCTTTTCCTTTCTTTTTTGATTACATTGTGTTACATTTTATGTACAGAGAGAGAAGATTGGGATTTTTTATTCAGAAAAATTGAAACTGGAAGTCAGAATAAAAAGTAGTTTTTACCTTATATGACCAACGTATGTTTAACATTTTAAGCAAACATTCCTCATATCAGGCATTCAAGCATCACATTAAAAATGTTTCAAAAGGAATTTATTTGTTTTAAATAGTCAAAATTGATCTCTACCATATTTTTGAAATTCTGTTGTTTTGGATGTGATTTGTAAATTACATTTTTATGTAACTTAACTCCATGTTGTCCTCCCATGTAGAAGAGATAATGTATCTCATGGAACTTCCTGGTTAAAAAAAAGGTTTTTAAAAAGTGTTTGTGGTGCTTTCATCAAATAAATAGTTTGACATCTTGAAGCACACATGCTTCTACCTCTATCTTAAATGTCCATTAAATGCGAGGCTTAAGCCAATAGCCGATTAGCTTAGCTTAGCATAAAGACTGGTAACAGGGAGGACTACAGCTAGCCGATAAAATGCTCTAAAACCTCATTATAACCCTTGTTTTCAGTTACCTACAGTAAGCTGCTGGCACAAATATATAAGTAGTATCAATATTTTCATTTAACTCTGCAAGAAAGCAAAAAAGCATATTTTCCAAAATGATAACTATTCGATTGAGCATCGTTTTTAATATTACTGTGTCATTCCAGTTCATTCATCCATTCCACATTCTCTGTTGTAAACTTTCCTCATCCAGCTATTAAAAGCTGAGTTTGTTATGGCCGTGTCTAAGATGCTGTGAAATTACTCAAACAGACCAAAACATGTGGATTAAAATGTGACTAACCCCATGTTCACAACGAGGGCCTTGTGGATTTTTTAATACACATTTAGGGCTCAACACGCTTGATGAGAGTTTCAGCATTCTTCAAAGTATGACTAATACAAGTAAACGGTTTTCTTCATTCTGCATCTACCCGTATGTCCTCATAATGCTTGAAAAACAAGAACATGGCTTGTTATGAGGCAGCATATAAAGAAGTCTAAGAGAAGCAGAGAGAGAGAAAATGAAAGGAAAACCCAAACACATATATTCCACTGGTCTAAATGTGGCCGTGCAGTTTGAACACAACACATAGATGGTCCCTGGCAGACAGACAGACAGGAAATGATGGGGAGGGTGCGGGGGGTTGAGAAGTGCAAGGGAAATTGGGTGGAAGTCAGAGTTGTACAGAGATGTCCGTTGTCTTGTAAAGGCAGTGATGATGTTTGAACACGAGTCGAGTATCTGGTGGCTGCCAAGGGGCTTGTACAGCAGCATTAGGACATCTGTGCAGGGAGAGAGACTCTTCTGTATTGTGTGTATTTTTAGTTGTTGTTTTTTTTTCATTATTTTGTGTCTTGAAGAAGCTGAAAAAATTGCAGAAAAGCTCAGAAAACATTCTTTCTCACTTCTTCTGTTCTCATCTTTTTTTGTCTTTGTCTCATTTACCTTTCACATCCACATCTGGATCATGAACCTGCGAGAGAAATGGGGGGCTTTTGAAGCAGATCTGCCACATGGCCAACAATATTTAGACTAGAATCATGGTTATGTCTTTATTTTTAACTGTCAGTCAGGTGCAGACACACAGGGGCTTTTGTTTTGCTCGCCAAAACCAAGAGTTGAAGCACCAGTGACGTTCTCCTCAATCACACTGACATGTTACAACCTGTGCAAGCTCACACGGTCTTGCACAAGCGAGGAGGAGAAACAACAAAAATATATGAATACAGCTGTCAAAATGCATGTGTCTGACTACAAAATACATTTGCTATTATACTTGAATATTATCACCTGAGATGCTTTTTTGTAGCCATATTTGGACGCACCTGCAAAGTATTCTAAATTCTGGTATTTCCCATGGGAACAAAACAAAAAGAAGGAGCCTCTTGCTTCTGTATATCTGGTAAAAATATCAGAACACCCTGTTGCTCAGGTTCAACGTGCAGTTTTATCTAATGTTGTTGAATCCTCCCCAAGAATGTCAGGTATGATCTATATACATCTGTTTGGTGTAACAGGGCTCTGAGTGGTGGGGATCTGAATTTTGAAACTGCAATACAGCGAATGAGCAAACAGAGTAGGCTGCCTATCTTCACCATAATCTGACTTTAAAGAAATGGCACAGACTCTTCATTTATTTACCTCCCAAAGTTGCATAACCACCTGTTGGTAAATGTCACTCCCCATGGTCCAACTGATTAATCATCCCATTCCTATAAAACAAGAATCAACACAGGAAACATTCCCGCTGTGTTTTTGATGGAGAAACAGTGCACTCCTTTCCCCTCAAGCTCTAATAAACATAAGGCTCCAGCTCCAACATGAGTTCACTATGTCACTCTCTTGTTGCCCCAGGCTCAGTCTTTTGCTCCGTTTCTCTCAGTCTCTCTTGGTAGCCCAGCAAGAGTAGCTGGTCAGGCCACAGCAGGGTGCCGCTCCTGAATTATGGGAATATTTACGACCTCATCCCCCAGAGGCTACCATCCCTTCATTCATGATAGGTGTTTGGGATCATGTTGCCATGAGCCTCAGGCATAAATACTGTTTACAGGCCAAAGCCTGGCTCTATAAACATACTTGAAGAGTATTAAAGATTGTGTTTGTCTCCAGCTTATTGGATAGTAGTAACGTAATTTCCTCATTTTAAGTGTGAGTTGACATTGTGCTGTTGTGAAGGGTATGGGGAAGCCTCAGAGCATCTGTTTAAATAAAGCTGATGGTGCCCTCATGTGGTTTTCTCAATCATTACAGTGCTGGAAAAAATTCTGAGATCTAAAGAAAAAGTATGTTTGTGTTATTTTCATTTTGTGTATTGCAAAGCTGAAGTTCAAAATGAAACTTAGGTGAATAAGGAAAAATCCTTTAGGGGTTTTATTTTTATTTACGAGTAAAAAAAAAACTGTAATTTTTATATCCACAAAGTAGCATTATTTAACTACTTATACTGTATTACACAGCGGTGGTATTTTAGCAGGAAAATAGGTCAATGGAGCAAAATATATATATTCTTTTTTTTTTAATTGAGCATTTATAAGCATGCACTGTAGACTCAATCCACCTATGAAGACTTTAAAAAGATGGAAAATCTCAGAATCTGGAAGAAGCTAGTTAAGTTTACCTTGAGTTAAGATTATTTTATCACATTTACTTACATTTTTAGAAAAGCTTTATACCTTTGATTTATTACATTTCTTCACAGCCTGGTCTTATTACACATTATTATTACATTACACAAATTATCACAAATATCCTAATTTATGACATATAATGAGTTTTATATGTAAATGTGGTTTTTATGATTTATTTTTTTATGATTTAGTGCTCTTGTGATTAATGCTCCATCACGTTCCTGTGACTGTGACATGTGGGCCTGATGGAGTAGACATACAGTAGGTTGCCACCTCGGTGACCCCTGCAATGACTTATGAAAGTCATTTGTCACTAAGACGCAGGTCTAATTTACACCATATGACCTGTGTGATTGAGTAGTGATAATGAGCCGACAGGGAAAGTCGAATAAGAATAAATCAGACTTAGAAAGCAGAGAAGGGACGACTGAAAATTAAATAAAATGTACTGTGTGAATGTAGTTTCTTGCCCACATCCATAGTCAGACTTCTTATTAAACAGTAATGACAATCTAATACTAGAGATCACTATTGGAGGGTGAAGACAGACGTGCAATTTTAAGACCACAGACGACTCCAGTGTTCATGCCAGAGGTTACTCATACGCTGGCAAACCTGGTATGTAGATTATAAGCACCTAAAGCTGATGATGGAATGATGGATGGATGAATTGAAAAAAAAATTAAAGGAGCTTTGTGGGGACGGTTTAATAACCAAAACAATTATTCCATTTGTTCATGCTAGTAATAAAATATGGCAAGCTCAGAATATTACCCTAGGCATCAGTGTTTAAATTTAAGGAAGCCCCAAGTTGAGTATTTCAGAATGCATATTAATCTGTGGTGCTGACATTTTACTATCAGGATGTGTGGAGGTGGTTTTCAAATAGCCCCCCATGTCACATCAGTCATGGATGAATACTAGAGCTGGCATTAGCTCTGTGTGTGTGTATTTGTGTGTGTGTGTGTGTGTGTGTGTGTGTGTGTGTGTGTGTGTGTGTGTGTGTGTGTGTGTGTGTGTGTGTGTGTGTGTGTGTGTGTGTGTGTGTGTGTGTGTGTGTGTGTCATAGGCTACTTTCAGCAACAAATTTCCAACTTAAGACGAGTTAATTAGGGAAGGCTTGTCCAATTGGGTACAAAAGCTTTTTCCCCATTGGTAAAGCATTGATTTTTATGTCAGTCGTTATGGTTAGGGTTAGTGTGTTAGAGTCTCCAGGAAAAAAATGTAAGTCTATGTAATGTCCCCAAAAGTGACCTAGGACAATGTGTGTGTGTGTGTGTGTGTGTGTGACTGGTGCAGCTTTAAATATACTGTACTCAAGTTAATTTAAATTGTATAATATCATGTTTTTTTTTTCATTTATCTATAAATCTACTGTGCACAATGAATATGGTTTATGGATAATCTAATTTTAATCCCATTTTCCAAATCTTTGACTTTCCATATATAGATCTGTTTCATACACGATATAGAAGAGAAGAAAAGCACAAATGTTTTGGTTAATGCTTCCATTTACAATACTAATTTATGTTGTTTAGTACTCAGTTATCGCTGAAAGAAGAATATTATTTGGACTATTATTTCATACAACTGTTTCATCGTCATGATTTTATGTATATATTCATAGGTGTAAGACTTAGGTTGCTTATTGGTGTGAAGGCTGGGGAGCCCAAGAGGGAGAACTTGGGTGTATTGTCCGTGCTGTGTTAAAGGAGCTGATTCCTACATTACCCAGAGGCCAGAGTGAGTGCAGAATGTGACCCACCTTGAAATGAAGGGTTACAATATTTTCTGTAGACTAGATTTCAAAGGAAAATTAGTGCTAGTCTATATAAAAGAACAGCATCATGTATCAAAAGGAAAAGAAAAACATAAAAGGTAAAAAGAAAATAAATGGATGAAAAAATACATTTAAAAAGTACTATTTCACAGCAGCCCCAGCTATTGAATACCGAGAGAGAGAGAGAGAGACAGAGAGAGAGAGAGAGAGAGAGAGAGAGAGAGAGAGAGAGAGAGAGAGAGAGAGAGAGAGAGAGAGAGAGAGAGAGAGAGAGAGACCCACCCAGCCTTATTAAATTAAAAAGCCCCTGAAGATAAAATGTACTTTTCCACCCAACATACACACTAGAGCTCCTCCTACTACACCCACTTATCTTTCATGGCTAGAATATATTAATCCGTCCACTAGTTTGATCAAACATATGACATAAACCAGCAGCTCTCTGTGTTCTCAAACTCCCATGTTTTGATATATTGATTTAATTAGCAGCTCGATGTATAGTGCCCACAAAGCTTCTATAGTGCATCATAAATCCTTGATTAATATGAGCAACAGTATCGAGGCATGCATTAAGAGAGAAAGTGGAGAAATTGATTTCATGGATATCGCTGTGGTGATAAATAAAGAGAAGCGTGAGTGACAAGATTCTGTTTTGCATATTAAAGTGTGGACTATCTTCATTTGAACGCCTGTGGGATGTGTCCTTTTTCTCTCCAGAATTTGCTTTGTGATGTGACATTTTCAAAAAGGTCAAAAACTGAACTTCTCCCTCCCATTTCTCTCTGCCTTCCCCAGAGTATGTTTCTATAAGCATTAGTGTGTGTGTGCATGTGTGTGTGTTTGACATGTTTATGCACATCCATGTTTTCTCAGTGCGCGTATGAAGTCAATAACCTGCTGTCTGTGACACAGCGGCATATGGTTTCCTGGAGGAGTTGTGGTCCTCACAATCTGCTGCTGTTGACATTTCTCAAATGGGGCTTCTGAGATTCACTTCCCTTGTTGTTGTTCTCTTGATATGGGAATTTATGACCTCTATTGCATGGCATCACAAAGAGTAAGGGGACGTCTCAGACACACACATAGTGGATATCCACCGCCGCTGTCCTGACAGCATGAAGTAAGAAAGTAGTCTCTAAAAATGATGTTTGCATATCATTGATTGTACTTTTAGTAAAGACAGTGACAATTTCTTCTCTCCCCTGATGTATCATGGTTCATATTGAATTAGATGATGGTATCTATTTTCCTTAATATTCTAAATCTGCAATCCAATAACTAGAAAATGTCCTCCCCTAATGCAGCATCCATCATCAAACAGTGTTTTTCAGAGCCATCCACCGGCTTCATTAGTGACATTTTCCCCAGGGAGGATCTCAAGGGGAGGATGTTTGTGTTTGAGATGGTGACAGTTCATTTGGAGCTCAGTGCTGAAGTGGGGCCTCAATCAAAGACTGAATTTATTATGTTGACATAACAGTAAACATGTCTTTTTTAGACGTATTTAAAGAAATAATTACATTTCTCTCAATCTTATTTCTGTGTTTCAGCCATTATCCCCATAAACTGTGAAAACATTTGACTCACAAAGTTCATTCCTAAGATCTGGATCCCATGACACAGCTCTAAAACATTATGGCAAGCAACAAAAATGGTCAACAGCCCAGTATGAAATCCACACTTCTCCCATATTATTTAAACCATATTACTTAATTTGGAAAGAAAGACGGAGCAGAATGCCAAAATGTTCGTCACCATCTTTCCTGTTCAGTACCTCTGTCATGGAAACAGCTAATTGGAGGTTAGTAACTCAAAGCCCTGGTGCCAGGAGTGCTGTCAGTTTAAAATAGGAGTCCTTCTGGACCCGGTTGGTCCTGCTTAATGTGAAAGTTATTTGCTGTCCAAAAAGGCTGCTGCTCAGTTGCCAAAGCAGAAGCTTGGGTTGGGGGGAGATACTAGAGGCAATGGAGGAAGATTTTTAGATGTTGCTTATCGAGTTCTGGAAAACCATTCAGTGTTCCAGAAGGAGAAGGCGTGTTATTGCTCAGTGTGTCTTTGCAGATTTAGAAAAATGCAGACAGTGTCTGGGGAGATAGTTGGAAAGTGTAAGTATGAGAAACAGCAGACACATCCTTTATCTTAGAAAAAGCAACAGCATTTGTGTGAACACATTTCCTTTGCAGCAGTTGCCAGGATAGTTAGAAAACCCATTAATGTCAAGGCAGAGGGAAAGGATGAAATCTGTCAGGGTAACGTTTAAGTGCAGTGATTGAAAAGACACGTTAATATCACATGGAATTTAGGAGCGTCTCCATTGTATTGGCAGATGGTGGAAACAGAGCATTTTGGAGGTTGAAGAGTGCACTCCAACAGACAACTCAAACTCCCTTCCTCTGAGATCTTGTGACAAGGTGCTGGAAAGGAAACTACCTGACTGTCAAATGGATTTAAAAGTGTAGACTTCTGCTGGTTCTCAAAGCAGAATCATCATATTTTTAACTCTCTCACAGATCATTGATCATATGGCTTTGTAGATTAGTAAAAGGTCACTGACTAGGTTTCCCAAGGTATCGTGCAGGAGGTGCTGTGGGAGTGTGGGCTGCCAGAGCTGCAGAGTGTTCACATGCCTATAATGATTAGGTTTGTTGAAGGGTTCATTGGACTCTCTGTCAAGAATGGCTCCCTTCTGTGTGGGATTTTCACAGTTTTCATTAAGGCAGAAGGTCTTCAGGGTGTTTAGTTGATGGAATCTGCAGTTTATAGAAAATGTTGTCCATTCACTGCTGTCAGATGATTATTCATCTGACAGCAGTGTACAATAAAACCACTTGAAGCAGTGGTGGTTAAGAAAAAATGCTGAGAGAAGAAAAGTTGTCCCTAAAGTAAGCAGCTTTCAACATTTTGGGCAATAGTCTACACCTGTTTGGTTGATTGCTTAATTGTGAAGCTACAGCCGGGAGATGCTTAGCTTAGCAAAAAGACTGGAAATGGGGAACCAGTTGTGGTTTTATGGGAGGCTATGTGACAAACAGTTTCTTGGTCACATCCTGGAGTCTCAACTGGTTGCGTGGCAACCTAAATGTGATGACAACCCTCCAGGAAATCACTGTTCCCAGCCAGGAAATACTTAACTTCCCTGTAAAAAACAGGTCATTTCTGCAGCTTTTTGTGCAGATAAACAAAAACAACAACATATAGCATGGTAATTAGTGAGCTTTAGAGGTTTTTAGGGTAGATTTTGTTACCTTTGGACAGAGCCTGGCAAGCTGTTCCAGTCTTTATGCTAAGCTGAGCTAGCCATCTCCTTGACTGCAATTTAAGATTTATCATAAAAATATGTAAGTGGTATTGATCTTCTCCAGCTCTCTACAAGAAAACCAGAAAGTGTGTCCAAACTTTTGACTGGTATCGTATGTTTTCACTCAGTTTGGCACATGCATGTAAACATTTTGATTCAATTGAAAGAGAGATCCGGATAATATCACGAAGGAGAAGCAGAAACGATACTCAGTGAATGCATAGGATCTGAGAGTTTGACAGTCAGGAATTTGTTTTGTGAGTGGGGCGTTACAACTTTGCAACAGCACATGAACATGATTGACGACTTTGTAGGCTTTATACGTCAGTATCTTCAACAACAGTCTGATCTGGTTACAGTTAAGTTTCTCTGTAATAACACAACGTGCAGTTTGTGTGTTTTCGTGACAGGACCAAAGCCGTGGGAACCTACATAATAACTTAAACTACACTGTTGATGATGAAGTCCATTTTTCATGAAGCCATGATTGATCAACAACTAAATTAGAAAAGGCAGCTTCAATAACAACACGAGTAGATAACGTGTAGGATGAATGGACTTGCAATGTTGCCTTCCACACGTCTTATATTGTATAGGAGTGGTTTTCTACTTAATGGCGCATCCTCCATTAACTCCCATAAAAAGATGATAAACTAGCAACCTGTAGTGGCAAATGGTTTTTGTATCTGAGCTGTGAAGGACAATGAATGGTACATAAGATATTGAGAATGAAGTTGAATGAGCCAAAACCTTGTAATGTTACACATGCATTTATTTGGACATCTCAACCAGCTTCTCTATGTTTGAAAATGATGAATTCCTGATTACAATAAGTATGTGACAAAAAGCAGGAGACTGGGGAATTCAGCATGTCCAAACAATAAGCTGCATGCCTTCTGCATGTGGTAGATGTTGTTGGAAATATCCGCTTCATTCTCATCTGTGCTCTAGTAAGAGAATTCCAGACCTTCTTCTTCCGTTCTTGTGTGTGCGTGCGTCATTACTCCTTGTGCGTGTGAGAGTGTGTGTGAGAGTGAGACCCTCTAGAGGAAATGCACTGAGGCCTGCAAACAGTCCAGATCTCAGGCCGTTGAGAGGGACGGGACAGGAAGCTCGGATGCTTACATAACAGCCTTATTGAGGGGATCGGTATTTGACATGTCACATACCAATCTCCTCCATCAGCCTTTCACTGTACTGTAACCCCTGTCCACAACCCCTGCCCCCCACATGTATCAGGTTGGCCAGGTCTCAGCGAGGAGGGCATATTTTGGGTCTGTGTTTCCCTGAAGTTGCTGCTACTATGTTTGTCTGATGGGGACACTTGACTTGAATGTTCAGACCAATGGTATGTAAACTGATTTCAGTCTGGATAAATATTTAGATGTCTCCCCACTACCCCACTACTTTGTTTCTTCTGTGAGTCGAACCCAACAGGTAGTGTCTTAAGTCTTAAATTGAATCACCTTCAGAGGCCAGGTTCAAAGGGGCACACTCTGCCATTCAATGATGTGTGATTCGCCTATGAGTCTGGGTGAGACTGAAAAACGATAAGGAGGTTATTAAAGACCTTCATCCAAGTGACAGAAACCTCGAGTGTCTCAGGGCTTCTTGGCCACCAGTAGCAGCCTTGCCGACCCTGCATGGCTGTATTTATAGAGCACAGTGGTCATTTGGCCAAGTGCCCACTCTTCGTTCGCCAGATTTACAGGTCCCCACTTTGGGGAGGGCTGCTTGATTTACGATGCACACACCCCTCCCTCCACCACCACCACCACCACTCGCTCCCACCCCACCCCTCTTACTTCCTTCAGATACAAGCAGACACACCATCTTGCCCTCGGCTCGCTGTCTCACTCGGTTTCATTCGGCCGCTCTCTCTCTCCTACACTTCTTTCGAAATATGCTTCCTCTGCTCTTTCAGCTCCTTTGAGAAGTACTGTACATGCAGAGGAAAGACTTCCTGAGAGGCAGACAGAGTAGCCTCAGCCTGACCTTGCCTAAGTGCTGCTGATTGGTGTGTCATATTGACCTGCCTTTGACTTAAGAAAATGAAGTTTTGCTTACCAGTGACGGTTGTAGGCAAAGGAGTTATATGAGGTGGAGCAAAGGAAGGAGGGGGAGAATAGGAAGGACAGTAGTAAGTGGAGCAGTGGAGTTTGTCTTAGCAGAGAGAGAAGGAGATAAATCTATCTGTGGCACAGAACAAGAACAGATGAAGAAGTGGGATTGGGGGGGCGGCGGTCAGCAGCGACAGCGTGGCTTTTGCTCTCTGAACCTTCAGCAGAGAAGGGGGCACATCTTTCTCTGCACCCAATGGATCTTAACTCCAACCCAGGTCGGTCTCTTTATATAACAGTAATGCATGCTAACAGGTTTGCATTTGGTTTGGACTGTCAATTGGACATTATACTTTGATAACACATGGAGGAATGGGTGGAAAGATTTTACTTGTCTTAAGACATTAAAGCTAATTACAGCTACTTGAGTTGCACATTATGCTGTGTTCTCACTGTGAAAGTGTTCAAATGTTTTCTCCATATGCTGACAATTTGTCATGTCAGCAGATGAGTGTTTAACAAGTTATAGTTCATAGCCTGTATTTATTGCAGCTGTGATTTTAGATGAGTGGTTTATGCTGCTTCCTGATCTTCCAGTTGCTGTGGTGACATCGCCACAGCTTCATCAGCATTTGTCCACTGCACAGTCCATCTTCATACATAATAATGACTCTGACAAAATTGTTAATTTCATACAGTAGCGTTGTATAGACTAGATAGAATGATCATCAATTTCATGTTGTCATTCATTTTTATTTTCAATTCACTACATTTCTTCGCACAGCTGTTTCATTGACATTCAAGATGAGCTGTTATCTAGTGCATCATATGACAACAAAAAAGTAGAATATATTTCCAGTTGTATTATCAAATATTATAAACAAGTACTCAGGGGTTTATCACTTTCCATATAGTGACCATAGAATTAATTGTCATAAAAGCCACAATTTAAAAAATTCTGCGTGTCCAAAGAATAGAAAACATGATGGAGCACCTAATGTTGTGCTTGTGAAATGATTTCCCCCTCACTAGTTTTGGGTTATGTCATTGCAAACCTTATTTGCTGACACAGAAACCAAATAAGTTTCTCATTAGCAGAGTAAAAAAAAGCATCTCCAGTCTCAGCATATATTCTATTCATTGTGTTTCACAATAATTCACTGTGGGTATAACCATGACATATTCATTAAAAAATAACTGCAGACTTCTAGTTAAAGAAAAGGAAGAGTAAATACAAAGTCCCTACTTCCACTAAGAACTTGTAAATATTAAACAATGCTGAATAACTTTGTCTTATGCTGCACCACAAGCTTATAAACCATACATGTCATTTATATGCCACCCAAGTGTGTTTGTACAAGATATGCTTGCCCGAGGAAGAAAAATCATCCTTAGTTTAAAAAAAAAGAGCATTCTCTTAGTGGGGTCAAATTTCACTTTGCTCGGCTGCTTGAGGCAGATAACAGAACAGACTCTTGAATTCATAGCTCCCAGCCTGCTTGTAAATCCATCCTGGTGAAGACGTTCTCATGCAAAAATCTGAAGCAACAGTCTGAAGCAACAGATGGGAGAGGAAGCAGGCAGAAGAAATAATTTATGTAAAGTGTTGGGCAAGAAATGAGCTTCCAAAAGTTGTTGCTGGAGGTGAGGTGGAAAGAGAAGAGAGGAAGAGAAGTGTTTGAGATATGGGATTTAAAAACGCATTCATTTTTTAATCTCATAACTCTATAAAAAATGAGCTCTGATAAAGATACATTTTGCGCTGGTGTGAGCATTTATCTTTTCACATAAATACTGTCAAAGCTCAACTTTCCTCTACTGTTGAAGCATAAAACTAGAACAAAATAAGAATTACTGGAATGAACAGCAACTTTCTCTCTGAAAAGTTTGTTTTTGCTGGATGAAGTCAACACGTCTCTTCCGACCGCTGACCACCCAAGAAAACTGAGGGATGAGCCAATAAGTGGGAGTATCTATATTAATATTAGCCAGCTGATTGTAGTCACTCTAATCAAAAGGAAACTATGAAAGATGTCAGTGAGCATGGCATTCGTGTCTCCATCAAAGCAGGTATGAGAACAAATTCAACACTTCATTGTACTGCACACTGCATACATGCACACCTCAAATGCTCCTTTTCATTTATCAATCACAGAACCACAAGATTGCACAAAACAGACATTGTTCATGAAAGCTTTATTTTAGCTTTATAGCCCAGATTTGAACCTAGAGAATTGATTTGAATTGAGCAACTTCAGCAAAAGTCCAACTACGCCCACTCTAACACACAGAGAGCCAACCTCATCGTCAGCATTTCTCTGTCTCTCCACTTAGATCACCACCCATCTCTTTCTTTGACCCAGCTCGCCTGCACTGCAGCCCTCTCGGGCCGACAGTGCTTTGGCCAGCTTTGTCAGAGAAAACAACGAGGATGTGGAGCGGCAACTCAGACAGGACTGCTGCGATGGCCAAAATGAAAACACGCTTATCTGGCCGAAGCTGATGGACGCTGTCCACTGGCTGTCCAAATGATTGGGCAGCAAGTCAACAAGGGGTTTTATGGTGCATGCCTCGGAGTTTGGCTATTGTACAGATATGTGTGGGAGTACACATCAAAATTAACTGGCACACACAGACACATGCATGAGTTTATTGTGTCTTAAACATCTGCTCTGGGACCAACAATGCATTGCTTATTTTTGCAATGCTCCATATCCCACCTCATCAGTCAATAAGTAGAAATATGAAGTGGTGGGAAAAGACTCTTTCGGAGTGATGATTAATGAATGTCAGATTCATCCCTCTTTCTATCGCAATAATGTGACATCTGACAGGTCCTTCAATCTCCTAAAGCAATCTGGCAAATGAAAACGCTGATTTATACTCCTATGACACATAACAAAGTGAATTCATTTCACAATCAAACTGTGTGAAATTGACCATGCATCCTCCTACATTGCTAGTTCTTATTGTGAGAAACAGAGTCGTTGTGTCTATCTATTAGTCGTAATAAACCAGAGGTCATGTTTCTAAAACCCTGTCTGAAAGGTTCAAAGGGCTTCCCAAAGGCCACGCTGACTCAACCTAACAATTTTGGCTGTAGGGAGTGCAGGTGTGCATCTGCCCTGAAGCCCTCATCAGTGCTGAAAGGTGATATTAGAAGGTATTAGTGAGCAGAGCAACAGGTACTTTGTCAAGTCCACTCCTTGTTTCATTCTCTGGTGTGGATGAAAGGACTAAGTACCAGGACTAAGTACCAGGATATTCATTTACATCTGTTCCTTCCTACATAATTGCTATTGGACATTTCATGTAAGCCGTCAATATGTAAACAGTAATATTTAAAGTATTTGAAAACATAAAGGCTGGTGACATGTTTTCCTGCAGAAAAAAAAACATCCGTACTTGTATGTGTGTGTATGTATGTGTGTATATGAATGCATAAGGCTTTGCACTGGCAATATCCTGTATCTTGTATTTGGGATCTCGGAATACACAATAAGTATGAGATCCTTGCAAACAGATTTACAGTCTCATGGCTACGGGAGCATGATGAACTTGTCGAATTGGTGATCTATCATAGTGAGATATGTTTACATAACCGTAAGGATGCCCGCATGTTTCACACACAGGCACACAGATATGTTGCACAACATAACATGTATATCATAGCACCAACACACAAACACACACACACACACACACACACACACACACACAGAACAGTGATGAAAAGTCAAGTGAAGATTGTTTATTGCCAAATGCAGTTAAAACCAGTTTCCCTTTACTATGAAATTGTTCCTTTGCCTCCCACTCTGAATCCTGTTTCAGGAAATGAATGAAATTTAAAAAAGGAAAATAAATAGATAATACATTAGGAGAGATAAAAGAAAATCAATAAAATATCAGAAGAACACTTTATACATAGTGTAGTATTAGGCAACAAAATATCTGTTCTATATATAGACAGTGGGTAAATGTATTTTAGTGTGCAGTGTGGCACCTACATGCATCTCTGTGTGTATATGTGTGTGTGTGGAGGACTGGAGTGGAGGTGAAGCTCGGATCTATTGATCAGTCTGATTGCCTGAGGATGGCCTGAGGTTAAAAGCTGCCCCTCACACTTCTGTACCTCTCTGACAGAGGGCATAAGTGTAAAAAACCTGTGTTGATGGTAGGGGCACTCTGACAATCGTGGTGTTTGCGGTCCATGGTGATGCTGTTCCTACACCACACAGTGATGCAACTGGTCAAGATGCTCTCTATACAAATACAAAATATAATACAAACACTTATCCTGTCAAACACATTGGAGCCCAAAAGAGAGCATAACTGGTTGTTAAACACGTCTTTCTTCATATTAAACATAAATTATCTGACAATGATACCAAGCTAAAAGTGCATTCCAACTAGTCAGGTTGTCTTCAGAGAGCTCTCCTGTGAAAACATACAAGTTTTTAAAATGTGGGTCTGTATGAACTGCACCTTCCCAGAAGCGTCCTCTAAAGTATCAGTCTGCTTCTATCACTGAAGCAATGTTTAAGCCTCCCAGCATTGCGTGCAAGTGTTCAAGTGGCAACAGCTGCCAGCCCTCACCAAAACTCAGCACTACTAACATTTTGATGGGATGTTAATCTCCCAGTCAGTGGTCACTGAAGCTATCAGTGGTCTAAATGGCTCACTCATAAGGTTTTTGGTATTTTAACAAACCTCAAAGTGTTGTCATACATAGTTAAAAGATGTTTGGAATTACACTAGAATTAATCTCATGTTATACTGCGAGCCGCCACAGAAATAAATAGGTTCAACAGAATATTTGTGGTTCTTAATCAGGGTTGAGACCTCCCATAAATGTCATTTGTGATTTATTACAATTGTGAGTTTTGGCCTTAGTCACAAAACCAAGTCAAATATGAAACGATAATTCTGTTTTGTTTTGTTTTTTTTGTATGCTAGCACATTTACTACAAATACCATGTATCCTTTACACGTTTTACAATCATTTTCCATAGTTTACTTTAAGCTGTTTGATTCAAATTTCCTGCCCTAAAGGCCGACGTTAGTTTCTATTAAAAGTATACGAAATAGCACAATTTGGTCAATTCCTTCTAGATGTACCTATGGACACAGCACAACCCTCTTTTACCTCTGTATTAAATGATCATGTCAACTGATTCTCCAACACAAGCTCTGGATTTAAAGTCTGAGCTGTGTTTCCTTTTACTAAAGCTGAAATTGATTCCCCTTACATAATGGTATATTTACAGCCGCCTTGGCAGAACACACAGACACAGCTCTTTATTTAGTTGGCATGAAATCAGAACAGAGATACTTGGCTCTTTGACAGCCCTGTGACCTCCTTGAACGGACTGACCCATTGCCTCCCTGACTGTCTTCATGACAACTCATTAAAACTGTTTATAATTCATACTATTCAGCACTTCCTTTTCACTTTGTGTGGCAAAACAGGAGTAAATATGTATTGACTGAATCTCCTAAGTTTTATCAAGGAGGTTGTTTTCTTTTTTAAATCAAGGAACTACTTACCACACTGACTCCCTGCATTTTTGTGGCTAACCTTGTGGCTTCAGATCCCAGAGTGGTAGAGGTATCATGTTTGCCTGTCAGCACCAAAGAATACAGAGAATTTAGAGTTGATGACTATTATTCTCCATTTTTTTTGGTGCTATGATTACCTGCTTCCCTATGGGGGCCGGTAGAAGGACAGTAGAGCCAAACAAACCTTGTCCCCTTTGACCTCCCCATTCACTCTGTTACTCATTCAGAATCAGATGGTAATGGATAGCCATAGTAACTCTATGGAGTCTGTGTTCTCTCAGAGACAATGTCTTTGGGGACTCAGGTGGAGTCTAATGTTGTGGTGTCTGCCTTCAGATTATGTCTATTGACAAGTAAGGACCACCACTATACCAGGAAGAAAATTAGCCATTGATACCCTACTGGAGGTCAGGTGAAACAGGAGAACCATTATAGATACATGGGAAGATATAGCTGCAGATACAGGAACTTATATCTTTAGACAAGAGCATGACAAAAAACAAAGTAGCATCAGGTATCATTCGGTATGTCACCATTTGACATTTTAAAATGCAGGCAATCGGACTTCACTACATGGACCTGAGGATTATTTTTTATTTTTATAGGTTCATGCTTAGTTTTGTGACTAATCATTCATTTACTCAATGCAATGTCTGAAAATATTGAAAACTGCTTAGCATAATTTCTTGAATCCCTAAGTGGCATCTTCAAATTGGTGTCATATAATAACAGAGAAGAGAAGAAACTGGATTTGACAAAGTGGAATCAGTATATGTTTTACTTTTAATGTAGAATTTACTTTTTTCTTTCTTTTTTTTCTTTTATATTTGGATTTTTTCAGTTGTGAGTTGTTTCCCAAAATGCTGACAGATTTGTAAATGTGCAGTATATGTGGTTTGAAATGAAAGTTTAGATTTACAGTATCTTAGATAAACAAGGTCTACTCTACTTGATTCAGCACTATTGTTATTACTTGACCTGTCTACATTCATTTAACTTACTTATTAAAGTCTGTGCATACTTTTGACAGTTTAATCATAGTAGTAATGCTGTCTATACTCACTTACGATTGACCAAACTGTCATATCAAGGCTGATTAGATTCTATGTGCAAAAGGTCATTAAAGTTATCTTGATAAGGTCTTAACAGATTTTGGCTGAAGATGTTAACAAAGCATTGTAGTGTGAATGGGGGATTGCATGTTTGTTTATGGGGTCGTGCCCTGTGTCAAACCACTGGCCTTTTTAAAGCCAAGCCTTCAGAAAGATCTGCCCATTGTTCCCATTACAGCGCTTAAGAGCAATGTGTGTGTGTGTGTGTGTGTGTGTGTGTACTCCCCAACCCCCTCTTCAAACCTCACCTCCCTCCCCTCCTTCCCTTTCTCTTTCACACCCTCTCAGCTGTGCTCACTCACTCATTCTGAGCCAGGCCAAAAACTGGCAGAGCAGCTCCTCACTCAGGGACTCCCGTCCTCAAGTTAACCCAGGCGCTCAGGACTTTGTAACCCATTCAGGAAGCTTCTTTTCTGGACTGCCAAACATAGGTGCGTGGGGGAGGCATGGAGGTTGTTCATCGGGCGATTCATAGTTTACCACAGTATGGATTATCTGATTTAATCTCTTCACATTCAGGTAATGACAAGTATGCGTTTGAATATTTTGAGCCAGTTGATAGACTAGATTTCTCTAGACGTACACTGACTACTTTACCAGACTACTTTGTTGTAACAGCTGCACTTTGCAATGGGATTAGATCATATGGAGATGATATCACTCATGAATGAAACAGACTTTTTTTCACAGTTTCCATTATTTTTAAACCAAAGACGAAAAAGAAACCGTGTCCTAATTTATCCTAATTTAATCTTAACATATGAATGAACAAACTTTTAGTGTACGGTAGTGTACTGGCTTGTCGCTCAGTGAGTGACTTCCTGTTCTGTTGGAGGTATTTATGATGTGTGGACTTCTGAGAGGACTATCATTAGACACAATATTGAATCTCAACTTGCCCCTGCTTGCATGCAAACAAGAAGACTCTTACAGACAAGAGAGAACAGACGCTGATGTATTCATTTAATCCCCCACTGTGCGTTCACACACACACACACACATACACACACACACACTGAGAGAATTATGACACATATTTTTGTCATTTAAAGCTAAACAAGGTAGTTACAGTGTCTGCATTGTTTTCTGGGCCAGCAGCAGCTGCTTCCTCCACTTGGCAGGCAACACAATCAAAGTCTGGAAAAACTTACCGGCTTCACTCTCTCACAAAATGTATTCCACTTTTGAGTTTTACAAATGTTTTTGGGGTGTAGTAGTTTAACCCTTTTAATACCCATTCTATTTGAATGAAGTCTGCCTAAACTAAGAGAAATCGACTATACTTTTGATTGTTAGATACTTGCCATTACCTTGGATCATTTTCTAGGATCTGTCACATTGTTGGACTACCGGAATACGTTGAAGTAATTTTAAGCTTGTCACAGCAGGGTGTTGTTTTTGAAAGTGACTGCATTAAAAGTTTGACATATGTTATTTTCTTACTTGCCAAGACTTAAATTTGAGGATTAAAACCACTTTCATGTCTATATGTCCATTAAATATGAAGCTACAGCCATGAGACATTTCGCTAAGCTTAACATAAAGACCCGAAGCAGGGGGAAAAAGCTAGCCTGGCACTGTCAAAAGCACAAAAAACAACAACTTACGGGAGGGGAGGGTAAGTGCTTTGTGCGAAACTTTCCTTGGCTGGGTGCAGTGACTTCCTGGCCAAGCATCTCCTGGCTGTAGCTTCATATTTAACTATCAGAAAGCAAAAGAAAGAATAGGCGTATTTTCCAAAACGCTGAACTATTCTTCTCAGTGAAAAGACAAGTCTTATCTATCAAAACACATATACATGTTCTTCTTCACTTAACATTTCATAGCCCTAGCATTCTGTGTGGAACAGGATGTTAGATAGATATATACTGTTTATGTAGTTGATTCTGTGACTTCCAGTCCAGCATGTTGTAGAATGGAGTGTTTTACAAGACGTACTTACAGGAGGTACAGGTCACAGTGAAGTGTATCGGGGCTCCAGGTATTTGTGAGCAATTACAGCACAGTGGCATCCTTTGTTGTCTTCCACCTGTTTTGGGCTGTTAGTTTAAAGACTAGTCTGCAGTTGGGTTTGGCCACTTATTAAGGCCAGTGGTCACAACTGGAATGAACAGTTGTTTGCTGTTAGAGCTCAGACTGACTCTAGTGGTAATTAAAACCTGACATACACACAGGAATATAAATAATGGAAAAGATATGAGGTAATTTGATATGGTGCAAGGATGTCAGTGATTTGTTGTTTTGTCTGAGAGTATACAATTACTCAGAGATGTGTTATTAATATGCTTTATGCATTAAAATAGCATGCATACTGTCTATCCCATATTAAGCTCTGCTGTATCAAGTTTTGAGGTGGACTGTAACCACCTGCTATGTAGTTATGATATAATTTTCTTTATGTAAATAGCAGAAGTAAACTTAGCTGTCATTTTAGTGTGGTGCTCCACAGCAGAGAATGCTGCCAGCTGAATTACAAATAAGTTAAAGCGTATGGCAATTTCTCCTTTTCTGATGTTTTTCTATAAAGTTTTGTCTGTCTCAGTGTGAATAAGGAATCTTGATCCGTGTGCCTTCTTTGATGTAAGCTGTCCTCTGAAGTACAAGCCCGCATGCCTCTGTAAAGCTGACAGTTGTTCACCACTGAGTTTATAAAAGTTTGGGGAAGCGTGGTGAATCAGGGGGATTGTGACAGCTGCTACGGTTGTCGCTTCAGGTACAGTTGTGTTATGAGTGAAAACCCTTAACTGTCTCTGGCAGTGAACTCCTCTTGAGGATGGAGCCAATGATTGAGTTTTTTTTTGTTTTTTTTTTAGCACACTATAAGCAGTCTGAGAATTGTGTGGCAGAGAATAATACTTGCAGGCAGCTTAACCACAGCCAGTAAAGAATCTGTCAAAAGGGAGCCTGTAGTCTTTTTCTTTTTTTCTTTTTTTTTGCTGGACTGATGAACAGAATTATTTGCAAAATGTACCCACAGGCTAAAATATGATATTTGAGCTAAATGTTGTTTTATCTTTCTGCAGTTTAATACTTATTGATCTTGAAGGCTGTGAAAGTTGCAGACTGGGGGATTGAGAAGCTAATATTTGTTCTTCACAGGGATGCAGCACTCTAATTATCTGATTATCTGACTCTGGGCTATGTGTTTTTAGCCCCGAGTCAAATCATTGATTGACCTCTATACATGTCCGAGGTCAGGAGACAATGCTGAGTTATCTGTGGGTGTTGGCTGCAACATAATTCTCCTTCTCACTATAGCATTGGGCCAAAAAGAGATGCCAAAAAACTAAACAAAAAAAACTTCTCTGCCAAGAGTGCAAATGAAACACCATTCATTAAATGGGATGGCTTCAGTACCTATGTAATGCACAAACTGATGACACAATTATGGCAGCCTCTAGACTTGGCTCTGTGCTTTTGTTTTCATCAAAACCACTCACTGTAGTTTGGTAATTTAAACTCTTGGTCACACACACCTGGCTGAAAGCTGACGAATTCACTGCAAGTAACTCCTTGTCTCTGACTAATGCCCGCAACGTCTGCCAGACAGCAAAATTAGCAGTCTGGATCTACCCACGAAGACTGTATTATTTTGTCATCATTTGTCTTGTATTTTTTAACTTCTGGAGTAAGTCAAGATTAGGTCTATTATTCTAATCATTTGTTTCAAAAAGCTTGAATGGGTGGACATCCTGCTGCTGCTCCTGTCGTGATATTTCTGTTTCATTAGAGGTATGATGTGGATGTGCATTCTATCCAGTTACTTGAAAAATGTAATCACTTACACATTACATATTGATTTATTCCTCATGAACAAAAGTAGTTACATTACTCATTACTTTTTCTTGTTACTCATCACAGCTTCATCAAAGGTGCCTTGAGACAACTTCAAAGCCTCCACATGTAGTTTAACAAGTATTCCGCCAACGGTTTGGATGTATTTACTTACCATCAGCAGCTGACTTAACGTTAGCTACAGTGACTCATGGTGTTCCCTCTCTGAGAAGCTGCATTGTTAGTTACCATAAAATTGACTGGGAGTCACATTTCACCTCTTTTGGTGTCGGCTAACAGCGTCCCCACACTAAGCTAGAGATATCATCCATCACACTACTGAGGAGACTGCAAACACATCAGCCCTTAAACTGTCAAAGTAACAAAGCGTTACAGGAATGTAATTACTGGATTTCAAATTGTAAACCACCCAACACTGCTTCTGTTACCATATTTCTGGGATGAATACTTACATAAATATTATTAATAGGCCCTAAATAATCAGTGCAGATGGGTACATAGTTAGCAAATGACCTATTTTCTCAGTCACAGGAACAGCTCTCTCATAAGTTCTGTAATGACGGTTTTGATGGATTTGCTCAGAAACATATCTATTTGCTAAGTGAATTTGACATCTCACCCATCTTTACAAACCACGTAGCCAATACAGCCACTGTGGAAGCATAATGAGCATCAACAGGAAATGGCAGGAGGAGCAGGAGTGTGCTGTAATAGCCATGGTATGCTGTATAATTCTGTTGCATGCATGTTTAACAGCTTCACAACTGCTGTTTCCAAAAGGAAATGCTCTGTTTCCAAGTAATGGAAACAGAGGTTCTATCGCTAGGGACTGATTGATTTTAAACGTGGACAAAAGCACTCAGGGGAACGCCAGGGAATCTCAATTACTTTGCATGACAATCAACACAAACAATGCTGACAGGGTGGAGATGTCTTTCACAGAGATAGTTTTGCAAGCCAAATTGGCCAATGTGTCACTGTGGACAGATCAGTGGTCAACGCATGAGCAACAGACTGATTGAGTAATATGGCATTTCTACCAATAGTTTAATTTCATCTCCTAAATAAAAATGGTTGGGTGGCTCATAGACCGCAGGGTTTTTTCGAAATGTGTCGTTTTCTTGATACTAGCGCATGAATATACTTGCACACTTAAACACCACAAAGACTGTTTTTCTTCATGGATTTATTATTTAAATTTAGACATCCCAACCTGCAAAAAGTCATTTCAGGGAGGTCCGTTCCGGGGGGTTGAGGGAGTGCAATTGTTTTGGGTTAGGGTTAGGGTTAGGGTTAATTGTTTTACAGCACTTTGCATTTTCGCATGTACAGCCAAATAAATCCCTGCAAAAATAGCCTGCATAGCACTTGCTGTGAAATGGAAACCTGAGAAGTAATTTGTAGGCAGAAAACTTCCTTAACTGATACGAACCTTAAATCTTTCTCTCAAGAGCCACATTCAGTATGTCATTCTCACCATTACCTTTGTCATTTGATTGTCGCCCTTTTTAGTTTTAGTTTTCTAGTTTAATTTTTTTTAAGATTAAGTTATGTTGTTCTATGTTATGAGTAATTGTCATGATGTAAAGGAACATTTTCCTACATTTGTAATTTAATTTATTGAGTTGTTTTATAGGTATAGATATTTATTTTGTTATCCATTATTGAAAATGTGTTGTATTTATTGTTTTGAAGTGGGAAACACTATAAAATTGTTACCTAGCTTCAATATGTGTTGGTTTGTTGCATTCATTTATTTTTTTAGCAGCTACAATCAGTACTCATGTTACTATGTGAGATTTTCAGTCCATTGTTTAAGTTTTATGACTGAAAACCTGTTTCATTGTCATTTTTGAATGCAACAGGCAGCAGATTTCACTACACTGTTCACTACTTGCAGAAGGGCAGACAAAGTTATCAACAGGCTAGTTAATACTGGAACATTTCCCTCAGGTGCTGGTGGAGACCATAGATATATTAGATATATAATAAGAGCTGGATATGATGTCGCCGCACACCCTTGGTTCCAATCTCTCCCAGTGGCCACTCTAAATGAATTCCAACTCCAAATTAATTGTTCCAGCTGTTTTCAATAAGGGTGATAATATATCAACTGGGTGTAGTCACAGTTTATTTTTGCTGACCCCTAGTGGCCAAGAAATCAGTTACTGCAGGTTTAAGTACACCATCTGCTCTTGAGCCCCGCAAAAAGCTTGGACCGTCCCTGTAATGGTCTCTGTCACACAGCGGACACACCAACACGTCGATATATCCTCCTCCTCCTCCTCTCTCCTTCTCCGCATTAAATCCATTGTTTTATCTGTCGGTATGAGGAGTTTGTTACACAGGGACTTCAGATTCATAATCTAAACGTGCAGAAAAGGCATTTTTGGAGTGACGACACCTTTACACCAGATGAGGAAACACTCACATGTGTGAATGTAAGTGAGCTTCTCATACATAGTGCATTATTTGGTTTTTAAATAGCATCATGTTGAGGAAGCGACAGATGAAATGACATTGTGGATGTGATTCTAGCATGTCTTAATTTTAGTTTTTGGTCATGAATGGACAAAGAGCACACATCCAAATATGAATTGCAAATGACTGTTCAAATACACTATTAACACAAATGTTGCCTTGCATGTTCAAGGCTAAAGATGGGGTTCTGATTGACAAAACTAATCAATAGTGTGTAGTCCATGGGAGTAGTCCATGTAATTAATAGGCTCTGAGGGCAAGTCAATAACGGGTAGTGACTAATCACTGGATCAAGATCAGAGGGCACAAATGTAGGACTATGGGTCAACATTTGAAATGTGAGAGCAATGTCTGTGCAAGATATAATCAGGAATCTATTACTGCAGGAAGCATGGATGACTAAATGAATGAATGGATGGATTGTGCTTGTGCAGACTTGATGTAATAATATTTGGAAGTCATACGTCATAATCATCCATCTGTCAGACCATTTTTACAATATCAAGTAAACTCTGACTTTCAAATATTATGATCTTTACATGGAACCTAATTTTGGTAGCTCTGGATCAGTTTGATAGCTGTTAAAAGTGCAGAAACAGATGCCACAAATTATATTACTGTTTTTTTAGAGAAGAAGAAGAGTGAAGAGTAATGAATTTTGAAACTGGTCATTATTCTCAGCCAATAAGAGACACTAATTAGTTTCCCCAGTATAGAATCAACAATTAGCTGTTGCAGACACAAACACATGGTACCTGCTGATACCTGCAATCTTGCCTGTGGTTTAATATACACTGTATTATACTAGGCACTAGGTTGTTCAGTTTTGCAGCATTAAAGAAACATAAAATGGACTATAGTGCATCACACAGCACTTACTGTACTTGTGTGGATTCTATTTTCTATCTACTAAGAAGACATGCATATGAAACTGAATACCTGAAAGTAGTTCAAGTTCAAGTTACACTTCATGATGATTCTTCACCATCTTTTTTTTCAGAGCTTACATTGTGTTTTTTGCCCGTATAGTGAATAAGCATTGTGAGGATTGTTGAATGCCACGCAGGGCAAACACTGGCATCTGCTGCCTGCTAATGAGATCTCATCAAGACTGACAGTGAGCATCAATCTCACTGTCAAAGTTTGACTCCAAATATAGCTGGTAGTCCTGCTCTCTGACTACTTGACCTTTCCGTGACACCGAAAACACACACACAGCAAGACACGCGGCATGACTGGAGATCAGAATTTTTATGGTAAACAATTAAAAGCTGTTGAATTCATTAGAAAAATTGTTTGCTTACCAGCCAAGTGACAACTATGTGTGTGCATATGTTGAATCTATGGCATTCTCCCATTATAACACATATTATTATTATTTATTTCCTTGCTTAGTTATTTATTTGGTCAATACGACATCAGAAAATGGTGAAAAATGCCCAACAGGACACCCTTATTTATCCTTATTTTAAACCAACCAACAGTCCAAATATGCAAAATATGACATTTACAGAAGTGTAAATTCTCACATTTGAGAGCTCTGAAGCAGCTAATGTTCACAACAATAAATATATAAACAATAATTTCTCAAGGTATGTCAGCAAGTGAATAATCTGCCAAGTAATTTTTTAATGCATCAGAGTTTATATATTGTGTTGTTGTCTATAAATAGTTTTTAGGCAACAAGCCGATATCAGTCCGGGATTCAATCAATGAAGCAAGATCCCCGGTGGTCAAACTCATGAATAATTCAACCACTGTGTGACACACCATCATTCTTTTAATAGCTTATTTCTGTACTGTATGTAATAGACCAGATGCATTCTTGTGAAATGCCACGACTGGTTTGTTTCACCTCCATAAGGCTGAAGTGGAGTCATGCAAATTGTCCTGTTGTCATAGTGTTAGCTGCAACCAGATTCAGTATGTGAAGCAGGTCCAGACCCTCCAATCTGATCTGTGTGGTTTCACATGACAGCAGAGTGCTCGTGGCCATTATCCACAAGTGGAGTCAGGATGGCTGAGCCTGCATCTAATGGAATACACTCTTCTGCCCTGAGATAGAAACATTTCTTTTGATGTACTGTATGACTGAGGGTGAGATGAACAGGAGTGGCTGTATTTTACACCTAGTGGTAAAGTGAGGTCCAAGTAAATTATTGTCACACAAGGACATTTAAAGTCATTTTGTGGTGAAACCATATCAGACACAAATGATTATTCCAAGCACATCTCGTTATGTCTTAAACATATTTGGATGATTATTTCTAACTTATTAAATGTTTTCTAAATTGTTGATCTGAGCTCAGATGAGCAAAAGTGCTGATGACAGTTTATACATGAATTTACAATGAGCATTTTGCTTCGAGAGAGACTTGTGCTACTTTATACAGGATTTTGGTAATCATCTATTTTTCACTCTCTTGAACAGGGGGAGACAGAGAGCGGATGACAGCCAACCATGAGACGTACCTTCTTATGGCCAGCACCCAGAATGACATGGAGGATTGGGTGAAGACGATCCGCAGGGTCATATGGGCACCTTTTGGTGGAGGTCAGTATACAAATAACTGCTGTTGTTTTTATGAACTTAATAACTTGTTAACTTATTCATTCTAATTAGATGTCTATGTACAGTCTTACCATCACTCTGATACACTCAAGGGTGTATGCTTTCTGACAAAATGCATCTTGTATGTGCAGGAATAGTGTGTAACAAGGAGCTGAAAGCACACAACTGAATTCCCTTGAGAGAAAAGCTCTTCCTGTCAGTGGCCAAAATGTAGCCTGTGCCTTTAAGTGTTGATACATTTGTTACTATAAGGAAGAGTTGATTGAATTTGTGCTATGATTTGCATAGATATGACTGCATTGTCCACTTGCATATGTCAGATTTGGGCTCAAACATGTTCAGAGGTATTGAACAAGTTTTCATTTGAAGTAAAGGGCAGGCACAAGAAGTGAAATCTAACCACTATCATGTTGTTATGTAGCCTCCGAAGCCGACAGAAGTCTACCCAAAGTCCAGGATTTAACCAAGCAGAACAGAGTGGGCTCATTTAGGTGGTTACTTAAAGAGACAGGAGCTAAAACGGCCTGTTTTCGACAGAGGCTGAACTGAGGGGTTGCATGAAGGCTACCAGTATAAGATAAAAAATACATGTTTTGAACTGTAAATCATACAAAGATATTTAGGTAAAGCCCCAGAATCTGAATAAAGACATGAATGAGCTTTATTTATGTACCCTATGATAATCTGAACAGAACTTAAAAGCAGTTTTTACAGAGTCTACTGGAAGGTAAATCAACAGGTTGCCTTGTATTTTAACCACCATGTTTCACTTAACTTAACCATGACAACATGTACAAACAGGTCGGTCAGTCAGTGAGTCTTTCCTTCGTCTTTGCTGCTCAAATCTCCACTCTGACTGTGAATCATCCCCCTCATTGTTTGTTTTTGCTTTCTATCCAGCCTGTGCATGCTAATAAACAAAGGAAACTAGTGTTTTAAAAACAATTACATGCTTCAAATAAAACAACAAAGATACTAGTTTAGTCATCAACAAATAAACGGTGATTCATAGCAGAAGTGCATGATGGTGTAATTGTTCTCATGAAGTTGTCCCTGACTTCGGTGGGATCAGTGTGCTGATTACTGAGTCTCCTGCTGTGCTGCTGTGGCTTGTTATTGACTGTACTGGCAGACATTGGCCTACATTGTGTATGAGCGAGGGCACAAGTGCGGCATTTGTTACCGGACAGGCAGTAAGGGCCGCTCTCGGTGACAGTGTGAATAGATGAGGCTAGAGTTGGCCCCTCTGTTTTCAGTGCAGGGAGTTTGATGGCTATTGCAGTTGACTGCTCTTCAAAAGGACGAGCCATTTGTCAAAGATGCCACAAGAGAGGTGGCTCCATGTGAGAGCGGAGCAGGGTTTTCTCTGTACTCGCACACACACACACACACACACACACACACACACACACACACACACATACACACACATACAGAGCACACACACACACACAGCCTCATATTCACATACTTTGCTATCTGAGCCCTGATTGGCTGGTCAGTGCCCCTGAAGTGTGATTAAAAATTCTGGATCCAGTTCAAAGAGTGACAGACAGACAGAGAGGGAGCTCCCAAAACGAAGCCACTGTGTTTGACCCACAGAAGAGCTCAGAGCCCCCAAAGGTCTGCTGTCATGTTGGGCTGAACACTCGCTATGATGTTGAATTAATTGTTGAGCAGTTTGACCAAACAAGACAGAGTGGGACACAAGAGAGAGTCTGGAGTCAGACCTTTGAGAAATGTGCAGCTGTGGCCTCTCCATCTGGATCTTTGGAGATTTATTTCATGGTAATTACCAGTTTATTTGTAAAGAGTTTGCATCTTCATTTGTACTGTTGTTGCTGCTGGATTAATTCTGTGTGGAAAATTAAATTGAAAATATTACACACATACTGTTTTCTGCAGCCTGTATGGCTGAATTTCCAGACTGTTCTTGCTTGTTGTCACGGTTATGGTGTGGTGACATTCAGTAATAGTCAATATTGTAATATAGTCATTTTCATATATCTTTTCAGCCAACCATATACTTTTTTTGCTGATATGGACTACATGTTCATTAGAAACAACCATACACTAATTTCCAACTTTATTGTGACTGTTTCTGTTTGACTCCTGCAACATTCAACAGCCAAGATTTTAGTTTGAATATCAATTAATAGTTCCAGTCATTTTTCAAGCAAACATTTTAGGGTATTAGTCTGTTGCAGGACTCCTTGTTCCTCTAGTCGAGGAAGATGATTCTTTATGATTAACTGTATGTTTGGGGTATTTGTCAAGCTGCAGAATAAATTTGGGATTCATCAGATTCCTCCCTCATGGTACTGAATTTTGATAAGAATCTCAACATCTAAAGTACCTCAAACTTTTGCACAGTACCATATATTCTCCTGTTGAACCACAAGTTGAAACAGTTTGTTTTGTGCCATTGTGATTTTACACTGGCGTCTATGTCAAGTTTCAAAAACATGGTGAGCACCAAGGGATTTCCTGTCTTTTCAGCATTTGAAATCCTCTCTCTGGGTATGAATATAAGCCTAAGAGGCTTTATATACAATGACTATAAACCTGTCCTGATACAACTATGTAAATCTCCCTACAAACATCCTTAGCCCCAACGCCTTACCTTGGATTCATATTAATAAAACCTTTCGACTTCTTTACTTCAAATAATAAACAATATCTTCACATGTTGAAAGGTTTAATATTAATATTCATTTTACTACAAACTCCAATACACTGTCTAGTATTCCAATACAACACAGCAGTGATAGAATAGCAACATGAAATCACACCAGACTCTAAGGTCAACTTTTTCCACTCCCATAATAATTATTATTTGTGCCTAGACATGTAAGATTTCAGTTTTTGGAAGGTTCATATCAGCATTATATCTCATATTTGTGTGTGTGTGTGTGTGTGTGTGTGTGTGTGTGTGTGTGTGTGTGTCTTTGTGTGTAGACATGAGTATGTGTGGTGTGTGCAGCAGCAGATCTGTGTAGCTGACAGCATGTGAGAGTGATGAAGGAAACAGTTGAGTGCTTGCACTAGTGTAAATTGAGTGGTGGTCTCATTCTTACATGCCAAAGCCTTTGCGGTACGACCCCGTGCAGTGAGAACAGCAAACATACGTATAAACACATGGAGGCACACTTCATAAGCTGGTCCACACACACACACACACACACACACACACACACGCACACAAATGTACATGTGACCCAGGAAAACATTCCTAGACTCATGACCAGAACGTCTGGAAGGATGACCTCGTTTTCACTCAGTCACTTGGCTTTTTTCTCATTTGTTCTCTGATGGTCTTTTCGATATGATATTTATCACTTTTTCCTCTGGTGGAGCTTGACTTATTAATATTTTGCTATGTGTAAGATTTGGGAAATGGATACACAGCTTCAGATATTTCTTGGGAATATATGACTGTTTACTGTTTTGTCTTATTTGGGTTGCTGTAAAGATTGAAGTGGAAAAGTCCCTAAAGCCTGAAGCAACCGACCCTGAGGAGAAAAGAAAAGAACACAAGACTCCACTGTTCAGCAGCTGTTTTCCAATGACAGATGATTAAACAGGAGCAATTTCTGAGAGATGGAAATGAAGACACTTTGACTGACCTACTATCAAACAACAGATGCATCTCTTTTATTTCTGCACTGTTTTTCTCAACTGCAAAGACTGAGTCTGTTTTTTTGGGAAAATGCTAGAATGCAGACACTTTAAATTCTGCACTTCTGGTATGTTATCTTATCGCAAATTTATTAATAGGCGTTTCTTCCAGAAGCTTACGAATTGTGTCGGTTTCAAGAGGGGTGAGTATGATGACACAGCATAATACACATAGTGATGTTAGTGAGTTTAATGAAAGTTATGTCTTTTGGATTCTGAACTGATGTGATGCTTTTGTATATACTTGTTCAAAAATATAGATATATGCAATAATTCAAAGTTCAAATGAGTACTAGTTATTTTCTAAGTTATGGCTTGCTGTATTAAATGCTGTCAAAAGCACGAGTATCCTGGTAAGCTCAGTCTTATTCAGTCACCGTGCGGTACCTTGTCGTACCACGTGTATGCATGTGTGTGAGTAGCCTCTGTCTGTATCTGGAGACCGGAAAAGTATGCAGATCCAAATCTCTCAGGAAGGCTGCCTTAATCCCCTCTTGTGTTGCGTCCACATGAGACGGCTGCAAATGGAAATCAGTCTCTCTTTTTTTTTTCGTACTGTGGCTGCCTCAGACAAAAGGCTAGAGGTGCTCAGCAGGAAGTTAGAGATTTGATCATCAGACTAAGGCTTTGTGGGTGAACATATTTTTTTGCTTGGTCTGTCTGGCCGACCTTATCGTCAATCTTTTTCAATCGATTTAACAGTTTTCTTTGATGTGCCTGAATACATAGATGTCACACTAATGTCTGTAACTCTTTGAAAAATTGCCCTTTCATATTGAGAGAGAAAGTTAGACAGTGCAGCATATTTTTTTGATAATTTATATGTCAAAAGATAAACCATCATGTTTTTTACATATCTGTGATAAAATATTATTAAACCCCTTCCATTATAAATGACTGTTCTACCAATGGCTGCTATAATTCACATTAATAATATCATTAAACATTGGTGTTTCAGGGATCTTTGGTCAGAAGTTGGAGGAGACTGTGCGGTATGAACGCCGGTTTGGGAACAAGCTTGCCCCTATGCTCGTGGAGCAGTGTGTGGATTTCATTCGGCAGTGGGGCCTTCGGGAGGAGGGCCTATTCAGGCTGCCAGGTCAGGCCAACCTGGTCAAAGAACTGCAAGATGCCTTCGACTGTGGAGAAAAACCCTCTTTTGACTGGTAAGCAAACACGTTAGCACACTAGCTACTTAGGTTTCCTCAGTGCATTTTAATGTGTAGTTGATATACTCATATTGTTGACTGATTGAGTCCTGCATCACTGAAACCACACTGGTGCTTCTGTTGGCTTTGAACATAAAGGTTTAGGAAAAATAAGAATAGGTGAGTTTGCATAAAATGTAGTTGTATCTTAGAGTGACAGACTTGAATAATGTAGGCTTTCAATGTAGGCTTGTCTTCAGTTGAAATTTTAATTTAATTAACTGGTCATTGTTTTGCATGGAGAACATTGAATAGTATGCAACAGAGACAAAGGAATCATCCTTTGCAACAAACCAAGAAACATTTGAATATTAGGGAAAAAAAGTAAGTTTAAACCATAGACTGTAAAAAAAAAAAAAAATTGGATGTAGCCTCTGTGATGTCACAAATTGGTTTGTTGACCCACGTTTTGAAGCCTTGAGTTTAGCCTTTGACTGTCACCATCTTGCATTTTTGGAGCCAGAAGTGATAAGAAGTGGCCATATTTGGGCGCAAGGGACTCTGATGTGTTAGTATGGTGCATTTACATAAACAAAATGGACTTAAAAAATTGAAAATCAGACTCCTTAGAGGGTCTGTTAGTACAACCAAAAGCCAAAAAAGACTTTGTAGTAAACCAAAATATTACAATTAACTTTCATTAACTAAAAACAGTGCCACTATGGCTAAGCCTATACTCTGTGAATCTGGGGTTACACCATGTTTACCTTACCTGACCAACATTGTCGCCATGATAACCCTGCTTTGTTGTCAAATTTAAATTAAATTGGACCATAATTCACAAAGTCATCATGCTGTATTGAAGAAGAAACTGGCGATTGAGACCAAAAATTCATCAGGAAAGTGTTTAATAAATCAAGTGAGAAGTAGGGTCACTTTCTCATAGACTTCCATACAATCAGAAGTATCTTTGGAGCCAGTGAAGTCTCCCTCTGATGGCCATTAGTGAGAATGCAGGTTTAATGCACTGCATTGGCTTCACTTTTCAGACACGGAACTATTTAATGCAGTTAAGCAAATATAAAGGCAAGATTTCTCATGTGCTTCCTTTCAGTACAAATCAGTTTGTTTTGTTATATAACATTGATTATACTTGTTAGTGCTATTAATCATCTTTTGTGAACAGACTGCCTGTGTTGAGAGTAATTGTGTTGTTTATTTGTTTTGCTTTTACCACATTCTATTGTAACATCTGGTTCATTAAGTGGGTATAAGAATTTTTGTGCAACTACAGAGTAGCTTCCTTGGCTCTATCCTGTTCCTTCCTGTCCCCATTTTACCTCTTCATTGTGAGGAAGCATCGTAAAACACAGCAGTGCTAAACAGTGATCTAATAAGTCTTGTGATGTTTCATACCCAAAAAAGCACATGTGTAATTGATAATGTTAATAAAGACTGCATCCCATTTAGATGCTATTGTGCACACTGACTCAATGAGACACATTAACAATCTTTAATGTTATTAGTTCCACCTGTGCTTTTTCTGCTATGACAAGTCAAAGTATTAGTGGAGAAACAGGCCTGTGTGATACAAGTTGGTAAGCTAGGAACATCTGCATGACTTTAAAATAAAATGTATATTTGTCCAGACACTATGGGGGGAAAATATGCATTTTTTGATAGAACTGTAAAGGGAAGGTAAGAAAATGAAATCCTAAACTCCTTAACAGTCTGCAGTCATATGTTTACAGAACAAAACTGAGAATCTTGGCAACTAAATCAGGGTTCAAATCTGCTTTCATGTTATGTTTTGTGTATGAGACTGATGGCTGTTTTATTTATGTGACAACCTCCCCATTTCATTCCATCTGGCACTCCCACCATCTATTCCAATGACCATAAATAAAATCTTAATAGGACTGTCAGGATCCAGGCTCATACATCAACATCTCATCACTTCCAGAAAGACAAAATACAGGATCACACTCAGACATGCCACCATTATGTCAGATCCAAAGTGACACATCTCTGCCCACCTGCTTCTGCTTTAAAGCAATATATGTCACATCATGGCTACACCTTTACCCTCCTCCTGTGCCTCTACAAATACCCACTTTTTGTTGTCTATTGTCCTTCACCTTGCTGATTCCCTCATTAGCCTTCTGCAACCTCCTACCTACCTCACCAGCTGCACCCAGTTGGCTCATTAGTGTCTCTGAGCCTACAGAGGCAATCCTTTTTGCCTTTTGGCACATCATGTAAGCTGCCCCAGTGTGGTTGTTGTTGTTCCAGCTGATACTGTTTTTGTTACCTGTCTGCCTTTCTGTTACATATGTCCCATGTTCTAGCTTTAGTTAGTTTTTTTCTCCCACATTAAGTAAGCCCTGCTGAAAAAACAGTATGCTCAAATAACTCATCTAGAATCCTAGATTTAAGGGGTATTTTAATCAAGCATTATATTTCACATTTGATTTGTGCTGTAACTGACGTGCTCTATGTTCTCTGTAACTTATGGTATTTACATTATCTTTCCTTTGTCATTCCCTAAAGTCCTCTTTCTGCAAGAGTCATTATGTTGATTTTTGTTTTCCTCTGTGACATTTTCCTCTCAGCTCTCCCTCATTTCTGTCTCTGCCTGTCTTGTGCCTCTCTGCAGTAACACAGATGTTCATACGGTAGCTTCTCTACTGAAGCTGTATCTCAGAGAGCTGCCGGAGCCCGTCATCCCCTTCCACAAATATGAGGAGTTCCTGGCCTGTGCTAAGCTCCTTGGAAAAGACGATGAAATGGTAAGAAAGAGTAGTTGATGAGTATTTTTCTTTGTTTCCCAACATAAAGTGTGATTTAAATATTCTTTAAGTTATAAACATACAAACAGAAGAGATCTTCCAGAGATGGTCTCTCACTGCCGAGATGTCCATGCTCTGCTCTGCTGTTCCTCACACGATGACTTCTAACATCTAAATTGGTTTTCTCTTTCACCATAAGGCATGCTTCTTTTAATACCTCAAATACAGAATAGAGCTGCCACTCCTTTTATAAACCTCAAAACTAGAAGCTACTACTAAAAACAAACACACTGTTGCTTACAGTAGTCATTAAAAGCATCTCATAAAGACATAAGAATAGTACAGTAGTCATTAAAAGCATCTCATAACGACATAAGAATAGTATCTTTATCTGATTATAGAGTAGATATATACAATTACATACTTCACATACCTCAGAGTGATCAAAATAATTTAATACCACCACTTACATGAAAAGTTTTTATTTGCCTGATGAAGTGCTGAATGAAATGCATTTCTCTTATCAGTGCCAATAAAAAGATATATTTAAATGGGCTAGTTATGCAGTTACTACCACAAATATATATATTCATGTTTTCATTTCAGTCTTCTTTAAATCTTTTTCACTGATTTGCTTTGTTTTTGTTTTGTCTGTGCGTGTGATTTGTTATATCTGATGAGCTATAGTGTAATGGTAGATTACAACTTGTAGTATGAACTGACATAAGTTAGTGTTTTTGATTAAACTGAAAAAAGTTACCAAATAAGTGTGCATCATCTCTAGGGTGTGAAGGAGTTGAGAAAGCTTGTGGAAATTCTACCTCCAGTGAACTACAACCTTCTCAAATACATCTGCAGGTATTCATTGATCATTAAAGTGTGAATTTCAAATTTTGACCATTACTAAATAGTGACAAGGTTAATATTTTCTTGTCCCCCAGATTTCTTGATGAAGTCCAGTCATATTCTGGAGTGAATAAAATGAGTGTCCAGAACTTGGCTACTGTATTTGGGCCAAATATCTTGAGGCCAAAGGTTGAGGATCCGGTTGCCATTATGGAAGGTCAGTATTCAAGCTTTCTGAGATTTAGTTTTAATGCTGAACTAAAGTGAATGGTTTAAAAATAAATGTCATGATGTATGGTCTCATGTTGGCAGGTACTGTTCTGGTCCAGCAGCTCATGGCTGTTTTGATTGGCCAACAAGATGTGCTATTCCCTCAAGATGAGGACAGCCCCACAGCCCTCGAGCTTGTCAACAACAACATCGATTTAGCACGGCGACAAGCTACCACAACTACCTCCACCATCGCTACGATATCCCAAAACGCTGAGAACAACAACACACATGTGGTGCGGCAGTGTGTTTGGGAAGCACCTGAGTCTCCTTCTCACCGCCAGCATGTAGACAACAGTGGCTCCCCGCGGTCAGCAAGCCCTCGTAATGGGGTCATAGGACGCTTTGACATCACCCGTAGTCCTCCACTGACTGTTAAAAAGAACCCAGCATTCAGTAAAGGAAGTGGGATTGTTACAAATGGCTCATTCAGCTCATCTTCACCTTCCTCAGACCCCAACCAAGAAAAGAGTCCGACTTTGAGTGGAGGTGGGAGTTTACCGGTGCGTCGCAGTGGGACATTAAAAAGCTCAGGCACAAAAATGGGCACCAGTGGAGTGACGAGTGGAAGTAGCCCTGGAGGAAATGGCAATGGAGCTGTGCGCATGGGCATTTCCGGCACTGATGTGGTCACAGGAAGTCTTAACTGCCGCAACAGTCTTTGGGTACCAAATGGCTGCGTCACATTACGGGAGAACAGCAAAGCACGTGACTACTCCAATGGGGATCAAACATCCAATCAGAACCGTCTGTCCACATATGACAATGTCCATTTAAACCATCAGAACCTGCAGCAGCAGAACCAGATCACCACCACATGTCTGAACAGCAGCTGCGAGGACAAGCAGAGCGTTGACAGCGCTACCTGGTCCACCTCCTCCTGCGAAATCTCCCTTCCTGACAACTCCACTTCCTGTCGCTCCTCTACTACCACTTGCCCTGAGCAGGACTTTTATGGCGGTCACTATGATGACCTGGACGGACCAGCCCAAGATAATGACCCCCCTCATTCTGGTGTAAGAGGAGAAGGGGAGGGCAGGAACAGCAACAGAGAAGCAGGTGGAGATGGAACAGGAAGGAGTAGTCGGGGCACAAGCAGTAGTGATAATAGTGATGGTTTCACTGTTGGTAATGGAACTGGCAACCACAGCGCTCTGCACAGCTTAGTAGCCAGTCTTAAACAGGAGATGCATAAGCAGAAGACTGAGTATGAAGCCAGGATAAAAAGGTAGGGTTCTGTGAAAAATCGTGTTTCTGATGACAATAGAAAGACAATCATCCCCAAATTGCACCTAGCAGATCATCTTAGATATTCTTGATTGATATTTTCATTGACTTTATTATTATTTTAAGTAGTGTGATTATTATTATTATTAAAGAGAGAGAACAGATACTAACAAAACTACACCCCTTACATTTTGCCAAGGACATGCCTTACTTGAAATGGTCCTCTCCCTACATTCTACAGTGTCTTGTGTGTCACTTCCATGATATGAAGGGTAATCTGTATTGGTTCTGAAATGCAGGGTTTATTTTAAACTCTCTAATTGTTTAGAAAAGGTTGTCCCTTGAAAGCGCATTAATTAACGCTTTTCTTTATTATGTACAAAAACTAAAGTATCAAGTGTAAGTACAAGTGGTTTTACAGGGGGGTTATGTGCTGGACTATTTCTTGGCTGGTTGCCTGATGATAACCTCATGTTGACTAATTGGTGAGGTTTAAAGGATTTAACAGACAGTATTGTAAACAGATATACGAGTAACATTTCAGGGTAATGCCATTACAAGAAATTATGACTTCAGCTGCAGTATGTCATTCATTAAATTTATTCAAAATTAATAACAGCTGTTTCCCTCCTTGCCTTGCCTTTGAAGTATATACTCTCAGATGAGCCATTGCCAACCTCCTAATCCTCTGTTGTCCTCCTTTGCAGCTTGGAGCAGCGTAACCTGGAGCTGGAGACAGAGATGGTGAGCCTCCATGAGGAGCTGGACCAGGAGAGGAAGAAATACACCATGGCGGAGATCAAACTGCGCAATGCTGAGCGCGCCAAGGACGATGCCGAGCGGCGAAACCAGATGCTGCAGAAAGAGATGGAACAGTTTTTCTCCACGTTTAGTGACCTCACCGCAACTGGCAATGCCACTGCCACCGAACCCCGGCGACCAGATTGTAACAACACCATCTGGATACAGTGAAGGAGGGCGGGAAATGTGGGTTGTTAAATCTTTACAAAATGCCAGTAAAGACTGGAAATGTACATTATGGGGGCTCCAAACAGGATTTGGCTGCTGTTTGTAGAAGACATGTTGGGAAGTTATATTGCAGTGGTTAATTTAAAAATGGGAGGTGCAGGGCTAATGCAAGCCACCTGTATAAATGAAGACATCACCTGGAGTGATGTCATTATCTGTAAATACAGCATTATTTAAACCGCTCTCAGACACACTCCAACCTACTCAGAAACTGTAGTGGTACGCACTCATCTGACTAGGCAATGGAGTAAAGGGACAGTACATCACAGTCTACAATGATATACAGTACTATTGTTTTATCGTAGCTCCTTGAGACAGATAGGAAAGAAGGAAAAACATGTAAAAAGGTTGTGTTCAGTTCAGTGGAATAAAAAACAGCCTTAGACCTGAAAACAGTTCAAGACCATGCAAAACCAGTCTTTATTCATTTTTACAATCTAACCAAAAACATCTTATTGGTCCATATAGTTCTGTATCTACTCATGTACATAGACGGAAAAAATGCAGAAGAATCAATGTCGTATGTATGTAAAGAGAAATGAAAGTAATACTTAAATGTTTATCTGATATTTAAACAAGTTATCAATGTGTGATATTTTATATTTTTCCTTGCACTTACGTGTCTGTTTAGTCTCAGCAAGGTGGTACTGAATGTGTCTGTCAGTCAATGTGTGTACCATTTAAATTGGAGAGTATACTGTATATGTGCCTGTGCTTCTGTGCTGTTAACATTTACCCCATGACCAAAAAAAAAAGAGTACTGTAAATATTTTATAGATAAGCGTAGACACTACTTGTTAGTCTGCACTGTGGTTTGAAACATATTCAAAAGGATATGGCACGTATGGTAGTAGATCGATTCTGAGTGAGGAATGTTTTGTAGCTTGTAAAAATACATTTTAAGACCTGCACGATGGGTCGGTGCATAAACGTAAAAATAAATGTCTGTCGTGAATTCAGAATTTCGGGTGACAAATTGTACTCTCCTCATTGAGAGATATGTAGCTTTTGTCATTCTATAAATGTTCTTGGGAAGTACAGTTAACAATCTGCCTTTGAGCTTTTGAGATGCCAGTTTTGTAAATATTTTCTTGTAGTCCTGTGACAAGTTATCCACCTGACACAACTGGTTTTCATCCTGATCTAGCATGAAAAGACGAGCTGAAGGTACAAAGTACCAACACATAGTTGTGTTTGTGGGTCATTTCTGTGAAAAAAGGGGATAGCATCAAGTGTGTAGTAAGTGGTGTGTGCATGATGGTGCATGAGTCCATAAGGGTTGATGTACATTAAATGAATGTCTTTAAAGTGACTGCATAGTGGTGCAGTCTGCAGAATGAGTGTACTTTATGTAGCTTTAAACCAAACGTCTACACACAATGTGGATTTTCCAATGGGTACAAAACAGGACACACCTGAATTCAGACTTGGGCTGTCAAAAGAAGTTTGTGTGCACCAGCCTGCTACTGGCTACTTTTCCTCTGAAGGCCAGGTCTCATTTAAACCTGCTGCTGGTCATTGCAGGACATCTGGAATGTGCACATGGAGAAGAAAAAAAGTGCCTGAACAATTGAAGGAGGGCGGGGAGTTTGCACTTCTCATTTTGCACCCTTCACCGGGAAATAAAAGGCTTAAGCAAAACTGACAGTGTCACCTCGTTCTGTGAATTCCACACAAAAGAGCAGATTACAGACAGAAGGCAAGAGGGAAAGGAGGACTGGGACAGTGGAATATTTTCACAACATGATACTTGATATACAAAGAACTTTAAAAAATGACTATATGAATAAAAATGCATTTTCATGTGAGTCTCCCTTTGTTATTATTGAGTGTATCTTGAAGGTTTTAACACACAATACATAGGGGGGAGATACAGCATTTGGTTCAAACTAATTAAATCGAATATAGTTTATTTAAATATATTGAATAGGTCTCTAAACATTGCTTGTTTTGTGTGACCAATAGTTAAAAATTCAATTTAGTGATATAAACAGAGAAAATTAGCAAATTGTCACATTGAAAGCCTAGAACAATCACAATCACACTATCTTATTACAATTGTTGTTGATTAATTTTCTAGAATACATTATTTGGCATGAGATTAACTTGTTAGGCAAAGAGATTTTTCAAGGCAAGTTTTTCTAAGTCCTAAACATTTTAATGATCCAAACAGTCAATAAATGATAGGTTAGGTAATAGGTATAAGGATCTATTTTTACAGGAGAAAAGTGAATGTTGGATATGGATTGTAACACTCCAGTCCTTTGATATGGAGGTTTACTCCATATCATTTGGATCTATAACTTGATTAATTGTAAATCATTTAGAAAATAAAACTCTAGGTATTATTCAGTCATAGGAGGTTGCAACCAACAATTATTTTTATTAACAAGAGGTCTGACAGTTATTGTCTTGAATAATAGTGTATACAATTACAGAAAATAGTGAAAATGTTGAGTTTATTATCATGGAAAACTCACAAATATTCACATTTTATAAGTTGTTGTTTTTTGTTAGTGTACTAGCCTTTATATATAGTTGGAGTCAATAAGGATACATGCTGCAGGGACTTGCAACTTTACCTACAACAGCCTGATAAACAATCAGAAATATTATAGTGTTATATTTCCCAGCACAAATTTGGACGTAACACTTCAGTGGGGAAGATCAATACACAAATTAATCCTGCAGCAAATGTTTTTAATGATTCTGCCTGAAAATCTGTTAATGTTTGCCAGCCTTCAGAGTGAGATACAGATACTGAATTAGAGCGTAGGAGGGACTCACTGTCACTCTGACAAATTGGACAGATGGTTCCTTTGGAGAAGAAAGCCAGAAATAAATGTACAAATAATATGGCCACATGCATGTAACACACACAAAGTACACCATTTTCCAAGATCAAAGGTTTTGTTTATTTTCAATCACATACATATACTATTTTTACATACACAGTTCCTTTAAAATGTTGTGTTTACAGTAACAGCTTTCAGTATTTTTTTTTCTTTTTCTTCTGCATTTGTTTTGACTTTATTTGAAACGCTATAGCCTGAAGCTTTGAGATCAGCGTGAAACAGATACATTTTTTTTCCAACCTGACAATGTCAAAAGAATGATTCATTAAAACAGCACGGAGTAAAAGAAACAAGAGAGAAGGAATCGTAAAAGAACTGAAGAACAACATCACCTGATTCAGATGAGCTATACAGGGTTTCATCATTGTAGAGTTCCACATTTCAGTCTACATTTAAGACTCTAAACATCTGCTTTTAGCATCACCTGACCATTGCCGTAGCTTGCCTCCCTGTCTGAGTGCAATAAAGTGTTTATTGCATTGTTGGATTGTTGGTATTTACAATATAACTTGGAAAAAAAAAACTGGAAATCAGTAAACTGGGGATCACAAGTACTGAGCCCAAAGATTTTATGTTGGCACAGCTGAGTACAAATGTATCCTAACTTGTACTAATATTGGTAATATTAAATGACAAGTCAGCCATCCTCAGATTATAACTTAATGGCAAATTTGACAAATCCTAAAATTAAAAAAGATCATTTTTAGGTCGCTCGTGACAAGAATCAGGAGCAGGTTGGCTGTTGACACATTTCTAAATCTAAGGTTAATGTGACTGAACATGAATACACACAAACTACTTTCAAACACATGACTGCAACGACTCTCCATCAACATCTTCAAAAGCAATCACACAAAAGTCAGGATCTTGTATTGAAAGAAAATCAACAATGTACTGAGAAATCATCCACCCAGATGCTCGATTACATCTTTCAATTCAACCGTACAGACAGTTTTGTGTTGAATGCTGGTTTATTTGAAATCACACACACTGATGACAGAGCAGAGCAGCAAAGGACGTGTGTAATTGTGAAACCCATTCATTTCTACATTCAGTGCTGACAACCCAGCTGTGTTCAAATCATCTCTTCTTCAAGCTCAATAAAAAGGACCGAAAGCACCTTTTATTACAACAGAATTGTCTGGAGGGATGTCTTATAAAAGATCACATTCAGAAAAAGAAAAAAAACACATAAATATGTTTCAGTATTTGTACTCAGAGACCAGAACATATAAAGACAGAAAAAGAATGATTTAGTTAGGATGGTTAAAAATGCCCTGTAGAAAAACTGCAACAGTACTGTGAGTATTTGTGGTGTACAGTAGGAGCCGACTTACACTTTTTAGACTCCTATGTGAGAAATTCATCTTAACATTTTTAAAAGAATTTTTAAAGTTGCACCCTGTTTAGAAAGATTGCCCTGGCCAGACCCTGAACAGAAAGCCAAGCTAACCGTAGCTTATTCTGGAGACGCCGCCCTCAGTTACCCTCTTAGCTCTTTGAAGGTACCGTAAGTCTGTGTGTGTGTTTCACTGTACACAAGCCACAGGCAAAAAAGAGTGTTAACAATGCAGCTATTTGAAGTTACATATATAAGATTTGGGGGACGATTATGAGGAGACATTGTATGTACAGCGACAGGGTGCATGCAAAAGGAGAACCACTATGCCGCAGCGGCTGGACTGCAGATCACAGAGTTACAGTTAGACTGTCAGATGACATGTTACGAAACAAATGCATGAAATGTGTTGATAAGAAATGCCAGTGAGTGAGTGCTGTCACAACACAATGACAGCACTAATTCCAAACTAGTGGACATATCAGCCATGCAAACACAGATGTCCCAGTTTGTTTCATTAAGAGGACAGTATAAGCTTCCTTGAGTGTGCCCTTATTGTCAATTAATCTGATTGTTAAGTGATAAATACAATGTTATTATGCAAACTATGCATAAAGTAGGGATTTAGAAAAGTACGTTTGTTCATACAGACAGAGTGGATGGATCTAAGAATGTCCTCCATCCACCAGCAGAACTATTACTTGGAAATTTACTTCCTTGCTTTTTAAAATAGAATTTCTTAACCAAGCATCTGTCGGTGGCTCCTCGCCCATTAACCCACCGAACATGCACAAAACGTGGAACAATCATTTCTTCCTTCATTAATTTTTCACAAAGAATAAATAAGATATACACAAATAAACAACTGCTTGGTTTCTAGTTGGAGTGCATTCTATCTAAAATGTGAAAAGAAAGTTGTAGTAGCGCCCCTGAACCGTAATCAAGCATTACATGTTCACAACTGTAGCTAAAACAGTGGAAATATACAATTGGATAGACGCTGGACGGAATAAATTTGGGTGTAATATCGTATTTAAGTGAAGACATTCAATCTTCATATTCCGGTCTGCTAAACATGTCAAACATCTTCCTTTTTTAAAACTGCACAATCAGAGGTTTCTTGTGATCTAGTGGGCCATAACTGGACATGAACAAGAGAAAGAGCACACTACAGCTGACAAGCCTTTGCAATGTTCAATGCAAACAATGCTTGTTAAGTGTTCTTGCATGTATTAGTATCCCAGTTTGAGAAAATATGGTTTTAATGGAGATTGATTGAATTAAAAGTGAAGTTAAATCAAAGTGCAAAATGGCAGAAAAAGATTTGATGGATTTGTCTTAAGCCATACAATCTGAGGAAAGCTATTTGATTTTACATCACAAAATTCAGGACCCAGTGGGTGAAACCTAAAGTTGCCTGGTTAGAGAGACGTTTTTCCTCAAATGTTCCTACCAAATATTTGGTGGCTTGGGGACGGTGATAGTTTTAAGGCAGAAAAATAAGAAGCAGAGGAAAATATAACCAAAAAATAGTATGATTTCCGCTCCGGCAGCGTTTAAACCAGTTCAAAATAAGCTGTATCGTTCCAAAAGGCACTTGCCATATTCAGGTACCATCTATCAATATAAATAAATCAATAAATAAATCTTCCAGTGAAGAAATAATGTAACTGATAGGTAGTCTCTACATCCAGTTTTCTTTACATCAACAAGAAAACATGGCATGAGCTTCTGTGTGATGAAACAATATACATGACTTTAGAATGAAACAATACATTGCTACGAGGTTAACACTCACTGCCCACCTTTAGCCTACCTACTGTATCACTTGCATCTTCTTCTAAAAACCGTCTATGTTTCCAACAGTTAAATAAATAAGAATAGTCTCCTTATGTTGAAATAGACCAACCTCCTGTGTCTATGAGGGGTTAATGGTACACAATGACATGCAGGGCTGTGAGGTAGCCCGTGGGGTGTCAGAGGGGTCAATCATACACTGCCAGGGGGAAATAAAAGGGACATTACACACAAATCAGACTTCTAAAATCCTTTAAAGGTAATCTTATGAAGTCTGAACACAATCAAAATCATTTAGTGCACTGACCCTTTAAGTCCCAAATTCAGCCCTGACATTTAATTGACTAAATGTCTAATTGGCTGGCCTGTGGTTCACAAACACACATACACACACACACACACACACATACACATACACACACACACACACACACACGCTCACATTATCACGCTATCATTTGACCAGATCCCCCTCCCCACCATGTCTGGAGTTGTGTTAGTTTACATTGTATATAAACAAAAGTCTCTATACAGACTCATTTTAGCATACAGTGAGATTAGCATTGTTTTAAATCTAATCATGCAGGACTACAGCGATAGGCGGGGGCAACTGAGGTGGAAAGCGGTGATGTGGCAAGGTGCGCTTTGTCAGAAAAAAACCTCCAGTGTACTGGCCGTCAGTCCCACTCCGTATGCCCTTCAGCTGTACAGAATTACATTATTTACAAATAGAACAGGGAACGTCGCTCTGGATAAGAGTGACTACACATCCCTGCAGAATAACCACATAAAAACACACAAATCAGGCAACCTTACATTGGGAGTTGTGTTGGGTCGGGGGTGGGTGGGGGGGGGGTGTCTAAGACAAAGCCTAGAGGTTAAAATACAGCAGTGTCATTATATAAGGGTTGAATAGAGAAAGGGGGGGAAAGAGAGAGTGACGTTTGTATTATACAGTAGTGATGAGCAACATGGCAGCCCACCTTGCCACAATGACTGGAGCATTAATGCTTTTGTAAGGGTTTGGGAGACCTGCAGCCAGCCAATATGCACTTTACAGGAGATGCAAGTCTAAGCACTTGGTCGTTTTTGTTATGATGCCATATACAAGATATGTGGGGTAATATAAGCAAAGCAACTAGAGGATCATTAACATATATCTCAGCTCATTTATTTCAGTTTAAATACCACTGCTGTTTTTGAATGACGAAGCACAGGCTTGAGATTTCATCGTTTCAGATTCTATGTCTCCATAACTCATGTTTTTGTTCTTAATATATTCATTTTGAACTTTTCTCTCTCTCTCTCTCTCTCTCTCTCTCTCTCTCTCTCTCTCTCTCTCTCTCTCGCTCTCTCTCTCTCTCGCTCTCTCTCTCGCTCTCTCTCGCTCTCTCTCTCGCTCTCCTATTTTTGTGTTTTTTTCAGTTTTGTATTTTCAGGTGGTCGTTTCAGGTTGGTGTTCTTCACCTTTGGAAGAACATGGGGTTGCGCAGGCAGGCGGCTAGTCACCTGCAACACCCCAGGGCTCCTGCAGAGGTCTCCAGGCTGCTGTCAGTGTCTGAGGCCAGGGTCTGGTCGGTGGACATGGAGGAGATGTCGTTGATGGAGGAGGAGGGAGGGAGGCTCTCGCTGCTGTTCACGGCTGCACCTGTGCTAAGGGAATCAACAGCAGCAGGGGGTTACAACGTAAAGGAGTCCTGTCCAAGATATTAGCACAAATACAAGCAGAAGAAATATTTTGCAAGACAACATCGAATACAGTCAACAACATCAATAACACCTGTGGGGCATCACAATCACAGTGTGTCTATAATGACAGGATAATTAAGAGATAATTATAAGATTTGGGTCCTATAGGTTCCACAGGAAATATCATCAAAGGCTGCAGAGTTTCAGAAATTTCTTGTTTGGATGCCATGACCATGATATCAAATAGTTTCTGTATGTATTCATGATTTATACATCAGAAAAGGGTCTGCTGAGTGTAGTAGCACACATTCTTGAATTAAATAGTTTGTCATGTTTTTGCTCAGCCATTCGCTCTCTTTCAAATAATCTGTTGTTTTATATTGGTATTGTTTTAATGCCAAAGGTAGATTAAATTATTCAGTCTACTCATGTTTTGTCATTAGTAATAAAATAAAGACGTCATGAAAAAAGCTTGACACTGTTGAATGATTGTTGATTTTCGAATATATTTGCAAAACTTGGTGACTCTTTCTAGACCTGACATGCCATGGTGAAGACATTATCCTCCATTTGATCTCTAGGATTAACAAAGGCAAACTTAATCTTAACTATCTCACTCCATTAATCCCATACTCTTGTGTCATCTGAACAAATACAAAGCACACAGCTACAGCACAGTTGCTCTTCTAGTTTGTCATCATTTATACTCACACCTCACTGAGAAACTGTCTCTTTTTCAGGGTGAAAGCTGAGGACATGGAGTCAAAAATCTTGTCTCAGTTATTAGCTGCAGCTACAGAAGTTGCAGAAGGAAAATTCTGGAGGAAGGACTTTTCCCAAACTGTTCTCAGTAAGGATATTTTTAAAAAGGTTGAGCAACTGCATGTCAACTAATTAGGAGGCAGATACAGTCAAGCATTCAAGGAGATGGGGAGCTATTCTCTTAGCAAAGGCCAGACTGAAGGTATTAGTGGAAGATTGGATTTTGTCCACAAATGATTGAGGTTTTGAACATTATTTGACTCTTGGGGGATAAAACTTCCCTCCAATGTTGCATGGATTTGCATATTAGCTCAAAAGAAGGGATCTGAAGGTGTCAAGGCACCACCCTGCACAGCCTCCCAGGGTTCAGACAGCACTATCATGAAATACCCAGTGAGTACATTCTATAATCATAACTTTATGAGAAAATCAATACGCAGTCTTCTTTTGCCAAGCCTGATTAAAAGGGGAATAAGGATGAGACTATAATGGTTTGCCAAAATTAGGAAATTACTAGAACAACCACTTCAGTTCCAGGCATACCAGTGACGTGAAGTACTCCAGTGTTGTGTATGTAAGACAAGTACAGTGCAGGCAAATCTTAAACCTGCTGTTTGTGTCTGTTCCCTGTGGGAGGTAATTGCTTAATGGAGGCTGGGAGGCACTTGAGTTGACCCAAAATAAAACAGAACAAAGCAGGATTAATGGCTGGCATTGATTCCAGCAGTCGCTGCACTTGTACATTTACTTTACAGTAAATATATCAGAAATATCTGTTCAAAGTTCCCACACAGGAGAAACTCTTTGATGAAAGCTATGATATAGGATTGTATGTCCATTTCTGAATCTTGTGCTGCCACCTTATAGCCTCTGTAATGTATTTTTCTGTTTTCCATGAAAGGCTCATTTGAGGTCTAAAGGAATGAATGAATGTGTTGATAATACTGTAGATACTTAAAATATACCGTATGCCATTAACAATTAGCACTGACACTTCATAATCCCTATACAACCACCCCTTAATGCAAAAATATTAACAATGATTGGGTGTTAAAATTGTTCCCCTATAAATTTCCAAACAAAAGAGCTCCTGTGCCTGTCTGTTTTTACAACTGAGGCATCACGTGTGCTTTAAGCTCTTCTGTTTTTTCCTGCTGCAGTAAAACAGTGCCGTCTGCAGCTCCTGCACTGCACTGCGTCTGCCACACTCAGCATCAGACACTAGGCCAGCCCATCTGCTTAATTAATGGAGTATGGAGAGAAGAAGAAATATGGAGGTCGTGAATCTGTGAGACGAAGTGATCAAGGCAGAGTGAAAAAGAAGAGATGATTAATGAAATGGTGCATTTTTGGTTAAAATTCATTGTATGAAGTATTTTTTTCTTTTGTAATGTTCAGCTTGAAACTCTGCAAAAAGCAAGACAACACTGATAATGTGCTGTTTCTTATTGTAAGCAGTCTGAGAAATTAATCCTCATTTTTGGCTCAGCTGAGTGAGACAGAAGGCTTATAAACTCTCTACAAGAAGAAGATTTCTACTGTATACACTGCTGAGTCCATCAGGAGGAATTTGGAAAGACAATGTTCAGACTTCATTGTATTTTGGATGCATTTTTCTTCACTTATTCATGTGGCAGTTACTTCTCCTGGTCAACAAATGCTGCTGTCTCTTCAGGATTTAAATTCAGTTCATCTTTTTATTTTTTGATGATAATAGCAAATGGTTGTTTTAACCTGGCATTGAGTTATTTTCACATTTATTAGGTGGCTTCACCAATGTGCAACCACTGACATGACTCCATACTGCCTCTCTGTGGCAAACTATGAGAACAACACCTAATGTGCTTGTAAAAGGGTTTGGCAGAGAACAAAAGAGGGAAAAAGGCAGCTGAGGACTGAGATTTCCTGTAATTTGATTCCAAAGTACCCAAATCTTATGTCATGATATGTTTTTACGTATACACATACATTAAAGCACACACATCATCTCTTAATATTAATTATTGTCTATGAAAAGGACATTTCAGCATTTACATATGATCTGTATTTTAGCATCATGTAACAAATACACAAAAACCACAACACTAAACAACATTTAACTTGCTTATAAAACAAGATGCAAGAGACAGACACATGGTCAACAGCACAATGGGTTTCTTTACAAGGGGAACTCCAGTAAGGGTATAGTAAATTCACTTACAGAGCGATTAGGGTTATGCACTGAGAGTACCTGAAGGTGAAGGTTGTCCCTTCACAACGCCATTCTTCGTTCTCTCCTCAAAGTTCATCACCTCTTTGTAGATTAGTTCTGTCAAGGAAAGAAAAGTCAATAAAATATATACAGTATAAATAGAAGGCAAATAATACAAGATGGTAATTGATCCTGTTTGTTTCCTGGACATCTTGACCTTTTAATTCTCATTTCAACATTGAGATGACTATTCCATATTTGGCTTTAAAGGACAAGTGTGTAGGATTTAGTGGCATCCAGTGGTAAGGTTGCAGATTGCAAACAATTGATTTCCCCTCCCCCTCCCCTTATAAGCATGTAGGATAACCTACAGTGGCTGCAAAACTCACAAACTGACAAAAGACTCTCTCTACTGTAACAACATTAATAAACAAACAAATTAAAACATACTTATGAATATTATATTCCATTTCTGCTAAGTCTGTTCCACTAGATGCAACTAAATTTACAGACTGCACCTTTAAGGGCAGTGTTGTCAACCAGCACAAAGAAATACAAGAGTCAAATATGCTTGGGTAAATATATAGTATAATACAATTTTAAAAACATAAACACATACTTTCTTGAAATACAATAAGAATAAACACAATAAGTAATATTAGTAAATCAGATGTCTATTTTTGATTTGGGTTCTCACCTTTCCATTCATCAATGGAGTGTTCTCTTTCATCCAGCTGCTTGTCGTAGATCTGAGGTGGAGGCTAAAGGGGGAGAGAGCACGAGCGTTTTATTATCAGTTTAGTTCAGAGAACAGTCGACAAGACTCATTCAATATGAAATATATATGGCTGATATCAAGTTAGAGCATCCTTTATGGTCTTGGAGAACAATAAAATAGTTTTCACAGTAATTATGGCAGACAAGTCTACATAATGATGCGTATTTTTTTTTTCACAAAATAATGAAAATATGGGGATGGAAAAATATCTGAACATGAGACCAAACCTCTGATGATAAATGTAATTTGACAGTTTAACATGTATGTGCACAAAGAACATGGTGGGAAAGAAAGCAAATAAATAATGTGGATGAAGTTAAACAATCAATACTTCATTTAAACTTAATCATACATGATTTTAAGGTGATTGAGTTACACATTTAAGATTTCCACTTTATGCACATATGTTTTAGATAATGACCATCGGGAGCAATAAGAGATAGCGCCTGCGCATTTCTCCTACAGGATTGTCACTTCATCTACAGTAACAGGACACAAACATGCTGTCTGGCATCCAGTCAAGCCCTCTTATAACTCATTCATAGTGATCCTGCTCCAGACTCTGACGCCATAATGCTCCCTCTCTGTCAGTGCGGGTGACAGGACCACCCATAAACCTCTCTGATATGACCTTGGAGGGACAGTTACAGGTCAGCATTCAGCAGCCACAGCAGGAAATACATGGTAATCAAGCGAATTTGGTGGAAGTCAGAGATTTGCCTCCAAAAAAAATAAAAAAGGTTTATTAAATAGGAGTTATCATGCAGTGGTCTGGATAGATTTTACCTGCAGCTACAGAAACGTAGCGTCATTCCAATCATGTCATTTTGGTAGGATGCCCTATAGAAATTGTATTGTATTCTATATAAAAATGCACATAATGAATCTTTTTTGATATGATTAATGGTTAACAGTAGTGAATCAAATGTGTCCAAGCGTCTCCTTAAACAAAGGTCCCATAGAGCAATTTTCTTCGATGTAGGGCGGTGGTTATTTACCATGGATATTTGGATGAGATCTCTGGCCTTCATCAGCATGAGATGACATTAGAGAAAGGGAAAACAGCAGAAAATGTGTTGAAATGCCATTCACAGCCACGTTATACATACCACATCAACTCTAACAACAGCATCATCATGAAAACACCATCACCAATATCAACAACTAGACAACTTAGACAAGTACACAAGTCATAAAACCGTCTAAAAATGATTCATAACTGCAATGGAGGTGTGTGTGTCATATGGAGTCTCTGCAAAAGCTGCAGTCAACCAGTAGGATATGTCATGAAACAAACAGTAAGACTGAAATTCATCAGCTGTTCATGCACTCATTAGTGTATTGCTGCAAGTAAAGTGGTATCTGTACACGTCTATCAAGCTGCAGATGGCTGCTTTTTCCCCGATCTCACTGTCACCTCATACTAATGAGGCACTGATGAAGAAATTAGACTTCACCAAATACGCCAGAAACACCACCACTCTAACTGTACATTACAAAACAACAATGGGCTGTTTTATAGCAGCAAATTCTACTTTTTAATCTATGAAGTAGTAAAAAATTGGGTGTTATTTTACTAAACCTAAAAATATTTCAGTTCAAATATAAATATTCAAAGTATAAAACCATAAGTGAGGAAAATGAAAATGAGATGTGAACCAAAAATATAAAACACAATCATAAATGCACTAAATCAGCTATTTTCATTATTACAGTAGCAAACACATAACACATAATCCTGCAAAGAGGGTCATAAATATTATTTTTTACAATGCAAATACAAAGTGAGACACAGGAAACTATGCTGAGCCATCAAAGACAGAGAAAAGGGATTGAGTTTGGGATGGTAATCAATATACGGCTCTGCCAAAGGCCTACTTACCGCCTCCACCTCAGCAGGATCATACCACACATTGATGTAGGGGTGCTGTAAGGCCTCATCCACCGATATCCTTTTAGCAGGGTCAATGATCAGCATCTTAGACAGCAGGTCTCTGGCTTGGCTAGCTGTGGTTTGAAGAAAAGAAAAGAAGGAAGAAAATGCAGCAACATCTGGTTGAGATCTTGAGATAATATAAAAAGAAAATATATTTGAATCACAATAAGGTAGAAACGAAGGAAGAAGAGAGATAAAGAGATGGTGAGGATTAGAGGGAATAATAAACAACTGCAGTTTGTCAAAGGAAACATGGATTAACAGATTTTACAGAGTGAGAGCTTCAGAAAGGAGTGTTTTCACTTCATTTTGACTAATATGAAAACTATAAAATGTTGATTCTATAATACTTTTGATGTTGTTATTTGAGGTTAAATATTCTGACTATTCTGCCTGAAATCTGAAAAACTTCATGCTCCTACATTCTGTGTCTTTCTGGATGTAGTTTAATGAGGTCAACACAATGCAGAATGCACCATTAGTCTTATAAACATTCAGCTTTTCAGCATATAAAAGTGGAATCAGCAGCATCATCAGCCGGTCAGTGTCTCTTCCCTCAGGCACTCTTGGACTGATATGAAATTGAGAACCCTTAAACCACACGCCATCCCTCTCCTACACACACTGACCTTCACTATAAATAGCTCTACAGCAGCAAAGCCCTAAGACAACAGAGAAAGACAGATGAGCCGAGCGCACCGTCTGCATTTCGCCTCAGCATCAACACGTCAATAACAGAAAGATGGTAAATCTGTAAAATGACTCCACCATCACTCTACTTCCGCCTTTCCTTATTCTATCTATTCCTATTCAATCTATTCCTCTTTCCTTCTTTCTGTCTGTCCCACAGTGTGTCCGTCTCCTGGTGGATGTCTCTCTTATGTATGATTCACTTCTACCTGTGACCGTACAAAACATACAAAACAGCAGCACTTCGACCTGATCTCAAGCATACCTTCCCACACTCTGTTTTTTCTCTCTCTCTCTGGGTGCATTTCCTTTGACACTGTCACTCCAGTAAGGAACAGCCGGAATACAAAACTGATTCATGAAAATTTTACCAGACAGGAGCTTTGATGTAGAAGAAGTGCAACCCAAAAATACAAAAAAAAAATCATATGTTGCTAAATCTCATAGGAGGTTTAAAGGTTGCAGTGATGTCTTGGTTAACCTTCTGCAACAAGACTACTGCAGATATTAGTGATTTTACTAAATTAAAATAACATAGTAATTCAACATACTCTATCTTTTTTTCTTTTTGAACAGATACTGTAAATTGTGATGGGTGATTTATTGTTTCAATTACACATCACTGAGTAAAATGCAATAATTTTTTTTAAACAATTAGCAATATGGCTGATTAGGGTAAATCTTTGCATTTGATCGGTTCTTCCTGCTCTAAATATACATGTGATTAATTATGAGATCACTCAAGACTTGCTCTCCAGGTTACTGTAAGTAGGAGTATGTTGCTTTATAAATGGGTCTTATTCTTCACTTTCTGCACTTTTTTACGCATCACTTGTCATTTAAGAATGAACAGGTAATTTCCCTTAAGACACTGCCACACTACTCAGCATATGCTAAGTAGTGCTTTACTGTCCCTTTATTAGACACATTTCTGCAGTGATTTTCTACAGACATGAAAGATTTATTAGGATTTATATAATATTTTTTTTATGTTTCAGAGCTCCTGTAGTTAACCGAGATGTTGGCATCAAAAGGAAGCTGTATAGTGTGGATGATTACTGTCCTGTGAGATCTTCCTGGAAACACTGCAGAGTTTCAGACCACAAAACCACATACAGAGTGAGTGTATCCTTAAGACTACATAAGCATTTAAATGAAGGACACATAGCATAAAGATATAACATTTGATAGTTATTATCAGGCAGGACACAACTGCAGGCTAAAATACAGAACATTTACAGCTTTGCTATGTAAAACTACCTCACCTTTGAGTTTGTTGTGCTCAGAGTCAGCGGGGAAAAGGCAGTCAGGGAAGAGCTTGGGGAAGGTGAGTCCTGCATACTTTGGCCGGTTCTCCACATAATTTCTCACTGTAGGCTGAAGCTTCTTCATGAACTCTGGTGAGGGTGTGCCCAGCTGCTCAATCACCTTGTTCCATTGATCGATGTCTGGTGTGGTGGGTCAGGATTAAGGGAAACATACATGGAATATGCAGCATCCAGTACTTTATGTCCCAAATGTGTGTGTCAAGTAAATGAATGGTTATCTTTTGATTTACTCATTAAAAAGATTGGACTAATGATTTTGAAGGACATGAAACCAAATAAAACAAAGGAAAATAAACAAGTATCAAATCAAATACAAACAATCATCAAGTTACAGTTGTGTCCCATTGAACCCCACAATAAATACAGTGACAAAAATGTATTGTTACATTAAGTCAAGTAAGGTAATTCTGACAAGGCTTCAATATGTACAATATCCCATCAATATTTCATTACTTATTATACTTTTTGCAATTGAAGTATTGTATTATTTTTCTGTCTCCATTTTGAATCCATTTCCAACACTTGTTCTGGAAGACATTACAGTAATTCTGTGCTTTGATATCTTAAATAAATAAATAAATAAATACTCAAAACATCTTCTGTACATTCATCCTACAATTCTGAGGGTACCTATAAAGCAGGAATTAGGGAATAAAAGCGAGTAGCTGATGAACCTCCTGATGACAACATGAGTTTTTGATTAACAAGAAACATGTATCCTGTAAATGTTGTTGTTGTACGTGTGCAACTTCCTGTTGACAACAAATATTTCCTCTCTTATCCCTCCACACACTGCGAATGCCCCCCCTCCCCTCTCCATGTTCTCACAGAGAGTGCCAGTTGAGGCAGTTAGCTGCCAGGGCCACCAGAGATCCCCATTACTTCATCCTGCTGGAACGCCACACACTTCCTTCCACCTCCTCTTTGTCTCCGTTGCACATTGGCCATGATCCATCCACTGCTCAGTGAGGCTTTTTTTTTTTTTCATATACTAAGGTTTTTATCCACGGCTCTTAAGCAAGTTGCTAGATTCACTCAGACAGTTTGAGATGTTTTGCTTGGTGTGTCAGTGCCAAAATCTACTACGTTTCACTGTTTTTGGAGTTATTCATGTCTTCAAAAACAGGACATCATGCAACTGAATACACATTTTCTGCATTCTCAAGAGAAAATGCTGTAGGATTTCAACAATATTCAGATTTGCATGTGAAACAACAGGGAGCAGGAGGTCAGAAGGATACGGTCAGTCCCAGGGAACAACACCGTCCCTCTTATCACCTCTCCAAAGATGCAGCCGACTGACCACATGTCCACTGGAGCCACACACACACACACACACACACACACACACACACACACACACACACACACACACACACACACACACACACACACACACACACACACACACACACACACAAACACACACACACACTCGCATTACTAAAATTTGAAAAGAAAAAAATCACTTCCTCTTCCTAAATAAGTAATTTAAGGCACTTTAGATTGATTGTCTATTAGTTTCTTTTATATGCCACAAACAAAAGTACAGCTTTGTGCTTCCATTCATTCGTCATCACTCCATACATACATATTCAACACACTGCAGAATGCATCAAACAGTCACTGTGAGACCCACTGTGCGGTGACCTGTGTAGACAGACTATATAATTCTATATCATCATCTGACAGACACTCAGGAAGGTGCAGATAACTTCAACCAGGTCAATACTTCAGATCGAAAAAGTCTATGAAGTGAATTAAGATTAGTAGCAGCAGGGGTACGAGTCCTGAGCTGATCTATGAACTGTAGATTAACAAAAGTGTGTGTGATTGCACTTCATTGATCTACAGTATAAGAAAGGACGGAGTATTAGATGATAAGAACTTCAGGTCATTGTGAGCGTAGAGACAGAAGGATAGGAGAGATATTGCAGAGCTCACTGCAGAGGTGTTGTAGCTCTCCAAAACATTAATCTTTCAGGCACTCCATGTTCAGGGATGTAGAGACCCAAGCAGCAGCCTCAACCACCTGCAATGTTTCTTACTGCTTGTCTGCCTTTAAACTGTGAACTTTAAATCATATCTTTAACATATATCAATGATTTAAACCTTGCATCATCCTAGTTTTAATATCCACCATTGTTGCAGCAGACACTAATATGCTAACAGACTGCATCTTTAACCTTTGAACTTTCCTCACACTGCCAAGCGAGTTCAACTTAACTGCTAATATTAACTCCTCAACATGAATACATTAATCATTCATTATTCATTTGCTGAATTCTTAATAACTATGTCTGACTCACATATGTGGGCACTCTCAGATGGCAAGATGCACTTCACATGTGCATGCATGTGCACATGCTCAGCATGGGGACTATTTATCCAAATCCATCCTAATGAAAGAAGTCATCTTGAGGACGTGATTACAGCCCCCTCACTGCAGGGGAACACACCAGGTAGCACTCCATTAACACTCCAAAATAGCACACACTTAAATATTCAAAGAAGGAGAGATAGGGTACTTCATACTGCCACAATATGAGAGTGAATAAAAGTCTGACATTCAGACATATTGACGAGAGAAGAAGATTTGATGGTGCTTATTTAATGATGTTATTACAAGGTGTTAACAGTGTTAAAAGAAGATCATTTGAAACTGACGTGTTATAAAGCCAGCCAGACGTGAGTGTGATTTGGTTAGAATCTGCACCTCAGTAACATCCAGAGAACATCAGGCAAGGTATAGAAAAGTCTTCAAATCAAATTAAGCAAGAAATGTAAAATGATGTAACCAAAGCAAAATTTGACCACAAAACCCAGTGAAATACTGTAATAATGTACTAATTACACATCTACAGACAACATGCCTGTAGCTACTTCAGTTTACAAACTCTCCAAGCACTTGACTCTAGGAGTCCTTTAAAGGGCACTAAAAGTCAATTTTTAGTCAAAACCTTCAACATAAATGTCACAGAATGATTTAAATTTAATTTAGATTTTGCTTAAATCCATTGTTCATAATTCACAAGATATAAACCTAAGAATAATACATAGTGGTACCATTAGATAAAGTTGCAGTGTATTAATAAGGATACAGTCCCGCCCAGGGAAAAGGATTTTGTGGCGCACCATTTCTCCCATAATGCACCCCACCGACCATATATCCACTGCACGCACAGAGGTGACGGCGACACAAACAGGGAGCAAAAGAACAGAGAGGAAAGCAAAGGTTAGTGTTAGACACATTAAGCCATCTGTGAGAGGCAACAGTAATTAGAAGGTAGCTGTTATTTAGTGTGGGAGAAATAATTAGTGAGGAGCAAGTTACATGGGGTTGAATTCAAATGAAATACAGCTAGAGAAAGAACGCAGAAGAAGGGCAGCAGAGGAGAGAAGCAGAGCATTAGATGGACTAACTTAGTGGCAGGAAATTCAAAGCCTTGGAGTCCACAGGCTTCCATCAGTATATACACCGCTAATGGGGAGAATATGGCTAATGAGTCATAGCTTAGGCTGGCATTCAATTACATGTGCGATGTTCTGGGGGCTTTTGATCAGTGACTCATACTTCCAACACTTCAGTGCACTTCAGCTCATTTGCAAAGTGCGACTCAAGCAGAATTGTTTTTCAGGTTTCACAGTTTATTCCACAATACTTCTGATAATAAAAGAACAACACTTATCTTGTTTTCCTAACAATGAATGTCCATAACAAGACATACAGACACATTTTGTGCTAGAGGCAGAAGCTCCTGCTGTCTGTTATAGGCTACTGCAAGTAAGTTATTGGGTCCCACTGTTCTTATAAATGCAATAAATACAGCCAAGAGAGCCATCCTGCTTCTTAAAACAGCTTTGTAACGCAGTTGTATCACATATTTTATGAATCGACTACAGGTAGATGTTGCTTCCTGTCTATATTAATTTAAATTTCCCCTCATCATTGCCACCACATGAATGTAATTTTGGGAAAACTACATATTGCAGTATTTGCTCTTATGATATATCACTAAATGAGTTTGTTTTGTTCAGTCTCTGTGGGCTGATGGCAAATGCATCAGCTGGGATTACTGTGTGCATTAATAAAGGATAATAAATGACTCCACTCTTTTCCTTTAAAGATGACTGATGAATAATTTGATCCTTGCATGCTCATACACACTTCGTTTTCATCAGTTCTCACCATTCTCCTTGTATCCCATGCCCAGGATAACCTCTGGGGCTCTGTAGTATCTAGTCACCACATAAGGGGTCATCATGAAACTGGTCCCTGCAGTCCTGGCCAGACCGAAGTCCAAGATCTTCAGAGTGCAGTCTGACTTCACCACTATATTGCTTGGTTTGAGGTCCTAAAGAGGAGGGGAAAGACTGACATGAGGAACTGTGTATACTTAGGTAATTTACAAACCTTCTCTCCCATTGACAGGTTTGCAGTGGACAGTCTTTACTTCTTGCATTCAATCTGGTTTATGTGGGCATTAACATTGTGCATGTTGCCCAAACCAATATGCTTAATTAAAGGGAAGCATGATATACTGTATATGTGGCTGAGGCAGTATGAAAAACAAGAGGATAGTAATCAATTTGCTACCATAGGGGGTTAAATTAAAATTTCTTCCAGTTTATATCTATTGGCAGAACACTTAAGCTAGTATTCATTTTACTTTCACTTTGTTTAGTACTTGACTTTCATTTCATTTTGTTTTTGATGTATATATTGCACATACTGTAACTATTACATATTTAGTGTCTTGTTATGCAGACCTACAATTCTGCCTTTTAATCTATCTATCTATCCATCTATCCATCTATCTATCTATCTATCTATCTATCTATCTATCTACCTACCTACCTAATCAGAAACTGAAAACATTGAAAGAAATATTTTGAGTGTACACAGCTGTTTTTAATGATAGAAAAATCTTTCTTTTAATATCCACCTTATTCATCTTTTTATGTATGTACAGTGTTTTTTTTTTTTTGTTTTTTAATTAAATTCATTTCTTGTTTGTGTTGTTTTTACAAATGTTCTCTCAGTATGGAGGAGCCATTTCTCAATGTGTAGTGGTAATGCCTAATTCTCATTCACCTGCAGTGAGTCATTAGCTCCCAACCCACTACTTCCATACGTAATTCCTCACTGGCTTCCCACCACAAAAACATTGCCAGTTAAAGTGGACTGGGCAGCCAGTGAAGCCAGTGAAGCCAGAGGTCAATGTAGTGTTTCCTCTGTACTGCCTGGGTGTCTTCTGATTGCCAAAATAGTGACCAGGGTGATGGCAAGGTTTATGCTTTACATTAAAGTACCTCCTGATATTACACTACTACTTTGTGTCCCGACTGATATTTAAAAAAACAACAAAACACACACACACACACACACACACACACACACACCAATATTCAGCAGTGAAAGAAGAAAACCGAGGCGTCTTGCTTTCTTACCCTGTGAATAATCCCTGCTGAGTGCAGATGTTTGATACCACACAGCATCTGATAGAGCAGGTAGGACATTCTCTCATGGTCAAGCTCCATCTGAATCACCTGACACAAGTTGGCATCCATCAGCTCCATCACTAGGTACCTGGAAAAAGGTGTATTTATTGAACATGAAATTAATTGCAATACAAAGAATTTGGGATTTATAAAAAATAAAAGGATTCATTGGTTGTTTGAGTATTTATTGTTTGGTGTACTGTACGGTACGTAGTTGACTGCTGAACAAACAATATCTCTCAGTGAAAGTCATAAACCTCTCCAAACACATCAAGCATTCTGCAGCCCCTCTAAGACTTCAGGAAATGAAAAGTGCCTCAAAGACACAGAAATCCCTCTGCAGCAGTGTTTACCAAGAGATTGTTCTTAAAGTGAACACACCCGCATTCATCATTCAGTATGAGAACAAGACACCCGCAGCAGCTTCAGATTACACCCACTTTCACTGACTGCACTCCAGCCGTTTTCTGTTCTCACAACTGCAGGTGCGAGGGAGTAATGAGCACATAATAAAATCAATCCCCTTCTCTTCGCTGTCCATATTAATTCATACAAGTAGCCTTCCTTTGCCGGTTACATTAGCTAAATTAATCATTTTCATGGAAATGCAATTATGCAAACAAGGATTCACTATACTCACACATCCTGGAATTCCTCTAATGATTTCTGTGGTGTGAAGACATTTAATAAACTGATGATCTGAAAGAGAGAGAATGGTGGAAAAGGATTAACATACAGTGGTTAAATATACACACAAAAAATCTGAGTTACAGCAAGAAGCTAGGGACTGGTAAATGACCCAGATGAAGGACACTAGCTGAGTGAGAGACTAAGTAAACCGAAGAAGTGAGACGGAACAAAAGGTTGGGGATAAATGTGGAGGAGAGAGGGAGAAGAGAGCATAAACTGCAGCATTGGAGATTACATTCATGCCTTGAAGTGCTCTCTGTTTCACTGTCCTGCCAGTTGGGTGCTTTTCTGGAGGCATGGAATTTAGCACGGTCACAACATCACAGTCGCTCCTCTCCGTTTTGTAGCAGAGGGATTTATCAGGAACCAAAAATAGACACTGATGGGGGTAACAGCGTGAAAGTCCGCTTCATTCTTACAATGGTCACATTTTCCTCCCTTCCTGCATTTCTTTCTAACTCACATGAACTGAATCACTTACATTTTTGTGATTGACACATTTCATGAGCACCAACTCCCGGTATGCCCTCTTGGCATGAGTCTGGTTCTGGAAGGGTCTGCTCAGCTTCTTAATGGCTACATTTCTGTCCAGGACAGCATCGTAGCCCGCACTGCAGAAGAAAAAAAGCCCACAGAGAACAGTTTTCCTTTAGTATTCATAGCTGGATGAATCACTCCGTCTGTGATTGCATGACCCTGTGACAATCAATGGTGAATGTCACTAGTTACACAATCAAAAGGCTGATTTTTCACATCTCCAACAAAGAGTCATGGAACTACATTTTTTACTTTAAAACTAATTATCTGTAAAAAAGAAGGTCTTCAGTGGTATGACCTTGTCGATAACAGAATAGCATAACATTCATATTCACAGTGGCTGTCAAGAGGTAAATGGCATAAGCATTTTATGAATCACATAATCCAATGAACTGTTAGACATTTTGGGCAATACGTTTAATCACTTTTTTGCCAGCTGTTAAATGAGAAGATTGATATCACTCCGATTTTTTACAGTTGGAAGGAGCAGGGCTAGCAGTTTCCCCCTGTTCCCAGTCTTTGTGCTAAGCTAAGATAACCAGCTGCCTCATGTTTATCGTACAGATATGAGAGTGATATTGATATTTTCATCAAACTCTCAGTAATAAAGAGAATAAGCACACCAAGCACAACGAAATGCTTACAACCATGCAGATGCTACAGCCTAAACATACCCAAACCCAATTATTATTATTAAATATCAATTTATTGGATTATAGTTGCTTATAACATAATTCAAATTATTTATGTTAAATGCAAAGGAACAGAAATGGGAAGTGTAAGCTATACGTAGATGGCTTCTCTTTCCACAAAGTGGTTCAACCCATTTTGGAGGTCATTATGGCAAAATGAGTTCCTTGCTGGCTCAGCACAATCCCAACCTCTGAGAACCTCTGGGATTTTGTCTGTGTTCATTTTCAGCGAACAGCAACACACCATAAAAAATGCCATGCATATCACTGCTAAGCAAGATCATTTCAGACAAATTCTCCCTGAAAGACGCTACAATTGAGTTTCATGGCGTCTGTACACAGGCTTACTGCAGACCTAATCAAGACGATGCTGTGTGTGGGTTTGAGGACAGCTGGGTGGAATTCACTGTGGTTCGCCGTGTCTCTGTAGAGACTGCAGGCCAGAGATGATGTGTGACCATGGAAACAGTGAAGTCTTCATAAAAAAACATCGATCCAATAGGGATTCAAGCCAGTCATCACATTTCAAGCTGAGTGAAAGATGATGTCATAACCAGCTCAACTACTTAAAGCCTTCATCCATCCTAAGATGCTTCTGAAAGCTCATCCTGGCCAGGCGCACAAGTCATAAGGGCAGAGATGTGCACAGATTGGGATGTGTGTGGGCGACAAACACTGGCAGAGTGAGTCTTAGTTGCGCCAGTGATACAAGTTTTCCCTCATTACCATGTTTTCTGGCTTTACGGGGGCAGCAGTCTCCTGATTGCATAAGAAAACAGAATGCTTACTGTTGCTTTTTACAGATAAGCTTTCAGATTGCTTGCTGCATATTGTAATTTTCTCTGTCTTTAGTCAGCTGTTTTGTCTGTCTATTTGTGCAAAAATCAGACAGATGTTTATGTAAATGTCACCATTTCATCCGAATAAGGATTATGCTGAAGATAATGCACTCTAAGCAAATCCCTCCAATTATTTTGTCATGATTTTATGACAGTATTTTTGACTTTTTCCAGCATAAATACATCATCATGTGGTAAGTTGATGATGTAATTGTTAACATCTACTGTAAATGAGAAATATATGTTCATAGTGTATCCCTATTTGATCTCTATAATCAGTAGGATATTATATCAATCTTAGGGGTTTTATGTGCTTTGGTTGTGGTATTACCATCACCATATGACACCAGATGACAGCTGTGGGCAGAGCCAAGCAGCACCCAGCAGAGCAGGTTAAATTAGATTTGCACTGTCTCCCCGCCATCCATCGCTCCAATATCCCTCAAATGGGCACAATCCCAGCATTAGCAGTTACCGCCTGCCCAAGCTCCTTTGCAAATGCACAAAATTGCTTTGGAGCGGAAGCAGAGACAGGCGGAGGGCATGGGAAGCAAAGGAAGGACAATGAAAGAGGGCAAGTGGAGGGCAGGGGGTTTTCGGGTGTTGAGAGCTACTGAATCTTCCAACAATATATTGGACACGCTGAAATAAAATACGTCAATTGCCTGGAGGTTCTGTGAGACAGGTATATCACCACAGTGACATGGCATTAACATGAATATAACTTGATGAAGAAGGTAAGATGCATTTCTTTAAGTGGAGCCTTGGCAGTCGTTCCTCTGCATTCTGACAGGGCTGCCGTGAGATGAATCACAATGAATACGTGCTCTCTCTGCAATCCGGATTAAGGATTCTCTTAAGTGCCCATCCTGTTAGACCCTTATGGCCCCGCACATCCATATTCTAAATAGCAGAGACAGTACATAATCAGCTCAGCTCTGCAAAGGTTACTAGCCTGGTGAATTCAAATACCAAGACTAGTCCTGAGAAATTCTGAGCTTGATTCTTTTGTTAAAATATAGTGATTATAATTATTTGTTAGATGTTTTGAATGTTTTCTACTGAGAAACACTGCTTTGGATATCTTCACTATATTATAAATGGCAGAAATAATTGGGCTTTAATGTTCACTCTCACTGAATGCTTATTATTTACAAAATTCAAATATTATACATGACTACTTCATTAGTTGATAAGAGCAAGCAGATGCTCCTCTCAGTTGGGTGCTCAGCCTCAAGTCCATCTGTCAGTCTTCCATCAATCGCACAATGAATTCACCACAATTAGACACAAAGAGATTTATTTTCTTTTGAATTTGTTTTGGAGAATTAATTTATCACCACTTCCTTATATTGTGGCACAGCTAAAACACATGCTTAAGTGCTTTTTAACAGTGTTGATCACAAGTACACTCATATTAATAATTGAAGACTGCTACTTATAAATTAAAAGAATTTTTGTGCTTATACTTATAATAAATATTGCTCAAGAAATGCGATAATTAGTTGATTTAGTGCAAATATCATTCTATTTGACTCATTTTAAAGACAAAAAGACACATTTCTGTGGTTCCAGCTTCCTCGATATGAACATTTTCTAGTTCCTTTAGTCTTGTATTATAGTAAACTAAATATCTTTGGGATATTGGCTGTTGGTATTAGATTTTGGGTTGCATCTTGTGCTTTGGGAAAAAATTATCAAATGTTTCCACCATTTTCTGATATTCTAAACACACCACGTCAATTAATCTAGAAAATTATCCACAGATTAATTGATAATGAAAATGATGGTTTATTGCAGCTCCATATTGGTCTGTTTTATTGTTGCATTTACAAACAGTACTGATATAAACATTTACCAACATCATAAAACATTAATAGTTCAAATGCTCTTTTAAAGGAACCTCTACCTGTTTGTCATTATAAGAATAAAACCCCAAGTACAGTATGTCCAATTAACAGACCAAAATATGCTGAAATGACATGTTTCTACACCCACTTTGTTCACTCTTTACAGTAATGTTGAGTGTATCTATTGTTTCCACTCTGCTCATCACAACACCTCTGCAAAGATTAGCTACATGGCTGCATGCTCTTTCAAATGTTATGATTGGTCGAGGCAAAATGTAACCTCCTGTTTTCGGGAGAACTGACTAAACTGATTTGACATATTTTTTTAATCATGGTAAATTGTTTAGCCCTTCACTCCAACAGTGAAAAACAATGAGCAGAGATTCTCCTCCCTTAACAATCTCCCATAGCAATAAACTACAAGGCAATTAGAAAAACAATGAAGCTGCTAAATGATAGGATCACAAATTAAATATTATATAAAAACACATCAAATATAGCATGATGTGATGTAAAAGAGGACATAGAAGAAACAAAGTATTGAGTACTTACCAGACTATTCCCTGAGCTCCAGAGCCAATGGGCTTTAAATTCTGGTAGCGTTTTAAAACTGTGAATGTGGAGTCTCCCACTTCCACACTGTAGAACTGGTTGTCCACTTTGCTTTTACTCATGTTGTAATGTTTGGCAATATATGACACATCCACTTGTTTTCCAAAACCCTGCATGAAGCAAAAAGACAGAAAATCTGCTCTGTAAGTGATGCTGACTGTGATTTGTTTGTTTACTTACCTGGAAAGTAATGAAACGTCTGGAAGAGAAGCATCAATTCTCCAACTTAAAGTAAAAAGTCATTTGATATGTACTTTTGATATTCATATTGTTTTTATCAACACATTTTTTTATTGCTAAAGGGGACATTTACATGCACATTTACAAGTCTGTATTTAAATTCCTGTAGCCCTGGCATTTGACTTACAGGCAGTATTTTTACATACGTTCACCTCAGGTTATAGAAAAAAAGACATCTGACATTATAACAGTATAAAAATAACAGCAAATCACAAAAAGTATGATATGTCCCCTTTTAATAATCAATTTACAAGTCAACAATCAATATTCATTGAACTCCAGATCAGTACTTGATAAGAGTCTTTAAAAGTATGTTTTCATAACAAAATGTCTGTGCTATAATTGGAAAACTGGAGAGGCACAATCAACATGAAAAGACAAACAGTACAGTTACATTCATACTTGAACTGTTTCCATGCATTTATCATAACTCTATAATAGCCATGTAATGACATTCATGCTACTAATGGCTTTACATTATTAATTAGACTAAAGAATAAATAACTATAATTAAAAAAATTATGACTGTGCACACAATAATCAGCCTATAATTACTTAGGCAGAACAGTACTACAAATGGTGCAACAACACAAATATCACTTCATCACAGACTGGGTAATTACAACACAGCTCACAAACCCCCAAAAAAGCTGCACCACTGTGTACTACTGTGGGCCACGAGTTTGAAACACTCAACACCAACGCCATGAAAAATTAATGTATGTGATGTAATACATTTAAAATTAAGATGGCCGACAAGTCATTCAGACCTATGATCTGATTATTTCATTACATTGGACTGTACCCTTTACTGTACAGCCAGCAGACCCTATAGTGGCTACTGCTAGAGGCACTGATCATGTGCACACGCATATGTAATGCAAATATCCCACCCAAACATCTGAATAATTTGAGCCTGTAGCAAACTACATATAATCCACACACACACACACACAGACTGGATGCATATAATGTACAGTTTATGAAATTACAGGCGATCGAGCTTCAGTCTAGGTCTGCTCTATGTGAAAAGTTCCATGAGATAACTTGTGATTTGGTGCTATATAAATTAAACTGATTTGACTCGCTTGTCTTTAGCTGAGTCTCAGCTTCAGATAAATGCTCAAGATATTAAATTCAAATAGAATTTACCTAAATTATTACTTTAGCTTTGCATAAAATGAATTACCAAATGGAAGTCTATAAATATATTTTTTGTCTATATTCTTGAGCAAAATTCAAGCTATTCTTGAGCTATCACACATAAAAACACAGCAGTAACACAACATACAAGGCAATGAAGGGGAAGTGGAACAGAATGAGTACTGTACCTTTTTTACCTGTAAGGGACACACACCTGACAAAAGGCAATCTTCACATCCAGGATTGGTTGGCTGCAGTTATATAAGAAATGTCTGCTCATAAATACCTGCAAGACATAAACAGAAGAGAGCAAGCGTCAGAGTGAGTGGACATCAGTAACAGACTATGCTGCATAAAAACATGGAAAATGAACTAGCACCTTTCAGGCATCTATAGTAGTAAAGTAACAGTGGTTCATTTCTATTTGGATTTATCAAGGAATGACTTGCAACAAAATAGATGCAGTATAGAATAGAGGAGTTGAATCTATCATGGCCTCATTGAGTCATCCTTCAACATGTACGCAGTGATGGAAGAGTTGTTAGGACCCTCGTCTTTGCAATCGCTTACATTGAATTCTACCAGAAAATGTTCTTTCTGCTCCGTCCCTATCATTCTCAATAAAGGTGAGAAAAACGACAAGAACTGACCAATGTATTGATTCTTCAGTATAATACAATACAGCATGGCTAGAATGACCAATGACCTTGTGTTTCAAGATGCAGGTGAGGCTTTGGTTAAGAAAAAACATGAATTACCAGTATCATCAAGAATGTATGTATTAATGAATGTATTACATGTATGCTGATGACTTACTGCAGACAACATTAAGCATTTTGAAAAGAATGAGTTTAAGAAGTGCCACATAAATAAAGATGTGATTATTATTATTCCTGTTGAGTTGAAGCCAGTTATTTCTCCTCCTCATACGCTCCATGTCTTAGCATAGTCTCAAAATGTCAGCGCTTGCCTTATTTGTTAGACCTGATATCGAAACCCCTCTTAAAAAACGGAGAGCATTAAAATGTATCCCTTTAAAAAAAAGTGTGCCTTTACCTCCACAGTTAATGTTGATCATTCATATTAATCCTTTCTTTAGTATGTGAGTCATGCAACGCTAAATAACTGTGAACTATTTAGCATATTTTAATCTGTATGCATAATACTATGAATGACACTTTTATAGTTGAGGACCAAAATAATAAACATCTGTCATTTTATTTGACATTTTATACACTCACATTTTTAACATTGAATTTATTAATGTCTTCAACCTTCAGGAGATTTAACAGTGATGAGTTTATTTAGACACTGAGGAGATAATGCACACAGTTTCACAAGGATTTTTATTTATTTATTGTACACTTCCAAAAAGCTATCAGTGCTACCAGATGTTGCATTTGCATAAAAGTAATGTTGTACTTTTTGGCAAACTGGAGGGATTTCACTGTAAAGAAAAAGCTAATAGGTCAATATGGTTAAATATTAATTTGCACATTTTCTGAAATAAATAACTGCAGAAACTGTCGTCAGATACACTACATAGGAAGAAAGGACTTCATTACAGCTCTGACTAAGAAAAAAATATCCCACGTTGAGCTGGACCGACATAGGCCACAATGACTCGCCCACAGTGACTCTGGCTTCAAGGGTTTTCCAGCCAATGAAGCCTCCATTGTTCTAATGATCATGTCTCCTGAATATGGGTCGTGCTCATGTTGGCATTAAAAATAATAGGGGGAAAAAACAGCGTGGGTGTATACTTATGATACCCCCTGCAAATGTCCCCAAATGGTTTTTGGTGTGTCCTCATCTTTAATAAAATCTAAAATAGCAGTTCAGAGGATGTGGCTTTGCAATTTTCCCTTTAAAAGGTAAATCTAGGACTTTCTGGGCACAAATGTATCATTTAGCTCCACCAGCCCTCTAATAATGTCACAGTTAGAGCTTTACTGTCTCTGCTAAATCCAAAGAGAGCAGGGCAGCTTTAAAAAAGAGATGTGGGACACAAAGTCAGGAGATTTCTGCTTTGGCCTATTTAGGCTGACCTTTTACTTTTGCCCAATGTAGTGTCACAGAAGAAAATGATGGCTCACATTCATACTGTCTGCATTTTAACACTAGGTGTGACTCATACGGCACCATAGCAATTTGTACCATTATATAAAGTGTAATTTGAAGACTGACTGACCTGCATCACTTGAACCAGAATAATAGTTCACTAACTGAACTTTTTAAAAAGTGAAGCAGAAAAAGAGAGGAATAAAAAGAAATAAAAGTGAGAAATAATGTGCAGGGAAGGCTATTAGGTGAGATGGTGTTAGTTCAAATCCATACATGAGTTGCAATCCCTCAAACCAATACAGTAATCCCACATCTCAACTGTATGTTTGACTTTACTGCCACCACAACCAGCACAATATTTGCTATTAATCTATCGGGTCAACATTGAATCGGCGCCGCCACCTAGCTAGCTATATCTGTACCACTCTAATCTTTAGCCATCTGTGTACACAAGATATTAAACCACTCAAAGGCCCAAATGTGTGTGTTTCAGCAGTACATACACTGTAATAATTCACACCTGGAACATCTCTGAATGGGATATTAGCTTGTGTGGGGGAACGTGCCTCACATACATTTACACTCAACAAATATACTTTTTTTCATTTATTTCACAATATAATCACATCATTGAACTGTGAAACAACTATATGGATGTAGAACTAAGTCATTAGGTTGCTAAACTAACTGAGCTGTTCAATTTGTGTCTGTTTTTTAATGAAATTGAGATTTTAGTATCAGGCTTAACATTAGCACAGACCTTTTAGCACCAATATGGTGAATATGTGGTCTGAAAGGAATGAACCCTGCTTAGATTTACTCATAAAACATTAAAATATATATATATATATATATATATATATATATATATATTTCAATGATCCTTTAATGAGAACGAGAGAACAACATAGATTGAGGGGGAAATGCAGCATAAGAAAAACATAATCATGATGGTTATATATTTTCTTTTTTTATGTTTGTTTGTTTAAAATGACAATGACTGTGTTGTGCGCACTAAATATCAATCTCAGAATCATTTTTATATACTTCCCATTTCAAATGGACTGAGTCTTTCATATTTATGATGGATTATTTCAGATGTGATGTCAACCATGGTGATCTTTGACCAGAAAATATGGAGCACAGCCATAAACTATGCATCATTTTAACTAGATAAAGATTATTATCTTGGAGCTGTCATTTTTTGCAAATTTATACATAGCTAAATTATAACAACTCAGGAAGTAGCTTACTGTAATGCCAATAAAAAAGACAAGGTGATTAAGGAACAATTAATCATCAAGTTGCAAAGCAAAAAATGACAAATCCTTTCCTTTCTGAAGCCGACAGGAGGTGAAACACAGCAGATTCTGCGCTTGTTTGTTCAACCCGCTGACCAGATCTTGCTGATAGTGGTCGTGGTTGAAGTGCTCCTCTGGTTGTAGATAAGATTACACTCAGCACTGCTCCTTAAAATGCTCATATATCATCCTGACTGCAATATGTCTCATCAGTACAACCCCATGTCAGTTAATTGAGATAATATGCAGACACAATTCAGCTGCAGCTTTGCTCTACAGTAATGACTGTGAGTGAAATAGGGAGTTTCAGTTAGTTTCTTCTTTCAATGAGCTGAAAGGAGAAGCCAAGAGCAGGGGTGTGGTGTATGCTCTTAAGATATCAAATGAGAAAGAAATGTTGAGTGTCTATACAGTTACAGTTGTTAGGTGGGTTTTTTAGATTTCAGTTAAATTGTATAATTCCCCAAAACAGTGTTTCTTTTAAAAACATGACTAATACTTTTCATTTGATAGCATTACTATTTATTATGGTATAAGGTTTTGATTGATTTTACATTCAAATTTCATAATGGAAAAAACCCTGCAAGGTTTTCAGTTATAAATAGGGTCAATGCCAGTGATCATATAACATTATTTAATGCCACAAAAGTTACTTTTTCTTTTATAAAGTAATTCTACAAAATGGCTGTTTGTTTGTTTTTTTACAGGACTGCATTAACAGGAAATACACTGTAATTAAATTTTACTGACAATGACAAAAGTGGAAAGTCTAAAGTTTAAAAAACACATTAAATGATGGTGAGTCTGTATTTTTTAAGGGTCAGTTACAATTACTGAAATGTGTGATAAAACTATAGTGCTGTCCACCTCCATATGGTCCCTTAAAACAGCATTTGCTAACTCTGTGGGTCTTGCCAGCTCCCTTTCATTAAAGCCAGTATGAAAAGAGATTTTCTTCCTCCCCTGGTTGTTCATGAATTGCATCTTTATCTGGAACTCTGTATTGATATGACATGAATGAAATGATATACGGTGTAGCAACAACAATACACCACCATTCACCATTAAGATCAACACTTCCCTTCTCATATTGTGTGATTAGGTCCTTTGATAATGACAACTTGGTCTTTGGAGAGAAAAAAAATCAAGGGAATATATCAGAAATACATTAGAAAACTTTTGCATGCTATGCTCTTGAGGCTTGCTCAGGAGTGTTGCTTAGTGTTGCATCAGAGTTTAGAAAGAAACTGTGTTTCTGTAGGATGTTCATGAGTTCTGGACTCTCTGCAGTATAGATTGTGAAAAATCGGCAATTTGTAGCACTCAGCAGGATGTTAGCAGTGCTGCCATGCCCTTTATCTGGAATTGACTGTTGATGTCTTACACTGTATTTTGAATTCACCAGCCTGTGATCACAAATTCTGCTCGGTTTAAAAGAGAACAACTTAGACCCTGTGCCAAAGCAATTTCATGCAGGACCAGTGGAGACAAGTGAGTGAGTACCCACACATAATTACTGTGCCATGCTGGAGTTAAACTTTCGACTGATGGATGAACATTCAGTAGCACTTTAGTTTAGCATTAGATTGGTGATCAACATACCACAGTGATGGCAAAGAAAACCACCAGACTGTTCTAAAAATATTGTTTTAAAACACACAACAGCAAATACTGATTTCACTGTCACAATAAGCAGGCCATTGGAACACATTATACCACATTAAAATCACTTTTTCAAACTAATTATGAGCCTTTTTACGATGAGTCAGCAATATGAAAAGATGTGAAGTATCATGTCCTCCCCAGAAGGTACACATGAATGCTGTTCAGCTCTGTGTCACGCAAATTAACACCCTTAACACTCGCACAGTCACAGTCTGTCTCAAACACATTCACTGAAGACTACTGCACAATTACAAAAGACCGGGCCTGCTTCACTGAGGAGATGACAAAAAACTAAAGAAACCTGAGGCTGAAACTAAGAAAAAGATAATGTGAAAAAAAACAGAAAAGGGTTTTAATTATCCTGAATGGGCTAATGCATATTAGATACAGCAGGCCATTAATCCATCCAGTGCTGGCCTTGCTGATGCTGAATCGTGTGTGTGTGTGTGTGTGTGTGTGTGTGTGTGTGTCTGTTCTCTGCAGTTGTGGCCGGAGCTTGTTATTTGGATCCCAGGCATTCTGTTACATCCGCACCCCATGGGCAAAACAATGCCTCAGGCAAACCAATGATCACTCTGCATACTTAGGAGGCAGCATCCCATTGTACAATAATACATTTGAACCATGATCTAAAATACTTTTGGTTTTCTGTTTCACTGGTTTTATTGCACACATCTGGCAGCCAAAGTGCATATCAGCCTCTGTTTACATGGCTACAGGACCAAGATTGAATAGTACTATTAAGGAATTTGATAATAAAGTGATCAAATGTAATTAAATTGGTATGACGCACACATTATAGTTCCCCAAACCTTTATGATGTTTGCATGCAATGTCAGCAGAATGGGAAGATCAGGAAAACCTCCTGTTATTCTGACTTGGGAGTGTTTGGGCATTATTCCAAGATGGTTACTCCTACTTTTTGTCTTGTATTCACACAAGATAAAAAACCTAAATTAGCTACTTTTTTGTTGTGTCATGCATTCTTAAAGGTTTGTTGATAAGTTAAACCAGACCACAGTTAAACTGTCCTTTTTTTGACTTATAGCAGATGAAGTACAAGTATAAGTAATGGCAATGATTGATCAACTCCATTTAATTGTTCTTGTACGACGAATCAGTGAGTCAGCAGGCACTGCCTAAAGGAAATGCAGGCATGGTTTTATCTGCTATGTCATGCTATGCCTATGAAAAAGGTCTATTGTGCATGTTGGCTCACGTAAATGAAATATAATTACAGTATAATTAATGTTATCAGTAACACCTGTTCATGTGATCAGTCCAGTATGATCACAAATTCCTCCCAAATATCAACGATGGTAGTGTGTCACCCTCTGCCTGATTAACCAACTCAGACAGCCTGCACAGCATGCCTTCAACTGAAACAACAAACCCTATGATAAAATAAACACCACCCATATAAAAATGTTATTATGTCCATTTTAAGCTCGTCAGTAAGTATGCGTTCTGTGAGTGTGATCAGCAGAAACTGCAAGACATCACACAAGATGATGCCTATCATATGGATCAGTAATGTGGCAAATTGTTGTTATCTGATCTATTTTTTTTGTGAAATTCATATGGCAAAGATGACAGCTTTGGGTGCAGCAGATACATGAGCACACTCATCTGAGCTTCTGAGCCTTTCTTTGTACGAAGGTTAAACACCTACACACTATTATTAGAGGACAGTGCACAACATATTTCCCTTGTCATGAAAGTCCATTTCATTACTAGTTGGAGAAGTACAGCCAAGGGACATGCTATGCCAATATCTCTTAAAAAATGTTGACTGAAAACTGTCTTTGACTGAGAAGGAATTTCATATAAACCGTATTGAAGCATCTCCGAAATGAATACGTCGATCATTTTACATGAATTGCTGAAAAATAATGAGCCGTGTGGCAACAGCAGGTGTTTGAAACAGAGAGGTTCATCTTTTCTACAACAGTTAAGTCCCAGTTTCCACACTGCTCCCCACATCCATTTTCTAGACTGGTATTGACTTAGCATAGCCCACATTGCAGTATATACAAGACATGTTAGTTAGTCTTCACTGTAGCTGTAATCCTTGTTTGGTATAGCCACATAAAGCATTTATGGACAATGTTTTATGTCTGCACTTAAGAGGTTGATTAACTGCTACAACACTACAGAGGTAATGATAAAGCACAATGTCTACTACACACCAGTGTTATTGTTTCCTGTCGTATCCATCTTTGTTTCCCAGTCCTCTCACCACTCTTCCTCCCTCTGTTATTCTCACTCTTTCAAGCTTAAGCACATTTCATGAATGTCACAAATCCATCTATTTCCTCAGTCTTCCCTCCATCCTCAACCCTGATGAGATCCTGCGTTTTCCCATTCCTGCCTCTCTTTTGTCCCTCCCTCGCTCCCACCATTCCTGCTCCCAGCCTCGCTGCAACCGTCTCCCCTCCCCCTCCCTCGCAGCTCCATTGTGAGTGCTTGGTTCAGCAGCCTCAGCCTCTCCTGCAGTACGCAGCCTTGCCTTTACTGTGCAGCCCGTGCCAAACGCAGTACAGCCTCCCATTTGGGCTCAGGGGAGGGAGGGGAAGCACTTCAAACTGCAGGCCCAGCCAGGAAAACAAGACAGCACTGACTCCCAAGCTCATCTACAGGCTGTGAGAATCTGAATGTTCACTGACATCTATTGATTTGTTTCTTCAGAGCTGAAATACACTTATCCACTCTGTCTCTCGTCTGCTGTCTCCCTCCCAGAAGTCGTTCATATCCCTTGATTCCTCTTAAGTAAACAGCCAACATGTTAGTTGAAAACCTGCTTACACTGCAGTTTTGTGATAAACTGCATGGTAACAGTATGTACACCATCATCTGATTTACAGTTTTACTTATAAAACCTGAAACACATGTGGCAGAGGATGAAGCACTCTGCTGAGCATACTGTGCCTATTGTGAAACCAGAACACTCTGAACACATAAGATGATAAAAATATTTCATTGGACATTATCTTTTCTGATGCCATGGTTACAGCAGATAATGCTGTCTAAAATAGTACACTGGTACAAAAGTCTGGCTATGTTGTCTTATCACATCTTGTGTTTGATGTGTTAACATTCACTCTGGTGCCCAAGTCACTAATCTTAGCATCATAATACCAAAGTTGCTCATATCTGCTTACCTGGTCACATGACAACGTGCATCTGGTAGCATTTAATAACACTAAGCTCTGTTAAGAGCACAATAAGAGAAGTTTCCAGTATTGTCATTAGTCTGGACTGAATATCCCCTCTAAAATCCTCTATGACTGACCCTTGGTGACTCTTTACAGATGTGCTATGACAAGATTGAGACTGACTTTATCACAGCTTAAAATCTTGCATGCAGCTATCTGTAAAGGCAAATAAAAGCTGTATATTTGTCAGATCAAATCCAATTATGTAACTGTGCATGTCACTCTGCAGGCACATTTCTCTGTTTGTCTGTGTAGTTGCAAGCAATACTGCAGCCTGGGGGTAATAAACTTTCATGCAGCACGAATATGATTTTATTTATGAGAATATGGCACAAAAAAAACAGTTTTAAACAAGGAATAACACACGCAGCTTTCAACTCCTTAAATATCTAAATGCATTTAGGTAACATACTAAAACAGCAGTTGTCCAATGCAGTAATGATATTTATGTGCAATAATAGTTTTGTGAGAAGCTCTAATACTGAATCATTGGTTTCTCCTGGTAACCATATAAATCTTGGTGTGATTACATGAACCAAACCAGGCACATTGGTGACAGAGAAATATACTGGTCATTCACACATCAGTCATATTTGAAATTTTTGTTATTCCTTCCTTTGGTCACATGTTCTTGCTTGCTTGTATTGGGCACAAACTCATTGTTTCTTGTTGTATATCATCTGACAATCATTGAATGTGATTAGCAATGGTTAATATTTGAACTATTGTTACTTCCTGAAGGGCTGGGTTATTAAAACCACAATAATACACATCTCTGACAGGGTCTTTGGGTGCTGATGCCAGTGTTCCTCAGTAATCCATCCTCCTAATGACGACTTCGACCTTCCATATAATCATGGCAATATATATGGCAGTGATGGCCCCAAAAAGACTGATGGGGATATGTAAGTAATTGATGGTCAGAAAGGATTGTTCCTGAAATTCTGGCTTTGGTGCCCCTAGTACGGTGGCTGACAACTTACCACAACTTAAGGAGACCCGTGCAAATAAAAACATCTTCATCAATTTCATAACTTCGCTCACTTCAGTTGTCATGTTGTGTTGTGGTATTTGAAGGCCTTTTTCTAAATGCTGTTCATGTGTTGTCAAATTGATGAAGATGTTTTCTTAATTTGCTTGTGTATTGGCTATTTTCATGGGTTTTCTTAAGGTGTATCGTGTTTGCCCTTGTTGGCCACCATACAATTGTCTATAATAGTTAATATTGTCATGAATGTTTCTAATTCTGCTGGAGTTGCTGAGATAAGTTGATTAATCGATTAGTTGACCGACAGAAAATGTATCTGCAACTATTTTCCATCACTGAATAATTGTTATATAGTCTAGTTTAAAAATGTAAAAATGTCCAGATGAGGATCTTTTTCTGACAGTTAAAAGACAAAATGATTAATAAATGACTCGATAAAATAATCAGCATATTATGATAGAAATTATCATTAGCTGATGGCCTAAATTCTCTTAATTCATAAATTTAAATGCAGGAACTGTCCTGTTTTGCTCATGTTTTCCAGCACAATAATTAATTCAAATCCAGAAGTAGACCACTCCTGTCACTAGTGTTTAATCACTTCATCACTTCATTCTCATGCTTTTTTTTTTTTTTTACCTCTATCAATTTCCAATACATGTAGTCTTTCATGTTCTCATTAAATCCTCTTTTCTGGGTTTCTTTTCTAAATAACTTTGTTGATTAATCTATCCTGCTATTTCACCATTATCTCCTCTTAATACACAGCCTTATTTTATTACATAACGCTGGATTAGTCCAATGATGCTCCAAAGTCTGCAAAACAAAATGGAATTAAAATACAGGCGTCATCGGCTACAAGATAACATTAGTCTGCCGGTGGCTATTTCCATTGATGATTTTCCATTGGATAAACAAGCCGCCTACCTACAAATCAATAACAGTGATTATCATTTTGTGTAGACCTGCAATGGCTAACATGCTAAACAACTGATTGTTCTACAACGACTGAAAGCTAATTTTTCCAATTCACCAGAAATAATTGAGTACTTTTGCAAAAACACCGGATTCTCCACCAGCTGATGATGCGTAGGAGGATGAAGAGATAGACCTATTTATCTTCTAGAAAGAAAGATGTCACTCTCTTCAACCGCTGCAGAAACACCCATAAAAAGCTTTGTTTAATTGTTAAGCACGTCCCCTGCAGCACTTTCGCAAGCATGGAAGCCTGCTCCTGAATAATTCAGTACCCAAGGTCACAGCGCTAAAACCTCTCTCTTTTCTTTCCTGAGCATGGAGAGTTTGTTGTGACACCTTTTAACATTCCCGGACCCTCCTCCACCCCCCGGCTCAGCACACCAATAATTAGTCCAGGACCGTTTAGGCGTGCACCAAACAAGAATCTTGAATTCATAAATATATAATCCAAACAAACAAAACCAATTGTTTGTCATCACAAATACCTGAAAGCTCAACGTGATGCATTGTTAACATCTCGGTACACTTACCACGTACCTGTGCAGTCAGCATAGTAGGCAAGGTGGGTTTACAATAATAATAATAATGTCTTTCAAATAATCAATGTGGAGAAGAATGCTCCAAACAAAAGCAGATTTAGAGAAATTACCTTCCTCTGTAGCTTCATCTCTTTTAATCCGACATGTCCTGCACAGAGTGTATCTCACATTAGAGTGAATCCCTTCCAGTCCCCTCTGCATTATGACTGCTTTGAGTTTTAATGACAAGGCCTCCAAAAATCACTTAAATATTCCCTGAATATACACCACAGCATCCAAGCTAAAAAAAACTAATCTATCATTAAATAACCAGTAATTCAGACTGATTGACTGAAAACATCTACTTTTCCAGTTGATTTATGATGGGGACTAAGGCTGGTCCCGTATCCCTTGTGAAGTAGTGATGGTCTGCATAATGCACAAGGTGCGCAGCTGACTTCTGAGGGGGAGGAGGGACAAACTCTGCATGTAGGCCTACAGTATGTAGCCCTTGCAAGACTCCTGTTTTGAAGAGCATCATTCATCCATCATCCATTTGCCCTGCTCCTGCACTCCCAACCAAACAGCCTATACATTATGTACTTCACAACAACAATCAAGTATGTTAATTATGCCCTCGAGACCAATCACAATATGAGGATGTGGTTCACAGAAATATTAAAGTTACAGATATTAAAGTCAAATGTTGATGTTGAACAACAAAGAGAAGTAGCCTGGGTTTCAGTTGACCAGCCTACAGAGCAGCAGGATTATGCAATGTTATTCACAGTGCCCATTAAGAAACAAACTAATGATTAATCTACCTGATTTTTAGCAGGATATCTGTATGGGTGGAAGTGGAAAGCGGATTTTTGGTCAGTTCAAGACTAACGCCATAATGAAATCCTCGCTGCTGCTGCTGCTAGAGTTGTTATAAAACAACATCCGCGGCTGTGAATGTGTCAAGATGGGGTTGATTGTTTTTCTTTCCCACCGAGGCATCGCTAGTGGACTTCATTAACCTTCCCTTCCGATCAATATTCATCACTCCACCCTCCAGGCAGCTGGGGTCCAAGCATCGCATCCACATTAAAACAAACCACCCCGGCCTCTCTTACCATTCCGTGCCAGCTGATGACGATCCCAGTCCCGGTGACAGTCCTTTTCAAAACACCCCGACGGGGGGAAACATTGCAGTGACCATAGCTGAAGGCTTTAATTTAAAAGATGGCGAAGGGGGGGTTGAAAAAGACCCCCACCACCACCACCACCACTCAAAAAAAAAAAAAAAAAAAGCGATGAGGAAATCCAAAAGGAAAAAAAAAAAAAAAAAGCGCAGAGGTGGACGGAACCGAGGACTGCTGATGCTGAATCACTCTTCCCCTCAGCTCACCACCTTGCAACCATTGTGCTGCAAGATGCTGGCTGTACCATTGTGGACCTACCAGAGCAGAGAGAGAGGGGAGGGAAAAGAGGAAGGGGGGTATAGGGAAACATGTCACCATAGCAACCGAACAGGAGCACGTCTGACGTCAAACCCCGACGAACACAGAGCGAGAGAGAGAGAGAGAGAGAGAGAGAGAATTTAGCTTGGTTATAAAATCCATACCCAATGGTATATTAGAATTAATGAAAAGCTATGAAAAGAGGTTACTAGATTTGCATGCGGGCTTTATATAAATGATACTGATATTATGAGCACCAATAGACATAATAGAGAATGCCTCCACAATATAAGGAAAACAACACCACGTGGAAAATCAAACTCTCATTATATTACAGACATTAACTGGCTCACAAACAAAATCTGTTACGAGTAACACATCTGAAAATATTACATAACATATTATATCATAGTTATAGAATTATATATTGTGCAAAACAGTGCATGAGATTATCAAATATTAGGCTACTCCTTATTTTGAATGTAAAGATAACAATGTATACACTTTTTTTGTTTTCACATCCATACATTTCTTAATTAAAATCGATATTTTAAGTTATTTCTAATTGAAATTGAATGCTATTTTGAGAAATGTGTAACAACAAGAAATGCATGTTAAAATGTACTCAGAAATGTTTGTCTGAGGAAGTGTCAACATCTGTCAACAAAATGAGTCTTACTTTCCTTTCTTTTTTTCTTTTTTATTCTATGATTTTCTTATTTAACTATTGTTACTGTCATTTTGATTATATTGTTAAATGAACTGTTGTGACTGATTGTTTGTGCATTTTCACAATTGAATAAAATAAAGAGAGAGAGAAAGAGCAAGATCACATGGAGGCTGTCTCTGGATGGGAGGGGCATGTAGCAGCATCTCTTCTGATCCCATGCTGTACCGCCCCACCAGTGCGATCATGAGGCTCAATGAGATTATGTAGCCGGGTGTTATTGGTCTAGGTTTGTCTTACTGAGCTTCCCACAGTGCCCACATGTCTCATTGACCGACTCATTACGCATGCAGTGTCTGCAGATGCTATCAGCAAACCATTATTCCTAATTTATGTATTATCATTGTCTTATAACATTAATTCTAATTTCTCTTTCTGTGGATTTGATGGTGAAATAAGGCAAGGCACTGCGAGGAAATTTGACGTATATAAATATACACAATAGGATACAAGGGTATACCAGTAGGGTATACATTAAAATATATACAGCATTTCCAAATCAATCCATTAAAATTTTATTTTTTCAATTGAAGTTAGTCAACAATGGAATGTTAGTTTTTATGATGTGTGTATTTAAAAGATAAAAACAATATTATAACCAAGCTTTTTTATCATATTGGCAAATTTTATGAAGATGTTTTTACAAATAAAATGCTTTATATGTCCACATGCATGTATTAAGATTGTTTTGGCATCATCTACCCCATCTGTAAATGTGTCTGGATTAATGGCAGCATGCACATACCAATGAGCCTTAAAGCCTCAGGTCACATGCAGATGGTCCAATAAGACCTGTCTGCCCACATGGTAGCCTTTAATGAATACAAAATGTTATTCTGACATTGATTTTTACAGCTGCAGTGACTGATTTTTTTTTTTTAGCTAACATGGCAAATCAAGTCAAATATATTGTCTGTCTTTTTAGTTCTCCATCAAAAATATCTGGATTTGTAGCTTTTTAAATGATTTTCCTTTGTTCAGTGTGGAGCGTGGTGTACTATACATTCAGTTTAGTAGAGCTCTTGCTTTTCTTCAAAACAGACCTTTGCTCTCCCACTCTTAACAAAACACTCAAAACGTACAAGACAGGAATAGTTCTGTACTTACAGGTACACATTATACAATAATGTTCTCTTGTCTTTAATAGGCAAGTGCAACTAACAGAAAGAAAGGGTACAAAGTGACTTAAAACAAAAGAAAGAATTATTATTATTATATTAAATAAATAAACAAATAAAGAAAAATAATTAAATGACTAAATAAAACAAAATTAATATGTATTAAGTCATAAATGAAATGAATAACTTCAGTCTTCCTGTTTCTGTGGTTGGTCATTAATTAGAAATAATTTATACAGAGATAATACATTCTTAAATCGAGAGATTATTAATATTGATTAATAATACGGATACCAGACATCCGGCTATTAGTTGAGGAAAGCAAACATTCAGATCTGACTCAGACACCACTGTCCAACTTTGCAAGTTGATCAGCTCCTTGGTAGTACTTTGTCAACAAAATCCCTAATGCAAAATATTAGCTAAGGACACCCCATTATGTACTTCCAAAACAAGTCATACACGTGCCGCTCAAATCAATTATACAGTCATTTGGACATTTTTAGAGTACCATGTTGAGTAGTCAGTATTGTCATCTGATTCATTGTGAGTGAACGATCAAACACTATTGGACACCTGAGAAATGGCTCTAAAAGAAAACTGAGAGACACAGATGATGTATTTTGGACTATGCCATAGTTGTTGTTTATTATAATGTTTTTATAACTTTGACTGCTTAGCCAAGATAGTGTCGACCACTGCCCAGTTGGTTAACAAACCTCCCAGATGTTACAATATTGAATGAACGGTTTGAATTATGGACCAGAGTTAGCGTTCATAGCAGAAATAGCAGTCATATCTCTGACATATGATATAAAGGCAGAAGTGGAGGACTTCTGAATTGCATTGATTAATTAAGAGGTTTTGCCTGAACGATGAAAAAATCACACCAGGATAGAAGTGATGTCATTATGAAGTGGCTCTATGGGATGAACTGACAGTGAATTGGAGTCTTAAATTGCTGTCTCGATCTAAGCCTCTGTAGTCTCATTGTCCAATGAGATTAGCCTCTTGTAAAACTGGTAAGACACTCGCCAGTGTAGTCGGCTCACCTAATATGCCTCTGTGTTAAATTCAGCAACACTTGACATTGTGGGAGGATGGTTTAAACACAGAAGCCTCATCATCCACTACCCAGGCCATGATTTAACATTACAGCAAAAAGCAGCATCATCATGTACCAGAAGGTATGTTGCCATCAGCTGGGATGCTAAGTGCTAGGATGTCCAGATCTATGAATTTCTATGAATTTTCTAATTAGCATCAAATCCAGCTTTTAGATACATAGTTAGTCTGCTTTGGACTGTTGAAGGAAGGAAACAGGCCTAGGAACAGCTGGGGGATTTACATGTATACCAACGAGCTGCTCACATAAGCGGACTAATTTCTGATAGATTTCTAAAACTTTATTACCAGACACGGCAAGTTTTTTTAAACTCTTGGCAGACAGAGGTACTAATTTCAAAGGCAATGAAAAAAGAGCACCAGGAAAGTTTTTAATGCTCTCCAGCTGAACCCAAAGGCCAAACTCGCCAGTCAGCAAACCACATGCCATCAACCTACCAGGTGCCCCACATTTCAAAGGCTGTTAGAATAGGCATATCAACTCTTTCAAGTGTAAATCACCCTTAGGGCCTAGACCAGCTCTGATGGGAAGGCATTAAGGGCACAGCACTGACAGAAATAGAAAGAAGAAATCCCAAATTCAGAACCCCTTTGTTAACTTGATGAGACATTTCCCAACCCTGTTACCCCTATCTGTTTCACAATGGGGGATCTCTGCCCCAGGTGATATACAAAGATTTAAAAGTAGGAGATTAAAGGTGAGTCAATGGAGGCACAATGCTAATAGATCATTATGGCAGCATTTTATCAATGCTAGTAAGTTTCAGGGCTTGCCAAAATTAAAAAATTACAAAATTAAAGCCAGTACCTTACAAATGAGACACTTTTGTGACTGAACATTACTGGCAATCACATGCAGGCCAACAAAAAAGGTTATACAAGCATTCAACATAGACATGACAGCTCACAAAGGCAGAACCTATGACTCACATAATTCCTCTCCTCTTTTCCTTGGAAATGTGACAACCCACAAATTAAGAGGCAGTTTAATATAAGTCTTAATCCCTTTATTTAGCCATCACCATTTTCACTACATCCTTTATCCTGTACTAATAGTGCAATGTGCCAAACACACATTATTACTATCTGCACATATCTCTGGTAGGAATATACATTCAACATCACATTGGGAGACCACACAGGCTATTTCAATGTCTCATAAGAGTTAGAGAGTTATAGAGACAGATGTTAGGGATTTTTTGTATTTTTATGCGCAATGTTTCAACCACCTACAAGTCTTTCTTAGGCAAAAAATGAAAAAAAAAAGTTTTTTCACAGTTCCATCAGACAAGTGGTTATTCTGGGTCACACAATAGGCTTTGTAATTAGATTTCACCAGTCTAATTTAGTAACTTGCTTTAAAGTCCTAATATGATCAAAAAGTGCAGTGGCATCATTAAAACTGTTTCATTTTCTGGCTTGTTAACCAGTGTACACCAGCAGTCACATAAGATTTTCTTGAGCTTAAATGGAACATTAAAGTTTCAGATTAAACAACAAGAAGAGATGGGCTGGCTCATTAAGTACCTGATAATGTAAATGTACAATTTTACAATGAAGAATTGGCACCAATGGAAGTGCTACTGGCTTAAAAAAAAGGTTACACTTGAACCAAGTGAGTAAAAAAAACTGCTCTAATCTTAACCTTATATTTAGGGGAATACTTAAGCATACATTTTTGTAATTTCTTTCAGCTGTCATTTCTGTCAGTAGAGTATGGTTGACATTATATGCAATGACAACTGTTCAAGAGCATTAAAATCAACTGTCTCCATCTGAAGACAAAAAACAGTGTTAATCAAGTAATTGAGTCTTGTCATCCCAGCCCACAGCTGGTGATAAGAATCACGCCTTTCAGCTCTGACAGGCAGAGGCAGGCAGAGATAGCCCTTTCACCACAGCCATTTATATAATAAAACATGTAATGATGACTAAACGCCACTAGATGGCAAAATACAGACCATAAATGGTGCCGCTTTGTAGTGCACTATAGGAAGGAAGTACTCAGCAGTGAATTGCTTCCTGACTGCTTGGATGACTCTCAGGCAACTTTGATGTTGTGGGAAATACTGAATATAGGCTAATCTGGATTTTTTTTTTTTTTTTTTTGAGTTTGTAAAATGGCAGCCTTCCACACAGGATGCCAGGGTGCCCAAAACATCACATGAAACATACACTAATCTGTCTAAAGAGATTTCTGTCTCTGCTTTCATTATAGGCTGTGGCAATCAGCTTTTGAATACAATTTAATAATATGAATATGAAGTTTCATTGGTGCATCATCTCAGACTAACATGAAACTTTATTCTCTGTGTAGCCTATTTGAGGAAATCCACTAAAACACATTTTTATGCCATCATCAATTATGGATTAAATTCTGGATCCATGAAGTTTTTATATTTGTAAAACTTTCCTCAAGCTGAGGCAAGGGAGGCCAGTGAGAGAAACACTAATGTGCATATGGGCATGTGTGGGCGGCAGACCCCAGAAGCAAACCTGGAAGCCAGAAAAAATTTTTTGGTGTATGGGCCAGGGGAGCAATTCTTAACAGGTGTGATTTTCGGCCCAGTATCCAACTCTTGTAATACATCCTTGAACTGGGAAACTCAGACTTCTCTGAGTACAACTGGAATGCACCACGACTCTAGAGAGGGCCCTTTGCTGGTTGCAATCTGCAACCTCATCACTAGATGCCACTAAATCCTACATGCTGACCCTTTAAGTATACATTTTAAAAAGGGGGATTCTTTATGGAAATGCAGAAAATAAATCCAAGGCAACAATTTAACTATGTCCTTTATCATTTCTTTATGTATTTATTGACAATCTACTTAAGTCACTCTCTGTCCTCCACAGCAATGATCCTCACTCTGTGCATTTTACTCCCAGTTGTGTGTTACCATAGAAACGGTTAAATGACAGTCCCCTCGCAGAGAGCCAATGGACGGCCATAGTAAGGTGTCTGGTTACTCCCAGTCAACCCACGCTAGCTGGGCAAAGGGAGGGGTTATTCCGCTCCGCAGCAGTTATGGTAACTTGGCTTCGCTGGTAGAGAGCAAATGCCGAGTAGTGGAGCCACAAACAGGAATTCCAAGTAATTTCTGAAGAGGAGATTTTTTTATTTGTTTAGTTATAACTACCACGGCTCGGGTTGGTGGATTTTTTTTTCTTTTTTGTATCGCTTTTTTTTTTAAATCGCCGCTGAAAGGTAAACCTGTTGCCTGCCTGTGCCTGCCTCGCCGCATACTCACAACTACTATCCAAGATGTTGCTTTGTGGATGGGATGGCGTCTGGTCCCGTTTGTGTGCGCACTCATAGCCTCGCCGGAGCACCAACATTTCCCCTCCGAGTGATCCTGTAGCACTTCTTGTTCGGTAAGTTAACTTTTTACCACTTAAAAAAATGTAATGGGAAGCAACTTTGTAGCGTTGTTGCGAAGTTGAGCGGAACCGGGAAAAAAACACTGAAGAATTGAGTCTTCCAAAGGCGAGGTTTGAAACACACCGATACTGCTTTTATGTGAAAACCTTGAAAAACTTTAGCTAGCTGTTAGTGTCCTGCTTCTACACAACCTGTTTCTTGATATTTGGGGTGTCTCGAAGTGAAAGTATTGCTATATATGTTATATTATCCTCACAACAACACTGCTCATAGTGGTGTCTGTCACTGGGCATCTTAGGTTTTGGACACACCAGTAACTGCATATTTTAAGTTTGGGGAGGAAGAGGAGACACCACTGCAAAAATAACTAACTAACTTCGCTAACTGCTTTCTAGCTTATCCACCTGCATTATTAGACAAATGCAGTATATGCAGAAGCGTGTAGGACTGCATTTTCCCCTGTTTTATAACCTTAACAAAGCCACTTGGAGCTGTAATGTGTCAGCACAGACTGAAGGTTTTATGGGGGTTGTACGAAGGCAGTTTTTTTTCTTACCCCCTCCCCCTTCATTACCATAGAAAAGTAGTAAAGTTACTCAAAGTCAAAGGTCATGAGTGTTTTGAGTGCCATATGTGTCACTCAGGACAAGAGAGGAAAGTGGTGAGGCTGTATAATTGCGCAAGATGAGCATTCCCATCAAAAGTGGTTATGATGGAGACGGTGTGTGCATCATCATAGGAAAGAAGGGGAAAATAGCCAGTGGGTTGGGTTTGTGTTGGGAGGAGGTGGGGGTTGTAGGGGAGGTTTCGCAAAAACCATGCTCTGCATGTCACAGTACTCATAGCAACCCTGTGATTAACAGAAATGGAGCGGATGAGGTCGAGACCAAAATGAGAAGTGAGGGCCGTCAGTCCAGAGCTGGGCTGATAATAATGGAATAGTCATGGCTCTCCTTCTGGCTGGTTCTGGTCCGAGCTGAGCTGAAAAACAAAACACCAACATCCAGGGTGGCTTACTGGTTAGGGAGATTGATCCGTGACTGGTAGATACCATGTTCAGTGCTGTAATGGCCAGTGTAGTGTCCATCACCAGGCCTGTGTTAAGTCATTGTAAGAAAATCTGGAGAATCACGTCTGTAAAAATTGGAAGTGGGTTACGACAAATGAAAACCAACAATTGGGTTTTCCCTTTTTATTAAAGTGAGTCACCACTTCTGTCCTGTTCACGCTACTGTTTTCCTCAGAAGTGCACCAACACAGCTGTGAATCCTCACGACTAAAACCACAATGTCTTTACCCACGTTTCAGTTTTGTAGGAAGGAAGAACATAAGGTTGCAACTGTTATTCTCATTGTCATTAATCTGTAGATCATTTTCTCCATTAGTTGCTCTTAAAATATAAGTAAATAACGATTGTTCAATTATCAAAATAGTCACCGATAGATTTTCTGTCAGACGACTTATCGTTGCAGCTCTACAAGAATACATCGACACTATTTGGAGGAGATACTTTAACTCTAATGTCTTCAGCTGGCATTAAGTTTAATAGCACACAGTCCACATGTTTAGCTTTGATATGCGTTTTGAGAACATCAGTCCTTACATCATCCGTCATGTTGGTTCAAAAGACACTCCGGTCCAGATCCTCATAGACATTGTGTGTTTCGAATTTAAAGCTCATGCTCACAGGCTGCGTTATACAGTATGATTCTGGGAAAAAGAGGTTCAGTCAGAGTTTGTTGTTGAATTTTCCTGGCATGAATGACTTCAGGAAGACTTTCACCTCAACGTTGGCGCAGAGTGCCTCTTCTCACCGGCTTCTGTTCCAAATGTCTTTGCCAGCTGAGACCACAGCTCTAATGTTTAAAGGATATGAACAAATTCCTTCTCATATCTTACGTTATGAGTTATGCTTTTGGAAATGAAAGTGGAATATGATGATTTTTATGTGTGATTGCTTTGAAAGTACATCTACTCTGGTTTTCAAAAGATTTCAGATCAAAAAAATAAAAGAACACTGATGTACGTGTTTTTCTGATCTTTTTTTTTGTTCCCTGCAAATATAGAGAGGATGAACATTCAAAGAAGGCAGCAGAAACTGAAATGATTTGAGCTTTTCTGATATGGGTTACTAAGATGCAGTGCTTTTTTATTCTGGGAATTGTTTTTAAATCCATTTTGTGGGTTGTAGCTGTGTCACAGACAGGAAGGTGGGAGGAAAGGAAAAGCTTCACCTAAGTGCAGAGAAAAGAGCGCTATCACGTTTCCAGGATTATTTTCTTTAAAGTCCTTGTGACTGTGGCCAAGACTTTCTAACACTTAGCAGCAGCAGCAGACTAAACCGTTGTTTAGGTTTTTCTTTTGTAGCCTACAGTGTGGAAATAAATGGCAATACCTGGGAACAAACATCTCCACTGTCCGAAAAAGAGAAAGAAAATGAAACGTTGAAGTGGCGAAGGCTGTCTGCTCTCGCTATTTTGGGCCGCTGCCTCCTAAGCCCCCCTCAATAATGAGCAGCACCACAGTCCAATGAGAGAGGAGTTGGCCTGCACAGCAGCCTCAGTGTGGATAAAAAACATTCCACTGTAGGTCTCTGTTGAAATAACAAGGGCCACAAAACAATCAGTCTTCACAGCACCCGCTCTCCCCATTCTCATGGGTAATGAGCAAGATGGTTAGTAACCCACTTCGCCTCACACTTCACGCCTCCCATTGACTAGAATGGTTAACTTGCATTCCTGCATTAAACATGCAGGCCTGTGACATGCTTATTCATTAACTCTCTTTTTTCACAATGGAAATCATAGAGGCAATGTTGTTTCACATATTCCTTACAGAAATAAAGCAGAGCACTAATGAGGCTACTGACCCAGTTTATGCCAGGAGATTTTTTGGTATGGTAAGTGGTATGCTGAAAATGTTCTCATGATGCCAAACACAACAAAACAGGTGCATAGCTTCTTTTAGAGGAGTTGAGTCAAACTTGGCACTCTTTTATGTTTTTAACTTAAAAACTTAAAAAAAAGATGCCATAGGTTGCACAGGTGCTCCACATAAAAAATGACAGTTTTTTATGCTGAACATTTAGACAAAATGTTATCGAAATTGCAATGTGCAATAGTGCTGTGTGTCAAAATAACTTTATAAATGAAATATTGTGGAGCTGCAGAGATGTCTGGGCGTACATGTCATGTTTGATAGAAAACATCTTTATCTTGCCGTAGTATATTTTTCAATAAAAATGGAAATATTATGTCAAAATGATAATTCCATCTAATATTGCAAATCATATTACAATTGCAATATCAGTCAAAATAATCACAATTAGATATTTTTTCAAAATCATTGTATGTGTATGTGTGTGGTACCTCACACAGTCAGCAAAACTGAAATACAGCAGCGTCGCAGAACACAACCAGACCTGATCGATAGACTAGACTCGATAGACCTAACATGAGGTTAGGGCATCTTCGCTATTAACCTCTTCTTTGTCATGCCAAGCTCTTGGAAATATCCATGATTTTGGCGTTTGACTTTACTTTAGGAAAATCTACGTTTTTTTAAGGACAGAAATACTGATGTGATCAAATCTGGTCTCACACATCAAACCAAACATGTTCAATGTTTGCTTGATCTAGCGTAGGAATTTTGCTTCATTTCCTGTTTATAAGTGTTTTCATCAGCTTCGCTTTTATGTCACGGACCAACACTTTTGATCTAGAAAATCCTGCATAAAAGCTGTGATTTAGCCAGTCTAAATATACCCTGTGCTGCTGTGTTTAGTGTCAGTTTGCCCAACCGTGTGGGAAGACATTCAAAACATCAGAAAGGCTCTTAGTGTTGAAAATAGGGATTTGTTTGAGTCATGAAAAATCATGAGGCAAAATATTATCCTTACTGTGTTTCACAAGATTTTAGCAAAAAACATGTTTTTTTTGTTCTTATAAGAAATGCACTGTCACCGCCATATTATGTGTTAGGAAATATGGTGGCACAATTTAAATCTTTGAGGTCTAGATCAAAAGAAGAAGTGTGGAGAAGTCAAAGGCTATCACTAACAACAGGTTTCTAGCATTATTGCATGCAGCATCATTATCATATACAATTCTACAGCAAGACAAAAATATTTGTAAAGTCATTTAGCCAATCTCAAGATTTGTCTGCAAAATAAAGCGTGGTTAGGCAGTAACATTTTTCAGCCTTTAGGCAGACTGTAGAGTAGACAGACTTTAAATTGCTATAATATATAAGCTCAAAGAACTATCAATCTTAACGTGAGTTGTCTTCATCAGAGAACACAGGTCTCATGTTGTGAGGTGGATAAAGCATGTTAACCATCTTCTTAAGGGGAGAGGTTACATCTACGCCGTTGTGGCTGCCCCACAAAGAATTGTGTTATTGGTGCTTTTGCTTTCGTACTCCCCCACTCTTTTGGCAGAAATTACACCACCACCTTCTTCTTCTTTCTTCTTCTTTCTTCTTCTTTCTTCTTCTTCTTCTTCTTCTTCTTCTTCTTCTACTTCTTCTTCTTCTACTTCGTATTATTTATTGCACACAATAGCCTTAAGAGTATGCCAACCCATATTTCACTGTCTGAGTATGTAACAAATAAAACCTTTCAATCGTTTTAATTGTTATTTAACTCTGTTTGGTGGGAGATGCTCTTCATACTCTATTGCGAAATGATGAGTAACTTGTCGGGCCGCACCTGTTTTCGTTGGCAGTGCTAATGTTTGAAAAAGCTATGACAGTGCAGTTTCCCCCCTTGACATCATCACACTTTTCCTTTTTTTAATGAGAAATATTAACTCTCTCATGCAAAGTTACAGCCACCCTCACACAAGTTTTTCTCACTGTTGCAAAAATAGATGCTTACGTCTAGCACCCACAGCTATTGTACTGTGTGTTTCTATATAGTGTGGGTGTCAGTAGTCTCTGCTCAGGTAGAAGTTGTGTTTCTGGAGCTTCTTGTTTTGCTTTCACTTGCATCACGTCACAGCTGAATCAGGAAGATCAGAGGCTCATCGCCGCTGCAGCATAGGAGTTGGACTTCAGGGAGAAACAATGATAGATGACATGATCTGAACATTTGTCACCTCTCTCATTCGGGGACATGTAAAGCACACTTGTGGTATTTTAAACCCACCGATCCGCATTGTTTAATCTTGCCTTGTGTGGTTTGGAGACAGTTACAGCTGTGAAAAAAAGATACCAAAGCCTAAAAATGGCTGCAACTCCACTCCATATCAAAATATATGAAAATCATAATCAAATCAAATCATGTAAGACAGCCTGCCTGTGGGTCACATGGCTGAAGTCAAATTTTCTCCCACGGACGTAGCTTGTCACGGTTTGTGTGTAATCTGAATGTGCACTTGGATGCACTGCTGGGTGATAATGGACCATGAATTTTCATAAATTCTCCATCAAAAGCTGAACTGTGTATCACTGCTGCTCACAAGGTAATATAAACTACCTATTTTGAGCTTGACCCAGATATAATTTTATGACGTGTGCTCAGGAAACAGAAGCTCGTGTTATTACTTATGTTCACAACAGTTAGCAGCTTTAAGGCCACACCAGAAATAGTGGTGGTGTGCTTTTCTTCATTAGTGTCCATTGGAGTTAGAAACTTTTCAGAGACATTGAGGAACTTGCAGAGGCTCAAAGTAATAAAGTGTGTGTCTGTGTGTCTGTGTGTATGTGTGCATGCGCGCATCATGTGCTTGCACTGCCTCCTCCACTGCACAGTATGATAAGATGGCTTACATTTTAGAGGATGTGGGAGTTTGCCCTGAGGGCATGAGAGCGCACGAAATGTTGATCAGAGCTGGTGTTAAGTGCATCAGTGCTCGAGGTTATTTTAGTGATAGGGCAATGTGGGCTTATTTACTTTCATCTTATAAAGAGTCAGGCCAGTCACGACAAGTAGGGTGTGGATTCATACCGTATTATGTTATGATTGTTATTCTCAACTCAAACAATTCAAAACAAAAAGCAAACAAAACGTACAATAAAGGTCAAGAGGAGCATAAGCTTATTTTGGTGATTCGTGAGTCTGGATTTCAGTGTTCTTTATTTCTCTGTTGTAAATCACTTCTCACATACTTCTTTTTCTCTGCTTTCACAGGAGAAGATGCATGTGTCTCTGGCAGAAGCCTTGGAGGTCCGAGGAGGCCCTCTCCAGGAGGAGGAGGTGTGGGCAGTGCTCAGCCAGAGCGCGGAGAGCCTCCAAGAACTCTTTCACAAAGGTATGAACATGTGGAAACTAGTCTGCCATGATATTTTTTCCTTGGACATTATCGTACACATTTATATGTCTTGCATACTTTCTTAGTTCTACCTGCTCTATTTTTAAACAGCCTGCTCTCTAAATCTGTCACCACAGCTTTTTTGTAAAATGAAGGAGCTGGGAAAGAGTCTTATGGTATCCAGATTCCTTGTCTTGCAGGTGTCATGTTGTCTGTCACTGCCCTTCTGTGACTTAAAAAAATAAAAAAATAAAATTGATGACCAAAACCAGTACTGAAAAAACAAAGATAAAAAAATGTTATACTGGCTCATATCTACCATTTTAATTTATAAATTCTGTCCCATGAATGACCCGGCAAATATGCAACATTTTGGTCGCATCGAATCACCCATTTATGGTAGTGGCCAGTTTGTCGCATTGTGACCTGACATCATTTTTTAGTGAATCATGCGTGCCCGTTGATGTCTGATTGTCCTTGAAGGCGGAGAAAGAGATAAGGCTGCCTAATTCCTAAGTTATTTGTCACTTAGGTAAACTGAAACAACGAGTGACTAAGGGAGGTTTTAACCCCAGAGACATCGGACGGGATGTGAGTCAGCAAGTTTGGGCGGTGTCTAATTTCATGCGAAACTTCAGTGTACCTGCTTGCGTTGGCCATAATTGTGAATTTCCATGAAGCGGTGACCCAGGTTAAGTTCTATGCATTCCCGCTTAAACCAGTTTGACTTCCAGTTTTTGCTGACTGGTTTAATTGTAGACAATTCTGGCATGTTGTAGGAATTCCCTCTTATCAGTTTGGCCTGTAAATGCTGAGGTCACATTTATTACGAGGATTGTGCTCTCATATCTCAGTCATTAACACCTCTGAGATAGCATACTGAAGGACAAGGTGCAAGGTTTTTTTCAAACACTTGAAGTATTTGAAATCATTTTTATTTTAATCCCTACCTGGCATTGTGATGCCGTGATTGTTAACACATTCTTCTTTTTACTTGAGTGTGTAATTGTGTTGCCATTCTGAGTAAACTGCGGTCTCATATGTACAGTTTTAGACAGCTGAGTGGAGCTAAAAATTGAGGAGCAGATGTTGGAACTGGCAATTATATACTGTAGTCACTGAGTTATGTAAAGAAGTAAATTTACCAAGAGAGAGTGGATTTTGGGCAATTTGTTAATCAGGTATTAAAGGTGATAGAAAATTGGTTTATACTAAAAAAAAAGGATAAAAAACAAATAAAGTTTAGTTGATTTGTTTTGCTATAACAGATTTTAAAATTTGGGGTGAATGTTATACCGTAGATTTATTTGGTGAAAGTGAACGTTGTTTCCTAATGAGAAACGGACTCAAACAACCTTTACATGACAGGCGTTTCAAGGCCCTTTCATACAGTGTGAATAGACTAACATTGTCAAACAGTAAACCGCCAGCACTTCTTTTCCCTGTGTGTAAACAGTAGCGGTCAGTTATGTTTGCAATAGAGTGATTTATTTGAACAAGGAGTGTGTGAATATTTCTGATTTCTTCCCTCTCTCACATCTCACCTCCATCAAAAGATAATTTAAGTTTATATAGAAACCGGTATCATCGACACTTGCATGTTTCTCTGTCTGCTGTTTGTCTGCCTGCTCCTGCTTTTGGTACTCTGCCAAGGCCATCTACTGCTCTACATCTGCCAGCCTGTAGCTCTAATGGCATGTATTTTGTGGAATTGAATGCATGGTACACTGTCACAGTCTGTAAGCATCTACTTTTAAAGGACAGCCTCTGTTTCTCTTTTTTTTTTTTTTTTATTCCTGTCCCTGAGAGCTCAGATAGCTTATCAGAATTACAGACTGCATTGTTATAGTATAAAGAACTCACAGTAGTAGTACAATAGTAGTACAATTTACTGTCCTTTTTGAAGTCAGCAGGTAATCAAATAGTGCCTTTCCCAAGTTATATTTTAATTAGGTTGAAGAGTCATTTTCCAGCTGACATGGTTTCTACAGTTTATTGAAACTGTTGATTAATTTGTCGAGAAACAAATTTACTCAGGCTGAGTCATGCACTCCTGCTCGGCTCTATTGTTTCCTTTCCAGAATAATAAAGGTTTTTATTTTGTGTGGGATACACCTTGTAACCCAGTCTACTTTCGAGTAAGATCTCCACAACGGTCACTGAAGTTTTTAAACAGGAAACTTATATTTACTTAGTAAATTCCAGCTTTTGAAAGCAGATATTTGGTGCCTCAAATCCAGTTCCTCCGTACGTCCTCTCTGCTCCTCTCCGAGCTAAAGTATCAGTCAAAGAAAAGAATTTTGCAGCGCTGCTCAAACATTCCTTTGTATATTTTTAAAACGTTCCCTGACCATAGCGCTGGCTGTGGCTTTGTAGGAAAAGAGAATTACGCTGTGTAGCCATTCCTTTCTGCTTCTTTGCCTCCAACAGTTATTTTCTTGCAAGGCTAAGAAAGCAACATATGTTTTTGTTTACTTCAATCATCTTGAATTTCCATAAACGCTAAAGCCTGAGCGAAAAAGATCCACTGCGGTGGTATTGGTCTATAGTCGCTGCATACAGGCTGTAAATGCTCCGGGGAAAATTTGATGCCAGTATCGAGCATTGTAACAACTTAAATAGTGTGTGTGTGTTTGTGTGTGTGTGACAATGGCTAAATAATTTAAGTCCAGGATGATGATGTATCTGTTTTCCTGTTTTGGTTCTTGATCTTATCTTCTGTGGTTAAATTGTCTGTTTCCCCTTCCAGACCCTGCAGCCATGGGCTTCATCATCTCTCCCTGGTCCCTCCTGCTCATGCCCTCTGGCAACATCTCATTCACAGATGAGTATGTCACCCAGCAGGACTTAAGAGCCTTCACAGCTCCAGAGGTGCTAGAGGGAGCCTCCCTGACTTCCATCTCTGACATAGAGAAGGTATAAATGCTGAGATACTCCATGGGTTGGCAGAAAGTTACAAAATGTTTGTTTTTGTTATGCTTCACTGGTGTTTTAGGTTTTATCACCTTTTCCCAAACAGTGGGACAATTTACATACAGTTTGCATACTTTTTCAGCAAAAATCCTGGTGGTTAGTTTAAACTGCACATTGATGGAAATGTACAGTTGAGTTGGGGGGGCGGGGGGGGGGGGGGGGGGTACACACACTTAGCAACACATCTAACACATTAAGAATCTGTGATAGGCTAAGTCATACATTCATTACCAGTGAATAATGTAAAATTCAAATACACGGCATAACTGTTGTACTTGCATCTGCCACCTCAAACATAATGTATTTAAACAGTCTTTATGCTCTTTTTTGGGGATTTACTACATCTATTAGTCATTGTTTGAATGACTGGTGGTTAAATATCTGTAAAACAGGACAACACAGAACTCTGATGATACATATTAATCATTGACTGATCGGTGGTCCTTGTCCAGTTACAATTTGTAACTGAAGTCGTGAGCAACCTTATTATCTCCTGGAATGCACAACCTTTTTTTTAACATATATACAGAGCCACACCCCCTCTATTTGACTGCAGCCCTCTGGTATAAGAGCTAAAAGCTTGCATGACTGGATTCTCGCCTCTGGCACGGTCCCACAGACCTCAACACAGTTTTGTGCTGAGTCAGTTTTCCAGCGCTGGTCCCGTCTCCCCAGCTGAGTTATTTCAGTGTAGAAAATATAATCTGTTTCTGTCATTATCAGAGACTGTGGGTAAATATACGTCAGCTGCGAGTGCCACAGTTTTCCTTTCACTTTTTCAACATATGAGGTATTATTTTTGCTTTTAAGGGGGCGGCTTTTAAATTTCCACATTTTCTGAAAGTGTGAGTGTGTCTTTAAATTTGGGCCTGAGCTCTGTTCCTAAAAGACCTTGAAGGCTATGTTGCATTCTTTGGCAATCCCTGAATTATTCTTTCCTCTACCAAGCCCAACATTCAGGGGAAGTGATTTCTCTCCCAAGAAATGAGAGCAGAGTAATAAGGAAAGGAAAATGGAAAAATGTTCTTGGATTTAGGCTGAAAGCCCCTGTCTTTTTCCTTTCCAAATAAGAACAAATTCAACTTTTCACTACAGCAGTTATTACCTTTTAGTCTGTCTCGGTTTCTCCTTCTCAGAATAGAATCAGGCATACTGGACATAATGAGACTTATTTTAGTAAGTTTTAATACATAGTTTGCCTCAGTGAAACAAAACCTTTACATTCCTCTTCTTTATCTTCATCTGTTCACCATTGCTTTGCCCTTGTCATGTTGTTGTATTCAGTGATGTTCTTTTCCACAGATGCACATGTACTCTCTGGGGATGACCCTGTTCTGGGGAGCAGACTATGAGATTCCCCAAAGTCAGGTAAACTCATTACTACAGATACTTTTTTCCACATGGATGGGCTTTATGAAAAATAACCCCATCACCTTTGCCTTTACATTCACCTTTTCACTACATTGGGCATTTCAAACAATGCTGGACAATACAGACAGACACTATGAAACAACTCTTGCGAGGATGTTAAATTAATATTGCTCACAATCAGCCACACCCAGAGTAAATTTTATCAAGGTGTAACAGGATCTTCTATGTTAGTAGTTTTGGCATCACACATAAATCAAGATACCAGTAACAGCTGCACAATCACAAGATGCCATTGCAGGAACTTGTATGGGGCCTAGTACAACTTTTACTACTCTTTGGTATTATAAATCTAAAGTTTCAATCATGGTAATTTACTGCCCTAATGGCTCAATGGAATCTGTCTTTTAAAATTAGATTCTTATCTAATAATTGAATCTGGATGAGAAAAGGTGCAAGCTCTAAATGCTTCTCTGGAATGTGTAAGAAACCTACCAGACCCCTAGAGATGGTTTCACTCTCAGTGCGTTTATATCTCAGCAAGAGTCAGCCAGGTGTAAACACTATCTGTACAGTGTGCTCACATTCATGAGAAAGTACTGCCCACGGGTTTAGAGAAATGATGATTCACTCAAGTTTGCCATCCACTTGGCTTCACTGAAGGGCTCACACTCCATCCACTTTCAGCAGTCATAATGCTTTCCTCATCCATGAAGGAGCTGCAATAGTAACACTCATAACCGCTGGAAAAAAATGAAACAAATGTTGGGCCAAGAACATGTCAGTGTTTCTGCTGCATGAAAATGAAGGGTCATGAAAGACAGTTACTTCCTCCTGAAATAAAGAGGACACAATGGCTGGACAGACACTTTATGACCCTTTACCCACCATGTTTGTTTTCACTCACAGTGCCAGCTCTACATTCACAGCCTGCTTTATGTAGTATGGACAAAAATGATGTCACTGTGAAGCAAAAACAAATCATTTGAATCTGTCCGCTACACTCTACACATTACACCGATTCATTCTAGTAATATTTGAGAAAGAAATGTGCAGAGTTATTTAGAAGACTACAAAAAAGAGATTATTTAGTAGTGATAAAGAGTTGAAATCAGCATCACCTTCTCAATGTGCAACACTTATGTCCACTTGCATGCTAACAAGAGTCTGCAGCCATGCTAGCAGCTCTGGCAGCCTGTACTTTGGGCTAAATGTTTACGTCTGCACGCTAACAAGCTGTACTTATACTGTATACTATGTTCACAATGTCATTTTAGCGTGATGCTCATTAGCAGTAAACATAAAGTACAGCTGAGACTGATGGGCATATCGTTAGTTTTGCAGGTATTTGGTCACATTGCTAGCTCACAAAGTCATTGTTCTTCTAGTAAATTTTCAAATTTCATGTATTTGTTTTAATGTCAGTGCATGTTCTGTTAATAATGTATAAAGCCAATTATTTAGTATTTCTTTGAATGAAAACGGGAGATTTCCCTTTAGCCCTTTAATCTTAGAAGTCATTGTTTATGTATTAACTGTCATTTTTTTCTGTTTATTGTGCAGCCTATGAAGTTGGGGGAACACCTGAACAGCCTGCTTCTCAACATGTGTGATGATGTTACAGTGAGTCGAATGTCGTTGCGCACGGTGCTGGACATCTGCAGCAAACACATCAGAAACTCCAGTTGTGACCCTCCCTTCTCTTATATCAGGAAACTTGTCCGATTGGTACTGGGCAGCCTCTCCCAGGTACACATTTTACTTATGTAGTTCAAATACAACATTCTTGTCTATGTTTTTATTTTAGATGTTTCCCAGAAAGCCTTCATTTCATTTTCCAGTTAAAAGTAGGATGAAAGGCTTATCTGCTCTGTCAAAGCTCAGTACGTTAGTTGAAGTACACAACAGATAATAGGTCTCATGCTGATAGAACATGATTTCAGGATGGATGACTCTCAGGAGGAATGACCCTCTAACTTATGTTTTTCTCCTCCTCTCGCCCCCATTGCTTTTTTTAAATTTTTTACCCTCGCTCTTTGTTTTTCTTTCTCTCTCACTTCCACTCCCTCTGTCTTTTTTCCCAGCTGGACGGTCTGCTGACTGATAGAGAGTCTCTTCCGGAGCGGAGTAAAGAGATTCGTGAGAGGCTGAGGGGCAAAGGCTTGCCTTCAGGTAAGACGAGCTGACACTGACTCTCTGAACACAGAGAAACTACGGCTGTGTTTGCTCAGTGTGTTATCAAAGGAACTTCTCAGTGGCGTAGAAAAAGTCATTTATTTACGCATTGATTCAGATTTCTTGGCTGCCAATGGCTTATGACAAAGGGGTCTGCTTTTTTACTAGCCTTTAAATTGGTAAAATCAGGCCAGTTTATGACGTATTTTAACCCATTTTCTGTGTAAGTCCGGAACCAGGACAAATCACTAGATCCGAGATTAGTGTAAGATAATACTGTTGAAAATAGTTTGTATATTTAGGTCAAAAGAGTACTTAATCTGTTCTTTCTTTCTGATGATAAGCTGAGGAAATTACTGAGTGTAGTTAGATATTCTGTTTATGTCCTCAAAGTTGTTTACATTTGAGTCACTTAATTAGATATAAATGCCCTTGCCTGGTCATCAAGTCATTCATCACTTACATCCTCACTTTCTGAGTGTGTGGGAAAAGAACTGAAAGTAGACGAGAAGCAACACACAGCAACCTCGGATCGGATTTAATTCAGGAAAATATGACCAAATCTTCCCAGTGGTTTTCTGAGAGAACTCCGGCATTTTTCCAGGCCATGGAAAGGAGAGGAGAGCACAAACATGGCCATCGTCCCGATTATGTAAGCACGGCATGGCATTGATTACAGATGCATATTTTGGAGTCACCAGTGAAGCTGCTGGTCTGCTGTTTGTATCAGTGCTTTGTTTCCCTTGTTGAGCGCCAGCCAGCCCTAGGGAAAGTACATGCAAAGAGTATTACTCAGTTCTTAAGCGTCTTTCTTGCTAAGGAGCGGCTCTCTCCCTCCTGTATTCCAGTGCTTCCAAGTTGTAATTGGTGCTAGGGGAACTCAGTCATTGTCTTTTTGTTGTTGTTGTTGTTATTGGATATTTGATGTCATCATTTCTTCATTGTTGTAATCCATTCAATGGCAACACACCAGTTTTAGCTGAAAAACTTGGAAAGAAAAATAAATGACATCTTGTCAGGGGTTAAAAAACATTTTTTGCTCAAGCTAGTTCTTGTATGTTTCTCTTGAGTTCCTGGAAGACAGACTGTCTGTCTTTGATGTGTTTCCCTGTTAAGACCGAGCATATGCTTTGTACATTAAACCGCCACATGTAGCGCTTTTACAGGAGTTCAAGTCTCCTTCTGCTCTCTCATTTCTGTATCTCCTCCTCTTGTTTTTTCTCTTGTTCATGCACATGTTTGTCTTGTGTTTTATCTCTTTCTCTCAAAAACAAGTGCCATGTTTGAATTCTACCAGTGACAGCTTGTGTGGAAAGGGAAATTTCTAATTTATTGACAGTCAAAAAGTCAACATTTATTATTCAGTTTTCAGAAAGACATGGTGATAGATGGTTGGACACGTCTGCCAGAAATCATTAGTTATTGTGACACAGTTTGTAATTAATAGGGAAAAGAGGCTGCTAAAGAAATCAGACAAAAGTACCTTGTAAGGTCAAGAGCAGCATGCCAGTTTTCTTAATTTGCTTTTCCTTATGCTGTTGGTTTACTTTACAAACTGATTACTTTTATTTGCCATTAATGGCTGCTACATGTCCACTCCTTGGGCTGTGTAACAGAAACATCCTACTGCTGCAACCAGTTCTAATTGAATGGCATCTGGACCATTAAATTACCATGGAAAATCCAGTTGGACCCTGGCTTTTTGTTAAATTGAATGAATTGAATTTGAGAAGTATAAAGAAAATGTAGAAATCCTCCATAACTATCTAACAAAGTTAGGAAGCTTCTGTAACAAGGCACCTGGCTTTGACACATTGTGTATAACAGATCACAACACCAGAAGGAAACTGCACAAGATTGTTAGATGTTAGGCAAGCTGTGTCCAGCTTGTATTTCGTTATGTATTGTATGTACTAGATCTCTTATTGTGGGGACATATGGCCTTCAGTAGCTGTTTCTGGTTGTCAGCATTAAGTATTTCATTGGAGAGACCATGAGAGGCCTGGTGCAGGTGCTCAGTCTGTTAAAAGCCAAGCTGGGGTATAAGAGCAAAGCAGAGAAAGTCTGCGTGGCGTGTTAACGAGCCATGACATGCTGATGCTGTTAGAACTGGATGCCAGGTTGGAGAGGTGCTTAGGCATAATGAAGCGTACTGCATTTACTTAAATCAAAATCCTTGTTAATCCCCCCTCTCATCATAAATACCACGCCATGTAAGGGTAGTATATTATCCCCTGGGACTGGTTTTATATTTCAGATTATCTCTTATAATGTCTGGTTCAAAATGTTAAATAATGAAAAACATGTATGAAATAATCTAAGAATCAGTTTGCAATCAGGTTTGTTTTCCTTTTGAATACCTTGTAAGTGGTTTTACTTTGTAAGTATTCAAGATTAAGATTTGGTTTGGTCGTGGTTTAACTAAACGTTGCTTTTCTCCTGTTCTCAGGGAGGAGTGCCGCCCCCAGGGTTTTAGAGCGCTACCGAGCCAGGACTCAGGAGCAGGCGTCTCTCAACAGAGGCCTCAGTCGTTCCATGGGCTCCCTGCCAATCCAGGACTTGTTGAAGGGGGATGAAGGGGCAGCCCTACAGTATTCCCTATCTGACTATCACCACAACTCTGAATCCCCCACAGAACTCTACCCAAAACCCCCGTCACTCCAGCACCAGCATTCCTATCCTTATCTGCACCCCTTTCACCCCCAGCAAAAGGGCCGGCCCGTGGAACTGGACAGGAGGTCTTTACCCTTCCACAGTGGAGAACTGAGGCCAAGTCAGGCCAGAAAGACCTGGGCCTCCTCTGTGGACTTGGCTTGTATTGACCCAGAAGCTATTCGCTTTGGGGCCTTGGAGGATGCACGGAGAGGCAGCACTGCCTTAAGTACCCACTCCATAGGAAGGCTCAAATCGCCCTTGAGGGCATCCAGGGAGAGGGATACTCGCTACCCAGAGTTCGGTGGGCTGAAGGGTAGGAAGCCTCATCACCACTCAGCCCTGTCTGTAGGCTCAGGCCTCCCTGGTGCCTATGACAGGATCAAGGAGAGACAGAGGAAACTTCAGGTGCTAAGACAAGCAGTGGATGGTGAGTTGACTTTCTTAACATATATGTATAGTGTATAATTGAGTAGCTGATCTCAGTCCCAAGACTCAGATACTGTTATGGAGAATTTGTTGGTCAACCCTAAATATGGAAAATGATCTAAATGATACGTGTAAAGTTTTAATCCCATTGGGTTAGGTGAGGTGTTTTCATGTTGTTCCTTGTTCCTCGTCCAATGACTCATGCCAGAAGTTTGTAAATGAATATGGTAAGTTTTGCTTGCTTTGGACACGCCTCCTACTGTGCACATGACATAACATGGATGAACCGGCCAAGAAAAACTGTGAATTTGGCTTTTCCTGACAGCTGGGGAGTAATTCCCGTTAACAAAGAATAATCTTCACTGATTGTTTTGTAGTATGAGATGTGTACAGGTTTGTGTAATATTATAGTTTCTGTGGTTTGAGTGAGGGTCATTGATTGAGACATTTTTAACTGCCTGTGAGACACAATGTCGTAATTTTGAAAAGTACCTTCTACGTCCATTGAAAATCTTATGCGATATCACTATGTTTTTATTTGTATTGCATCAGATTACACGTAACATGTAACTGGTCATATGTTAGAGGATGATGCAAGTTTGGTATAACTAAGGTTGGATATCGTATACATTTTACCAATTCCTATCGATTCCCAGTTTAAATTCCACTATGGTTGGGGAAAAAAGAGGTCAAAATATCTTTTACTCTTTTAAGCATTAACATTTATTGTTTCATTAAAATAAGTAAATTCAAAGTCTTTTTAATTTAACATTCTGCTTTTGTTTCGATTACTTTTTCATCTTTCCCTCAGTGACTGTAAAGACCAGTTCACACAAACTCATTTCACATGTGCACACAGCGTTGCAGTGTAATAACTTTCCAGAGTTGTAAAATCCAGTTTGTGATGATTAAAAACTGCTGTTCTGTGTTTTTCTGTTAAGCCTTTAAACACAATAATCTGTTACCCCAAACCGGACCTGCTGGATTGCATTTCACACCAACACAACCCCCTGTATTATTTTACAAAGGCTTGTATTTAATCTGAACAGCTTAATGACAATTGGACTACAGTAATTTACATGTGAACAAGGTGTGTATCACTGCTAGGTGTCCAGGGCTCTACTGACTGTTGACTCGCTCGGGCTCGTAGACCGCAAGACATCAAACACTGTTTAGTCTTTCAGATCAAAGCCGTACTACCTTTTTAAATGTTTGATCAGAGTTAATGTGCAACCTGTCGTGCAGCTAATACGCTTCCTAAATGCATAGTGGTTTGCCCTGTCATGATTTTCGTTTGAGTGTTCCATCTTTCACTACTGGTGTGATGTTAGCCATGCGTGTTAGCTTTTGTCTTAAGAAATCGACATGCTGTTCCTTTGATGCATGATGTAGACAGGTCCTGGAAGATATGTAGCCATTATCTGCAATAGTAAATGGTTATATTGCAATTAGGAACCTGATGAGCAGAATTGAAATTAATATTGTTTAACAATTCCTTTGGAACCGGTTTTAATTCGGAACTGGTTCTCGGTCCCCAACCCAAGGTGACACATCTGAGTTTGGACCTGTGTCATAGCTGTGTAACTTTTTATACAGATATTTTGTCAGAGCGTGTGGCGTGTGGGCCACTACATTGGTGAAAATGCTTGTTATGTGCTTGGTCACCCACACTTCCGAACTGAAAAACTTCCTGGATTTAGTCTGCTACCGAGACAATGAATGTAATCTCCTGTAAAACCTGCCATTACAAAGTCCCAGCTGTTTCATCCACATATATAGGAATGTCAGACTGGGTGGTATAGTGGATTTATCAGGCAATAAAAAAGGGGGGGGGGGTGTTGCTGCTTGGGGGGAGAGACTGCACGGCAGCATCAGCTGGGCTGAACTGGGGAGGTGAAAATGTGACAACGATGGGATGACGTGAGCAGACAGACACCCGGACTAGTTACAGGTTGTGTGTCCGTCTGTAACTACCGTGTGGGATCAGAGGTGGGTGCTGGCTTGAATGAAGTATCATTGGTGGTGGCTGGGCAGCAATGTTTAGACAGAATGTATGAGTCACTAGTACAGAGGTTTCCAAATGGCTGATTCTAATTACAGGCCAGCTTAATTCTAGCCTGCTGCTAACTGTCACACATGCTATATAGCCATGTGCCTCTCTCCTTTCTTACATATGACTATAGACTCTCAGATATAAGCATATGTACATGCAAAATAGCTAATAGCCTAATAATGCAAACATCCAAGGTATTCACCGACTCTAAAGAAACAGTCTTTGTATAATCACATGCTTGGGCCCGAGCACACACAACACAATTGTTTAACACCTCAGCAGTCAGCCTCAAGAGCTTTAAGTTTCCCTCAGGAGCTTATTGAATTCTTAGTAAAGTCTCCATAGGCAGGCTAGTTTTATGCAACGAGTCACATGTGGCTATATGGGTCTGCTGGCCATCTGGGGACAGTGGAGAAGCATGAGGGATGAATGGTTTCATATAATAAACTACTGTCTTCTACCTCTGTTCTTCCATGCTCGCTACTCTCCATTCCCCCCCGCCAACCTCCAGCCTCCCTGCTTTTCTGGCAGCTATTTTTAATGCTGACCGAGCCACCAACCAACGGCATTCTTTTCCTTGACTGTGGCTTTTTTATCCCCAGCAAGTCCTGCCTTTCCTTTCCCTTCCCTCCTCTCCTTTTCCCTTTTGCACTTTTTATTTCATGCAACGGTGTGAAGATAGGAGCTGAGCGTCTAATTCCCCTAGTTTGTCAGAATAAGAAGATTAGGGTGGTGGGTAGCGGCCTGTTCATTGTCCCACCTCTCACACTGAGTGTGTGTGCTTGTTTATGACAGAGAGGGCGTATTTCCCAGCAAGGATTATCTTTGTGTATTTTTATGTCAGTATATTCAAACTAATATAAAATTATGATTGATGTGAGACACTATGCTGACACAAAGGAATGTTTACTCCCATCAAAACTGTGGAGTGACTATGAAGGCTGAGCCAAAATATTTTTGTATTCCATCCCAGAGCTATTTCACCGTAGTATGAATGGGGGCTTAATTGAGCACAGACCATTTGCGGGGCCTCGTGGATGTGTTACTTGGCAGAGAGCTCCTTTTTCTTTCTTTTTCTCTTACTTTTTTTCTGTTCTTTCCTGCAGGAAAGTGATGGCGCAGCAGTGGTCAATGCTCTCAGGTTTCACTCAGTCACACAGTGCATAAAGTCCCGTTTCTAAGCTTTCTGTGAGTGTGTGTTCGCAAATCATGTTCGACTGAATATGTATTACATGAACACAACTAAACATTGTGTGTATGCATGCCTGCGTGTGTATGTGTGTGTGCATGGGCATGATTATACCTGCTCCCCTTTGTCTCACCCGGTACCCCTTCTCCCTTTTTGGTACCAAGGTGCTTCAATCAATAGAGACTTTCCTAGTAGACCAACAGGCTGTAATTGGAGTCATGTGTAGCGGATGAGGGAATTCCAAACATTATTGGACTTTTCCGGCACTTGGCAGCAGGTCATGTGGCTCCGGACCGGGGCGGATCCAGTTTGGATAACAATACAGAACACTACCGCCCCAGGGGAAGGGGAGGTTTTAAACGAAAGTACAAGGCCGAAATTTTCATAATACTATTATTGTTTGGTTTGTTGACTTCAAGGGCTGCAGCGGGAAAGATTTGTAGAGGTGTTTGTAAGGCTTTCATGAAAAGCCTTTTATCATTAGGTCTGTTTATGATCAGTTTTAATCCTCTGCCTGACTAATTTCCTCTTCACTTTATGCATAATTTCTAAAACAAGCACTATAGAGATTCATAAACAGTGAAACTTGAAATTACATTTCCTACTTTTCTATTTTTACACCCACACTGAATGTTTTTCTTCTGAGTCATGTTAACTTGAGGGGTACAATAAGCTATTATTCTTTGTAGCCTGTGCTTTTAAAGGGAGCTCCTCCTTTCTTCCAGGGACCACCAGACTTTAAATAACCTCAGCCTGAGTTTGTGTCTCTTCTCAGCTTGAGCTCCCCCAAAGGCCATAGCCTATAGAAGCTGTTTGTGTACTCACAGAGAGCATGTGCAGAGGTGCCAGTTGTGCAAGGAGACAAGAATTGGAGGGGAGGGGGAAAGCAGGGGTAGGCAGGGACGTGGGAGAGCAAATGAAAAGATAAGGGAAAGGGAGGAGAGAGAAGCACACAGATAAACCCTGATTGAGTTAATTCTCCCCTGGAGGGGATGCTCTTCCAGTTAAAAAGTATACTGTATTTCCAGCAAGTGTTGTTTTGTCTCCCTTTACTGAGAAATAGAAAGGATGGCTGAGTAGGAAGTAAGTTGGAGTATTGAAAAATCATACTCTGTACACTCATTAAGCCTCAGTAGGTACACACAAGGCTCAAACCCACCGAAAGTGATAATCAAATGACACATGTCATTTAATGCTCCTATGGCGTAGTGTTAACTTCTGTGTATATAACTTTTATGTGTGTAGTAACGTTTTATGTCTCATTCACTGTTTTGTTCTCATTACCACCTCTCTCTCTCTTTCACCTCACTCCACCACCACACTCTTTCTTTCTCAGCTGCAGAAAAAACAGCTTTGGTTGCTGGGTTCTCATTTAACTCTCCAAAATCGAAACAAGGCAGTTAGACGTGCCTCATAATGCTTTTGGGGAACGTTTAGCCATTTAAAAACAATAGGTGCGCGACTCAGACATTTTCAGTGCGTTTCAACCTACAGTATTTAATTACTACTAAAACTTGCTGACAGCGATGGAAATTCTTTCTTCTTTTCTTTCTGTCGTCCTTTCCTGTACATGTGCATGCTTGCTTCTTACTGGTTGTACTCCTTTAAGTTGTAGGGGGGAGGGATTCACTCTTTTCCTCCTTTGATCCCCTCCATTTTGCAATATTTTCTGTTTCCTGGGAGCACAAACACAGAGTCACACTCTGCCTAACTCTTTTATTGCTTCGCTCACTCGCTAAAAATTTCACATTATCTGCAAAGATCTCACAGTTAATCTCTCTAAGTAACTGTGACATTCTCCGTTTATCTTTGGCCTCATTATCTTTGAGGTGCAGGAAGTATTTTTTTGAGGTCACCATAAAATGCTGATCCCAGGTCTGTGTTGGATTTCTCTAAATGTGATTATTCCCCCCTCAGGTTAACTGTGACTGACCACTGCATTTTTGGCTTCACCAGAAACCTGAATATGGCACACAGATTAAAATTACTCTACATTGTAAAACTCAAGCTGAATGACTAAATGCTGAACTAAGATGGCTGGACTTGACTTGGACATGGAGAGCATTTGGACTGAAGTAGATAGATACTGGGTAGACAACATATACTGGGGTGGTTTTAAAAAAAAAAAACCTGCAATAAATACCCCTGCACTAAATGCTATAGAATAGGGCAGCTGCGTACTTGTGTTTTTGCAGTGCTTATCACTGATAGTATTCCTTTTCTGGACTCCATTGCTTTTTAAGGGCTGCAGAGTAATCTCTGCAACATGTTATCTACTTAACACTACACACTGCAGCCCCAAAAAACTACCACTGGACTGAATCAATACCCCCTTACAGTCTCAACAAAAACAGAGCACTCTGAGCTGCAGCATATTGGTATTTGCCGCAGGTCAGTTGTATTGCATTGTTTTTATTTCGTCTACCTCGCCAACCCACTGTGTTTAACAGAGGCTGGCGGTCTCCAGGAGACTAGCCTGACTTTATGTGTGGATATTGTTTTTTAGAAACTGAGGTTAATGCTCTTTTGATTTTAGTCGGGGTAATCTAAAATTAGATCAGTTCAGTAGATGTAAATGCATTTGCCCCGACACTTAAATATATGTGTTTGTTTTAGTTTTTTCTGTTACAATAACTTTCTTTTCAATAATAAATAGCACATAATACTCTTTTATTCCACAAATGTTTCTGTTTCCTCTTCCTATCAGCTGTAATCGGACCATAAACGTTTCCTAATGGGCTCCTTTTGGAAAATTGGGTCAATAATGGGCTGATTTGGGTTTGATGTTTTTATTCCTTTCTGCATTATATTCTTCACTTCACCCTGTAGGTCTCCATGTGCATCATAACTGCACATATAGCAGCATAGCAGACAATGTAGGACAGGTGACACTGCATGAGCGTGGGCATCCGAGCATGTACGTGTCAGTGTGTTGTGTTTGAGCCGATGTGTAAGTCTTTGTGATTGCATGGGTGAAACTAAGATGGCAAATCGCTCCTCCTGTGTACCTCTGAACGCAGATGACACCGCTCTCCAAAGGAACTCATGACTCACTAACCAGGGAAACTATTTTAGGTGACAGTTTGACCAATCCTCCTCCTCAGTGATAGTTGCTGCTGGGTCACAATGATTAATGTGTTAATGTGTTAACATAAGTCAGACATTGTTAGAAGGAAAAGATGTGTCTTTGTAATGTACTTATTGTGAAATGACTCTTGAACTAAAATGCCTTGGCAGTGGGGAATGCCATTCATTCAAGCTATGTAGCTGAGACAGATGCTGACGAGCAGGACTTTCAAGTTCTCTGTAAATGGCAGATAAACCCATGACACATTAGGTTAGAGTTCTTTGAATGCATCTTTATGTTGTTTCCTGTGCAATTCATCCCAGAGTTTATGAGGCACTAGTTAGACAAAAGTAAATGCATGCGGTAAGCCGGTCTGTACTTGCTGTGGTTCACCCAGTCTAGGAACACAAAAGATTATGCCCTCAGCAGAAAGCTTTCTAACCTGACACAACGCAAACACTTTTGCTGCTTTTCAGCGTAGTTACATATGTCTTTGATTAGTAATGTTTACTAACAGCATGACTGATACCTGCTTTGTGTATCTCAGTCTCCTGGTTTGAGGTTGCATTCAGTCTAAGGCCACATTCAGACCAAATCAGGCGTTGTGGTGCACCACCACAGGGTGGTACAGAGGTGTGTGTGTGTGGGGAGGAATGTTTATTTGTGCTCAAGAACGTAACCCACTGTGAAACAATCAGAAAATAGCATTTTATTGATCTGATTCACTGTCTGTCTCGCTCCCTTTGTTCACTCTCTAGCTCGCTTGACCACAGTTGCTCTCTGTCTTGCTCGCTGTGTCTCTCTCCCTCTCTCTCTCCCCTTCACTCTCGCAAAGCCTAGCTTTACTTTGGAAATGAAGTGCTGCTAGTAGTATCTTAGTATTCCCTCATGGCAAAGAGTCAGTCTGAATATGGTCTAAGCAGGATTTGGAGAGAGTCCTTTTTAAAGGAAAGCTTGTTAGTACACCTACTATCCAAGCTTTATGAAAAATGATACTGACAACTCTTTGCTAAAGGTATACTATGCAGGAATCTTCAGTTGGTGTTTGTAAACATGCTGCATTTAAAGTTGGCCTCTCTGACAAAGAGAGGGAGAGAAAAATGGTCGAGTGAGCTAGAGAGTGAATGAAGAGAGTGAGCAGTGCTGGCAAAAACAAAGCCGTGAGTCATAGTAATAAAACGCTATTTTCTGATTGTTTCACAGCTGTTACGCTCTAAAACATCCAAGCATAAACAAACACGTCCACTCTCTGCTCTGCATGTGTGCGTGTCGGTCAAACAAACACAACGACAGTTGAGGAGCAGCACTCACCACACGGAGAGGGAGGAGACGGAGAAGAAGGGGAAACACTGAATCAAATATAAACACAGCGATGTAACATGGTCGCTATGAGTCCTGACATCACACCCTGCACACTGATATTGGCTGGGGGCTACACACCCACTGCCCAAAGATTAATGCCTAGAAGTGTCCCAAACACAGCAAAATGATAAGAAAATAGTCAGAAGGCAGGGTATACCACACACCGCCACACACTTGTAGTGGGTCATTAAGTAATGATTGAGCAGGATTAGTTTTGCATGAGTTTATACAATGTTTTTTAGTAAAAATCCTGCATAGTATACCTTTTTTAAGTCAATAAACAACTTCAATTTAACACCCCTCACAAACAAAACCTCAAACAAGTCGAAATAACCATTTTTACATTGTCTAATGTGCATGAATGTTGTGTTTGATCGATTCCATCAATTCACTGACTTCTTACTGCATGGTTCATATTTCAGGGTTTTATAACATCGGCTGACAGTCTTTTTTTTCTTTCTTTTTTTCCTTCCTTAGACCCAGTCCACACCCACCAGAGATACCACAGTGATTACAGTTCATCCAGTGAAAGCCCCTCAGTGACCTCCTCTGATCCAGACTACAGACAAGGTAAAAGAGGCCTCTGAGGAACCTTTTCTACCATCACTGTTATTTTTCGTGTGGTGGAGCTGTATGGCAGACTACACAATGTGATGCGTGTATAAACTGTTTAACAACAGGTGGCAGGTGATGCACGCACAGAACTCATCCGGGGTATGTGCATGCAACAGAAGTGAAACCCTTTGTGGTGCAGTAACACCAGTGAAATCGCCATCACTACAGACTAAATTATTCAGCTAATAGGACAAAAGAAGGAGCCACACTGGGAATACATGGTTCTCAGTCATGTTGGTTTTCACCTTAGCCATCTAATCAAGGACTGATTTACACCTGGAACAGCAAGTGAATACTTTTAACTAGAAAACCAGCAGCATTCGAGGGCTGCAAAGCTTTGGGATTGAAAACCACTAGCAAAGGATATCAATTATGCTTTGTTTCCACTGACCACTGACTGTGGCCTGTCCCGCTGAAAGCCAGATTCCCATCTGTCTTATGACCAAACCACACAGAACAGGCTTTGTAGGCTTCAAGCCGTGAGGTGCACCGCTCTTCCTAGATTTTGAGAAACACTGCTAAAGTCTTTTTGCCGTTTCCAGGTAACTGCTCGGTCAATTGCTATCCGTCACTCACCTCGAGCAGCCAGTGGAATTAGATAATGGCCTCAGCTTTGTAGAACTGCGTAGGATAATATACATTCACTGTCACTGCAAAATGTATTTGTCCAATGAACCCGATGATAATAAATTCAACATATTCCAGTTCCTTGTTTAAAAGAACAAAACAAAGGAAGAGAGAACAGAGAGAGACAAGTGATTTATCTACATTGTGTGCTAAGCTATCAGGCTGGGAAAGATCTCCAAACCACTGAAGATAACTGTGCCAGCAGGAGATGTTTTATCATGCTCCAACTATTTTGCCGCTACTGGATATCTTTTAGAGCATTTTGATTTTATTCTAGAGGCCTTAAACCCAATGAATATAAGGCCTGATGTTTACCTTCTTGAATCCTACAAACACATGATTTAACTGTGAACATGACATATCAGAGCAGGTGGTTGCTAATAGACTGCCAGTGTGAACATGTCTAGGCTTCCAGGCTGTTAGCGAAATTCACTTAAATGAAAAGTACAAGTTTTGTAGATGATAGGTGAGCATGTCAAAGCATGTCAGAGAAGAGCTTGTGTTGCAGATCTGTCACAGCAGTAAGTTATAGCACATCATTAGTGTAGAGATGTTGTTCATTATTAGACGTATAAAAAATAACAGCAGACTTGGGATACAGTAGACTTAGACATACATGTTCATAATATTTAGTTACTGTACTCATGTAGGCAGGTTTTACATGCAGTGTGGTTTTTAGGTGTGCCGTTGTTTTTATAATGATTTCAGTTGAGTGACTAATGAAGATTCATGTACTTAAAATTGTCAGTGCAGTAGGAGACAGAGCTTCCAAAGGTCAGGAACAAATTTACTCAAGCTGGCCTGACACCCCTACTCCATTTAACACCATCTCCACGGGTTGCACAAGAGTTTGACACTGAGCTCAGACAGCTGTGAAGAGTTCAGAAATAATAGTGGAAACTCTGCCGGTTTCAAGTGGAAACGGCTTAAATATATAAAACATGATCCAAGAAGAAATGAGGTTTGAATTAACTTCAACTGGACCGTACAGTAAGACATGGAAAGGCTCCTCTTGTGGAAGATGGGCAATGCTCGATTTGATTACGAACAGGCTCAGACTGCGGCACTGATTTGACCTGATTTCAGGGATCTGTAACTACTCCACCTCCTTCGACACATGTTCAGGCAGGTACATTTGTACTGCAGTGTAGGTGGCTGCTTCTGAAGGGGTGTGTTTGATTATGTACATGTGAAAACTAAAATTTACTGTGTATGTGTATGTGGATAACTAATATTCCCATGTCTCTTCCAGCCAAGAAACCAGGTGAGGTGAGGAGGTACGGCTCCCAGCTGGCACTTCCCTCTGAACATGATGCCCTGTCACTGACAAGCCACAACACACAGAGACACAGGTAACACACACACACGTACACTGGTTTAACAAACAACTTATTAGTGTTACCCCCCCAACCAGCCACTAATTAGTTGATCCATACAGAATCCTGTCTCTTCATGGATGTTACAGACTCCTTACAGTGCATGGAAATGTACTAAGAATATGGGAAAATCTGTCAAAAATTCATTGTGTGTGTGTGTGTGGGGTGGGGGGGGTTTGGGAATGTCTAGCTCCCTGCCCCCTGTCTGATTGGTAAGCCTCTGCAGTGACTAACAGGTGTTTACTTGTCACTGCTGTGATTCAGCATTTAATAATTGTTTTAATAACCAAATTTGGATGGGAAACGTTATTATTGAATCAAACCATCTGCTCGACTGCATAGGAGCGTGCTTTTATTCTCTTGAGCATTTTGGTACCTGCACAAACTCTCCTCTAAATAGGGAAGCCACAGATGAAGCTGTCCTGTTCGGTCCTCTGGGCCACACACAGCTGGTGTGGCACAGCAGGCAGCAGGGTCAGCCCCATGCTTCACTAGTGAGGTCATCTAATGTGACATCCACATTCAGCAATCTCTGTCTCTCTAATCTCTGGCATTACGGGCCAGAACTGCCTGCTGTTGCTGTGACTGCCTGCATAAAAACCATGTTTTCAATCTGTGCCACAGCACAGAGCACTTTCCCCCTGATGGTAGAAGAAAAGCATATCAGCTAGTATTTGGCATCTTTTTATCTGTAAACACAATGTGTTTGATATTTTAGCTACTTTAAAGTATTAGGCTAGGCAAGGCAAATTTATTTGTGTAGCACATTTCAACAACAAAGCAATTCAAAGGGTTTTTACATAAAACATAAAATGCAGAATATAAAAGACAGGATATAAAAACAAAGCATGGCAATATAAGAGTACATTTAAATACACATATGTAGGGAGTTCCCATTGCAGATATTATTTTTATGGAGAAAACAAAAATAAAGTCAATAAATAAAAGTCAAACCTCACATGGATTACACATTAAACAACATTCTTTCTTCTTTCTTCTTCTCTGTAGGCAGTATGACGGGGCAGCCGATGAAGGTCTGGCTGGAGCAGAGCTGCTCCTCCAAAAACAAGAGGAGGAGGTACAGCGTCTTCAGGCCCACCTGGCCAGCAGGCTGTCCAGGGCCAACCTTTACCCCATAGATGACCCACTGGCCCCATCTCGCACTTCCATGCTTGACCTTGGAGACCCACTCTACCCTTCCTCTGTACCACTTCGCAAACCCAAGGTATGTGCACTTCAAGAATTAACAGAGTCAAAGAATATGCTATAAATGATTTTGTGTTTATGATATTGTTAGTTTTAAGGATCATTTCAGTCGCTTGGGTCTTATTTTCCATTTTACAAACATTATGTTTAATTACATACACATTTTCCCCACATACTTATTCACTATATTGTGGACCACACACACACACAAACAAACACACGACACAGCAGACTCCAGAGAGTGGTTATGAGACTTTATTTCAATGCTCACTTTGAGATGGGAACTCCCTAAATCAAATGTCTGACTATCTATTGCCTGAAGCTTGTCTATATTGCGATATTTGATGACTGATGTACAATTTTAACTTCGTGAGCTCATTCATAACAGGGTTGTTGATGCTGTTCTCATTGGATGTTCCCTAAATACTGCTGACTGGAAAACTATGATTCATTTCAGCTTGGGATATGTGGGATTTTTAGGAGTATGGTCTGACTATTCCACCTACTATCACAAATTATGAAAATGTGTTAACTCATTGACAGTAAACCCCAAATACTCCATATCAGTTATATTCCAAGTAAGTTAATTGTGCTTGTAAAGGAGATAAAATTGCTTCAGTGTGTTTTCTAGTGCATTTTAAATAGATATAATTTTAGATGTGGTTTCCAATTTGTAAAACAAAAACCTTCATGCTAAAAGGAATCTTGCTCTTCAACTTCTGGTGAAGCTTGGTAACAGGAAACCATCAGTCAACAAGGAAGCGTGTGTGTGTACATCACATGAGCTGTTATCGAAGTTTCATGATTGATGCAGCTGATCGAAACAGCTTTGAACCTGAATATTTAGTATACAAAGGAAGTGTTTGTGTGTATGTGCAGGTGTTTTTGTATCACAGATCAACCCTCAAAGCAAGTGATGAAATTCTAAACACAACCAGTTGTCATGAATGCAAAAAAGAAAATCACAGGTTCAAAATGATCTCTTAAGATTTTGGTCAAATCAAAGACCTTTCTGTGATAGTGGCTGTTTGTCTTTACACCAATGACAGAACTTCCATGGGCCTGAGTTTGTGAAGATGGCCAGCGAGCCCTGTGTGACCTTGTCTGTTCCCTCTTCAATCATGGTGAGGATGTACATATATGCCGCTTTTATATCCATGGCATTGACACAGAAACAGATTTATTTCTCATTTATAATGCATTTCTCCCGCCCTGTTTTTCCCCTTTCTGCCCCGAAGAAACGTGGAAAGGTAGAGGAAGTGCAGAGGAAGGTGGGCGTGGTGCTGCTGAACGGCCAAAAGCTGGAGCTGAGCTGTGACATCAAGGCAGTGTGTAAAGACGTTCTTGATATGGTGGTTGCTCACATCGGGCTTGTGGAGCACCATCTCTTCGGCCTAGCGTACCTCAGAGGTAGATTATGTTGTGCCTGTGTACATCTGTGATTTGATGTGTGTGTGTGTGTGTGTGTGTGTGTGTGTGTGTGTGTGTGTGTATGCATTTGAGTCCAGTCCACAGTGTTGCTCATAAAAAACTTGAAATGACTGTTAAATTTAAAGCGTCAGATCACACGTTTGCTTTAATTAGTTTTTACTGCAAGGTTGATGGCGTTTCTATGTGAATTTATTTCTTACACATGATGACTCATTAAAGATACAAAACTTATGCTGCAGCCCAACTTCACTGATTGATTTGTCCTCCATCTGTCACCTACCCCTCTCTCTCCCCTCACCAAAAAAAATTCACACACACAGATAATGAGTTTTTCTTCGTTGAGGCTGATGCCAAACTGTCCAAAGTGGCTCCAGAGGGATGGAAGGAGGATCCCAAGAAGAAGAAATCTGACGTGCCTTTTAACCTTTTCTTACGCATCAAATTCTTCCTTGATGATGTCAACCTCATACAGTAAGTATATATTTTAGTTTATTAGCTGAAAATCTAAAATGATACAGATTAGTGTGTTGGCATATCAAGTGTACGATAACCAAAAATAACTGGTGTTATGTTTGATGGATGACAGGCATACTTTGACCAAACATCAGTACTACCTGCAGCTGAGGAAGGATGTCTTGGAGGAGAGGATGCGCTGCAACACAGAAGATGCCATGCTGTTGGCTTCTCTAGCACTGCAAGCTGAATTCAGCGACTACCAACCTGAGGTATCGAATCTCTATATAATACATCTTTGCATTATCAGTTAGCAACACTCTTACTTAAAATATTGGTGTATGGTATCCAATTATTTCCCACTTTTATGATCATTTTCGTTTAATTGATTTGATTGTTTATAGTGTGTAACATTTTTTTAGTCAAAGTATTTCTGAATATACACATTAAAAGCAGTATTTCATTTCTCCTTTTTAGAAACAAAAAATAAGTTAATAATGCAATGGTCCATAAATGAAATATTTCATGAAATTAATTCATCTTAAAAATAATGTTGTTCATCTTTGTGCCTCAGCTTCATGGGAAGACATATTTCAGACTGGAGCACTATCTGCCAGTGTCAGTCCTGGATAAGGTGGACCAGACGACTATCAAGGAGGAGCTGCCTAAACTTCACAGCAACTACTATGGAGCGTCTGAGTCAGAGGCAGAGTTTGAGTTCCTCAAGGTCAGCAAGAGCCAAGTGTATAGGACACATGGTTTCAAACAGATGTACTAAAGGATTTTCAGCTATTGCTACGTTTGGTGTTTGTTTTGTAGTAATTTGCAGCTCAAGTGTTTATTTTGTGATAAATATGATGACGGTTTTGTGAGCACAAATTGTGAGTTTACTTTGGCAGAAGACGTTTTATGTCTGAGTTTGTTGGACAGTAAACCAAAGCTCACAGTGTTGACTACAAACAAAAGCAGTTGTTTTCTGCCTTGTATATTTTTCTTTGATTGTAATATTTCTTATTGAGCTGTTTACAGACCACTAAAGCAGCTCTATTTGCAACTGAAGTCATATTGTATTAATTAGATTGAAAATAACATTGCACTCATATTGGATCACTGACTTGGATAAAGCCCCTTTTTATTTATGTTCTGTTTTTCTTTATGAAAAGGCCCAGTATTACAGTTTAATCTGTCTCATGACACATTCACATCCTTACGCTTGATATCAATGGGGGTTTTGTTTTTTTGAGAATTTAAGACTGTCTGTTTTGGTTGTTTCAAAGGTGAGCCAAAGGCTGACAGAATATGGGGTTCATTTCCATCGAGTGCTTCCTGAGAAGAGGTCCCAGACAGGCATCATGCTGGGTGTCTACGCCAAGGGTGTGCTCATCTTTGAGGTGCTTAATGGAAATCGCACGCCGGTTCTGAGGTTCCCCTGGAGGGACACTAAGAAGATTTCCTTTACAGTATGCACTTGTGTCTTTATTATCAGAAATAAAACTATGATATGTCATTGTAAATAGAGTTTATTCACTACAAATTAGCACAGATGATCCTCAGTTTGTCTTAAATGTTTTTCTTGTCCTGAAGAAAAAGAAGATATGCCTTCAGAACACATCAGATGGGATTAAGCACCTGTTTCAGACAGACAGCAATAAGACGTGTCAGTACCTGCTACAGCTCTGCTCCGATCAGCACAAGTTCCACCTGCAGATGAAGGCCCGCCAAAACAACCAGGAGCTGCAGGACTTAGGTAGGACAGACGTGAGCAGCTACATGTTCACAAAGTATGACCTTAAACGGCTGTGACTAAATGACCCGTCAGCAGTTACATTTCTACTCAGTTAGAGGAAGGTTAGCATGTCACAAAAAAGACCCATTGATGAGAGAGACACAAACCTCCTGATGATGTCAACAGTAACAACACTGTTTCCAGCAGCAGCTGCATGTGTCAGACCTCCCACACACACTGTCCAGATAAAAACTAATGCCCACTCATTTCCCGCTCTTAAAATTTAAGATTGTTTCAGATGACATATTTCTCATTTACTGTAAAATACGTTATGTATGAAATTGCCAAATAATATCTGATGATGCTATTTTGGTTTCAGCAAGGTTTCATTTCTACGCATCTTTTCCTGTCTGTCAAACATGTACATATGGTGCAATGCTCAGATATATTTTACTTGGCTAAAAAAAAGTCATCACAAAGTCCCACCAGATAGTTGACAAAAACACAACTAGGTTTATAAGGTGATGTTTGCCAAGAAGACTTGCCAGACCATTAGCTATGATAATTAAGATGGATATCTCAATAACATAAAAAGATTTGCTTGCGAGTGCAAAGGACAGAAACTGCTTTTCTGTCTAGACAATAATTACTCCAGACTGCTGTTGGGTGTGAATGACACAGATCATCACTTTTGTGGAGTTCCTTGGAATTTTCCTGTTCTGCTATTTTTTTTTCAATTTTGTCTTGTACTTCTTATAATTGACCAAAAACATTTATTAACATTTTGCACGCTCTTCCTGGTAACAGAGAACTGCCCCCTGAGCAATTTGCAGTATTCCCTTGACCCTCGGAGTGGAGACGCAGTGGGGAGGACAGTGAGTTCAGGCAGCCTGGCGCCCAGCTTATCGACACGCTCCAACCCAGACCACCTGAAGAGGATCTCCTACTCGGAGGTGGCCCTCAACAAGGCACCGTCCGGCCCACTATTAGTCCAAGATGAGCTTCACTTTCCAGGTTTCAATCCAGCGGCCTCCATGGTCCACTCCAATCCCCGCATAATGAGCTGCTCCCACCACAACCTCGCACAGATGCCAGAGTCTCCGGGGCACCGCGTGGCAGAGTCGTACCGTGGACAGTCACAAAGCGGACTGAGCCAGGCGCGAGCCAGCTCAGACACGGACTCCCTCTCACACCAACAGGACAAGTATGTTGGTTAAGGAACTGAGAACTTTAATACATTAGTATGTGAGAGAGTAGCTCTGAATAAATTTAAGTATTGTGGATTTTGTAAATGTAGACTTCTTTCTTCTTGGCATTTAATTTCCCTTCTACTCGTCAAATTATGCAGACACTGGGATATGTTCATGCGTTTTACTTAATTCTTCAGTATCTCATTCAATCTGGGAAATGGGATCATGTGCTTATTTGTAAAGTCTTCACCATCTCCAAGCTCACTGTAGGGCCGACTGAGGTTACTAATCAAAGACTTGTTGCTGGGACTATAGCTTTGCATAACACTACAGGGACATGGAGAACTCTGACTCCAGCCTCTAATTAACCCTCTGGGGGTCTGTGTTTTCATGAAATTCACCAACCAATGTACACTCTTATTTTAATTATTACCAAACCTGTTTGAGGGCCAGTTGCTCCCTCTCGTGTCAGCTTTACAAATCATATGATTTTAAGTTGATTTGGATTCTGTATCCTTAAATGAAAAAGTGTTTAGTATAGCCGAGCAGTCTCCTGTTCACTCCTCTGCCCCCATTCCTCGTACTAAATCGTCTTCTTCTGCTCTCATCTACACAGATCATTTGGCTCGGTGTCTCACAGCAGCCCAGCCTGGAGCCGCAGTAGGTCCAAAAAAGAATCAGACACGTCTTCCATAGAGGATACTGGCCAGGCATATGTAGTAGGTAAGGGATGCTGACCTGTGTAGGATGATCCTGTTCACTGGTGAAGCATGGCAGCAGTGGTGCAGAGTTTTTTATCTGAAACATACATCCGTGCTCATATAAATCCATGTCATCATAATAGTGGGTCTGAGTCTCTAGAGCAGTCAGTGACACATCATATAACAGCAGTAGTTAGTTGTGAATAGTTCTGTGCTGCTCTAGTGACAAACTCCACTGCTAAAAGATACCTATTCATTCAGTGAGAACAGTGATTCACTATGGTTTGTTCAGTTTGGAGATTCTGTGTTGAAGATTTGTTTGGATATTTACTGAACGTCTCCATCACAAACTGTTCTCAGTAACAGTATCAAAGCAGGTCGTTATGATGATATATAAAACATGAAGAGTGAGACTTACCACTCGATAATTGCAGTAGATAAGATGAGGTCTGGCTACACTTCAGCAAATCAACAGTCAACAGATGAAACAGGTGGCACATCTTACCTTAAATACATTGCACATTTGATTTAGTTTTATTAGCTTTTACTTGTGCAGCTGCAGTTGAAGAATTACTGAATAGAGAACATTCAATTTAGGAGTTATCCTAAATGACTTCACTTTTCTCTTTTTCTTTTTTTGAAAATGCAAGCCGTGAAACCCCTCTTTAAATGTCCTCTAACTATACTCGCATTGTTCAGCTTGAATGCTCATTATCTACAATGGAAACCAGAAAAAATCAGACCATTTTAATAAAGTTTTCCTCAAAGACCAGATCAGATTTTTATTGTTGTTTTTCATAGTTCCCGCATAAAGACTCTGTTTGGCATGCACAATAGATATGAATCAACTTTGTCCTGCTACTCATTGAATTACAGGAGAAGAGCAGTGGAACATAAAACCATCTTTTGTTGGTTGACTGTAATTAATGCTCTATTTTAGACCAGTTATGCGCTGATAATATTCCTCAGTTCTGGATGTAAGTTAATTTCGTGTACTTCAGATTATGGTCATCAGGGGCATCTGTATATGTTATTAAGTGATGATATCTCCATTGTTCTTTATACTGAACAAAGCCTCACTGATCTGTTATGTTTCTTTGCAGGGGTCAGTATGCACAGCTCTGGACCACCGTCTACCCCAGCCTCTGTTAATGGTGTGTATCACATAGACATTGGATGCTCTTGCTTTTGCACAGAACTCAGTAAATATGCCACTACTCTCTAGCATTTCTTATTTTATCTTAATCCTCCCCCATCAATATGTTGAACCATTTGCTGACTGTGGTACAGCAAAGTATGGATATACATACCAAAACAAAGTAGGTGTTTGAGGTGAATTGAGTCTCTGTCCTCTCAGTGCTGCCTGCCAGTGGAACTTTATTCTGGCTGCAGTCCCACCATTTTAATAGCTTCATGCTTGGCACTGAACTCATGACCTCCCCTTTTATCCTAGCTTAGCCTGTCTTTGTCTTGCCCATTAGCCAACAGTGCTAAAGTAGGGGCCCATCATCCCTACTGTAGGCCTGCCTGGGCTGATTAATAGTCACAGTGTAGATGTATAAAAACACTCTGAATACCAAAATTGCAATACGATATGCATCAGTCAGAAGTGACAGAACTGTTGCCATCATTATTTTCCAGTTATTATAAGTGTCTCTTTTTGTTACACAGATTCACTAAAGAAAAGGCTAAATGCCTTACCTTCTCCAGAGAGAGAAATCACAACTGTAAACCTGAAGAAAGATGTGAAATATGGCCTGGGTAAGAGCCTATATACTTCTTCCTAAAATAAAAACTTAATTTCACGCTGTCTCTGCGGCCAAGTCCCAGCAGCCAGAGTTGAGAATTATTATAAATTGCGTTTAAGGCACTTGTGTTGCCCTGGTGTTTCGTGGTGGGATATGTGTGTGTGTATATATACGTATGTGTTTAGATTGGTTTATGCTTGTGTGTGTTCTCCAGGGTTCCAGGTTGTCGGAGGGGAGAGCTCTGGTCGTATGGACCTCGGCACCATCATTAGCTCCATCACTCCTGGGGGTCCTGCTGATGTCAATGGCTCTCTCAAACCTGGTAGGCTCGCATTTGGCTACACTCTTCCTCTTAAGTGCTTAGATGTTTTTTTTTTCATTTGTGGAGTGCTGTGATGATGTTTCTCTGTTGACCCAGTTTCAGTTTTATGTTTTGCCAGCTTGTTGTGTACCACTTGTGACAGTTTTCATGTTGATGCAGGTGATCGCCTGATCTCTGTGAATGATGTAAAGCTGGAAGGGCTCTCTCATGCCACCACTGTTGACATCCTCCAAAATGCTCCAGATGACATTACTCTGGTGGTGTCACAGCCCAAAGAGAGGCTCTACAAAGGTAATATGCGTGTCATTTTTTAGTTGCTATGTGTAAAATTCACATCTTTTGTTTTTGCTCCTTAGATTAATCACTTTTTTTGTGTTTTTGCAGAATCTTCAACAGGCTATGTTCCCTACCAGGCAAAGTCTTCATTGAAGGTACATAACTCTGGCCAAAGACGGGAACTAGACTTTGATACCTCTTCAGAGGAGCATGTAGGAACAGGAAGCCCCAGCCCTCCTCTTCCCAGCACTGGCACACCGTCATCCACCTCCTCCCCAGTCCACCAGAATGCCAGCCTCAGCTCTCAGGACTCCAGGACAAGCAGTGCTGCTAGATTAAGCCAACCCCCTGCTAATGGAGTTCAGCAGTGTCTCGAGAGAGCCACAGCCACCAACACAGCTGCGCCTGTTGCCCAACATCATAGACCAGAACCTAGTGTGGGTTTGGATCCCACGCCGCCAGCTTTGCCACCCAAAACTCGGAAAGCTAAAGTCACCGAACCTCCCAAAGTTTCTGAGCATTCAGACTGGGGTGATTCAGACATGGATGAGGAGACTTATTCCAGTGGTCAAGAGAAACTCAAGGCCAAAAAGGTGCGGCCTTTATGTTTATGAATCCATTGTTGTATGTGGATTCTTTGCTTTTACACATTACCCCACATGATAGTCGTTTTCTCACCACATCTCACAAAACACAAAAGCAATTTGTGGTACAGAAAAGAATATGAAATCAGTGTATGTTATGACAATGTTTCCATAAACAAGCATTACAAATGACCAGCCAGATGCTTGGCACAACTAACTGCCTGTTGTATATAACCTTTGCCTATCATTGCATTTACAGAGTCAATGCAAGGCAGTTTTCTACCTGTACATTGCATGTCATCCGCTAATTTTCTTCTGAGCTGTACCCAATTCAGCCTCCTCACACTCCCTTTTTTTTCTTTTCTGCATGTTCTAGCCTGTGATAATTCACCTTAATACCCTGTTCTCTGTTTGCAGGAGTACACCATGGAAAATTTAAATGGTAATGCCCCAGGGGTCAATAGTCTCCGTCCAGGAGAACTATTTGACGTTGAGCTGTCCAAAAAAGACAGCAGCCTGGGCATAAGTGTCACGGTACTGTTCGGCAAGGTTTTCACCCTCTCTTTGTTTTGCCCCCTTTCCCCTCCTCATCTTGTCGCTGTCATCCGTTTGTGTTTATATGTTGTTTGGTGTGGTTTGCTTTCCTAACGCTGTATGTCGGTCGTCAAATTTGGAATCTCTTTTGGGACTACTCACCTTCTCGCTCTCTTTGCATGCTACATTTATTTAATTTTAATCAAAACAGCTTTTTTTAATGTTATGTCATACAGTAGTTATAACTTTAGTGCCAGAAACATTTCAAACAGAACTCATGAATGACCTTTCCACAGGACACCTTTTAAGTTGGTTGACTAATATAATTTCCCTCTCAGGAATTTTAAACACTTATTAATTAGCATGGGTTCATTTACTCCTCAGGCACAATTAACACTTAATACCAAATCAGTTGAGTGTGTGTTTTTAAAGCAAGGTTGCTGTCATATAAGTTTGGAATAATACTTGATTGAGCATTGGTTTGTTTTTAGTAATATTTACATTGAATTAACCATTACATTCACTTATTAATACTGAACCTGATATTGAGACTCATCGTAACCAAATGGGCAATGAATTCACATCATATCTGATCATTTAGATTTAACCTCAGTTATTTTGTCAATAACATCACCGTGGAGGATTTTTAAACTAAACAACTAAATCATGACTCATGATGACTATGATAAATGCTTTATTCCTTGCACTGTTTGCATAAGGAATAGTCTGATAAATGAAAAAAACATAACTTGAAATACAAAAAGTAATTTTGAGGATGAATTGATAAAAATGAACGGGAACAAATTAACTTCTTACTTTCTCATTCAATTTTCAGCAATGTTTTGAGGCATCATGTCACGACTGACAATGATTTCACAACACTTGAACACAGCATACATGTTCACACCTACAGGTGGAATAGTCAGGCACAGTAAACAACTGCTAAAAACCTAAATACATACAAATCCATCCTGCTTAGGTGGGTTTCACCACTTGCAACACTAAACAATAGCAGTACACTTTTGGGTGTGGCAGAAATGACAACACCAACTCTAAAGCTAAATCTGAGCCAGTTATTTTGCAATCTTCTACTTCTAAATCTTCCAAGCCTGACTCTCCTCTTCGTACATCTACTTACAGGTTTTATTGACAGGGTGTTATTATGTAGTCAGTGTGATATGTTATGTCACCATACTGTTATATTAACTTGTAGGGAAGGTTGGGAGTTTACAGTATGAATAAAGCATTTATCATGTTGAAGTTCATTTGAAAATGAAATGGAAAAAAACCCTCCACACCTACCATCAACCCCCATACACCCATGCACCATTTTCTTTTTTGGCTAATTATACTAAGAGGCGTTTTCATTTCTAAGGGGGGAGTCAACACAACCGTTCGTCATGGAGGCATCTATGTTAAAGCCATCATACCAAAAGGAGCTGCTGAGCTGGATGGAAGGATACAGAAAGGTATTAGCCTAAATACTCATTTTACAAGTAATGATGTATGACAGAAAAACTGAATTATACATTACTATTAGATTTTGAATCAATCATTTTATTTACTTTATTTGATATTTTAACCACTCTTTGTCATATCCTCAGGGGATCGTGTGGTGGCCGTCAATGGAAAGAGCCTGGAGGGCGCCACTCATCAGCAAGCAGTGGATGTTCTCAGAGACACTGGGCAGGTGAGGGATGACATTTACCACAAGCACCCTGCTGACAAGCTGTTTAGTTGCATCCCAGCTGGCCAGTAACACTCGGTTTTCATCACATCCTCCTGCAGACAGTGCACTTGTTGCTGGAGAAGGGTCATCCGCCTGCAGACAGTGTCCACGCTCCCCTCACACCTCAGAGCACCCCGCCGTGTGCTGACAGGGACCAAAAACAGATGAAGAGCAAAGAGCAGCCACTTCAGGTCAAAGACAAACCAGAGTACAGCTTTCTAACAAAAGGTGAGGCAACAAGTAGGAAATCTCAAGCAGTGTGATATATATATATATTTTTTTTTTTTTGTTTGTTTTTTAAGTAACAAAAACTTTTGCTGTTGTTAGTACACCTCAGCAGCCATCAGTTTTCAGCTTATGTGTATATTTTATTTTAGTGTAAAACATCTGTTTCCCTAGAGTACATCCAGTACCATACAAATGTTTAGAGTCCACGAGGATGGTAATGAAAGTAGGAAAACACTGTGATTATTTAGGGCGTATAATTCTTAACAGTGTTACACTAAACCCTGTTGTTCTCTCTAAACAAAGTAACTTGCTGTTGGTAATCTTATTTGCAAGAAAACGAGCATGTGTGTACAACCCATTAGCTGCACACTGCTGCTAATTTAGAGCTCAGTGGCTGGCGTGGCTGTAGAAAACCCTGGTACTGCTTTACTGGAACTAGACATGTTTGTTTTGTCTAACTGCTCATTGATGTAAAGCTACAGGATGTACTCGTGTCTGGTTAATCCACTGTCTCCTCCTTAAACACAGTTATCCCAATGTATAGTTTAAGCAACATCTATGATTGACTATATATAACATTTTCTTTATTTCTGAATTCGTATTTTATTCAGTGAGGGGTTGCCTCCACTTGATTACACTGATATGGTGGAAACTCTTCAAAAAGGATCATCAGTGACTGTCAGTGTTATTTTGTTGATCCTGCTTATTTATGAAACACCAAAAGACAGAATGGCAAATCTAGGAATAGTGGTCAGAAGGAGCATCTGTTTCTCTAGAAAGGATGATACATTCATTCCTTCTTTGTATGTTTCAGAGATATGTTGGAGTTGTACGCTCTGCAGGGAGTTACCAAGTTTGCATGAATACTAGAATTGGATTACTGTGAATAACCAGACTACCAGACTGATGTAATAGACTGAGAGAAGCATTTACATGGTACAGTAACTTGATTTCCTCAGTCACCCAAGTGATTTGTTTCCTAATTGGGTTTGTGTCTGGAAGGATATGTTAAGCCTTCAGGAAAACATTGGCACCATGTCAGTGTGCTTAGAGGTGTTTTTGAGTTTTGGTGACTCTTTCTTTGGAAAATTATGAACTTATTATTTCTCCTATCATCAAATCTGGAGCTCAGACAGGAGCTGATCTGCCCCCTCAAGTCCAGTATCTCTGATTAGTCATATTGGTTGTAGTACCAATAACATCATGAGTATCAGTAGTAAATCCTTTATGGGCGTATATTTTGTCACAGATCCTTCATGTACGCACATCACATACTGGTAACTTAAGAGTGTCCAGTTCACTGTACCTGCATGTGCCTGTCCCCCACAGATAATGTGTTTGAGGTGTGTCTACTGAAGAACACATCAGGGCTGGGCTTCAGTTTCAGTCGAGAGGAGAACATCCCTGATGAGCCCCACGGATCCAGCATGGTGCGAGTTAAAAAACTATTTCCTGGCCAACCAGCAGCAGAGAGCGGTCGCATCAACGTGGGTGACGTCATCCTGCGGGTCAATCAGACCTCCCTCAAAGGACTCTCGCAACATGTACGGAAAATATATATCTTTTCGTGCTTTGCCTCAATGTGATAGAAATAATCAATCAAATCAGAATGTCGTTGGTTACCATCATTTATTTGTAATTGTGTGTTTTCTCTCTTGTGTGCACATAGGAGGTGATATCAGCCTTGCGAGGAACAGGACAGGAGGTGACTTTGCTCCTCTGTAGACCTGAACATGGCATTCTTCCTGAGATGGACGCTACAGCTTTGGTGGGAATCTCTAATAACAATACTCTTACTGCAAATAATTCTCTTTTTGGGAATTTTTAAGAACCGTTTATAATTTTTACTTCTTCCCAGACACCCATGTCATCGCCCAGAAAGGAGCCAGTGACCCAGGCAGAGACTGGCAAGAAGAGTCAGGGCGCAGTGGAGGATGCCCTGGAGAGGCTGCTTCTCAAAACCCCCGGCCGACACAACAGCTACAGCGACAGTACTGATGGAGATGAGGAGGTTGAGGAAGCCTTCAGCCCCAGCACCTTGGAGCACAGCAGACAGAACTGGGAGCGGAGTGTCTACCAGACCCCCAGTAGCAACCTGGGACTGGGACGCTATGACAGCACCGGTCAGCTGGACGACACCATGAACTTAGCCTTCTACTCCCCGAACCTGTCGATGACAAGATCGGACCTCAGCAAGAGGTACCCGATCAGAGTGAAAATAATATCATATCATCTGCATTACAGATGTTCTGTCATCTTTTATCTCATATAATCTTTTCTTTTTCAATGTTTGGACAGGTGTCCTTCATCCCCCATGAATCTGGAAACATCCCCTCTGCCTATGGTGTCTTCCCACACTGCCCCGAGCCCAGACCCCCTGCCTCCTCCTCTGCCTCTGCCCTTAAACCTCACCATGTCTGGCAACGGACAGGATATAGAGGAACTTGTCCCGGTAAGCACTTAGGAATTTCTCAGGATGAAAAATGTAGTGATCTGAAAGTTTCCACATTTTAAATAAAGGAATACCACTAAAATGTGTATCTAAATTTTGAAGAGTTATTCAGGTAGTATGAATACTAGAATAGCAATTCCTGTAACTGAGATTCTTGTCTGTTGTTAGGAAGTAGAGCTAAAGATCTCCTTATTGAAGTCTGAAAAAGGCAGCCTTGGCTTCACCCTCACCAAAGGTAATGATCATGGATGTTACATCCATGACATCGTCCAGGATCCAGCCAAAGGAGATGGAAGGCTCAGGCCCGGAGACAGAATGATCATGGTGCGAATTTATCCCAAATCCCTTATTCTACTTACAGCCTGAGTCTTTGGTGTATTCATTCTAGCCAAAGAGTGATTGTGCTTCAAAGTGTATATTTTCTATGTCCAGGTGAACAGCACAGATGTGACCAATATGGGCCACACCGAGGTAGTCAATCTTGTGCGAGCGGCCCCCCGGATGGTTGACTTGGTGGTAGGGAGGGTCCTGGAGGCTCCCAAGCCCTCCATAGAAGCCCACCTGCTACCTGACATCTCTTTCAAGGGCAACCAAGAACCACTGGGTAAGAAAGAGCCCTCACTAACAAGAGTAAAAAATCCCTGGTATGCCTGAAAATCACTGTCCACCTGCCTTGTAATCCCTTCCAGATGTTTCATTTACACCTAAAGTCAAATATAAACAGTTTTATTCTGTCTTCAATCCCCAGGTTTGTTGTTGGACGGTGGTAGTGACAGCATGTATGGAGTCTTGTTCGTGAAAGACATCCTGCCAGAATCACTGGCCTCTGAGGAAGGCAGTCTGAAACCACTTGACCTAATCCACTACATCAATGGCGCTCCCACTCAGGAACTTACCCTCAGTGAGAACACCCGACTCCTGGAGCTCTCCCTCGACGACCTGACTCTCAAGGCCACAAGGTAGTCTGCACTAACAAAGAATCATATGCATATCCTGTTGGTCTTTTCTCCCAGTGGCCTTACAGAAGGTTATTTTTAGCTTGACATGTGTGTAATAATTTCAATAAATTAATTTTTCTTCTTTTTTTTCTCTGGCTCAAAGGGACGGGAAGCCGGTTTTTCCGGGACAGAAAAGTGTCTCTTTTCTTAACAACAACATTAGCCCCAAGGTTTCATCCAGCATCAATGGTATGTTTTAGATCTTAGGTGTGCCACTTGTGAAAATGTTTATTATACCTACCATGTTGCTTATTATTGTCCTGACACTGTCGTACTGCTTAACATTCATGCTTCCATTTGTGTTCTGTTTAAGGGTTTCTTAAAGGAGATGATTCAAGAGGTACAGAGTGTCTTGCAGCACTTTGTCCTTTAGAGGTAGGTTAAGAAATAAATACATGCTTATTTTCATGCTCTAGATTTCTTTTTGTGCTCTATAATCCAAGGTGAACCTGCATTAATATTCCCACCATTTAACAGCAGGTGGATACTTTGGTTGTAAATAAATTTGGGATAGTTGTTTATAAATCATATGTGAGTTAATGGAGGAGTAGTGAGAAAGGGGTAGGAATTGTGTATACTCCTTCCTACTCCTTTTCAAATATTTTATTTTTTGTTTCGCTTATCCTCTTGATCTGTTTTTATTCTCATGTTCGAAATAAATAAATTCAAACTTATTCAAATTTTCTGCATTGAAATTTCAAGTAAACACTTTGTTTGTCATCGGCAAAGATGAATACATGTAGGTTGAGATGTGCATCTGTACAGGAGTATTCTTGTAATGATATTGTCATCATCATCAGCTCATGTCTGATTAGCGCTTAGTTTCTAATCGAGAATTAAAGGTGACACACATTTGTTTTTTGTTGAATATGCAGGAGGAGATCATAGAGCTGGATCTAGAGAAGCCCCAGTCAGGGGGCCTGGGTTTCTCAGTGATTGGAGGGGAGAGGGGCATCTTTGTCAAGTCTATAACACCAAGAGGAATAGCAGAGTCCACAGGCAAGCTGCAAGTGGGAGACAGGCTATTGAAAGTGAGTAATGAGTGCCATTTACATTTCGGGCAGACGTTGTGCTTACTATAATATATGTACTTGGTTGTTCTTCCATATGAAAGTAGAACAATGTTAAATTTAGCAACCAGTTTTTTCGAACATTAATTATGTTTTGTTTTCATTGATTGATCGAGTCCATTAGCAAATTATTTCTCACTAGAACAACTAATAATATTATGTAGTCCATTAAAACTCAACCTATTCCACTAGTAGAGGAAACAAAAATGTTTTTGACTGAATAGGCTGTGTATATAACCTGTAACACAATCTGTACACAGCAATCCTGACGCTGTTGTCTTTTTCTTATAGGTGAACGAAGAACTAATGACGGGCGTGTCCCACACCAAAGCTGTCACCACCATCCGTAAAGCTAAAGGCCTGGTACACCTTATAGTGTCCAGACCCCCAGACCAGAACCCCAGCACATACCTGGCCTATCTGCCCATCAACACTGACAAGTGCAATGGGAACACAGGTACAAGCATTTATGGTATTGATATGTATATTTTTTGCTTTTTCATTCATAAAGGACTACCTTTGCTCTATTTGGCATACAAGTGTGATTAGTAATAATTATACATTTCACTCAAACAATCCACTTTATTTCCAGATCTGAGTGAGGACAGTGGAGTGAAGACTAAGCTGAATGATGAGCAGAAGTCTGGCAGCTTCCCTTTCATACCACCAATAGGTATAACATAGAGGCTGCAAAATGTGCTGAAAATCTCAAAGGGACAATGTTAGTGTGTCAAAGAATTAGCATGAATGCAGTGAAAACAAAACAACTTAATTTGTTCATTGTAAATCATGTGTAACAGACTATGAAGACGGTCCACTGGAGCAGCAAAGAGAGACGGAGCAGAGCGCAGAGCTCTCAGAGGACACAGACTGTGATGGCTCTTCTTTACCCGAAGACTCCCCTGAGGTACAAATAAAACCCTCCACACTCGATAAAAACATGGAAAGTATGTGGTGGTTATACCTGACTTTTTTTTGTTACGTTTTGTTGTGTTTCTTTCATAATTAGAGTTCTCGGAAAGTGGAATGGCAGGAAGAGAATGTGGATGATCCCAGAAATGAAAAGTAAGATTTTTCTTTTGGAATATACACCTACAGTATTACGATTAGGATTGCAAATACATTCATATCTAATCTCTGTTCATTTGAAATCATCAGTTATCTGCAAATGAGCGCCGGACAGCCAGAGGAGGATGAAATCACATGGGGAAGTGATGAACTGCCTATTGAAAACATGAACTCCAAATCAAGAGATGGTAAGACTGAAGTTCTACTATGTTATATTTGCAATTGGACTGTAGATTCTGAGGTTTAATTAGTTAATGAGAGCAGAGATGATGGAGTCTAAACAAAAAGGAAGTTATAGATCACAGTCCATCTTTTCATTCTTAGTCAAGCAATCAAGCTTCATTTGTGGCTTGACTTAAAAAATTCAGAATTTATGTTTGTAGTTCTGCTCAAAATGTTTTGTTCCTTCATTTTGTTTTCCTCCAGATGGGCCAATCATCACAGAGGATGAGCTGACCTCTTTGCCCCTCGTCAAGGTGGTCCCTGATGGCCAGTACACAGGACCGAAGCTTAACACCGTGGTACGCATGATGAGGGGGCTTCTGGAGCAGAAAGTCCCTCTGCAGGAGTTTGAAGTAAGAGTCTCTCTTCTCAGGCCACTTTAAATTTTAAAATGCTGGTTCAAAAATTCATTTGATATAACATCTGTTTTCCTCCCTGGCAGAATCTACAAAATCTCCAGCCGCTGGACGACTGTTTAATAGGTCAGACAAAGGAGAACAAGAAGAAGAACCGCTACAAGAATATTGTTCCCTGTAAGAAAAGTTACAAATGTGTCACAGCAGGAAACTTAGAGATGGCTTTCTACTAATTCCAAATTACTACAATTATTGTGATTTCTAAATTTTGAGCATAGATTTTCTCCTTTTTTAATTTTTCTGATATCTGTAGATCTTCTTTTTGACACTTGGGAATCATTTTTTGCCATTTTATAGACAAAATGATTAATCAAAAAGTGTTTGAATAATCGATAATTGTAATAATCGTTAGCTACATAAGAGTTGAAACAGGTTTTGTATGCACATGCTTTTTCTAGTTGACACAACTCGAGTGGTGCTTGGCAAAGACGGAGGCTACATCAATGCCAACTTCATCAAGATGTCAGTGAAGGATGAGAACTTCATGTACATCGCCTGTCAGGGACCTTTACCGACCACTCTGGGTGACTTCTGGCAAATGGTCTGGGAGCAGAAGTCTAATGTGATCGCCATGATGACACAGGAAGTGGAGGGAGGCAAAGTGAAATGTCAGCGGTACTGGCCAGACACACCGAAGACAGCAGAGATGGTGGATGACAGGTTACAGATCACGCTGATTAAAGACCAGTATCTGGACAACTTTGTCATCCGACTCATCGAGGTCAAAGACGTACAGGTGAATTTGATTAAAGATTCCATGCTCATTTTGTAATGATATGTAAAGGTTTTACACACCGTGTTACGGGCAAATTAACATGGCAATTTCGTTATCTTCAGACCAATGAAATCCAACATGTAACTCATCTGAATTATACGGGATGGCCTGACCATGGGACGCCCACACAGCCAGAACAGCTGCTTACATTCATTTCCTATATGAGGCACGTTCATCGATCAGGACCTATAATCACACACTGCAGTGCAGGCATCGGTCGTTCAGGAACCCTCATCTGTATAGACGTGGTTCTGGGTCTTATCAGTAAAGATGCTGATGTAAGTATGACACTCTTTACGTTATCTTAAATATTGTTTACATGTAAGCTTCTGCTGAATCATTAGGATTTTGTTCAGAATGATCATGCTCTAACTAACATTCTGTTTTTTGTAGTTTGATATTTCAGATGTCGTAAGAAACATGAGACTTCAGAGACAGGGAATGGTCCAGACGGAGGTAACTTTTAAAGTTTTCTTTTAATATTAAAGAAAAAGTTCACAATTTTTCCTTATTCCTCCTGCTCATACTGATCATCAGACGATCCCCTCAAAAAGCACGTTCAGTGTGAGTGATGGGAGGGCAAAGTCCACAGTCCTCGTTTTGAGTAAAACTGTATTTAAAAGTTTATTTTAAGATCATGAGGATTCCTAGTTATTCAAATAATTTGGATATATTTTACAGTTACAGTCTGTTTAGTAGGAAATTTCATCTTTGTGACCCAACGGACACTGGTTTTTCCTGTTCAGCTAGAGGGGAACAATCATAAGGGAAGAGGGAATTTTGCACTATGACTAACTGTGAAAGATATCTACCTGATTTGACTCTTGATTTGACTACTGAAGCCTCACATTAGTCTCCAATGCTAATAAGTTCATTATGAAGGGATCTCTCAATGGTCATTTGGGCACCTGACTATTGTGAAAAAGACATAAAAAACTGAATCAATCCTTTAACTAACTTATATCTGAACACATTAAACTCAGCATCCCTTTGGTGAAATTTATTTTTTCACACAATTTCCTTCTTTTTTTCAGGATCAATATATTTTCTGCTATCAAGTGATCCTCTACGTCCTCAGATGCCTTCAAGCAGAGGAGAACATCTCGGGATAGTAGAAACCACATATCGCGTTCACGTAGAGGCTGGATGACTGTTTCAAAAAGAGCAAAACAAATGGAGGAGAGTTGACAGGCAGAACTTGCCAAATTACTCTAATATGTTTTTATGCCTTAAATATTCAGCTCCTTCAGAGTAAATCATTTTAAAGAAGTCTATATTTTTATTGTTTGCTTTTTTGAGTTCACTTTCTTTGGCTGCTACTCGCTTTTAATGCATTCATGAGAACTGCTGATTGTATTTCTTATTGTCACCTACAAGAGAACACTAATGTTTTATTTTCCAGATTCTTGGATATTTTAAAATTATTATGAAATGATCAATGATTTCATATTTTATGTGGAACAAAATTGTACTTGTCTATTTTGAATCTTGTTTTGATGCTGGAACATGCCTTGACAGAATACTATGTCAGTATTTGCTTTGTAAATCTATTATACAGTAATTGCTCACTGCCTGAGGTAAATGAAATTAAAAGTGTACATATTCATCTCCTGAAAATTAAACTGGACACATTTTAAATGTAAAGGAACCTTTTTTTTATTATATGAATCAAACCTTTTTTTGTCATTTCGGTGCATATCGCCTTTAAACTTCTGAAAATGTCAAAACTTGTCTGTTAGAATTCATGCTGTGTAAAAAGCTTGCAATCAGTCTGAACTTTTCCAAGCTTGTTGAATTAGAAAACCACTGATATGTATGAATGAGTGATGATGACTAAGAATGGGAAGGAGTAGGATACTCTACAAGCAACAGTTTGTGAATAGAAACTTTGTTCCCTGAAAGAGAAAAGCAGCAACTTTATACAGCTGTAGAAGATTTGATACTGGACTGGAAAGAGTACACAATGAGAAAAAGGCCACTGTTACTTCACTTGAAAATGACTACATAGGCCTACACACCGCAGAAGTTGCTGCATTTACAATATAATGCAAATCCATGGAATTATTAAGCTTATAATGTTACATATTTTGTTCTGCATTATATTTAAATATGTTTGGAACCAGACGACCACGATCTCTGGCATTATATTCACCCACACTTTGTCTCCCCAAAGATTGAACATTAGATTCAGTTGTATTTATTGCCTAACTATTACATTTGAATGAATATTGTAGAGGTATTTCTGTCTTTATCCGCTGTATGTATTCATTTCGTATAACAACCCTAGATTAGCTATCTGCTGAAACTGTACAGTATTTGGCTGCATATGTAGCAGAGAGCAGCAGGTGTGGCAGCAGGCAGGTTGTTACACCATGTTTCACCACCGTGTGGTGCCAAAATTCATCTTCTCATCAGTGTGAAGTTGTTCTGGAAACACAACCATGTGTTTAAACATATTTAATGGTAGCTTTGGAACTTACCGGCTTTTCTGTTTCCCAGGTTAGATCAAATAAAAGTTCATATTGCTCAATATGTTGGATAGAAAGTTTTTTTCTTGAGATATTTGCAGGCCTGCTTTGATACAGAAGAAGTAGTATAGTTCCCTAAGTGGGTGCTGAAAGAGTGACTATATTTAAAAAAAAAAAAAAAAAAAAAGTGCTCTCTCTTCAACTGAAATTTCTTCCACCTTTTTCCTTTAGCTTATGTTCTTGTACACCTTAAATATAAGTTAGTTTTTATTTAGAAGAAAATTAAAGACATGTTACATAGCCTAATATAAAACTGCCCAAACCATAAAACAGCTATGTAGCCTACATATGTGAATATATATATAAATGTCTTAACATTTTAATCAAAACTGAACTAAAATAAAGCATATTTAACTATATTAGTTATATTGGTAATATCTATAATAAGAGACTTGGCAAATCTGGACTAGATTAACATGGATACTCCAGAGACTGTTTATAACACAGTTACAGATCGAGGGGTAGTAAGGTGAATGTTTGCAGGTAGGTGGGACGTGGGAGGTCATGTGCTTGATAGATAAGATCACAATGTGGGCACCTGGCCATGGATACGTTTTAGTGCATCTGCTGAAATGCATGTTGACAGCTAATTTAGGGCAGGGACAAATTTCCAGTGCCAGTAGAAGTGGTAGTCATTTGTTCATTGGGGCCATATGCAGTGTTAAACATAAATGTTAGGATTTGATACACCAGAGTTAGTTTATAGATAGCCTAATTTTCATCTGCAGTCCCTTCAGTAGATATTAAAACACAATAACAAACAGTACAAAGCAAAAACACACTGTACACATATAAAATGCACTGGCCTCTCTCATTGTTAAATTAAAAGTATAGAAAAAGTTCCAAATGCGGAAGATTTGGATACTTTGGTCCTTTAAAGCCACGACAGAAACTATCCAAAGACCGGATGTGACGTGTTTTCTTTTCCCCACCCGCATTCTAAGAAGACCCGCCCTACTCAGTATCTGATTGGCTCTCACTTCGCTGTTTACCTGGCGGTCTAGCCAATCAGAGTCAGAGTAGAGCGAGTTTTTCGCGGAATGCGGGTAGGAAAAAGCAAACGCGGACGTGACGTAAGGTCAGGGCATCCCACACTGTAAACTGTAATGGCAGCGTGCACACTGGCCACGCTTGCTTTGTAAAAAAAAGGAAATTATCTTTAATTTTTTTTACTACGCATCCGTAAAATAAACTGCTAACATGTCGGGGCGACATAACAACAAACTGCCTAATAATTTGCCACAACTGCAGAATCTCATCAAGAGAGATCCACAGTCATACGTGGATGAGGTAAGTGTTGAATGCTAAAGTTATTAGCCGCTAATTGTGCTCACGAGTACTGTCAATATAGAGGAGTAATGAATCACTGTCTGTATCTTTGAACAGTTTCAGCAGCAGTACCGGCACTACCAGTCCAATGTACAGATCTTCAAACTGCAGCCTGACAAACCCAACAAGGAGCTAGCAGAACTTGTCATGTTCCTTGCTCAGGTAATAACAAGCATGTTCTATGTTTGTATCTGCTGAGCCTGTCTAATGTTGATGAGTACTATGTAGCAAGTATTTTTAAATGGATTCATATTTATTTTCAAGGGTCCTATACCCAAATACTAAAGGAGAGGTTAAATCTGTCTTAAAACAAGAGTCAGGTGTCCACATGAACACTGAAAGAGGTTCATTCCTCTTGGTTTATACTGGACAATAAGATTTCCTTCAAATGTGCTTTAAATGTAAGTGATGGAGTCCAAACTCAAATGTGTGTCTGAAGTCTGAAGCTTATGTGAGGCTGAAGTTTCATATCGGAATCAGAACCAGGTTTGTTGCCAAGTCTTGTATGTAAACGTTCATTCATCTGTCATATTAAACAGAATGGGATGTACAGTACAGCACATAGTTTCAGGGCAAAACTTCACTCTAAGATCATGATCAAATGGACAGTAGAAAATAAGATTCTCAACCTCATTCAGAATACACAGGTTACAACCTCCATCCTCCTCTGGGACTGAATGGAAGTGTCCAATTTCCAAAGTAAAGGCAGGATACCAGATCTGAACTGAGCAAAAATATATATCTAAGCTCTCTAAACTGAATTTTGATGGGACATTTGAGAAATTTGAACAATCCTTATAAAAGCTTTGTTGAGGTAGTCTATTGACAGGCATGTTGATTGACCTATTCCACAGATTTAACATATCACCCTTTCACCAAACCTTACAAGGCTCTCATCCTAATATCACCATGTACCAATACTTTTTATGTGTGCCATCTATATGTTGTGTTGTTAAAACTCTTCTCTGTCCTACAGGTTGGTCACTGCTACCTACAGCAGCTGTCCTCCTTCCCCCAAGAGCTGTGTGAGTTATTAATGAGTCACCACACAGTCATAGAGCCGGACCTCAGAATGGTAAGAATGGCCTCATACCTGTCAGAACAAGAACTGCTAGTTTATTGAAGTCATTGATCATAAATGTGACTACTGTCCAATTTCCCTATCCTTGTCAGACTTTGTGCAAAGCTCTGATTCTTCTGAGGAATAAAGATCTGATCGACCCCACCTGCCTCCTGGAGCTCTTCTTTGAGCTTCTGCGATGTCATGACAAACTGCTCAGAAAGGTTAGCGCGCTCAGCCCTGACATAAAATATCTACTTTTTTTTTTTTAATAACCTATGCTTTACCCCAGCCACCATGCAGTCATTCTGTCTGTTCTGTCTGATTTTGTTGTTTGCTGCCTCAGTAGCTGGTTAACATTTGTTTTTTCTCTCTCCGCAGACACTGTACACACACATTGTATCAGATATCAAAAACATCAATGCTAAGCACAAAAACAACAAGGTTAACACGGTAAGTACATCCATATACACGATTATTAAAGGTGCAGGGTGTAAAATGTAGTGGCATCTAAAGTTAAAAACGACTCGGCAGAAATGTAATATAATATTCATAAGTATGTTTTAATTACTGAAAATAAGAATCATGTTTTCGTTAGCTTAGAATGAGCCCTTTATATCTACATAGGGAGTAGGGTCCTCTTCCATGATGCCCACCATGTTGCACCGCCATGTTCCTACAGTAGCCCAGAACAGACAAATCAAACCTGGCTATAGAGAGGGTCTTTTTAGTTTTCTGCAAGTTTCACAGCTTCTGTAGGTTCTTCTACACCTTCTGATCAGGGGTAGAGGGGTATTTAGTTGGTTTGCCTCTAGATGTCACTAAATCCAGCATACTGTTCCTTGAAGTACTTCACATTTGAGTCTCTATGTGAATACAGCAGCTTTAAATTGTCGCCACTCACTCTGTGTTTTGTTACGTTGTGTGTTTCAGACATTGCAGAACTTCATGTACACCATGCTGAGAGACAGTAATCCCATTGCAGCAAAAATATCTTTAGATGTGATGGTGGAGCTGTACAAGAGGAACATCTGGTGGGTGTCATGATTTATACTTTTTTTTGACTTAATGAATTAGTAGAGGTCTTATTTTGAAATCTGGTTGTCTTTTTGTCTGTGTCACAGGAATGACCCCAAAACAGTTAATGTCATTACAACAGCATGTTTCTCCAAGGTGACAAAGGTATGTTTTTTTCCCCTGTTTGACAGCCATGCTTTACAGCCATGCCTTACTTAATTTGTTGCATAAATGGAAAACCTGTGCATCATCACCTGCGTTATTCCCTGTGTAGATCCTTGTTGCCGGTCTGAAATTCTTCCTGGGCAAAGATGAAGATGAGAAGAACGAGAGTGATTCAGAATCAGAGGCAAGTACCAAAGATAAAGGAAAGGTTTAAAGTAAAGCTTTAAGTAGTAAGTAAACAAGTGTGGTGTAGATTTGAGCTTTTTTTTAAATTAAGAATCATTCTTATCTTCCAGGCGGAGGGACCATCATCTCGGGACCTGATGGTGAGATACTCCACAGGCAAGAAAACCACCAAAAACAAGAAGAAGATGGAGAAAGCAATGAAAGTCCTCAAGGTACCGCTATGATGGAGACGGGATTTGTATTATTACATTTAGGTTCAGATGAGTTTATCATTCTCACTTTCTGTACTCGTGATCTCTCTGTGCAGAAACACAAGAAAAAGAAGAAGGTGGAAGTATTCAATTTCTCAGCCATTCACCTCATTCATGATCCTCAAGGTAGGCTTCCTCATCTTCTCCATAGCAACTGCAGCAGACATAGTTTATCCAAGGCTATTTGTATCAAACTACTCAACAGACTGTTTAATATATATATATATATTGTCTTTAGATTTCTCAGAGAAACTCTTGAAGCAGTTGGAAGACTCTAAAGAGCGCTTCGAGGTGAAGATTATGCTGATGGAGCTCTTATCCAGACTGGTTGGAATCCATGAGGTAAGTGATGTGACGCTGAACGGTGGTTGAGCATAATGGCAGATGAAAGTGCCCTAGTAAAAATTGATGACTCAGTGAAGCCACATATTCAAAATAGACAGATTCAAAAAATAACGCAGGAGGCTATGCAGCAAATAAAATGTGTAAATACTTTTATCCAACACAGCCTTTGGAAATGTTAAGAAGTTATGGTAGTTTTTAGATTTATTTCAACTTTACAATGAACTATATGCTGTCATTTCTACCAGATAATGATATGCAGGCATGGATGCCTAATGTAAAGAGTCCTGCCATGAAGTTTGCATATATTTAATATGAACACAGCATAAATGGAATATTTTCAATTTGAGGGAATTAAGTATTTTATTCTTTTTCTTCAGCTCTTCCTCTTCAATTTTTATCCATTCATCCAGAGGTTTCTTCAGCCCCATCAAAGAGGTAAACATAACTCATTTGTTGAGTCTTTTTACTTTAGCTTTAATTGCACATTTCTGACAATCTGTTGTCTTTGTAGAAGTGACAAAGATTCTCCTGTGTGCTGCCCAGTCTTCCCATCAGCTCGTCCCCCCTGAGGTACAGTACAAGCAACCGATTTTACTCCAGAAGAACACAGGACATTCACTATAACACTATTAACACTCTACATTCCCACTCACGTAGGTCATTGAACCTGTGATCATGACCATTGCCAACAACTTTGTGACGGACAGAAACTCCGGGGAGGTCATGACAGTCGGGTAAGTCGTTTTTGTGGTCTGCTTTCTGGTTGCAGTTAATATGGAGTAAAATGTTCAAACCAAATATGTGGTTAAATATATTATATGTAGTAAGTTTAACCTCTCCTTGTACTTCAGTATCAATGCCATCAAGGAGGTGGCAGCCCGCTGTCCGCTCGCCATTAATGAAGACTTGCTGCAGGACCTGGCCCAGTACAAGATCCACAAAGACAAGAGTAAGTGACTACCAGTCTGTTTGTTTTTTACATCTGTACTGTTACCACTATGCTGAATGCCCCTATTAACTGAAACATGCATGTATGTATGTTCACTCACAACAAGCATGTGTCTGTATTTACCTCAGATGTGATGATGTCTGCCAGGGGTCTGATCCAGCTGTTCAGGAACCTTAATCCACAGATGCTACATAAGAGAGACAGGGTAAGCTTTTTAACTTTTTAAAACCTGAAAGGATATCTATATAAAAACAGTTATAATCCCACAGAGGTGTTGCATGGTTTAGAGCAGGGGTGTCAAACTCATTTTCATTCAAGGGCCACATTCAGCCCAATTTGATCTGATGTGGGCTGGGATCATTAAAAAGATGGAAGGAAGGAAGGAAGGAAGGAAGGAAGGAAGGAAGGAAGGAAGGAAAAGAAGACAGGAAGAAAAAATGGAAGAAAGGGAAGAAAGACAGGTGGATGGAAAAAAGAGAAGGAAGGAAGTAGGAAATGAAGACGCAAATATGGAAGGAAGGAAGTAAGGAAGGACAGATGGAAGAAAAGAAGGAGAGAAGACAGGAACGAAAGATGGAAGGAAGTAGGAAAAGAAGACAGGATGGAAATATGGAAGGAAGGAATGAAAAAAGAAATAAGGAAAAAAGACAGGAAGGAAGGAAAGAAGGAAGACATGAAGGAAAGTGGGCCGGATTGGACCCCTTGGCGGGCCAGTTCTGGCCCACGGACCGCATGTTTGACACCCCTGGTTTAGAGCTTTGTCTAAAGAGGAGATCCTAATAAATGATGTAGTTACAGAAGCAGAAATAAACAAAGGAGAGACGTGGCAATAGATTGAAAAAATACAATACGAACAAAGCATCACATAAAATGTCACTAATGTAAACTCTGCCTCTTTGTGTTCAGGGAAGACCTACAGAGGCATCAGCAGAGGCCAAGATCAAAGACTACGGCGAGCTGGAGGCTAAAGACTATATCCCTGGAGCTGAAGTGCTGGAGGAGGAGAAGGAAGAAGGAGAGGAGGACGAAGGTCAGCAGTTATTGATGGGATCACAGTGGCTAAAACAGTCTGTGCTTATAGAGATTATAGATTATCAATAATAGGTTAATATGCATGTTTTTCACTACAGACGGCTGGGAGAGTGCCAGTATTGGTGATGAAGATGAGGATGGGGAGTGGGTGGATGTTCACCACTCATCTGATGAGGACACAGGAGAAGTGGTGAGAATAAAAATATGCACAGCTTGATACATTTCACAAGGTTAAATTATGTGTTGTAACTTTACTTTAATTTTTGTGTGTGTGTGTGTGTGTGTGTGTGTGTGTGTGTGTGTGTGTGTGTGTGTGTGTGTGTGTGTGTGTGTGTGTGTGTGTGTGTGTTTAAGGCGGAAAAGCTTCAGAGTATACCACTTGAGGAAAGGCAAGCCAAGGCAGCAGCGGTCAGCGGCAGCAGGCTCCTCACACAGGATGAATTTAAGAAGATCCGTCTGGCCCAGATGGCGAAGGAGGTCAACGCTAAACCAGGAAAGGGCCAGAAGAGGAAGATAGTGGACAGTGATGACGAGGGTGACAACAGGTTAGAAAGCAGTGTGAACCAAGACTGTAAAGCATTACATCATTTACAAGATTAATTTACCCTTTTGTATGAAATAGTTTTACACTCAGGTTGTAGATTTCTTGGAATCAGAAAGTAATCACTGTGATTTTTAATTCCTTGAGAGAGAGATGATCATACTGAGGATTTTGTATGTTTTCTTTTTCAAACCTTTCAGAGGGGAGCTGCTGACCTTGAGACATATTGAGAAATTACACAAGAAACCAAAAGAAGACAAGGAAACACGACTGGCAACAGCAATGGTACGACCTTAATGCCAACTGTAGATTTGATTTAAATCATTTTCAGATTTGCTGACTGGGTAAAAGACCTGAAACACTACAGACTCTGAAAGTCATTACAGTTTGCATCTCGTGACCGTAAGTAATGGTGTGTTTGGTTTTCTAGGCGGGAAGGTCTGACCGTAAAGACTTCGTAAAGAAACATACTAAGCTGAACCCACACGCCAGCACCAGCAACAAGGAGAAGAGGAGGAAGAAGAACTTTATGATGATGAGACACAGTCAGGGTGTCAGAACTAAAGGCAAACGCTCCTTCAGAGAGAAACAGGTAAGTCACATACTGTGTATCAGAAGTACAGACTGTGTTTAACTCTTGCTAAATTGTATTTGCATTTCCACTAAAATATATATTTTTCTTATCCAGATTGCTCTACGGGATTCTCTGCTAAAAAAGAAGAAGCAGTACAAGTAGGACACATGGACATAATGTTTATTTGCCTCACCTCGCTAACCTGAACCTTTGATATGTCAAATTATTGTACATCCTTCAAGTGGCCTGTAAAACTCTGTCAGTTTAATGTATTATTTTTCAGTAGATGAACTGCATAAATACACAGTGGTCTGAAATAAATAATCTTTGATAATTGTGTGAATGTCATTTATCTATTTGAGTATGGGTTTATAATTAAAATTTTAACCTAAATTTTTAACCTTTATGGCTTAATCTCTTTTTTTCTGTTCATGGGACACCTTTAATTTACTTTATAGAAGTTCAGGAAAATCAATAAACTTAAATGTTGTGGGTTTTATTTTGGACACTCTCAAATTAAATAGACACAGGTAGCTTTGGTTGTAATAAAGTTAATAAAGATAAATAAAAGGTGACATATATGAGGCTCTAGACACTGAGGGGGGTTCAAATCTTTGTTTTCAGACTCAAGAAATGCTGTTTGTTGTGAACTGATCCCATTCAAAAAATATAATTTATTTGAAACAGTTTTTTAAAATTCACACTAACTACCGTGAAGACAGTTTGTCATTTGTCGTATGTGGTTATTTTGATTTTTAATACATTTTAGATTGAATTTCAGCTTCATGTTATGTATAAAATGTATCCATATTAATGACCTGCTTCCACTGTTTCTGCCTTGTGTTTGCAAAATACAGAAGTACTGTAAATGGAACTCCATCAGGTTATGAAGGAGTTGTTAATGTATAATTTGAGGAGAGATTTTAGTAGCCAATATAGTTTACATGATGGTAGTCATATAACAATCATATTTACAGGATAACATTTACTTACTCAGCACATTTTTTGTGCGTTATATTGATCATGCAAGTGTTATGTGCTGAAGCTTCATGTTCACTGATACGGAAGACAAAATAAGGCAAAGTTAACTCAATCTGAAGTCAGCATTTAGCAACTGAAAATGTGACAGTATTTGTTATATGTTATCTCTGTCTGCCGACTATGTTTCAACAGAGTTTGTAACTGTACAGACTCCAATGTTTCAGAGCAAAGAAACTTAAGGTGCAGTTAAAATGTTATTGATGTGAAAATTAACTACTGACATTCTCAAAAATACAACTGAAATGAGTGCAGTCGGCTAAACTCTTGTTTAACAGAGAGGTAATAAGAATCAGTTATCATTAAAATAAGTTGTCTTTCAAATCAAACATCCCAAAATATGAGTGCAAAGTGTTACTCTTGCATTTCAACAACAATATATAACTGAGACCACTATACAAAATTATCAGATGAACATTTAATATCCAGGAATTCACATTATAGACATAACTGACTATCCCTCTAGCAAGCCCGCCACACTGACCACCCATGGTCCAGCCATACTAAAATAGTGTATTTTGCTTTGTGTTAGGAAGGTAATAAAATACTAACTTACTGACACTCTTTAACATTAACATTTATGCATGATCTTTGTCTAAATATATTAAAAATTGTCCTGATAGACTAATTTTCACAGATGAAACTTACTCACTTTTAAGTATGGAAGCCCATTTCTGCCAAAGATACAAAAAAATGTAAGTCATTATAATGAGAAACCGTCTCAATATCTTGAAATCTTAAAATAATGATAGACTATCTCAAAATAATGACTTACTAACTCAAAATAATGACTTAGTAACTCAGAATAATGACTTATATCTCAAAATAATGATTTAGTAACTCAAAATAATGACTTAGTATCTTAAAATAATGAGAAACTATCTCAAAATAATGACATGTCTTAAAATAATGAGAAACTATCTCAAAATAATGACTTAGTGTCTCAAAATAATGAGAAACTATAATAATTCACGGGGTATCACAGTTTTTCATCACAAATAAATATCACAATAAAGAGCTTTTAAATAGCTTCGTATGTGTTTATTTGCTTATTCATTTGCTTGTAGCTAACACTAACCCTTGAACTACAATACCCATGAAGCACCTTGAATCACAACAAACGTGCAAATGCCAAATATTTCGCCCAACCAAGCCGGCATTTCAATTGTTCCTGCGACATGAGGTATTCACATTCATTACACTGCACCTATTGTAACGACCAGGCAAGGTTTTACAGACCTTTTGTGTCAATCTACATATAATATTTTCGTTAAATTCAGGGGTTTAATCTCCTTTTCGCTCCCTGCCAGCTAAGATTAGCTCTGGTGTCGATGCTAGCTATGTAGCGAACAAGCTAACCGTGGAGCTAACTGGATATCATCATTATCGTGGATATTAGTGTTGTAGTGTTGTGTTTCATCTGTTTTCTAAGAGACAAACGACTATATGTTGTGAATACTGAATGTGGTAAGTCAACCTCTAATACCTAAGCTCATCTTGCTTCACACTCTGTTGACGTGTAGCTGCATGTTTGCCATATTTATCCCATATTTTGACGACTGCAATGAATGTATTATGTACGTTTTGGTGTGGTAGTCAGAAAACATCGGTCCTTTGTGCATAATAATTTGAGATAGCCACTTTGTATATACACTTTAACAGCTTGATACCACACTATAAATAAGGATGGTACCTTAATTATGAGCATCCTTTTAGCTACATGCAGGGTTCCCACGGTCATGAAATTCCATGAAACGTTATGAAATTAGAAAAAATGTTTTCCAGGCCTGGAAATGGTTTGGAATTAGGTGAACGTTTTGGAAAAGTTTTGAATTAGGGATGACCTGCTCTGATAACAAAGGTAACAGATATAAGACAGGCTGCATGAACTTGGACCCCCCACTTTTACCATGTCAAAAAGCAAACGCTTCCTCTGAATGTAATTATAAAATGTAGCCATCGTTTTTTCTCACAGTATAGTCAGGTCAAAGTGTCAAAACACTTGTTAAAAGGCACCAGAATGCCAGAAATGACATCTACTTTGTTCAAAAATGTTATTGTCTCACCCACATTCCTACACCCATGCTGTACAGAGTCATGTTTATTTACTTAAAATACAAATTGAATAAAATTCCTTGATGTATGGTGGCAACCATGAAAGCCCAACATCCCTCAAATCTCACTCTGAGGTTTTCTGAAAAGTTGACAGCTCTGGCTATGATGTTTGATGAAAGCCTCAACAAACCTGCACGTCCGGATATGGGATGGGGGGCAGGCATAGCCCTATAGTCGCTATGTGGGCCTACATTTGTTAAACTACTTAGATTAAGTCATGGAAATGGGATAAAATATTGTGGAAAAGTTATGGAAAGTTTTCAAAATGCATTGGTAAAAATGTGTGGGAACCCTGTACATGATGTGTTGGCATGCAGTGGTCCTGGAGGGGTAACTATAAAGCTCAAATCCCAAATCCAAGAAGATTTAGCCTGCATACTTTTATACCTAAGTGTTTTAAATATGTGGGGCATAATAGAGCTACTTTGGTAAATTACAACTAAGGTTAAGCTTGTGCAAGATAATAAGATTTTCCTTTATTAGTCTCACGATGGGGAAATTCACATTAATAGTAGTAGCAAAGTGGACAGAAAAAATAAGAGTGTCAATAAATAAATAAAAAAGAACAATAAATGATAAGTAAGTACAAATGTAATAAAAACAATAGTGGTAAAATAATGGTAATAGTAACAATATGTGCAAGAGTATTATTGGTGTTGAGTGATAATATACCTGAGTTTGATGTTGATATTGCACAGATTTAAAGTGATATACATATTGCACAGACTACAGTTGAACTGAAGTAGTAGTATACTTGAAATTTGAATATTGCACAGTCATGTACATTAAATGAACAAGCAGGATTACTGCTAGACTTGGTGTAATATCCATTGCATAGTTGCAGAGAAGGGACAAAACAATCCAGTGAACTGCAGGGGAAGATCAAATGGTTAAAAAAAAAGCATATATGACCAAAATAACTGCCTCACAAATCCTCTGCTTAACATTTATCTCTCATCTTTCACAATATGCCTCACACCCTCAGTCTCTTTTTAAAAGGTGGTTACAGGAATTTAGTTATACAGTGTGCTACAGGGAGTGAGCTCGTTAGTGGGAAATTATTGTCACAATACTCTCATCAAAGGATAAACAGCATTTGGCAGCACTGTGCATAGTTGCTGTGCCCTCTGGAAATGGGTGAAGTAAATTGGCATGACAACAGTAGCTTCTCATGAGACCATACCCGTCTTCTTTGTACCTTTTGTGTCTTTGTGGCATGCTGGTTGCCTAGTGGGAGTATAATTTTTTTGTATGGGGGACACGCAGATGCATAGAATTACATGCCCAGAAAGAGGTTACTGTTTGCACATTTTTTCAGTTTGTCTTCAGTAGAGTCGAGGAGTTGTTGCAACACATCTGTTGTTAAATTATTGACTCTCTCGCTCCACTTTACGCTAATAAATAATACAACAGAGTCTTGAGGATGTTATCGTCTGAAGGCCATGAACACGTTCCAGCTGATCTTGTTGTCTGACTTTGAAATTAAGTGGATATCGTTAAATCCAGTCTCTAAAAAGATGAAGCCTCTCCGCAAGTTCTGAAGGAGCCTTTGATCACCAGTGCATATGATGGGACTGGTGAGGGGACTGGTGATGAGGGGGTGATACACTGAGTCTATTCAGCGTCAGAGGCATAGCTTAAAAGAGAGACAGTGCATCATCTGTAAGGTGTGGGTGGAGCTTTGGCCCTCTGGCTGTCTGCTTTCAGTTTTCCCTGTTTTCAACCCAGAGAGACACCAACAGTGGAGATTTTCTCTTCTGATTCAGGCTCGGCAGTAAGTAGGCTTTTCTGTTTTATTGATTGGATCGCATAGTGTTTGTAGCATTTTGATTTAACGTGCTATGGTAGCGTAGTATCTGCTTATCCTATTTTCTTTTCACATTTTTTTCCAGTCGCTGCTGAATAGAGTAAAGAGGAAGTGACACTGAGAGCTGGGGGGGTGGGTGTACTGAACAAACTTGCTCAGCTGGCAGGCCGTGTCCCCCTACACTTCATGTCCTGTTTGTTTTGCATATTGTCATTTGGACCCAGTTGCAGCCTCTTTCTATTTCAAATTGTAATTGGCAGTAAAAATTGTGAGGGCTGGGTGATAATTTAGTGTTATCATGCGCTCACCGAGCACATTATTAGAAACACCTGTGCAATCTGATGCAGCTCAATCATCATTTCTACTCTTAAAAGTTTATTCATCTTCAGTTTTAATTGGCATTGTTAGAAAGGTGATAATTTGACTTAATGTTTATTACTTCGATTGTAGTGGGGGGGTGGGAGGGTGGGTGAACTAGGTGAACTGGAGTGCCATATAGTGAAAATAGTAATTGGAGACTCTAAATTGCCCGTAGGTGTGAATGTGAGTGTGAATGGTTGTCTGTCTCTATATGTTAGTCCTGTGATGGACTGGTGACCTGTCCAGAGTGTACTCTGCCTCTCGCCCAATGGCAGCTGGGATTGGCTCCAGCTATCATTATTTATAGAGATAATTATGTTTAAATGTTTAATATTAATTTTGATGCAATATTGCCCACACCTACAAGTCAGGGTGTTTACACTCCAAAGTACAATCAGTAAGAAATTTCCTCCTCTGTCTCTCTCTGTTCAGGTGTTGTTTCCTGTAGCCAGCTATGGCACCAGGCGATGTGGTGCCAGACAATGCCAAGCAGCTGAAGTCCAAGGACAAGCGGCCTGGAAACAGAGCATCGAAAGCAGACTGCGAGCCCGACGGGTCCTTTGTGTTTGAGGCTCATGAGGCTTGGAAGGACTTCCATAACTCACTCCGGCATTTCTACGAAGTAGGAGAGCTCTGTGATGTCACTCTGAAGGTCAGTCATTCTGTTGGAGATATATGCGACCTATTTGTAAATAGCTGCTGATACGCCATCTTAATGTCATACTGTAGAAATGAATTAGGGGTGAGATTATCAATATTATATATAGGTGCACCTTGTTTTCTGTTTTTAAGACATGTATTCTGTGTTTGTTTCTCTTCGTAGGTTGGCAGCAGGCTGATACCATGCCACAAGCTGGTGCTGGCCTGTGTAATCCCTTACTTCAGGTGTGCTCTATTTTTATGTTTTATTTTAGGCTTATAATACTGGTTAATACTGGTCAGTACACCACAGTAAAATAAAAGGCTATTTGTTCTTACTGATGGCCACTGAATCTTCATTTGTGGAAACAGTTAGTCTATTGGTTTGATTTTCTTAATGTCAAACATGAATATAAAGTTGTGGCTTTACAGAGTTTTAAATGTGATCACCTGATGGCAATAATTGAAGCTGACTGAGTAATTACATAAACCATTAACAATTACAAAAAATGGCAAGACAATGTTAAGCCAGTGTTTATCAATTGAGTTGAAGCAAATTGTCCCCCTGATCAAAAAGTTTCAAAATTGTGAAAAATGCAATAGTCGTGGAGTAGCCCGCCACTTTTATTCAAGCAGTTCGTACATGTTGATTCCTCCTGTCCACATGTCAGAGTGTCCTTGGGTAAGATACTGAGACCCAAATCGGCCCAAATGGTTATGCCAGCACCTGTCATGGTAGCTTTCTGTAATCAGTGTGTGTGAGTGTGAATAGGTGAATGAGCAGAGGCCATTTATAGCCATTTTAAATGAAATGAAATGCAGCAATTTACCATTTACATCAGATAAACCTAATGTACACAGAACAAAAGGCAAACATACTATAATAATGGCCTAAAATAGATTTAATTAATTAATTCAATTATATATGATTCATTAATCAAAAATTAATTTGGAGTGAAAGTCCATGTAATGACTGCATGCTACTAGTCAACTTGAGGACAAACTAATTTTTTGTGACAAATGATCTACACAATTGCATTGTGCCATAATGAAGCTTATCTTTGAAAGACTTTTTCCTGGTTCTTGTCTAAGTGGCTGTTTCTTCCCTCAGGGCCATGTTCCTGTCAGAGATGTCAGAGGCCAAGCAGGAACTGATAGAGATCAAGGACTTTGATGGTGATGCCATCCAGGACCTGGTACACTTTGCCTACTCCTCCCGGCTCACATTAACTGTAGATAATGTGCAGCCCCTGCTTTATGCAGCCTGCATCCTTCAGGTAAAGAAACACGAGTACAAGCTATCAACAAGCAGTGCAAGCATTCTGTTCTCTTTATTTTACATGAACTGCATTTTATAACAAAACCTTTATTTAGGAGTTCAAAATGTTATTACAATTCATACACAGAAGAGAATTGTTTTATCTGAGACAATGACTACATTTCTTTATCACTGCCTCACTCTGTTAGGTGGAGTTGGTAGCAAGGGCCTGCTGTGAGTACATGAAGGCCCACTTCCACCCCACCAACTGCCTGGCAGTTCGCACCTTTGCTGAGAGCCACAATCGTGTGGACCTGATGGACATGGCCGACCGCTATGCCTGCGAGCACTTCACCGAGGTGGTGGAGTGCGAGGACTTCACATGTGTGTCTCCCCAGCACTTGCGCACATTATTGTCCTCAAACGAGCTCAATATCCACTCTGAGACACAGGTGTACAACGCAGCCGTGAAATGGCTAAAAGCAAATCCACAACACCACGAGGCCTGGCTGGACCAGATCATGTGTCAGGTTAGAAAATGTATAGCTTGCTTCATGAGTTATAGTTTGGTTGAGTTGTCAAAGTTTTGTGTTTGTGTTTGGAAGTGCCTCTGTATGTGTGTTTAGTGCAGTTAGACTGGCTGACCCACTTCATGAACTACAAGTAGGTTTAGTTGCATAACAGCGTGTCTTACTAGTGTTGCATATATGTTTACAGCTTTATGTAATCACTTTTACAACCACAATATTCAGTATCATCCTCTCTACTTCAGGTGCGGCTCCCCCTGCTCCCTGTAGAGTTCCTGACAGGAACTGTGGCTAAGGACGACATGATCAAAGGTAACCTTAGTTGTCGTGACCTGATGGATGAAGCCAGGAACTACCACCTACACCTCAGCAACAAGGTTGTGCTGGACTTTGAATATTCAGTCCGCACCATACCCCGGAAACACACTGCAGGTTGTACTAATATGGCGGTGCTCTGTTTTGAGCATGCTGATTTTATGTGTTGTAACAGTCTTGTCTTCATAACATAAGTACATTTACAACAATACAATAATTTCTCATTTTTATATATATATATATATATATATATATATATATATTAACTGTGACAACTATTTTTTGTTTCCAATTATTTTCTCAGGGGTTTTGTTCTGTGTGGGTGGCCGGGGAGGTTCTGGTGACCCATTTCGTAGTATAGAGTGCTTCTCCATCACTAAAAACAGCTGGTTCTTTGGCCCTGAAATGAACAGCAGACGACGTCACGTGGGCGTAATATCTGTAGGAGGTAAGAGGTGTCAAGATGAGGCAGGTTGGGAAGTTCCCTCTGCACTTCAGTTATTACAGTATGATATGTAATATAGACACTTAGTTTTGATGAGATTATTTAGCATATTAAATCAATGTTTGAATTACAGATTACTTGTCAGAAGCCCTAATTAGTCTGGTCTCACAGTGTCTAGAACTGAGAATCGTTGGCTATCACTGATCCAGTCATGTGATCATTAAGACTGAACCTCATATCTGTTTGTTGGCGGTTTTCTTAGGTAAGGTTTATGCTGTCGGGGGCCATGATGGTAATGAACACTTGGGCAATATGGAGATGTTTGACCCCCACACCAACAAGTGGATGATGAAAGCCTCCATGAACACTAAGAGGTACGCAGATACTAGATGTATGGGGCTTTCTGGGAGAGTCCGCACTTAAAAAAAGACCATCTACTACACTGAGGTGGCTGAAAAAAAAGAAAGTTGCTGAAGGAAGCATTATCTGAGAGGCAAAATCCACTAGGATGAACAAAGTGATTGAAGTGTGAAATGTAATGTTTATACTGAAAGCCTAGAAGTTATTCATGCTGTTCTTGACACTCAGACAGCTGCTTGTTTTACTGTGCTGTGTTGAGTCTTTTGTTAGTTTGCACCTAAATAAATAATTCATTATGTCCTTATGAGAGAAGATTGTGTTTTTCAGCACTCTGAAAATGCTCAGGAATTGATACCATAACATGCTTTTTTCCTGGTGTATCATTTACCATCTACTGCATCTATTTAGTAAAAGTGTTCGGTAAATAATAGAAATACTCCGCTTTGTTTCTCAGGAGGGGTATAGCACTGGCAGCTCTCGGTGGTCCTATTTACGCCATTGGAGGTCTGGATGACAACTCCTGCTTCAACGACGTGGAGCGTTACGACATCGAAAGTGACTGCTGGAGCGCTGTAGCTCCGATGAACACACCCAGAGGAGGAGTGGGCTCTGTGGCATTGGGGGTAAGACTAGAGACGAAAGTCAATAAATAGTGCCTGATATGATGTCCACTCTGCAGTTCACTGCATTATTTCCTCTGCTTGTCAGAGTTTCGTGTACGCAGTTGGAGGCAATGATGGCGTGGCGTCGCTGTCCAGTGTGGAGCGGTTTAACCCCCACCTCAACAAGTGGACAGAGGTCAACGAGATGGGCCAACGACGAGCTGGAAATGGAGTCAGCAAACTCAATGGCTGCCTCTATGTAGTTGGTGAGAAGAATAAGCAAACTAGACGAGATTTCTCACTCGGGTTCCAACATGCATGATATTTTAATTTGATCACTTTTGAGAACCAGATATTGTTGCTTGGAGCCATAAACAGTACTTCTGTCATTATCTTGGTGGTGTTTCTCCTTCTTCCGTGTGTTATTATTTTTATTATTTTTATTATTTTTGATACACCCGGATCACATGCCTCCACAGGTACACACCTTGCAAAGGCACGAATCAGGAAAGACAAAAGTTCATGTTTTGTAAAGTTATCTGGTAAATGATTTACAGAGTTGGAGGATTAGATTTTTATTGTACTACTTTTGAATTTGATGAGTCATTCAAGGTTCATTAAAGCTTCTGTTGCGGGTGGCATTTTGCTTAATCAGTAGCTGTGGTTTACTATGTATTTATGAGATCCTCTTGTGCCTGCTATGTTAAGTAATATACCAGTTGCCTGTTTGAACGCCTGCAAGCTTTTTTTTCTTACCAAAGCCTCTGACATATACAAGTGATTAATTTTCTTGTCATTTTTAGTAATTCTGTTCTCATGTCTTTCTTAAAGGTGGTTTTGATGACAACTCCCCCCTGAGCTCCGTAGAGCGCTTTGACCCACGAATGCAACACTGGGAGTACGTCTCTGAGCTCACCACCCCACGTGGTGGAGTTGGGGTCGCCACTGTAATGGGAAGAGTGTTCGCAGTCGGGGGCCACAATGGTAACATCTACCTGAACACAGTGGAGGCTTTTGAGCCTCGAATGAACAGGTGAAGAGATGAATGAAGGCTGTCTAATGTGATGTGTTTCTATGATATTGTAGTGCAGTGTGTCATCATTAAGCAGCTCTTTTTAATAGTACTGTACAAATGCTTCTGTGGTGAAAAACCATTAGGACATACGTAAGATCGTTTCAGGCTTTGTGTCCCTTCTTTTTTCCCCCCTTTGCTCTTCAACCAGCTGTGAATATCTAAAAAATATAGAAAACATACGTTGTGATTTTTAAGACTGCTGGTTGTCTATTTCCAAAGAAGTGAAAGTACATCATTGATCAGCTGTGCAATGGACCCCGCCAATAATTTTAGAGTTGAGCTTCATAAAACTTTGCATTCAGTTATAGTCCTTTTGGGAAATGGATGTCAATAAATGCAAAAAGGTTCAAATACTTAAAATAAAAGAGTTATTGAACATTGTCAATATATAGTTGTCTATAATATATTAGACAACGCCACAAAAAATGGTGCAACAATCACGTTTTACCTTTTTGTTTGTTGCCACACACAGACAGCACAGCACTGCAGATAACAAAGATATTTGTGGGTGAAGATGGCTGTGTGTTCTCCAATAAAAACTGAATGATTTTATCTGATCTTTAAAACTGCTCTAATTAAAATAATTTAAATTCTTCTGTTGTAGTTCAGAAGAGAAGCTGCATTTTTAAAATCTTTATTTAATAAGATGTCTTAAAATTTCCTTGTGATTTGCATCTCTTTGCTGTTCAGATGGGAGCTGGTTGGTTCAGTGTCTCACTGCCGTGCTGGAGCTGGAGTGGCTGTGTGTTCATCTCACGTCAGCCACATCAGGGATGTCGGCCAGGGGTCCAGCAATGTGGTCAACTGCATGTGACCTTCGCTCCACCTCCCAGGTGACTGTCTTCCATGTCACCATCAGATCTGATCACTGCAAAAGCACATGACACAAAGCACACTAACAGTGACAGTGTCTTCCCCAAGCAGCGTCACTTCACTGCTATCAGTCTGAACAGCAGCCTCCGGTGTGTGACTGATGAGTGAGGCTGATGTTCAGTCTGCACAGTGACTGAGGAACAGTGGGGAGATTTTTGTGACTTGAAGTGCACATCTGACAATTTTGAAGTCTTCTCCGAGCTGTCTAACAAAATGACACATTCAAGACTCTTGACTCCTGCTGGTGTTATTTTGCGATCAGTGATGTAGTATTTTGTACTGTATTTTCTTTTGTTTACCGCCTGTAAGGGAAAAAAGTAGCTGAGCCTTGCACTCAATACTAACCTCTTGAAAATGAGAGGTGAGTTTCGATTCAGAGCTACTAGAATTACTGTGCACATCATGAACTGTATCGTGGGCCAGTATGAAAGAATTTCAAAGGTCTCTTTATTAAGACTGTCTCTGGGTTTCTCTTTGGTGCTGCGGTTGTTTTCATTTTGCAGAGAGACGTGAAACATTAGTAATTTGAAAATAATCATACTGGATTCGACGCCTTTTTTGCAGTGCAGCGTGTGCAGTTAGAACACTAACATTTTCATCTACAAATATGAAATAGGGTGTCAAGATGTCAAATGCATTTCCAAGATGTCACGAAGGTAAGTTTTTAAAGATGCATGTCAAAATGACTCAATCAGCAGTTCCAGCTGCTGTGTGCTGGATTTTCTAGCTGGATTTTGCCTGTAACTGTGTCTGAACAATCATTTGAGGCTGATATAAACAAATCATATTAGGATGGCAGGTCCAAGTAATTTAACTGCTGCAAGTGCCAAACATAACAAAGCGTGTCAGTCTTTTATAAGAAGCTACAGATGCAAATGTGGTCCAATCTTCTGCTGATTCCCAAGTCGCCACCTTCACCTTGAAGTGATAAAAGCTATACACCTGAGGACTGATCAGAGCTACTGTGCACCCCTTGAGCTCTTTTTTCAGTTTTACAATATTGTACAGAGATCTGTTCAAACTTGCAGGGAAAGATTTTCCAATCCAAGATTTGTGTTTGACGATAGCTGGACTGTCAGAAATCCTAATCAGAGTGCTTTCTGATGTGTATGAGACTCAACTGAGGTTTGTGTCTGCAGATGGTTCTCTTATATTTTAATATATGGACATTTTTGTATTATAAAATAGGTGTATCTTTGGTATTATTCTTTACTATACTATCTAATCCATTGCTGTGCACTATTTTCCTAGAATAGATGTGAAGTCTGAGTATATTTTTGTCCTAAATAGAGAATTTCATGTTATACGTGTCATAAGTTTAAAGATGTTTATTTAACACCGATGCCTATTTCTGCCATATGTAGGAACGTTTCTGGCTGATTCAGGCTGATTGACAACAGAAATGTTAATTACATTTATACTAAGAAAGATACATATTATTGCACAGTATTAATACTGGTGCATGTTATCAACCCAATATTTCATCTTTACACTAAAATGTAAGTTGCTGCCAACTTTGTTAGCAAATGAGCCAGATACTGAGTCTTTTGTAAACTTGCTGTACTTTGTATTGTTCTTCCTCCTTATGACTGCTTCCATCTTGTGCTTTTTATTTACATGCTATTGGTATAAATTGGTACAATAAAGTTATATGTTAAGTTCATGGGTGGGACTCTTCTTTTTTTTCGTTTGGTAACAGTTCATGACATTTTGGTTTTGCTATTAACTGGAGCCAGAAAAAAAAACCTTTCAGTAATCAAGTTTGTGGCAATGCCCCTTTAAAGTCACTTCAGTTATGAAAAGTCACCCTCAACATACACGACAAAGTGTTTGTGGGAGTTGGTTACCTTTATGGTTCTTTTTCTTCCGTTTGCTCAATGAAGATGAATAAAATAATAGTATTCTGCACAGTAGGTGTTTCATAAACTCAGGTCAGATTGATCAACTCAGAGTTGGATCTCCTTAGCAATATACTGTAAATGAGAATTTGATTTCAGATTTGTCTTTATTGTTTTGTAACATCCCATTAAACTGAGTTAAAAAGTAACAGTTTGAGGCAGAGGTGTAGTTGTATAAAGTTTATTGACAGTGGACATGTGGTTGTTATAAACTGTCTCCTGGACTTTGTGGTTTCACTGTCAAATGGGATGAACACTTTTCTTAATGAGTTATCATCAAGGTAGCTCAAGTTGCATCAATTGTTCATGAAAGTTTCTGATGTTTTAGAGAAAGAAAATGATAAATCTTGTGCATTTGTATTAATGTGTGATATCAGCTTGTGCAGCTCACAAACAATATTTTGTGCAGTTATTATTATTGAGTAAAAAGAATGAAAGTGCATAAAGCAATTGCATCAAATTGAATATTTCAGACTTTTTAATGCGTCATTAGGTAAGTCTATTTATTTTTGTAACACAACCAGCAACAAGTAATGTGTAGAAATGCATAATATTGTTATTGGAATCTAAATAACAAACATTGTTTTTGATCACTGTAGTTGTATTTGGTAACAAATTATCGTAAGTTGTAATGTAGAAAATGAGTCAAGAGGTCAAGTGTTTGTCATCTGTGTTTTACTGCTTTCAGTCTTTGGACCCTGGACAGATGCTGAAAAGAGGCGAACGACAGAGAAGATGCTCAGAAGTCTATTAACTCTGCGCTAGGGAGCATCACATCACACACACACACTGCAGGCTCAGAGGAGTTTGGTGAATAGTGTAAAGCTATTAGGATGTGTATAATCACACCTTGAGAGGTGAACATAGAAAAGTAAAAATGGACAGAAGACAAAGAGCTCTTCTGCAGCTGATCAGCTTTACTGCTCTTCTTGCTTGTGGTAAGTCTTTTATTGCATTTTTTTCAAATATTTGTGAAGCTTTTTTGACTCGTCAGAAGGAGAAAGCATAAATCTGCAATCCTTAAAGGCAGATGTTTATTAACAGGTAGGAACATCTCAAATCTGGAGTGAAATTTGTTATTTTTTATCTTACGTGTGTTTTGGTGTGAGACTTGTGACTGGTACTTTGTGCTGTAGGTTTGAAGAAATGAGTAAAAGTGCTTGACACCCCTGATGTGCAGACCTGCAAATCTTGAATATTTAGACTTGCCATAATATTAATGAAATGAAGAGCAGAGGAATTTGAGTGGCGTATTCACATATGGATATAACAGAAACTTTACCCTTTTTTATTTTATAAGATTACACCTACACAAAATGTATCTGACATGTATCTTACAACATTTGGTTGTTTTTTTGTTATCACCTTTTCCACTTCCATCTTGTGCAATTCATTTAAAGGGCCACAATGTAACTAATTATTTGCTGCTTTCCAAGGCAAAATAAACATCTTGACAAGATGTGACAAAGATTTGCCAAACCACTGCTCCTCTACTGTTGCGCTGACAGTCCTCTTCAGAAAGAAGTAATCTGTGGTTTATACAGATAATTTTTATGTATTTTGTATTAAACCAGGACCAGTGAATATCCAAATTGAATGAAATCATTAGCCTGTTTTTCGTGTGGTCTTTCAACCCGTTAAGGATGTGTGCAAAACATGTGATTCTATATAGTCTGTAGAAGTTGTTAAAGTCAAACATTACCCAAAGTTTTGTGTGAGGTGTTGAGAGTTGACTGACACAGCTGGACTGTGGATCTGTCATGGGACTTTTATGATTGATGTGCACAAAAACTGAACCACCAAAACAATCAGAGTACTTTTACAGTACATTTTTATTGTACTGTCCTTCCTGATTGAACGATTTTACACCATTATGTGTTTTAGTCTGTGTGAATGGTCCTTCAATTCTACACACATCTGTATTTGCAAAATGGTATTTAAAAGCCTTTTTATATTGTGAATTTAACACAACATTTAACAGATCTCTGCATTTAATGTGTTTAATTGACCATCAAATTTATTCTGTGTCAGGAAGCATCTGCTCAAAAACTCCTACTTTTGCTGCCAAATACTATTTTTCAAACCAAAATCATTGTATATGATCATTATATTAATAAATTTAGATCTGCAGGATCATCCAGAATTTAGGTCTTTGGACTTGGTTTTCAAAGAAGAAATCCAAAACTGACATTTAAAGACTGAGTGAGCGATAAGCAACAATTGCAGCTGCAGTCAGTCACAGCCCACTCTAAATAAAATAAAATTGTTAAAATTTCCATGAGACACACGCGTTAGACTCATGAGTAAAAACAGCATTAATTTTTGATAATCTAATTTCTTGTGGAAGATTCAGGGTTTTGCGTGTTACTTTTGCCAGTGACATCTAGTGGCCTTTAGATGAACTGCAGCTTGAAGCACCTGTGAGTTTGCTTCGGTGTTGAGCTGTGATCGTTTTCATTTTACATATTTGTTGCAAAAGTATTTCCCTTCATGGATAAATTAAGTCACAGCAGCAACAAAGAAATGCAAACTTTTCTTTTGTATTAGAGATGTGCCGTTAAACTACTTTGCTGTGTTGCGGTGTACTGTTGTAATGTCCTTTTTTATTTGCAGATTATCATGTTTTGTACATATTTGTGCAAAATAAAAGAATGCTGTGTTGATGTATTTTCAGCACATGGCCAGTGTCCACAAGGCTGGAGGGAGAATGAGGATAAATGTTACTTATTCTCAACTGATACAAAGAAGTGGATGGAGGCGAATGCGTTTTGTTTGGAGCAGAACAGCAACCTAATGAGCATTCAGGACATTCATGAGAGGGTGAGGCAACACACACAAGTTTCCTGATGTGGTAAATATTCTGTTATGTTTTCAGACACTGGCTTCATGTGTTTTATGTTATTTTTCTAGTTATGGCTGAGGACACAAGTCAACCAAGAGATCTACTGGATTGGCCTGAATGACCAAGGCGTAGAAGGTGTCTGGGAGTGGAGTGATGGGAAACCTTTTATTGAATCCATAGCGTATGTAATACTGATGCCATTGCATCAATTAAAAAACATTACTTATTATTTATTAAAGATGTACTTGAATAAAAGTGTGATAAGAATCAAAAGTATGTTAAGTATTTTACTCAAATGTATCCAAAATTATCCTCTCTCTCCTGTTTCAGATACTGGATGCCAAACCAGCCTGATAACTGGGGTGCAGACCCTGGTGAGGACTGTGGTCAGGTGGTAGGAGGCAGCGGTGGACGGTGGAATGATGAAAACTGCAATGTTAGGAGGAAATATATCTGCAAGTACATCAATCGTAAGTCCACCAACTAGTGTCCACATTATTTTGTAGAGCTGTCTCTGAGCAGCCAAACTTCACAGCCTATGTTGAGAGTGGAAGTGTGTGGAAGTGACAGCTGCTGTTGGCACTCATTATCACCACAATCAGGCTAACCTTACAACTTTTCCACTAGCTGCATATCTGAAATGTTTAATCCTTGAAATATGATTTCTGACCCTGCCAAATGATTTCTCCATAAGCTCAGACCCCACATACTGACAGGACTAATTACACTTTACACTTTTACAATTTTATTTCCTCCTCTTCAGCCAATCCTGCCCCACAGTGTGACTTAGCAAATGGGTGGAGATCATACGGCTCAAACTGCTACAAGCTGAATGCAGAGACCAGAAAGAGCTGGGCAGCAGCCAGAGATGACTGTGTGGATGACGGAGGAGACCTGGTGTCTATTGTCACAGCAGAAGAAGAGCAGTACATCACAGGAACACTGGACTCATCTCAGTTTGACCTCTGGATTGGCCTTTCCACTCTGGTGCGAGGAAGCCCATTTACTCCACTTATATGACTATTTCATATGAATATTGAGTATGTGAATCTAAAGATGAGCTTTCTTCCTACAGAAATGCACCAAGATATCATGTCAAGTTGAGGCGGGGAACAGTCAGTTTACTTGGTCCGACGCTCAACAAGTGCAGTACACAAACTGGGCCACTGGTCAACCAACAGTGTAAGACATCATATCTTATCATACCTATATCATTAGACCTAAATGTTCATTTGTGCAGTCATGGTTTACATGTGTGTTCTCCAACAGTGATACAGAAGCCGGCACATGTTCTGCAATAATCAAAGACGAATCAGACGAATTTGGGAAATGGAAGACCCATGTGTGCAGATATGAGCGCCCTTACATGTGTAAACGACCTCTGAACAGTAAGCCGGATTGTTTTTTGAAACGCACACAGAGGATATCTCTTGCCCCATAAAAGAACAATGTTATTTTTTGGATTCTTTGTTTTTCTAACAATTTCTTTCCTATCTTATATACAGCCATCTGCCCTAAAGGTTGGGTCAGTTTTGCTGGCAATTGTTACTGGATGGTCAGTAACATCAATCTGTTGACCACCTGGCACGACGCTGTCACCAAGTGCTCTGAGACGGGGTCCCACTTGGTCACTATAGAGAGGTAGGAAAGAACTTAACAGTAAGCATTTGGATTTTAAAGAGAGGCCGTGTAACCTTATTCATGTGAAATTCAACACAATCAGGTGTACTGCTGCTTCAGCTTCAATTGGTCTAATATGAACAGTTACTTATGGTAGCTAATGTCAACTATTAACCGAAAATGTTATTAGTCAGACTGAAGTTGAAGACACAACATTGCCATATTATCACCTTATAAAGTTGTTATGGCAAACATTTAAACAAACAGCTTCCTATTTACACATCCAGGAAACACAGAGAAATATAAGTCTGATATTCACTGATAATCTGGCTCTGTTTTGGTCTCCACCTACTCCTGAGGGAAATATTTGCCTAAACACCCTGCAGCTGCTAAATAATCCACTATGTTCACTAGCTAGTCGCTAACTTAGTCTGACCTGATTCATTTAAAACAGCTGCCTGATATGGGACGAAAAACCAAAACCATTATTTAGAAGGGGCTGAAATTCATTATGAGTAACAACTTTAATAAATTACACAGTCAAATTATCCAAAAGAAATTATTGATGCAGCTTTGAATACAAAGGAAACACATAAATATGATGTCTTTAAAACTAACCCTTGTACAATAAAGGATAATTCAATATATCGCTGCTGTTAAAAAATTTAGATAATCTTGCTTGAAGGAATTTCGTATACAATCTAAAGACATACAAATCAACACTGCACTTAATTGCTGGTGAGTACAGTAGATAATCCAGCACTGTCTGTCATGTTTGTGTTTCTTGCAGTCAAGAAGAACAGTTCTTCATTAATTCGTACCTTCCAGACTTTCACCAAGTGGACATTCCTGACATCTGGATTGGGTTATCAGGTACAGATTACGTGTTACAGCCTGTACGTTTTAATGTTCACTGTGAAAAATAGAAAAAATGCTTATCTTGACAAATATAACTTTCTATTCATTTTCCTGTTTGTGATGTAACCAGACAAGGACCAGGACGGCCAATTCAAATGGGTGGATAAAACCGAGATTACTTTTTCTAACTATGGTTCCGGTTGGCCCCAAAACACTGCAAACGTCTGGGACTGTGGACAGATCTTCACAGGTAGGATCCACATTCTGATAGTCTCACCTTAAAATAATACTTCAAAATATTTTAAATTAAGGTTTGCATTGTAAAACCAACATGTGAGTTTATTTTTCCCTCCAGGAAATTATGACGGTAAATGGGAAACAACCAACTGCTTCAAGACCCTGGGTTACATCTGCGAGATGACGGGTGGACAGAACCCGAAACCGACTTCAGTTCCTGGTCAGTCAGACTAATATCCCGTCATTACACACTGTCTAGTTAAAGCTACTGTACGTTATTAACTGTTTATTTTTTATTTTGGTTCAGATTCTCACTGTGACCAGGGATATTTGTTGTACGGAGACTTCTGCTATCATTTTGAGACTGAGACGTCGAAAAAATGGCAGGATGCTGAGGCTCACTGTACCAGCGAGCAGGGTCACCTGGCCAGCTTCCACTCGGAGGAAGAGCTGAGTTTCCTAATTGGTGAGCAGCCAAGAAAGCATTCTAGTTCATCAAATTTATTGTGAAATATTTTTTCAAGAAATTATATGAATTATACACCAGCCATGCCAGCAAAATGGCCCCCACAGCATAACAGAGCACTGTAGTTGTCACCCATTCAGACCTGTATCGGTTTTCCTTTAATTTTCCCCCTGTCTGTATCTTTATCCTTGTTGTTACACCGCTGTGGACTAAGATGTACAACATTTCACTTTTTTTGTGTATGCAAGTCCAAAGAAAGTGACAACAAACTGAGTCTTGAATCTTGTCTTTTTTTTCTGCAGCTCACATGCCAGGAGATGGCTGGGTGGGACTTAACGACATCAATGTTGAAAACCAGTTTGTATTCACTGATGGAACTCCTTCAGTAAGTAACAAAATCATTAACATATTACATGATACAGATAACTGTCTGTCATTAACATCTCCACAATCACAAACATTTAGAAATCTTTGGATTCACGAGATGATCCTGCAAAGCTTCTCGTGATAAAGCAACATTTCAGACTGAGCTACTTTTCTTTTCTCTGGATCACAGGATTATCTCCCATGGGCTCCAAACCAACCAGACAACTGGCAAAATAATGAGGACTGTGCACACATCAGAGGGTCGAATCAACCTAGCCCTGGGACACTGAACGATGACTTCTGCACCTCAGCAAGGGAATATATCTGCAAAAAAGGTCTGATATTCCTAATTAATACTGTTGTTTTTTTTCTATGAATGCTTCTTCTATTAGATTAATCTTATGTTTTATTGATTTTCTTTGTCTTGTCTCTCTATAGCTAAGGGACAAGGACCTCCTCCCCAGCCCCCAACATCTGGACCAGGTTAACTCCATACTACACTTATCTCTACACTTAAAGCATGGCCTGAAGAGGATAATATGTGTTTATTTATCTGGATGTATGCATGTGTGAACCGGTGTGTTTCGTATTTGTTGCAGGGTGGAATGAAAAATGTGGTTCTTGGACGTCTGACCCGTTTAATGACTACTGCTACCTGTTTAACTACCTGTCAAGAAGGACGTGGGCAGAAGCTCGAGCCGACTGCGTCAACCAGGGTGGAGACCTCGTCAGTATCACTGATCCCTTTGAACAGGCGTTTATACAAGGTAGGATTTTTACATCTTTTCTTCACACTTCTGATTTTCTTTATTATTATATTATTAATGGCTTATTTGTGTTTGCTTAAGTATGCGTTTAATATGACAGATATTTGGCAAAATCTAATAATAAATAATAAACTTGAATTATTTAGGGGAAAATATTAGAATGATGTGAGAGTGAAGTTTCCCTTTTAAAAGAAAGTTTAATACAAAATTAAAATGTAATATTTCAGGATTACGTCATGCTAATATGAGATTTCAGTACTATAATAAACAGGTGAGAGCTGTCTGTCTGATTTTTGTATGTCAAAAGATGAAAGTGGATAACTAAGTTAAAGGGTTTCATCATACATAATACAGCTTTTCCCATAAAATTGTCCTTTTTTAATATTAATTGTAATAATTTTCGAGCTAACCCTAACCCTTACCACTGGGGGGCGTCAAAGGAAACATTTCAAATTCCACACATGGCGTCTCTAAAAGCCTTTTTTTTCTGACCTCTAGTGGTTTTACTTCTCACCTTGTTGCAAGTGTTCAGGTGTACTTCAGAACATAGGTATATTTATATGTTAGGTATATTTACAGGTGCAACAAAGCACACTTCTGTTCTGACCACACCAAAGAGTTGAATTAGGCTAAAGAGAGGGCAGTGAAACAGTGCTTCTCAGGCTGGTTTTCATTTCTCTTAAAGAGCTAAAGGCTTGTAATATGACCAATGAATTTTCACATGCCGTCTGTTTGTCTTGCATTAATTTGTATTTTTTCTGTCCTCTCCAGGTCTGATCCAGCAGAGTCCCACAGGGATCTCTCTGTGGATGGGTGGTCACGACTCCATCACTGAAGGTGGCTGGGAGTGGACAGATGGCTCTCCTTTCAGATACATCCGCTGGAATGCAGGTACATTTAAAGCCAAATATGCAAATTCATTCACAAACATATAAGGATTGCAAAACCACTGAATCCCCTCTCTCTGCCTCCTCTCTCCACACAGGTAACCCAGACAACTACTTCGGTGAAGACTGCCTGTCTATACTTATTAATAACGGCTACTGGAACGACGACGAATGTGAGAACGACAGAGGATACATCTGCAAGCGGAGAGGTGAGACATGTTGCTTGAATAATTGTTTTTGACACTTGCAAAAAGAAGACAATATTTAGAGTGTTGATACATGATGGTAACACTGTGCTCATGTTTCCTCTTTCAGGAAATACACCTGAGCCTCCTCCACCTCATGATGGTAATGATGAAACTTCACTATTTCCTCCAAAGAGACATATTTGAAACAACAGAAAGATTATAGATGTTATGATCACTTATATACAAATAGATATTGGCAATACATGCATGGTGTGAATTCTCTCTGCTGCAGGTTATATGACAGCGATTGTGTGTCAGGACTCGTCTGCCGTCCTTCACTGTCCAGAAGAAAGCGTCATTAACATCAAGTCTGCTTTCTTTGGACGGAAGAGTGATGACATCTGTCCACACCTGGATGAATCAGGAGGAGGTGCTGCACATTAATCACACAGTCAAATTCAACAATTACAAATTCAAACTATTATTTACTATTTAAAATACATCTTTTAGTCTTCATCCACAGTTACTCACCAGCATGTATCTTTTTACTAGTGTAAATCAAAATAAATCACAAATATCGTTCTGTAGGAAGCTGCACAGTGGAAGGTGTCCTTCCTCTATACAGAAAGGCATGTGACAACCGTCAATTCTGCTTTGCATACGCCCACACGGAGGTGGACCCCTGCCCTACTGTTTCCAAATACCTCGAGATCGTCTACAGTTGTGAACAGAAAGGTGGGCTTGTGTTGTTCTTCTTCTATTCACATTCTTTAAAAAAACAACCTCCATATCTCCTGTACTAATAACAATAATTTTTTTGTGACTTGATTGCTCCTCAGTGTGTCTGCACGGCCTGGGTGTCGAAGACAGGAACATCACAGACTACCAGCTTTCTGCTTCCTCCTCTATTGGTACCTATACTCCTAACAAAGCCCGTCTGAATGGAAATTCTTGCTGGATGCCGTCAGGAAGTGGTATGTACCAACTTAACAGTCACACATACTAAATAATATTTTAATCACTAGTTAATAACTATGACAGTGTTTAGATTGTTGCCACAAATAATACCTTTATCTTTATTTGATGTTGGAGTTAAACCTTAAACCATATCTAATGTCCCCTTCTCCAGCAACTTCAAGCTGGATCCAGGTAAACCTGGGCCAGACCAGAAAAGTAACAGGGATAGTAATCCAGGGTTGTCCTCAACAAGACCACTGGGTCACCAAATTTAAGATCCAGCACGGTATGGACGGAACAACCTGGACTGACTACACTGCTGATGGGCAGGTGAGTAAAAAAGACTTCCCTGGTTCAAAAGCAAACTGTTAAAATGGAGGTCTGGTTGGCTTAAATAATCAGTCTGGATTTCCATCATTTCCAGTTTTTCCTAGGCGCCGCAGACAGAGACACTCCTGAAACTCAGCTGCTGGGTACACCTGTGTCAGCTCAGTACGTCCGCATCCTCCCGCAGGAGTTCAACGGTCAAGCAGGCCTCCGCTTTGACGTCTTAGGATGCACACCTGACTGTAAGGAAACATTTGACAGCTGGAATAAGCCTACTTCAAAAATTCAGAAGTTACATATTATAACTTCACATGTTTTCACATAAATGCTGATGGTCAATAATGAAAAATTGTGGTTCAACAGATGCAGTCACATGTGCAAAGAAGCCCAACTTCATCTTTTCCAACGACCAAATGACGTGAGTCAGACATGACATATTTTGGAAATGGTTAATGTTTTTTTGTGATATTCCATCCATCATACACACTGATGCTATTGTGTTTTTCAGTGTCCACTGTCCAGCAGGCTGCGCTAACGAAAATTACATAGTATATGGCTCTTCAGTATATCGTGGGGTATGTGAATATATTGTCTAAATTGAATCACAATCTCTGCAGATTATTTATGAAAGATGTTTTTTTCTTGTTGTCTCTTCTCATAGGATTCAAACATCTGTGCAGCAGCTCTCCATGCTGGAGTGATCCTAAATGCAAGAGGAGGAGATTGCACTTTATTGAAAGCTCCAGGACAGAATTTCTATGCTGGCTCCAACAGAAACGGCATCACCACGAGACAGTAAGTGCTCGAGTTTCTAAATGAAATCCTTTTTCCCTGTGAGTTAGAAGCTGATATAATAATGTATTTCATTTCTGCAGATATAATGGAGACTATGCTGTGTCTTACACTTTTGCAGATGGAGGTGAGTTGATATATAATACTTTAAACCTATCCCCTTTCTTAAAATAAAAAGATTTTTGTTTCCCATTGACGTTGAATCATCTTACTCTCATACAGGGCTGAGATGTCCAGCATCTGACTGGTATGAGTTTGGAGATTACTGTTACCAACCTTCTACAGACAAAAAGACATGGCACGATGCTCAGGACGCCTGCCGTGAAGTTGGTGCTGAACTCGTATCCATCCTCTCGATGACAGAGCAAAGCTGGGTGGAAAGTTACCTGTACCTGGGTACGGATCTCAAAAATAGCACAAACTGTCAGTTTAATGATACAGAAAGGAGGCAGAAGTAAGGTTTAGGTTACATATTTGTTCCCACATAAAACAGTTATGGGGACTGACTCAATTTTGACACTGCCAGCATTTATATAATGCAGATAGAATATTATTTGACTGCATTATTTAGTATTATTTAGTGCAGCATCAATGTATTGATCAAATTTGAAATCTGAATCAAATAATTTGCCTTTTGGTCAGCTGGCAACATCAAAAAAAGTAAAAGAAAGCATAAAAATGTGCATGATTCATTATTTGATGTCTATGAATGAGAGACATTTTCCACAGGTGTTATAACTGAAAATGAAATGATGCATTGCATATATGAATGAAGATGAAGAACAGCATAACTTTTTCTATCCTCTACAGCCACCAGTGACGTGTGGACTGGTCTGAATGATCTGAATATCCCTGGTATGTTCTCCTGGTCTGACGAACATATGGCGACTTTCACCTACTGGGCTCCAGGAGAACCCAACAACCACCATGGGTTCAGCGAGGACTGTGTGGAGATGTTACATCAGGTGAGAGGAATGACCAATAATATCACACATCCATAAAGTATATTGTTTGTTTTATATGACACATCCAGAGCTGAAATGAAGTGAATGAAGGTAATTCTTATGTGTGTTTCATCTCTGTTGCAGACTGGCAGATGGAACGACGTGACCTGCACCGAACTGAATACCTATATGTGCAAAATGCCCAAAGCACATTACCCAGTGCCCTCTGTGAAACCCACTGCATATGGATGCCCACAGGTAGGTCAAATGTCAAACATACTTTTTATTTCTATGTCTTTGTATGCAAATGTAGCATCATCATGTACATGTTTTAAAGGACAGGTTCATGCTTTTTAAGCCTGTCTTGGAGTAACAGTCAGGTACACAAATTAACAAATGTACTGTTCATACTGATCATTAGAAGATACCATCCTAATGTACTTTCTGTTTAAGTGACGGGACAAAATCTACAGTCCTTCTTCTGAGCAAAAATAAGTTAATCTGAAGTCAACATGAAGCTTCATCCATCCAAAGTTTCTGTCTCCTTAGTGCCGAATTCCCTTTTTTGTGACCATCCTTTCAGCAAAGCTCAACAGAAAAACACAAAGAAGGAATTTGGTACTAAAATGACGAGATGAGTTTACCTTGAAAGATATCTACTTGATTTGATTTACTCAGGCTGCTCGAGACTCATCAGCATCTTAAACTTTTAATATGTTTTTGAACAAAACGACAACTGGAGATTTTGATGCCTTCCATTACTATAATTATAATATAAACAAATTATAATATAAAACTTCCCACATAAAACTTCTTTCAGTGTCCGTTTAATACTGACTTCAATATGAATGAATCTGTCCTTTAATGCTTATTGAGAAGACGCTACGGTGCATGCAACAGAATAAGTCACTTCAATAAGCTCACCTCTGTCACATGTGTCAGGGCTGGGATGCGTATGGTTACGCCTGTTACTGGTTGCTGGAAACACCCAAGACCTGGTTGGAGGCTAAGGCTTTTTGTGAAAGTCAGGACAGCTTTCTGCTGCACCTTGGAGACATGTGAGTTGGACATTTAAGTAGCAGAGATGCCGATGTGCAAGAGGCTTCTGTTAGTATGAATAACTCCACACTCCAGAGAAACTGATGGAGATAAGCTGAATAATATTCTGATCCTTCAGTTTTAATAGTTTATATTGTATCTGGTGTCAGTCTCTCCTAGCTGTAGTCTCTCATCTCCTGTAACACATCCTGCATATTGCACTCATCTTTGCCTTTATGATTTCAAGGCTCATAAAAAAGCTGTACTTTTCTTCTTGTTGCTATTTCTTCTTGTTTTCTCTTTCCATTTATTCACCTGCCCCTGTCTCCTGTCCTGTATCTCCTCAAAGAACACTTCATACTTTTCCCTAATCTTTTCTAAACCAGACTGTATGCAATACAGATTTGCACACAGTCTGATTATTTTCTCAATAAATTGATCAGCCATTTGGTCTAAAAAAGGTCAGAACATGGTGAAAAAAGGTTTCCCGTAGTCCAGGTACAACCTCAAATGTTATGATTGGTCCTGACTAACAGTCCACTAAAGAAACAAGAAAATAGAGAATAGAAGAAAAAAATAAGAAATGGACTGAGAGAATTTTAGGTTTTTTCTTTAAAAAAATGACTCAAAATGATGAATGAGCAATTATCATCATAGTTGCCAATTCATTTTCTGTTGATCGACTAATCAGCTAATCAATGCAGCTCTAATGAAATGCTTTCTATTCTTCAACTTTTCATTAATGACGTCAGTTCCTTCATTATCTGAACTACTTTATTTCTGTATCCTCTGCTTTTCTGGAGGACAATAACATTAAACAATGTGTGTTTGAACTTCTCTTTATGGATGTGTGTGACGTGAAATATGTAGGAATTCAAGGTTTTTGTGATGTTGTCCTTGTTTGTTACATATGTGAACTGTAAGTGGGAAAAAGGACAAGATGAATTCATAATGGTGGCAGATTTATCATCTTACAGTTTCTGTTGTGAACATCTGATATAGCAGCATAAAAAATATTTTTCTACTTCACTGACAGATTTTGATTTTAAATATTCTCTCTTCTCTCTGTTTCACTGCAGTTATGAGCAGGCCCATTTTACAGTGAAACTGTCAGGAAAGACGGGTATGTGGTGGATTGGGCTGCGTGCTCGAGGCGATACAGTTGGAGGTGTGGACTACATCTGGGACAACGGCGCATTTCTCACCTACACTCACTGGGACAGAAACCAGCCAGGTACAGAGAAGATCTTACACACACACACACATCACGCGAAATACACCTTTAATCACACTGATCTGCTTTCTATCTCTAGATAACGGGGAAGGAACTTGTGTGGCTATGACATCTGGTGAGACTGGTGGTTTCTGGGATGACAAGGAGTGCTTGGAGAAATTTGCCTTCATCTGTGAGAAACCCAGACCTGACATCACCCCACCCACCAAGGCCCCGACTCCTCCTCCGTCACAGGGCTGTGCGGAGGGCTGGACGGCCCAGCCCCACTTCAGGAACTGTTTCAAGGTATTTAAGGCAGTGAATAAAACATCTTAAAAGTATTCTCTACCACACTCATCTCTGCAGGGGCCATTTTTCCACCACTAAGTTTTTTTCCTGATGTATCGCAGCTCTTCCACAATGTGGAGTGGTCCGACAAGAAGAGCTGGGGAGCAGCACATGAAGACTGTGTCTCCAGAGGAGCTAATCTGGTCAGCATCCACACTCAGGAGGAAGAAGAGTTCTTGGCTCTGTACAGCAAGGCCACCAGCAAGTGGATCGGCCTCAAGCTAAACCCAACAGAAGGAGGTGAGTTTAATATTTGTATGTTTCATAGCACCGAACCCCCAAATTAAGATGACACAAAAAAAACCCCTGATGACTCTATCTTATATTCTAGGCTATTCTTGGAGCGATGGCTCAGCTCTGTCCCACACCAACTGGGGCTTCGGGGAGCCAAACAGCCACGACGGCCGTGAGGAGTGTATAGAGATGGTGAGCAACCACAATGGGAGCTTTTCCTGGTGGAACGATCTCAACTGTGACGCTCACCAGGATTGGATATGCATGATCTCCAAAGGAAAGACCCCCATTCTGCCCCCCGTGCCCCCACCTCCTGTTCCAGGTAAACTGTCCCCAAAATGTATTAGTATGTATTAGTAAAAGTATTAATATATAGATCAGGCTTTGTGTTACTATAGCAGAGATCCCTCATATCATCTCTGCGTTTGCTTTCTCAACCCTCAGCTCCTGATTGTGGCAGCAACCCAGGCTGGAGGAAGAACAACAACATCTGCTACTACTACAATGACACCGACATCGTGGACTTCCCCACAGCTATGCAACGCTGCTATGCAGAGAAGGCCAGACTTGTCTCCATCCTCAACAAAGATGAACAGGCATACGTTAACAGCATGGTGCGCTTCTTTTCTTTCAGAGCTCCTCTACAGTGTAGAATATGTTGTAATATGTTACAGTGAAATGTGTTTGTCTTACTGCTCATCCAGGTGGGGACAGGCGAGGTCACTGCAGCCTGGATTGGAATGGCGATGTTTGGTATTGCAAATGGACAATACGCGTATGTGTTCTTTATTTCTCAGAGATTTCAATTAATTTGAGGTCAAATTGAAGGGATGATGTTAACTTTATACTATTGTAGCACTCAATTTTTTTGGTATGTTGTTTTTATAAATACGATCATGTGTTTCTTTAATCTGAGCAACTGACAAGCAGATGATGTTATTAGGGACCACATCTTGGAGCTGTAAATAATAAAACAAGTTCTTGGAAATTATAAAAGCACCCAGTGATTTAACTAGAATATAAGGCCACTTTGTATTTTTTAATTCACATAAAACTTGTTTAACATCTCACACTCAAATTCTCCACAGAGTCAGTTACTTATTTATTATCACTCCACAATGTCTAACTCAATGGTGTCATCAATTCTAAGAGAGGTTATTTTGTCTATAATAATTTCTATTTAAAAATGATGTGAACACCACAATGAAAAAGGTTGATGCTACAGTTCGTCTGCTTTGTCTTCACAGGTGGTTGGACTTCTCACCTATAACATACACCCACTGGGGTCCAGGTGAGCCCAACAATGCCAACGGGGAGGAACAGTGTGTTCAGATGAACAGACATCAAGGTACTGAAATCACATGATCTGATTATTTATTGCTCCTTTGTACCAAACGGACCCTCAGCTGCGATATTTATGAAGGACTCTGCCTTGTTAAGGTTCATGGAACGATGCCAACTGCGGTCGTGCTGGAGCAGGTTACGTCTGTAAGAAGTTCCCCGGAGATGTCCACACCCCTCCTCCACCCACACAGCCCTGGGAGGGCAACTGCCCTGAAGGTAACACACACACACACACCAAAATGATTGATTTATTTAAACATGGAGGTTATACATTGATAGATGTGTATAATGTATTTTTAAGGATAAGTTTGATTGTACTCTCTATTTTTCTTACCGACAAAAAATTTGAAGACCCTAATAAGAAGCATCATGTGTGATGTCTTATTCCTCTGTGCTATAAAGTCAAAATCAATAATTTCATAGTAATTTAATGGATTTGTACTTTGTACCTTGATAACCAGTCTGGTGTGGCTCATTAATATGTCTTTAATAGTTTATTCTTTCCTTCCCTCCAGGCTGGATGCGTTTCAAGGATAAATGCTTCTTATTCAAAGGGAAGAAAGATGATATTAAAGCCAACTGGACGTTTGCTCGGAGTTGGTGCCAACAGCAGGGAGGAAATCTGGCAATTATTGATGACCAGTATGAGAACGGTAAGCTCAGCAGATAACTTTATCTATAAAGGATTTAACAGTCCAGTGGCTGCAGGTCAAAACGACGGCTCCTCTCTTTCAGACTTTGTGTCGAGTTACTTGAGGGACCTGGAGAAACCCGCGTGGATCGGTCTGTCAGATACCCTGGTAGAGAATCAGTACGCCTGGTCTGATGGGATCAGCCCTGTACTGTACACCAACTGGAACGAGAAGGAGCCCAACAACGCAGGAGGAGCGGTGAGATTTGTAATAAAACCTAGACTCTGTGACTGACAAATACATTTTTAGTTAAAATGCTTCAAGCTTTCTTGTTTTTCTTTACAGGAACACTGTGTAGCAATGACTCACACCCACCTGGTGAGCGGCAAGTGGAACGACGACGGCTGTCATAAAGATCAAAGCTTCGTCTGCTCCAGAAAGAAATGTCAGTAAAACCTCCAGCAGTTTTCTTCCTGCTCAAATATCATTACATTCATTTTACTAACCAGCATTTCAGAAAGCTTCATCCCAGTTCAGGCCTGACTCACTGACTTTTCCCCATCTGCCTCCACACCAGCGAGCAGCGTCGCACCTCCTCCCCCTACAAAGAACCCCTGCCCCGCTGGCTACACCTCCTGGTACATGAACTGCTACAAGTTGGTGGAGGAGGCAGCAAAGTGGGATGAGGCTCAGGAGGCTTGCCGGAAAGAGGGAGGAAACCTGGCCAGCATCGACATGAGCTACGACCAGGCCTTCGTCGCCGGAGCCGTGTTACAGGGGAGAGGGGACGCCTGGATCGGACTCAGACGCAAGGTGCTGTCAGTTAATCGTTTAGTCAGTTAGATTAAACTTGCAATATTGGGTTTGTTTATCTATATTACAAAAGTATAGTCACGCTTAAGTATAAGTACACAAGTATAAGAATTCAAATTGACATTAGTACTCATTATATCCATACATATATATTCTATACTAATAACAGTTTGAATGACTTTCCACAGAAGAGCCAGAAATCTCAAAGACAAACATCTTGAAACCTGAAATAATTCATCCACACTCTGTTATCAGTGAGGAAAGCTCACACTGTGTCATGGTTTAATGCAGGAAAATGGCTCTTACATATGGACAGACGGCTGGCCAGTTTTCTTCACTCACTGGGGACCAGCAGAGCCCAGTAACATCGCGGGTGAGGGCTGCGTGAGTATGCATGCAGCATGGCCATTCCATGGGACCTGGAACGACACAAATTGTAACCAAGCTAAAGCCTACATCTGCAAGATCTCCTATGGTATGAAACACACCCTAAACTGAACTGACTTTTACTACTTTGACTTTTTTCTAACTAATTCATTGTTTTAGGCTTAAAAGCACAAGGCTAAACATATTCATTTATATCATCTCTCAGAGAATCCGCCATCCACTCCTGCCCCCGGTGATGGGAAGTGTCTGCCTTTCTGGCTTCCCTACGGTCGCCACTGTTACCATGTGTACAACGGTCCACAGGGCTTCTCTTGGCCCGACTCCCGACATTACTGCGAGTCTGCCAACGCAGATCTGGCGTCCATCCACAGCAGAGCGGAGGTGGAGTTCATCAGAAGCTTCAACGTCACCAAACGTCACAACCTCTGGATCGGCCTCACCAGGGACAGCAGCTGTGAGTGTAGAATTCACCTAAGTATACTGATAATGTTGTTTCACAGTATGATTTAGACACTAGCTTTGATATTAGAGATATATATTACACATACAAATATGGCTTGATGTTCTAGTCGGCTGGGGCTGGACAGACAAGACATCTCTGGGCTTCATCAACTGGGCTCAAGGCGAACCCAACCTGGCCTTTCACCCCGGGGATGTGGCCGAGGAGAACTGCGTGGAGATGTACAACGACGGGCGCTGGAACGACAACAACTGCCTGCAGAAGAGAGGTTTCGTATGCAGGCACCGCCAGTGTAAGGATTTTCTTCAACCGCAGGCTCAGTTTGCATAGATTCTAACTGAAGAGGATGAGCAGATTAACAGCTTCTCTCTGTAAAACTTTTTTTTTTTTTTTTCAGACTATAATACAGATGATGGCGGAAATCCCATTTTTCCCACTGATCCTCCAAGCAGCGGTAAGTGTGACAAAAGACACATTTTCCTAACGTGTGCATTCATTTTTCCTTCTTTTTTTCCCCCCATTCATGCAGCTGATGGTTATTAGTTGAACAATGAATTACACGTTTGAACGCTTTAAAAAATGTTGGAGCTCAAATAAAATTTTTATGAGCTCTACTGAAGCATCTGCTGTATGTGTGTTTGTACAGATGCAGGATTGATAGCTGGTGCAATTATTGGAGCCGTCGTGGTTGTCACCTTGATAGCAGGAATGCTCTACTACGTCATCAGCGTGCGAGGATACAAACCGAACTTCAGCCTGCCAACAAGAATGCCCACCGCTAGCGCTACGACTGATGTGGTAAGTTATCAGTAAGTGAGAAGACGTGGTTGAATTGAATTGGTTGAGTCTAAATGGTGAATTGTGTCATTTTTTTCTGTTGCAGCCTGCTTTCATCAACCCCAACTTTGCTGGAGAATCAGACACATAAAACATCATCCAAGTGTTGTACAGTTTATCAAATGCGATGCTTTTTTGTTGTTGTTAAAGGAAATCAGTGATAATGTAGTATGACAGTCTAATCCAGTTTTATAAGATGAATCAGCTTTGTATATATTGTAATTAACTAATAAATTTAAAAAAGATGTATTAAAACAAAACTACATTTCTTTGCATCTGTTAAATATGTAATTCACTGTACGCTTTATTCATTCACCATCCTTTACTGCCAAAAACAAAAAATGTGTAATTCTTGTTTTCTTTGTGAAAAATAAAAAAGTAAAAAAAACAACAAATTCATTTCCAGTGTTTATTCATCTCTGTACACTGCAACACAAATTCTTTACATACTTCACAAAAGGAAAAAACACATCCTTCAAAAAGCCTTTTTGAACATTTTTTTTTCCAGTAAATAATTATTTGGACATGAAGAAGAAGTGTAAACTTGTTGCAGAGTAGCTCATAAACAAAGCACCAACGACCGAGGATGATGGAAATAAAGCCACAGGTTGGAAGACACGAGACAAAAAGAAACACATTTACTATTTATTAACTACTTAATGAATGTCAAATGCCAAAATTTGCAGTTTTTAACTCATGTGCAGTGAAGACTTTGTGGTGAGAGACTCTAAAGATCATTTCTATAGCAGCCCGCTGTACTTAAAAATAATCCCTAACGTCATGGCACCAGTGTACTCGCTCCTTACTTAAAAAAATATCACTTTATCATTTATGTGAGAAAATAAAGTTAGGAACACTTTGTGATCCTTCTATAGCCCTTTTATCGCGTAATTGCACGGACACGCCAACTGAATTAGCACAAGCGAAAAATGTCAAAAACCCAATGGCACTCATTTCAAGAAATGCGCTTATTTTTAAATGCGCTAATCCAAACTAATGTTTCTTTTCTTCTTTTCTGGCGTCGTTATTTCATACTGATTCTTTTTTTTGGTATCCCCTTGTGTATCGGCACAAGACCCTGTCATAACAACACCTCACTTAATTTCTGAGCCAACGAAACGCACGCTTTATTGCTTGGATTAAAAGTGACAACAAACGAGAGTACAAGACAAGCACAGTCCTGCCGGTCTTGGGTTTCCTTTCATTCAAAAAGCACACTGAAATGAACTGAAAATACTCAAAGTGCAATTTTTTAATAAGCTTAATAGTTCGGCCATTCATTCTACTTCGTCTAGGAAACAATTTGCAACTGAACAGAAGCATGAGAAACACTTACAGGAAAGCAGCTTATTGGTGCAAAAACACATAAAAGGGAACATAAGTGTAGTTTTCTATCTGTTGAATGACGGTGGTCTTCCCACTAGAATTGAAAAAGTAACTCAAACTGACAAATACGACCAATCGATGAGAACCACTTCTACTACAATACTTAAAGAAAGACGGGTGTAAAAGTTCTCCCTCTTTTTGTTCTTGCATGTTGTTTGATTTTTACTTGAAGGAGAGCGCAAGTGCAAAAATGTATAACAAGATGAGCATAAAAATCAAGTTTGCTTTGGTCTGAACCTACCGGCCACAGCCACAAAAACATGACGGCCAAATCGCCTCCTCTCCCACGAGCCCCAGCTGCAGCCGTCAACCACGAAACCAAAAACAGTGAAACATCAGAAAAACATGAGTCTGAAACATCTTCAGGACGCAAACTAACTTCTTACTGTAGAGGACTTAAGAAATGGTTACATTATGAAATCTGTCCAGGCTTCAGTTCCACCTGATACATGTTGAGAAGAAACGGCCTCTTACAGCCTTTACACGGTCTGAATATGTTGTACCTGCTCTTACTCATTATTCATGAGCAGATTATAAACTGTGTCCACATTCATCTTTGCTTTGAGACAACCTGGATAATATGTATGTAAAATTGTAATATTGTCTTTTGAGGATAAATAAATGTCTCATTAACAGAACATTGTGGGGGTTTTTTTAATTCTTTTTTTTAAGTCTTTCAAACTTGATGTGTATGAGAATTAAATCTGTAAATCTGACTAAACTAATTTGGGAATTGAAAATAGAAATGTCAACCAGGAATTATTAAAGTGACTAAACTGAATAAATGAAATGTGTTTTATTTAATTATTACTTGTTAGTGCTGTTGGACACTCAATTTTTAGCAGCAACAATTTCCCTGTGTTTGATTTATTGCTACTGCTTGCAGTCAAGATTAGATTATGTCACACCTTGTTCTTGTAAAGGAAAAAACACCATTGTGATACCAATATTGTGATGAACTGAAATGTTGAAAAAGAAACCTATTACGGGTGATCCTGACAGTGATTTATGTTTAAGAAAAAAATCTTAATCAAGCCAATCTTTCAGACTGAAACAAGTAAACCTTTTCTCTTTTTAAAGGGATATTAAATAAAACTGTGTGGTGATATTTTTCAGACATAATTCAATGATTCAAGAGCCTTTTCTAGGTATTTTCATTCAGGCTTAATCAGAAGTCTGAGTTACAAATCATATTAGCAACATCATTAACAAAAGTTGTGATGGTAACAATAATAAATAAGATCTGTGTCGGTGCTTGGACCACCATAAACACGTGATAAAGCTGAGTGGAATCGTAGAGCCACTAAACGGCACTGTTGGTTATATTTCATGTGTTTCCATCTGAATTTAGTTAAAAGACTCCTCAATAAAGCCCCGTCGATGACATCACTTCATAAATGAAAAGGAAGGCGTGTTAAATCTAGCGAGGCACCAGATGCAACCTGCTTTTTGTGCCAGAGAAAAAAAGAGAAACAGAGAGAGAGAGACAAAAAATGAAACAAAAGAACAAACAAGTGCGAAACTCCACAGACCCGAGACGACATCTGTGTCTCCCTTTTTGACGAGATGAGTTCAGGTCCAGGTGAAATTAGAAAAAAAACACAGCCGGCAGATGTAGTAACCAGGTGTTGAGAGACGGTGTCAGCGTCAGGTGGTCTGAAGGCATCTAGTGGGAGGAGCAGGCTGTTGGTCACTTTACCTTTTGGCTGTCCAGCCGCAGCCAGTGGACACCTTGTCTTGTGTAACGGACCACAGAGCTCATAGTTGATGTTAGACTCAATGGGCCCATCATAGTGTCCAGCTCCGTCAGCAAACCTGAAACATACACAAATAATACAACATCAGTGATCTACTCCTCTTAGCAGCACCAACCACTGATTATTAGTTATCAGGATTTTTCATCAACTGTCTTTATAATTATTAAACCAACTTAGTGACTTTTTAGGACCCTTTTTTCACCTTTCTGAAAAAGTGTCCAGTGACAACTCAGGTGACACTTCAGCAGATTTTCTACCAATAAAGATGCTATTTGTAAAACTCATAATGTAAAAAATAATAATACTTTTTCCCACTTTGAATCCTGTGTTAATTGCTTATTTATCTCTTATTATATGACACATATTTCATAAAATCAGTGTTTTTATATCATTACGTCTTTTACTGTAAAATAGTCTCAAATGTTTGCTCATAATGTGCTCATAGACATTTACAAAGGTTCATCCAATCAAACATGACTTTGTATAAGTAGCCAGGCACACTGGACATATAAAAGTGCATGTCACTATTCGTGAGTCATAGTAGCTAACAGAGCAATATGAACAAAGACAGGATGTTTTGATATCAGTGAGCAAAAACTCTGTTTTCATTCCCAGAACAATGAGGATGAGCGTCAATTCACTGAAAACTATCGTTCTTATCTTAAATGAATATTATCTAAAATAACATAATATCTAATATCTTAAAAATAACAGCTGATGACACAGTTAAGTTTTAGCTTAACTTCATTTTCTTAACTTTCATTTTTTTAAATCCTGTGTGTGTGTGTGTGTGTGTGTGTGTGTGTGTGTGTGTGTGTGTGTGTGTGTGTATATATACGGGTTTAAGGAGGAAGCTGAATGACATCTCACAAATTTCCTCAAGTTGTGACAAGGGGGAAAAAAAGTGTGAGGAAAATTAATTTCCTGTCTGCCACAGAGATTAAGAGATAAAACCAGAAATCGAGTCATTTCTGATTTTCTGTTTTTTATGCTTCATAAGAAAACATTTTATTAGGGATCTAATGCTAAATCTATTTAATTCAAATTTAAACCAGTGCCTTTTTGTCTTGAATTTAAATGCACCTTAATTATTTGGAGGGTGACAGCGAAAAATCCATTTCATATTGAAGCTGTGCCACCATAAATATAGAAAGGAGATCAGCTGTGAGCTTTAGCCACACGTTCCTTTCTCATCCACTCTTACCGCTGCCTTTGTGTGCCAGCTCCTCCGCCTGCTCCCAGATGTCATGAGCGCTCAGGAATAACGTAGTGATGTTGACGTAAGTGAATGCCACTTGTTCAATGGCCTGAGGAACTGCCACAGTGCTGCCAACAGGGCCCACGACCAACCCGCTGCGGCTGAAGCCAGGACCTGAGCTGGTGGATGTGCTGGCTGGAGACGACATGCTGGGCGTAGGGGACGGGGTGTCTATGCCTCTAAAAGGAAAAACAGGAAAGAAAAGAAGAGAGGGTTAAAAGGAAGCTAAACTTGTGAGAGCTTAAAGCGATATACAGTAACATACAAAGCAGACTTACTTTAATGTGTAGACAGAAGGATCCTGTGTTGCCTGAGCAGAGTTCTGAAAAAAGTCCCAATTTAAACAAAAATAAATATTAACTCTAACCTTTCTCCATCAGCACAACAATTTAATTAAAAAACTAGCAATAATTGTGGTTAAAACTTCATACTTACATTGAAGTGATCAGTGAGGGTCTTTGAATACTTTAGTGCAGTTTTGTATTTGTGTTGAAACATGGCCATCTGCAGGAGAGACTGGCACTTCAAACTAAAAGACACAAATGTTATTAAAGACTCAATGATTCATAATTCACATGACTCATGAAGGAAAAAAAATAGCAAGTTAAACATACTGCATGTTGTTGTACTGGTACCTACTGCATGTAATGACAATAAAACTGAATCACATGCTAATCTGAAGCTTCCCAGGCACTCAAGCAAACATTTTTTTCTTTTATATACTCTCCAATTTAAACTATCTCAGGTGTGTGTCAGAAATAATGATGTATTGTCATCTTGAACAATTGTGTTGTCTTGTTTTAAAAAGGTTGGAGTTAGGGTTAGGGTTATGTGCTGCTTTTTGTATCTTTTTCAGCAAGATAGGTAGCAACTGTTTCTACTCCACAGATAAAGCTATAAAACTGTTTTACAGTATAAATCCAATATACTGAACTGATTCACACATTTAGAAATGAACATTAAAATAAACAGTTTGTACTGCCCATTGAAATAAATGCTATCAGAGGTAACTCACACAAACAACAAGCTGCATTGCTGTTTTCAATGCAATACACTACAATTAACAACATTACAACCATAGAGCCTCCACAATGACCACAGCGTTAAATCATTAACATCAACATATCTCTGACATGAATAAAATCAAACCCCATGCTGCCCCCATTGTCTGCCCTCTTTACACAAGCTTAAAATCCAAACTAAATCAGTAATCAGTGATCACTAATGTTAGGAGCATCTTATCAGACATGTTATAAAAGAGCACAACAATCATCGTTTACACCTTACCATAAGGCTAAAAAGTCCTTTTCTGCAGGCGGAGCAGAGGGGTCCACTGTGTTTTTAAGTTTCAGTACAAACCTATGAGAGTGGAAAATACAGTAAGAATAATACAGGAATCATGTTATAGCTTGACATTTTATATAAGCTGCAGTCTATGTGCCTATATGTAAACTAATCATTCCAAACATCTGCTAGTAGTACAGAAAATACAGAAGTTTGTTCATACTTGAGAAGTTCTACAGTCTCTGCAAACATAGTGTATGAAGACATTGAAATCTGTGGATCTTTTTCCATGGCAATGCCGCTCTCAACGAAGTACATGGCCGCATCCAGGTAGTTGAAAGCTTTACTGAGTTTATCCGTCTATAGGCAGAGAGAAACAAACATGGAACATTTGGTTAAGTTACATATATTACTATTTAAACTATTTTTAAAAACAAACTAAAGAGACCTACCTCTGCATCTGCTTTGTGTTTCAGTCTTTTGGCCTCCTTTATGTAATGCTTCACTGGATAGTGCCTGTAGGTGAGAGAAGCAGTGACTAACAACAATATGACTAACGATTTATAACACAATGAAAACTGTCATCATGAAACAAAGTACGCGATACACTGAATAAACACCCAGAAATGTTGCTTTGTTTTCCGTGGACATTTTGAGTTTTAATAAGCTTTAATAATCAGTTACTGAAAAAACTTAAACCTAAAAAAGATTAATCATGGTATGTCAACATACCATGGCATACTTCAGTGTTTAAGCTGCACGTTTAACAATCTCAGCTTTAACAAAAAACTGTCAAGACGACTGAATGAATTATCAAATCTTCACCATCTGACTTCTTCTATCCCACACTTATACTTCCACCTCACCGTTCCTTAAAACAATCATCCATCAACTCACCAGCTTTGTCAGGTTTTCTGCCATTTGGTTGAACATTTGAGAAATTGCAGGCTGCTTTCAATTTCATTGACATTCAATAACAGCAACATAATTATAACTGCATACTGACTCTGGAGTTAAAAATGTGCCTAATAGAGAACAGCAGTGATCTCTACACTGGCGTTGCCTTGAGTCTGATTATATTGATTTGAACACAAACAGTTAAAATGTATTTATAGCTAAACCCTTCAAAGAAAGTTGAGGAGAGAGAGGTCACACAGGAGATAATTCATTGAGCAGCTCAGTGTGAAGAACTGCTCTAAAGTTATTATAGCAACACCTATTAAATTATATTTTCACTTATAGGCATGGAAACATTTCATCATCTTTCTGAATATGAAAGCCGTTCTACCCCCTACTGCACACAGCAGGAGTGCTGTTCTTCTATATTCCCATTAGGTGGCAGCATGAAGCACTGAACTTTGTTTTCAAAGGTTGGAGAACACTGCTACAAACGACACTGTCATATATACGTCTGGAAAGATCTGAGGATTTTTACCCCCCAGGAGAAAAAGTCTGGAAACATAAGAAGTATTGCACTTTCAGCTAGGTCGAGACAAAGGAGGGCTTTGAGGGGACACAAATAAAAAACTGTGATTTAGAACACCTTAACAGCGGCTACAGTAATGAATCTTACCTGTCATCAAATCTGAGTAAAGGCCTGGTGGTCACAGTTTCCCTGGTGGACTGTGAAGATGATGGTGGGACGGGAAGGCTTCTCTTTGGGGGCTTCTGTGAGCATTACAAGGCAGACATTTGGTTAAAATCTAAATAGCTTCCACTGTTCATGTCATAATTGTACTGAAAAGGTTAATAAATAACCCTTCTTAACCAGCAACAATCCCTAACATCTAAGGAAAAGAAGGTGCATAGGGTGAGGTTTACCTTTTCAACGTGTGAGCTTTGTGTGTGTTTTCCGCTGCTCTTCCTGTGCTTGTTAGAGTCTTTTCTCTTTACAGTCTCTTTACTGGACTCCTGGGTCTCCCCAGTAGGCCGTTTGTGTATCTTTGAGTCTTTATTTGTGTCTTTGGGTGTTTGAGTCTTCTGCAAATGTACAGGGTTTTTCTTGGCCTTCTTTCGCTCCTGCTCCTCTGTTGGATTGCTGGAACTTCTGTAAGATGAGAAGATCAGAGAGCTTGTTTGAGCTGATTAAACTGGACTGAAGGGACTGAACTAAAAAAGGTTAATGTTATCTAAAATAAATGAGATAAATAAATGACTGGGATAGCTCTGATTTAGTGGACCTACTCCAGTTTGATGGAAGCATTAGTTGATGAGGTATTCTTGTTATCCAGTCTCAGTTTTTTCCTGGGAAGAGTTTTATTGTCTACCTCAACCTAGAAGACATCAAATCACACATTAAAACAAAAAACAGGACTTTCACCATGCACATATATGTAACTCTTATATTTCTCACATTTTGAGGTATACTCTTTTTGCTGGTTTTGGTGTGTTTGTGTGTTGTAGAAGCATCGCCGCCGCCGCCCCCTCCTTCTTGCTCTACGACCAGGGCTGGTCTCTTTGTATTGCTGGGTATCCTTTGGTGAGTGCCTGAGGTCTGGGGGACTCTTGAGAGCAGACTTAGATCAATCTTCACCAGCAGGGATCTAGGAGGCCTACAGGGGTCCCGAGAACCTTTGGCAGCATGCCCGGTCTTTTCTGAGTGCTTGTGGGTTGCAGGGCATGAAGTTTTGTGAGGCATCTTCTGGCAGATGGTTTCTGTTTTGGGTATGGTACAACTGATTCTGACTGCAGGGGCCGGAAACAGCTGGTCAGGCTGAGCAGGCTGAGAAGGACTTGGAGTGGGGCAGGAGCAGGGGTTAGGGTACCTCACACCGCAAGATGGACAATGACTGTGTGGGACTGGCGTGACGTCAGGTCGCGGCGGCTCTGATTCGGCCTTTCGCTTGTCAAGTGAGGTGTGTTTAGAAGTCCTCTTACTGTCTCTTTTAGTGTCACTGCTAACCTTAATTTTCTTGCAATGACCCGTTTTCGTTTTCACCTTGGGTCTATCTGTGAAACACGGGTCTTTGTCTCGTGTGGCTACAACTTCCTCAGTTTTCACAATGAGAGCTGTTTCAGTGTGATCTGAACACGCTGCCTTCACTGGTTTGGAGGGGTGTGTGTTGCCCGAAAGTTTCCTGGAAGTGGTACAGCTGTTAAGTTCAACAGAGGGGGCTTTTTGGCTACTTTTCGGGTAATAGTCACGCTGAGAGCTTTCACTGCACTGCTGGGGTTTGGGAAGGTTGTCTTTTTGGCGAGAAGAAAGCAGAGGTTTAGACTCCCTGCTGGGGTCGATCACCTCCACACTTGAGTGCTTGGAGCTGTGAGTGGGCTGTAGCTGTTTGTGCGCCGGGCTCTCAGGGACATCTTGGCTTTCAGTGCTGGAGTTCTGCTGGCTGGACCTGATCCAGTTTCCTAACTGCCAGTCACCGTGGGTCACTGCTGGAGCATCAGGCTATAAATAGACACAAATTATGATTTTTTTTAAAAAAAAGAAAAGAGGAAGAGTAACCACTTCATTCAATATGTGCACCAAGCCGCAAATTACCTCCATTTTAACTGAGCTGCTCAGTAGGGGCTGAGGCAGCTCCTCAGTGGCACTTTCGCTGTCCGACTCTGATCTTGAGCTACTCTCTGAGTCACTGGAGCTTGCAGACTCTACCCCGCTGGAATGTGCTGCTTCAAATGAACTATAGCACAAATACAGAACAAGAAAACACCACAATTATATTACACGGTAGTATTACTCCTATAATTGAGTCATTAACTTTGTGGCCTGCATGCTATTAGATGTGTTGGTAAACACTACACTGAGTAAATACAGTGAATCATATTCTTCTGGTGTAGCTGAGGGGTGCGGGTGTTTAAATGTGTCTATGTAGAAATGAATGGGATGATGTTGTTACGATTTTAGCATCTAATTATCAAAATGCTTCAGTAAAAGAAAAAAAAAACAACAACTTTATTTTAAACAACCTTTGTGGCCATTTGAGTACAGATTTCTGAGTTTACAAGGTAAACTTGAAGACTTCCATTATATCTTGAAGTTAAAAAAAGAAAGAAACGTTTTAAAGATCCGTGTCACTTACAATGAGGAGCTCTTCTGGTTGAGATGGGATGGACGTGTAGAAGAGTAGTCAATATTTTCTAGAAAGAAACAACAGAGAAAACAAACATTAAATAGAACTACAGTACATGTTACTGTAAAAAAGTGATGCGCTCAAGAGTCATTTGTTTTTATCATTCATCATTTATCATTTCCTGGTAGATTCAACATTATATCCGTTTTAGAAAGTGAGTCGGGTTGCGCCAGAGAGAGTGGTGGAAGCATCAGAGGAGTGCATGCATCACCAAAGGTGGATTTTTAAAACATCTGCCAGCTAATAAAAACATGCCGATGCCAATAATCTGAAAAATAAAATGATCTCGGCCGATTATTGGTTTGGTCAATAATCAGTCGACCTCTTATCCATTTCAACATAAAATCTAAAGGAAACAAAAACAGATGATTTAGAGTCACATCTCCTGCAGCAGAGATTGTACAACATTAGCAGTTCTTTATTACTTTCCGAAAGTCCTGAATCAATATTATTCATGTGAAGAAGATCACACTGGTGTTTCACTGCTATGATCCAGTAGGTTTGTAGTCACTGAGCATTATTATAGTAACACAGTAACCAGAATATTTTCTTAGTATTTTCTAAACTACTGACCTTCCTAAATTCCACATCTCTTGCACAAAAAACTCATTTTCTTGCTCAATGTGTGTTGATAAAACATACACTTGAGACATGCTCTTTTTGTCATGCTTAGATTAGCCAAAGCAGCTGAAATACGTACTATATAAACATTAGGGAGATAATAACTGCTCAGACAAACAGTATCACTTGATAGACGATGAAATTTGCTTTGTGAAAGTTTAATACTGTACTGACTGAATGACTGACTGACATGTGTTTGATTTTTATAGTTTGTCTCAATACAATTATGGTGGTAATAGAAAATGATTTGAAAATGCACAACAAAACATGAGCTTTTGTTATTAGATTGCACTGTATACCATTTGTCTAGTCAATAGGTAAATATATTCAGTGATTAACAGTAGCAGTACTGACTGAGAAAGGAGAGAAAGAAAATGTGCTGAAAAGGGTAAAAGAGGTGAATGAAGATAAAGGAATGTAAAGAACATAATACATGTTATATCAGTGAAAGAAAAGGATAGAAATTAGTAAGAGTTTACTATTCCTCTCCTCTACATGTTCATAGTTTGGTCTTTGCTGAGGTTAATTTGAGAGAAAATTGTAGGGTTGTTTCTCCCCTCTAGCATTTTGTGGCCAGTTTGCAGAATAGGCCACAGGGGTTGTAAAAGTTGCCATGGAAACATTGCTTTGAAGAAAAAAAAGGAAAACATAAAACAGAGGCTATCGGAGAGGAGAGGAGAGAAGAGATTGAGGTCACATCAATGATGGTGCAGTAACATAACTTCTATTTAACTATTTGGGTTTTTTAACTTATCATTTATTATCATCCTTGTCATCTGCTGCATTTCTACTGCTTCATTCACTCGTTACTCACTTTGTCCTGCGCATGAAGAGACGTGTCCTGCTTCCTGTGAGGACAGAGAAAAAGAAACTTTAATCTGGGTCACACTTCTGCATGATTAAGATGTACATTTGATCTACATTTATACCAAACTACAACAGGCATATGCTTCAAAACTTAAGAATTATTAGTTATAGCCTTATAACCTGATTATTTTGCTGATCTTAGAGCTTCAGCACAAGTGAGGTGGTGAAGCTTTTGTCCTGTGTGTGGTGTGCAGAAAAAGGCCACAGGGTTTTTAAAAAGGATTGATCTCTTATGGAGGATAATCAAAATTCATGACAATCTGCTGGTTACATTATAAGATAATGAATTTCATGTGTAAAATTAGACAATTTGACCTGATAGTGGTGCAAGAGAAAAGCTCAGTGTCCAAAATAGAAATTTGAAAGGTTACAGGAAAGTTCAAGGGGTCAGCGAACAACATCCTCTATGTACCATGAGTATTGAAAGCAAACGTAATCAAAATTCATTCATATGCGTTTCCTTTTCTTGTGAACAATAGCTGACCAATTGACCTCAGGATGACCACTAGTTGGTGCCTCATTAAGCATCCAAAACCGAAAGTGTTCATCCTTCGGGAAGCATGTATGTTCTCAGTAAATGATCTGATAATGAAGGAAAGCTGCAGTGTTGCTGGCAGACTGGTTCTGGCACCAGAGCCAACACACACCTGCCAGTGATTATCTTTTCACCACAGAAATGAATGCTTTCTTTTGCAAAATAAGACAAGGACGTGCACTTAAGAGACTAGTTATTTGCAAAGCAGTCACTTGAGTTTGGTAACTTCATGAAAGCATGGCATTAGCTTCAGTTGAAATAAATGCTCCTCATGCCTTTTAAATTGTGGGTACAAATTAAGTGTTTTGAATTGAATTGAATTGAATTGAAAAAGCACTGGGTTAGTGTGGGTGTCACAAGAGTCAGGATTTAGTCGTCTAGCTCTCATACAGTGGCCTGCTAAAGGTAAGCTAAAGCTGCAGGGCAGGTTTTGCAAGAAGATTAGTGTAACTAAGAGCTACCCCCTCTTGTGTACATACAGGCAGTGAACATAAATCAAGACACACTTTAATTATTTACACCCTTTAAGCTCGTACCTTAGCTGGGAGAGGGGACTTGGAGGGTTCTTCTGTGAAAGGTGTGTGTATAGTTGTCAGGAGAGGAGGCCATGAGTGGGTCATTTCCTACAAAGAGAAAAAAAAAAGTGTGATATTTGTTAATGAACCCATTAAGTCAAGCATAGACACAAAACATGCAGTGCTCAATATTAAATAAAAATCGATGCACTTTCAATGGAGTCTGTCCTGTCCAGTAAAGACTAGATTCCAGTTTAAGTGTCCCCGCATGTATTTTAGATAAAGTACCGGTTTCTCTTTCTTTAAAACTTGAAGAACCAAAGCAATAACAAATATGAATATTCTTGTAACTTTAGTGTAAAAAAATGTTTTCCAGAAATCATGGAATGTAATTATATCTCATTTTACTGTGTAACGCATCATGATTTGTATACACACACTAACTGTACTTTTTTATACATTATTGGCATTTTGTGAAGTGCTCCTGGCACAGACACAGACTCTTGTGTCTTCAACTCAATATAAAGCATTCAAACATCATCAGTCACTGTTGGACACAGTAGAATCAGGAAGATGCATGATCTGAGCAACACATGATTGTTCGTTGTTGTTGCCTCCTGGAATTTTCATGCAGTATTTTCACTTTACCAGGAATAACACAGTAAACAAATGCAGTCTGTGAAGTCTTCTTTGAATTAACAAGAAGAGAATAGTACAAAATGATGAGCCAAGCAAAACAGTGATGTTCTCTGAATGCACATCACTCAGCCTGGAGCCTAACAGGCATTTTCCCCCACACACAATCATGGGAAGGGGAGTGACTATAAAACAGTGGAAACATCTTTATGAGTGTTGCAACCCCATGAAATGACTCGTTGCAGTATCAGAATTTGATCCGTTTGTTCCAATAACATTTGGAAAGTCTAGAAGAGCCACACAATTCAATTATTTTGTCCCCATTCAAGTTAGTGGAGGGCTAAACTGGCTCGGCATGTGCAAGTCTCTGGTGCTCATGTTCTATGGACCCAATGATCAGGAAGCATGAACAACATCTGGGTAATATCTTTCCAGTATGAAGTGGTGTCCTGTGCCAATGAGCAAAATGCATAGGAAGGGACAGAGCCCCGCCTCCAACGCTGTATCTAGTTCTCTTTGTATATTCATGATATAGCTAGCAGGCTACATAACGAGGTTCGTTGTTTCCATCGGCCAGTGAAGACAGTGAAGAGTTTCTGGTCTCCGACTGAAATCACATCTTATCTTTTTATTAATGTCTAGTTTCTCTTCTGGTCTTTACTTTGATTTTTCTGTTTTTTACTAGGTGCTATAATAGTTACTAAAACTAGTTTTTACAGAGACAGATTATCAACTGACAGTATCTAAAATATATGTTCAGTAAAAAGCGAAAGCTAGAGTAGACTGATATACTGAGAAATGTCCAACTATATAAATATATTTGGCCTACTGCCACTGCTATTGGTTCTTATTGTTGATTTATTAGTGTTATCGGTGCAATTATGTGCAGGTAGAGCTAACATCAAGCAATCAAAATGATTATTTAATTCTGAGGTGGTTGGGTTGAAAAAGTGAATTATTGTGCTTTACATTGTGTTTTTATTTTTATTAATTTACCACTAGACATGTGTGACACCTTTCAGCAGTTGGGCCCTGCGAAGGAAAAGTTAGCTATCTCATATGCTAAAAAAAAAAAAAAAAAACCTGCATTGATAGAAGAAGAATCAAGATGATGGTGAGGAAGATGATGGAATTGGGGATTAAGTCTGGAGTGTTAAGTCTGGAGAGTCTGAAGTGACAGCTAAATTACTGCTTTGGAAAATGTGGAGTCACAGTAAGTAATATTTCTTTGGGGATTTGCAATAACTGTCATGACTTTCTCTTGCTGAGTAATCAAACAATGTATGGCATGGAGTGATGTGAGTTTTAGGTGAATGCTCTCAGGCCGGGCTGTTTATAATGGTTGTGATCTGAAAAAATGACTTACTGACCGTCATTTTAACTACTGTATCGTATAGCCAAGCTCCCAACAGATAAATCAAGTGCTGCAGAGATACTATGGAAATCTATAGCCTTGGGGACATACGTCAGACTCTATGTTGGGGTGAGGAGGGGTTAAGGGGGCAACAGGTGTTCATGAGTGCTGCTGCTTCGAGTGAAAGATGTTTTCAATGACTCTGTACAGCTATTGTTAGAATATGTTGGTCTGTGGGTAGAGCATGCGTTATAGGCAGTGAAATTGAAAACAGACGGAGTAACGTCAGGCTACTAGCTTGCCAGACTGAAAAGGTCTCCTCTATGTAATCTTCCTCCAAAAAATGTTCACTGCAAACCCTGGAAACAGTGCCCATCAGAGGGCTCTCCCTCTCTCTTTAGTGCCACGGCCAGTTCAACAGTACTGTTTTCCATTTCAGCATTAGTTTACAGAAATGCATTGTTTTAACCTTAGGTGACTCATTTATACATGCAGGGTTGATAAAACAGTGGACTCCTTTTTGTCTTCTTTTATGCCAGTCTCCATTTTTCACGATCTCTACCACTGTATCTGTAGTGAACTCATCCAGTCCAACCAACACTTACATCACATGTTATACTACTGCAAGATGGAGGTTTCTCTTTTCTCTTATATGTTTATATTTGTCATGTGTGTTACATCATTGTTAATCAGAGTGGAAATCCTTTTAGGAAATCGTGTTAACTCCACTGACTGCTTCATATCCACTCTCCTTGCAGAAGAGGATCATGCCACTGTAATTTCCATTAATGTCAGCCGCCAACAAGAAGACACAGAGAGGAAGACATCACTAAAACTTATGATTGATGAGTAGGAAACCTGGTCTTAGGAATCTTGACTAGGTCTGGATTCCGATTTGATATAATGAAATAAATCCTTTGCATATCATAATTAAAACAAAAAATACCAAGCAGACAGAACGAGTGAACTTTAACTTTGAACACAGCGCATTATTTGCACTAGCCAAACCGGTTCTAGCATCCCCGAAACATGTTTCATGAGCAAACATTTCAAGAGTTTTACTGAGAATTGTGCAAAAAATACCCCAAACAGTACCAGCATTGTAACAGCATAAACAAGTTGCGGTTAAGTGGGCTCGGAAGAGAATAGCAAGAATCTTTCAAGGAAACAGACGAGCAACAACCAAACCTCCAATTTCAACGTTGGGGTGGATATTATTATCAAAATGTAACATTAATCTGACTTGAATAACATGGAAAAGTCAAAGCATGTGGTGGCACTCTTGTAGGCAAAGAACAAGAAAGTTAAAGGGCACAGCAGCATCAGAAAAAGACCTACGTGGCTCAGTCAGAAAGCATAGATTGTTGGTTTGGTGTGATAGTGTGGGGAATAAGTTCCTTAAAACACATCCAAGCCTCTGATACGATTTCAAGAATGTCTAATAAATTAAGCATCATTTATATTTAAAAATGTTAAAAGTTTGAAATGAAACAGTTTTTTTTTTATATTTGATTGCGTGACCTGCAAAATACCATGGCCTTGTTTTAGCATATTTGGGATGAGGTTAACAGAGCTGTTGGCAGTGACACGGTGCAGCTGCGCAGTATTCAGCTGCAAATGCAATCATTTCCACATAAATCTCCATTATTACACCGACATCAATCATCTTGTTTAGTCCATACCCAGATGAATCCAGGCTGTTCTGAAGGCCAAAAGAGGAACGATATACACCGGGTACCTAACTGATAACTCTTTGTAAATTAAACAGTCAGTTAAATTTATATATAGCGCCTTTCACAAATAAATATAGTTAGTTTACTGAAAGCTACAACATGCTGCTAGATCATTTCAAAAATAATATTATAAAAACATTACCCAGGGATTGGAATGATTGCGAAAATAGTTAAGGAATAAAAATGATATAGCAGTCTTAGTCTTCGAACTTTTTCATTGGCACACGCATTGATCTTCGGAGACTCATTAGAGCTGTGAAGTGAGTGCACAATTGAAAATACACAGAAACACAGAGATAAAGAAAACAATGTTGATCCAGAAGAGACAAAAAGCTGGAGAAAAGTCTGTTTTTCTCAGAAGTTTCTCAAGTTCACAGACTCGTTGGGCAACTAGAAGTATGCATGTATTTAAAAAAAAGGCAACATGTGTGCAGCTTAATTTTGTCATATCAGCTACAACCTGCACTCTGATAGATAACAGGATGCTCTAAACCCTGTTAAAGATAAGTAAATCATTTCCCGAATATGGGCCTTTGCACTCTCATTTACTGCCCCATCACAGCTGTAATGAAGTTTGCTGCTGTTAGGTCAAAACGACTTTGCTGTTGTGTGTTGTTGCATACACTAGCTCCCAACCATATGGACTTGGCATTTTGGGTTCAGGGAGGAGGAGTGGGGGGGGGGGGGGGGGGGTCATGAGAATTATTTTTAAACTCTTTATTTCCAAAGACAAATAATTCAGAGCTCAACAATTTAAAGTCTAATGGTTTTTATAATACGCCATAATATGAGTTTCCAGGAGATATCGGTATAAAGAATATATTTAGAACAAAAATCTCACAACATACAGAGAAATACAATGCTGCTTTGGTGGGCTACGTATGTGTGAGTCAGTAATCATGTATATTTGTGTAAACAGCAACTGGTTAAGATGTTGTAAACTTAAATGTCAGATGTAAATACTGTAATCTGTTGTCATGCATTACATGATTCAAATGGGAAAAAGACACAGCTGGTCTTACCCTCAAGATGTCCTCCACACACTGAGCTTCATTTGTTCTTGTCTGCAGAAAGGAAACAAATAATAATAAATGTCTGAAAAACAGTGAAAGTCCTGGTTGCAATTATAAAATGAAGACTAAACATGGGAGGATTGGTTGAGGAGTTCATGTTTTTGGAACATTTATGGTATGTGCCTGGGTAAAAAAAAAAAACTGCCTTTATCCCTTATCCCCGGTAACATCTCAGGTTGTTTGTTATTGATTGAAGTACATATGGTCCTCGCTAATATAGACTCATAGGGGCACATCTTTCCTGAGTAAGGGTATCACCATTTGCACTAAAAGAGAATTTATCTTATCCAGGTGGCTAACCTGTTGGTATGGTGAGTAGGGTGTTTAAGTACAGTAAAGTAGAACATCACATTTGACATAAACAATGAGAAATGTTCTTGTTATCTTCTTAATGGCAAATATTTAAATATTTTTAAAAAAAACAACCCTGTGTGCACATAGAGAATTTTATATTCTGCCGTCACTCCCCCACGCAGGGATGGAAAAGGGGTAGACAAAACATTAGAAAAATCTTTCCGCCCTTTCAGCATCACCATGAGCTACAACTACAAACACAACAGTGTATGAGTGACGCAATATGCAGTATCAGGGAGCAGCGTAGGCCGACCCAGCGTCCGATAAACAGTCTGTGTGTGAATGAGTCAACAGGCTGCAGTTGGGTTTGTTTTCAGGCCTCTTTCAGTGTTTACTTCTGAATGGACAGTGTTTGAGATAAGGTCAGTGAATGGGCCCCCAGAGTAGTTATGTAAGTTGGTGACAAAGCTCATTTATTGTTATGCTGAGACCAGGGGTTAAGTTATCAGAGGCAGCTAGACGGGTCAAATACACACACACACACACACACACACACAAAACACAAACCACAGGCTACACACCACATATGCCTACACCATACTACGCACCTGAGTTAGACATGACACAACACGCTATTATGTTAACAGGAAAGTGGCACTCAAGTGTAAAACAATACTTCCCAGGACGACAACAAAACTTCCAACGCACTTCTGAAACGCTGCTACGTTTTCTAAAATGCACATTGCATTTTGAGAGATTTGAATACCATCAGTCAGTGTGTTGTTGGTGTACAAGGAAGTCTGCTCTCTGACCAGTGACAGATTTGTTGGGAATAAAATGCAACTGGAATCATGTTATGCACAACTGCTGAATAAATGATCACAAAAGCTGCTTCATGTCACTCAACGCCGCTTATCAATCAAACAAAGCGAACTGTGCTCATTTTCAAGTTGTGCCAACCAGGGAGGCGTGCTTTGAATGCAACACTTCACCAGAGCACATCGGGAACTGATCAAACTCTGTATCCAAGAACCCTTAAAATGGGCAAAACGATGTAATATCAGCCAGACTTTCTTGTAGATTATTCTTGGCAAATGAGAGCAAGTGCAAGTTTTCCCTTTTGTATCAAGCAGGAAAAAAAAGGTGTAACATGATGTGTTGAGTTAATTTGCCTTCCGTGATGTCACACGTGCTACAATTTGACTATTGCACATGCACACACTGCGATGTCAGTGCTGAAACGACAGATCAGCTCTCCTCTTCTTAGCAGAGAAAACTGCAGCTTATTCAGCCCGGCTGTGCTGCTGGGTGTGTGTGTGTGTGAGTGTGTGTGTGTGTGTGTGTGTGTGTGTGTGTGCAGGTGCAACGGTTGTGTGTGTGGTTGTGACAGAAAACCGATGAATCGAGTTTAACTGGAGTTCAGCCAAATTCTTCAAAACAAAGAAAGTCAAAGATCCTTTTAAACGCCTGAACAGTCAAGCAGAAATATCAAAACTATGAAGAGATTTCAGAGAACATCCCGAGATCAGCAGACGTACAATCCTCTTAGCCCGTAGTTCACTTTAATCAAAGCTTAGACAACAGCGTTGAGAAATAGTTAATAAGTAGGACCTCGCTTGTCCCCACAGTCACTGGAAGTTCTGCACACGAGATTCTGTAGCACGTGTTATATTTCAAGATAATTACGTACTATACATCACAATATTTATGTTACAGGGGAGGAAAATATCAGGGCTGCAACTCATGATTGTTTTTAGGGTTTACGGTTTCACAAAATGTTAGAGCACAAGGGTGATGTCATTAAATGTTTTGTTTTGTTCGACAAAACGCCAAAATATTCAATTAACTATTATTACTATTAATGTGTCCAGTACTTGCTTTTATGACCAAATTCTTGCAAAACTAATGACACTCACATCAGATGCAGCTGTACTTTGTGTTTAGTGCTAATGTTATATATCAAATGAAAGAGTACGCTCTAAATTAAAGAATACATACTAGACCTGCCATATGTGTAAGGTGCCTTGAGATGACTTTTGTTATGATTTGGCTCTATATAAATAAAGTTTGAATGATTGATTGATTCAACCTGCTGAGTATCAGCTTGTTAACATTGTCACTGTGAGAATGTGAGCATGCTGATGTTAGCATTTACTTCAAAACACAGCGGCTCCAATTTACAGCCTCACGCAGCTGCTAGTTTAATATTGTCGTTATCATTGTATTGCAAACAAGTACAAGACCACTATGGTTTAATGTCAATGTGAAGCCTGTTGAGTGGCCACAGAGAGCCCAGAATTAGACGTCAGCTTTTCATTTGATCCTTCTGCTGTTTTATTAATATTTTTCCGCCATTAATGTATCTGGTCGCTATTTAGTGCTACCATCTCATCTTACAACCGATATTACATGTAGAAATCATATCATATCGTATCATATTACACTTATGAGATCTAAAATAATGTACTTACCTCCAAAAACTGTGGCAGTATCTTTGTTTTGCCCAGGTCAGGTTTGTTGACCGTTATCTCTGGTAGAGGTACATATGGCTCTGGTGAAGGCTTGAGCTCAGGTGACTCGTTGACCACCTGGTCCTGGCCATCCATGGGCCGCACATACGCTGTTGGCTTCTGGGTCATGACTACGCTGGGCTGCTTAGACGACTGGAGTGGAGGGAAGGTCTGCGAGGGTAGCGTGTTACCCTTGTTGGCTTGAGGCAGAGATGCATCTTTAGGGGACTGCTTAAGATTTAATGTTGAAACATCCATGGTGCTGGCAGAAGGGTGATCGGTGGACCCTTGAAGAAGATGGAAATCAAAGGTGTCCTTAGTGTCCGTGTCTTTGGGCTCTGTGTTATTGTGGTCACTGGAATGTAGGAAGGGTTGCGGTTTAGCATCAGGAGCCTGAGCAGACATTTCCTGAGGAAGGCTGACATGCTCCCTGAGATCTGAGAAGGACTCACTCTTCTTTTGTTGATGTGTTGAGTGGCTGAGATGACTGTGGTTAAAGGAAGCCTTTGACAAAGTGGATGAATGTCCATGGTGGTTGGGAGAAGCAGACGCAGTTGACGCCCTAGTGGGCTGAGAGGAGTAGCTGTTACTAGAGGGACCTGTTTGGCTTTGGTTGGACATGTAATGGGCCTGGTTATGGAATGGAGGTTTGGCTGATTTATCTGGGTTTGGGTGACCTTGATCTGACTGTGAGAAGGTTACATAAGTAGGAACGGGTAAGGGCTCAATGGTTAAAGGACTGGGATGATTCACATCTTCATAATTGCCCAGCATCCTCTGGATTCGATTGGAAAGCTCGTCCCCTTTGTTTGTCTAAAAAAAGAAAACAGAAAAAAGAAACACAAAAACTAATTTTACCATTTTAACTATGGACAGAAATAATATGACATGTTGGAATAACTTGAATTTGTTTTTGTTTCTCTCTGGCTGGAGGTGCAGGTGAAGTGAATCCATAGACTAATAACAGCACTCACATTTCAGTCTCCAGAAAGTAGTTCTGTATACAGCATAAAGCCATTTCTAAACATAACTACCGTGAACATGTCAGACTGTGCAACTGTGTGACTCACTGATGTGTTTTTAATCATTCTTGGACTTCAGCACAGCGGAATATAATATGCCAGGCTTTGGAAACATACATAATACTTGTAAGCAGTATGAGTTCACTGTTGATTTGGCTGTGCACATGAGGTTTGTTGACAATAAGAAGAAATACGGAAAAATTGCAGACCATATCCTTTAAAGCATGACACATCCATCTAATGTTACAGTGGTGATATCAATGGGTCAAATCCAACTCTGAAATATAAATCAAAATCAACGCTACATGACTACCTTTAACTCCACATATAAATCAAACTATATATATAAATACATATACATGAGTCCTTACTTTGTACGGTTCTCCAAAAAGTGGCACATTGTCAGGGTTGAGTTCTTTGGCTTGGCTTGTTTCTTGGATCCTCTGTTCCCAAGCTTGGCGGCGAAGAAGATTCCTCTCCTCATTGTTTACACTGTTAAACATTACATAGAAAGAACACGTGTTAAATGAACACTGCATGTATAAGTGTATCATGTTCACTGGGTCACTAAATGTATTTAAATGCTTAAAAAGGATCAATATTGTTGCCTGAAATGCTAAAATGTCCAACCATCAAACTAAGACTGCTGACATGCTCCATTACTAAAGAAGTGAGTGTGACTTTAATAAAGCCAGTTTCTTAAGTCAGTATTTTACATTTCTTTTGTATTTTCTATTCATTTGCCTCTATTTTATACACCTATAAACTCTGACTGACCCTTATGATGAAATAAGTTTTGGCTAAAGATACCACAAAATTTAGAGGAAGCCTTTTTATGGCATCTTATCACAGGCGTATTTACCTGAGGGGCTAAGCAGCAGTGTCTAATGGGAGATGGAAGATAGTGCCCATTATATCGAAAGACAAGTGTAATTAGACTCACAGACGCCATGAGGATTCACCAAAACCTTCACATCTGTTCTCTGTAATCCCCAAAGACAACATACAGCCCATATAAACATCAAATGGATAAATATGACTGCTAGTAATCATATGTTGCGAAAAAACCCAATTGTTTACTACAATGAATGATTTTGTAGAACAACAAAAGGCCACATGGAGTCAACCCCTAAGATTAAAATAAACTGACTCTGGACACCCAATCTACAATTGGAAGTTTGTGGTCGTCCTCCCAAAAAAAAAATATAGTGTTGATCATCTTCACTGACAGCAGCCCCAGTGGGCCGTTTCCATGGCAACAAGTGGAGCAGCACAGATTTGGGATTAAGCCAAACAGATGAGCACTTACTCATTAACCCTGAGAGACCCAGCATAGACCCATTTTTGTCTTTTTTTAAGAGGGGGGGGGCAGGGGATTTTAGGGAGAGACAGCAGGCAGCAGCTTGACAGTATATGACACATAGAAGCTGGGAGCCTTAAGATTAATGTGAGATGCTCAGCACTGTGTGTCAAGTTTTTCCAGTCATAAATCTGCTATAAACCTTGGGGTTTGGTTTACCGCCTATTCAATTTTGAAAGTTTAGAGAGTATAAGTGCTTAGAGCATTATAGTGGAAGTATGTGATGCCATTCCCAAGCTCAATGATGGTTCATACATTGTTGCAGCAATTTTTGAGATGATACCATTTGTTACACTGATTTGGTGCAAATTTTAACCATTTTTGACAGCTCGAAAATGGATACAAATTCCCTATATACCACATTAAGAAAGCAATAACTTGAGGAACATTAAAAAAAAACACACAGGAAACAACTTGATTTGGTATCAATAGCTTCTAAGAATTGCACTTCTGTTTTGGAAACTGGTCAGAAACCTCCCCTCTTGTAGTCAAAATACCTTTGAAAGCCAAACATCCTCTCAATGCTGTAGGTCTCTTGTTTGTGGTTGTAAAGTATCATGAGACTGTGATTATCCTAGACACCACAATAGGTCATTTTATACAGTGAGGTCAACTTTGCAAAAAATGTTTTTTTAAAAATGGCCTCACTACAATGAAATGGCTACTGTGGAGACAAACATCATCATACATGAATACAATTGGGCTCAGTGAATCCTGAAGAGTCTCAGCTCTCCATTCATACCCAATTTATACAATTATAAGACTGTTTAGACAACCCAGTATGTAGAAATACACCATTTTTAGAATAGTTGTAAAATATTAGTATATGTTGCATGCAAAAAGAAAAGGCATGGGATGTGGATAAAGTGGGCATGTCTGTAAATGGGGGACTTGTGGGTAACCATGGAAGGATTTTCATTCAGATATCATGAGCTGAGAGGCTGGTTTTTTCCTTGTCAAAATTGACCCTAACTTTGGGGTGTTGTTTAGTCCCTTCCCGACAAGCTGGCATGACACGGTTGGTACCAGTGGATGCCTCAGGTCATCCAGTTTCATCTGATACCAGTATCACTATAGCAAGCCTGCTACAGCCTGTGAAAGATGGTAATGTCGGCCGAGGTCTCTGGGGGTTAATGTACCAGAGAGGCCAGGCCAAAATACTGGACAGCACTCTCACACACATACAAAGGTCCTACATCAGTATTACTCAGATGTTAAAGGAACATACTGTGTCTGTAATAACTTTTTGTGCTAGTCGTCCAAAAACAACCATGAAACAAAGGTTTTTGTAGATTGCTCACATCTATGACTTACCAGTAAAAACAAAAAAAAAGTGATTCATAAGTGCCAGAACGAGTGCTCTACATGAATAATTATAAGCTGCCCCTGAGAATAAAAGCACTGGTTGAATTTATAAGGACGGAAAAAATAAACTGTCCAGAATCAGTACTCACAACTTCCAATGATTTAATCTTAATCGTTAAATAATTAGTTACATCTGCATGAAAACAATATTTAACAGGAGGGCTCAACATTTACCCGTCTGGACTACTGTCAACTATTTTGAGTGGTCTGGCAGCTCTTGTTGGCAGCTTGGCGAGCCATTTTTCCTGACTTTAGTATAATGGTTTCCCAATCACAGATGACAAAACGCCAGATGCTGATTGAATAAAAGGTGAAATGACAAACTGTCCAGATGACAGAATAACCCACGAGAAAAGCAGCTCTGATACCGAAGCAGCCAAACCAGAACTGGAATTAAAAGTAGAATGAAAAAGTATCCTGGCGTTTTTTCACAGAGGTGGAGATTATACAGAAAAAATCCTGCACGACACAACTCCGCGAGTGAGAAAACAAGCTTGCTCATCCAAGAAAGCACATCATTCAGAAAGAAATCAAACATGAGACGACAGGCACTCAATCTGAGGAAACACACCCATATAAGAGCAGGCGGTAACACCACTTCAGGATACGACTCCAGCAAATCAAGCCATCCTGTTAAAAGCCAACATGTTTTAAAATATAAAAAGAAGCCATTGAACCTCAGAGTGGGAGATATCAAAGTCGAGATTGGGTTTCTGCTGGTAGTAAAAATGTAAATGACATGAGGAGCGCGCATTTAAACAACATAATACAATAAGAAATACAAAAAATGATAAACAATGACAATCTCACTCTTTTTTGAGCCATAAACCACCAACACCTTCTAATAAACTTACATCAAAGCGACCAATTATACAGGAGGCACAAATATTCCTAGCCAAGCACCAAACCTCTTATTTATACTAAAAAGTAAGCGATGCGAGTACATGCCAAATTGTATTTTTGACTTCCAATACACAGGAGTGTCACAAGACTGACAGCCGAAAAGAACAAGAAGCAAACTTTTAAACGTTTTAAAATATCAAAAAACCACTTACTCTTCCTACATAGTTCAGCAGCATTACAGGAAGAAGGTGAGAGACTGATCCTGATTCAATATCCCATCTTACACAACCATAGTGTGAGAGAGACATGTTTGGTGCTCTGTAGGGTGTTTTCTGAATACACATCAGTTTTTAATGCTTTAAACAGCTGTAATATTCTTGCAACATATATTTACGCAATCTCCACCAGCAGCAACAAGCTAAGAGCAATAAAATAAAGTTCTACTAACACAAGGAGTCAATTAAGTAAAATGATTAAGTCATTTATCAGGCAAAACATCCTTAAATGAGATGATTGATTCCTTTTTGTGTGTTTTTTAAAAAAGGAATATCTTTGGTTTTGACAATTCAAATAGATGCCTCGGTGGACTCATTACAATCAACACATACATTGCTGATAAAAATAATGATTAATTACAGTCCTTAAATGATAGTGGTGCAAGAGTAACTTTACCATGCAACTAGCTTACAGTCTAATGTCCATAAAAATGTCCACACCGCTGCACGATTTAGTTGATTACTGAGCTCAAAAAGGACCCCTCATATATTTAAAATAAATCTGGGGTTGCAATCATCAACTCTTCTGTTATGAAACTTGCAAATTGGACAGTGAAGGAATCAACTTGCTCTTCACTATTATGTTTGCAAAATTTGTATGCTCTAATTCCCAAATGTTTAGACCTCTCTTGGTTGAAACAAACCAGGCACATGAATGTCAGACAGTATTATTTTATAAGCAGAGATGATAACCAAATATAATATATTATATATATAAATAAATCGGTATAAAGCAACAACACAACCACCACTCTAAATCTATATTCTATGTTTATTTGCCTATAAAACTATAACAATCAAAGACTCACTTCTTTTAGTTGGTCTGCAATGGATGCCAATGATGTCTTTTATGTTGAATGCCTGCTTTAATCTTCATATTGCTCTGACTGACTGGCTGGCCAGCAGTCTAACTAAAATGTTGTGCTGCATTAAGACTAGGAAGCCTGCAGGAAAGTTGAGGCCAGGTCATTAAATGAGTACATGAGCGTTGTTCTGAACATAATGAACATAATCATGCCTTTTTTTTTTAAATAATAAAAAAAAGTTGAAAAGTTGTAGCCAAAAAGACTGAAGTACTGCAGGAGTAGTCAGCAGCACACTGGGAAACACAGTTCATCTCAGGTTACATGTTGATGTTACTGAATGGTTAGCTTTTCAGTCACCATTTTCTGTCTGTTTATATGATAATATTTAATATTTAGTTCAATTACATGAGTAGACAGTCAGTCACAGCTGACAAAAAAACAAACAAAATCGAAATTAAGTGTCAAAAACCACTGAAACTACAATGTGCATTGGTATAGGCGTAACATTTGCTTAAAAAAATAGCATGTGAAGGTTAATTTACGTAAAATATCTGATATAAACACAGCAGCCTGGATGACCAGCTGGTAGAAATCACAGCAGCCTGCTCTTTCCAGCTGATTCCACCCCCAACCCGAACTGCTTATCCAGCTAAAACCCTGCATGTCTGTCACTTTTTTTTTAACCATAAAACACACACTCACTCGCACACACAGACTCACTCACACACATAATTAACCAAACCGAGACTACCTCCACTGCTGCTACTTTCACATACTTTCAATAGGTTTCAAACTTTTACTTTTCGGGACGCGTCAGGCTAATTAACATGAACGTCAGGCTGCGGAGCTAACCATAGCGCCCCGCTGCTAGCAGCTAGCCCCGGCTGGGTCTGCCTACCTCGGCTGGGATGCCATGGTCGTGCGCCTCTCACAACAACCAAAGTTGGTTGTCATGTGTTTCTGACAGTCCTCACCAAGGTGTTCTCCTCACTTGGTCACATTGTTTACCGGTGAGGGTGATGTGTTAGATTAAAAAAATGACTGTCAGACGGCCGTAGTTAGATAGTTGTCTGCTAATGGTTGGTGTTGCAGTGGTCCAGTCTCTCTCTCTCCGTCTGTCTCGCTGCTTACTGGATTGTTCTATTCTGTTCAGCCGTCCGGGGACCGAGCTCTACTTTATACACTCAATACAGCTCGAACTTCACAAGAAAACACTTCTAAATCACTCAAGTCAGTTTTTTAAGCGTAACTATAACAAACACCTCCACTGAGTGCTTTAATATGACCTGTTTCCCCTTCCTTATTACAGTTTAGCCTAACTTTACTCTAATACCCCTGCGTGACAGACATGGTACAGTCAAGTGTGTTTAGATATGTTTGTTTTACTACAGAGTGGAGGTGATTAAAGGAGGAGCTCACTATTTTTTTTCAAGTCTGTCTTAAAACAACAATCATATACTCAAATGAACATTGAAGCCATAATCATACTGGACGTTAGAAGATAATTTATATACTTACAGTAAGTAATGGGGCCAAAATCCACAGTCCTCTCTCAGTGTATAAAAGTTAATCTGAAGTTAATATGAAGCATCATTTAAATTAGTCAAATCAAGTGGATATCTTTTAACATTACAGTCTTTTTTAATGCCAAAGTCCTCCCTCTTTGTCACCCTACTACACTTCCACTGCAGCTCAATAAGAAAACAGTCCAAAGAAACATAAAGGGAATTTAAAGCTAAACTTGATACACTTGATATGACTAACTCAGACTGCAGAAGCTTCATATAAGCTTCAGATACATTTTTAAATGATTTTCACAAATTTTTGGACCCACTGGGCTTCGTCGCCCATCATTTGCATGAAATGAATCATATTACAGGTATCCTATCCACAATAAAGGAGGATCATTATTACCTAATGAAGAGTATTTTGTTGTCTGTATTGGAATGAGCCACAGCATACTATAATATTCATTTATATAGTACTTTTATAAATCAGACATCATCAGTGCTTCACAATACAATGTAAAAGAAAAACAAAGCAATATAGTATGTAAAAGATGATATTTTATGGGTTGTTTTTTTAAATACATAAAATAGAGCTAGAAATGGATGAAATAGATAAAAAGAACACTAAAACATAATGTGTTAATTAATTGCTGCTGTGGTTCACATAATGTTGTGATATTTTATCTCAGGATAAGTCGCAGTTCCATGAAACATGATTTTAATCAGTCAGGGGGGGAATAGATGTCTAAATGCACTACCAGCTAACAAAAGGTAGATTATCATGTACAAAATGTACCAAAAATGAGCTGCTTTGTTTTAATCCATTTTACACGACTGGATGTGTTCTGTGAATTTCTACCAGAGACAATTTGGATTACCTTCATATAAAGCATGTTTATTCTGGTACCAGACAGGATGTCCTTCCTTTGTTTTAAAGCCAATTTATGTTATTATTTTCAGGACATTTGGTACTCTGTTTGGATCAACATCATCCTCATTCAACCCTATGAGCTCAAATTGTCAGACCACCCGTTTTCTGTGGAATAAAAAGCTTTAATGGATCCAAGGTGTGGAAATTGTTTCTGGCCTGCATGTCCTGCTTTGAACACAGTGGTCAAGTAACTACATGATATGGGTTTGTGCCATTTAGTACCTGATTTGAACAAGAATGAATCTTTAAGTGGACACATATGTGGCCAAATTGATTGTATACACAGCACAGAACACCTTTAACTGGACAGTTCTTTGACCAAATACACCACATTTAATAACAACCTTTTAATTTATTCGTTCGGACAAATTTCAATAAGACCTGTACAGTGTGATGATAGCAACCATGCTTGAGATGAAAAAATAAAGTCTGTGTGTTGCTGTTCTTGGAGCATGGACGCAGGCACGTGTATGATTTAATACAGGCCCGAGCACAGCCTGTGTTATTGGACACTCACTCTGGGTAGTTATGCTGCTAATGGCCGCCTGCCAACAGAGCACACCGACACCACCTTCCTCCATTTAGACCTAACTGGATCCTCAGGACAGCTGAATGAACCATGAGACTGTAAGATTGTGGACAAACTGCCAATAAAGAAATAGTGTAAGAAAAACTCCATTTATCCAAAGTATTTTACAATTTATGACAGGACATCTTCTCCCATCTAACTACTAACCACCCTGCTTAGTTTATGTTATCAGGTCAGGTTAGTACGACCAATGTAAAGATGTTAAAGTAGGGCTGGTTGTTACTACAATACTGTGTACTACAATATTTGACCAAATACTTCAACAATATTATAGGAATGAATATTGGTGCATTCACAAAATATTTACACAATGAGATTTTGGATAAATAATCATCAGCAATGTGGATATAATGACCAAGTAGGCAAAGGCAAATAATAGAGCAAGTAGAACAGTCTGGTAAGTTCAGAAAATTACGTCATGTTACTCACAATATTACAATATCCAAAATCTAGTCTCATATCACAATATTGATGTATTATCAATATATAGCCCAGCCCTATGTTACAGTACCAGGGCCTAAATTATAATGATATTTTGGATACTAAAACATATACAAATTCAAGATTACAAGAGAATTAAAAGACTAAATCCACATGTAAATATATGTTTTAGTGCTGGGATTGCTCATGCATTCAAATGAATGTATTCATTATCTAGGTTAAAAAATATTATAGAGGGAAAGGAAAGGTGGGCATACCTGAAGCAACAACTAACACCCACTTAGACTAGATTAGAAGACGTCAAAATAATTTCTCAAACTGAATGAAAAGTACCATAAAATTCATGAAATACAGTTTATTATAAGCAGGAATCATACATATCGCACACTTCTCAGTTGTTAAGTGTCGGTTAAAGAAACTGACATTTACATTTAGTTTGTTTTAGGATCTGACTGAGGGCAGTGAATGGTTAATGATACAGACACACACACACACACACACACACACACACAAACCCTGCCCTGTAGCAAGTGTGCCATCCAGAGGCTGCATGGTGTAAAGGTCTGCATTCTGGTACTTTCTCTAGTTCACTATATCATTTCTTGAGAATAGAAATTTCCCAGAAGTTTGTATTTGGTAAATGATGGAATGTTCACATTAACCACAACCAGACTGATGCATATCGACATATAACACATATTCCAAGCAACCAAACAAACACATACTGGATTCACACCATACATTTGTCATGCAGAAGTAGATTTCCTTTATACCTGCAGAATTCATCCAAACTCATTTGGATCACTTTTCTGTTTTCCATTCAGCAGTAAACTGTAATTCTGGTTTACAAATGTGACATGCAATTAGAACAATATCTCTAAATATTTCTCAAACAGTCAAATGCTTATGTACAAAAACATGTGACTTAAAAAGGAAAATAAAATGTTTTAATGTTGCCATAAACAACTACAACCCTGTACAGCTAATATTTACATTTCTTCATTTAATAGAGAACTTTTCCATCATTCTTTTTGTGTTTGAATTAATTCAGCAGAATGACATCTTGCAGACCAATAAATGTGCATGAGAAAGCCACATCGGCTTCTTTGCTCAAATACCATCAGAGACATTCACAACTAAGGAAGGAAGACTAAAGACAGATACTAAAATGTCTGTACAAAATACAATCCCATATCATTATTACCATATCATGATTTAAAAAAGACAGATTAAAGGTTATATACTGTATATGGTTTACAATATACATAAAGTATATTGTATGTATCATACACACAATATACTTAAAGTATACTATCATTGTACTTTGTATAATGACAATAAAGGCATTCTATTCTATTCTATTCTATAACATCATACATAATGTATGATAATATTTGATCTGTAACATGAGAAACTCACCTCATGTATCAGGAGAGCTATCCTTAAATCAGCATGGATATATAGTCTAAATAACCATTAAACCCAGTACAAAAGAAGTAAATACAAATGCCAAACAAAAGAAAAGGCAAGTTCACACTCTGAAAGATGATGCCTATTACAAACAAACAAACTTCAAAAGAGCAGATGAGGAATAATTGTGTTGCAATCACATTGTTGCTTACTTTGCAGGTAATAGAGGTATATGAGAGCTGAGAGAATCAGAAAACCAAGCCAAATTAGAATTGTCATAAATGAATGAATTAATCTTTTATCATTGCATGCATTGATTCCTCAGTAACTATAAAGCAGATGTAAAAGAGACAGTGACAAATAATATTATGTGTTAGGGTTATTATCCAACTTGGACACATTCATATGCATTTCTACCTATAGTGACAACCTTTAGAAACCATGGTAAACCAACCTCACTGCCAAACAGTTTTCTATCCGCCACCACCATGCTTGGACTGATTTGGATTTGTCTGCCAGAGGGTGACAAGAAAGGGGGGGCATTTAAGAACCTTGTCCCCCATGACATCGTGTTGGGTGACAACTTGCACGCAGAATGATGTCCCAGTCTGCTTTGTAATGAAGAGCTGCGTGACGTCGTAACGGAGGCCGCAGTTATCTGCAACGGTGGTGGGACTGGTGTGTATGTGCAGGGTGGTTTCAGCAGATTTGACTTCCAGCTGGTCGTGTCCAACAGCAGATATATCCACAGGCAACACCACGTAGGCATGCTGAAAGCTCTCCCCGATGGTGCACTTGAGCTCTGTTGACCAACAGTATTCACCGAGGTCTCCTGAGAAAAGAAATGAGTTTATGAAGGCCTGCACATAGCTGATCATTTTATGTGCAACTTACAACGGGGTCTATGTCAGTCTGGCAGTGATGGATATTTGATTTTACAGCAAATCCTCCCAGAGTTGCTCCTTACCTTCTGTTGAATCTTTAAGCCGTATATTACGATTATCCTGAAGCTGGATCTTTTTGATGTATGTCATCCCAGTACACTCCATCAAACAGTCCGTTACCTGTATCTCGGTATTGGGGATCGGTTCCAGTAATGCTTCCTTTTCCGAGCATTCAAATGCCCCCACGACCAGAAAAAAGGGGGACAGTATGCCAAAAGACACCAGCACAGTGAAATATCCTGACATTCTGTCTCGTATCAATAAAATAATTTTAAACTACAGGCCCAGATCTTCCTGTCCTCTCTTGCAGTCCTGTTTTTTTTATTGAAGTCCAGGGTCAATATTTTCTTCGCACAGCTTAAGTATCATAAGTTATGATTCCACCTAAGCCAGAAAAAGATTTACAAACGACTACAATGCATGCACAGCAACTGAAAACGCTGGAGACTCCTCTGAAGTGCGCAACATGTGGCTCGTCCCCTAAGTGTTTGGTTTTATGGAGTACGGTGCCAGCATTCTTCCCTCTGCTCTGCTATTTCCCACCCTCTAGACTTAACATGAAATTGTCCAAATAAAAACTCTCGGTCAGTACACTGTCGATTTAAATCACCTTTATTCAAATAATTGTGAGCAAGAAAATCATTAAATCAATACAAATGATTAAGATGGCAAAGCAGTGTCATAAGCATAAACAATATTTTTCATTTGATCTTAATGTAATTATTAAGTTGAGGTGATATATTACTATAATAAGAAGTAGTCCACTAGTGAAAAATACTTGAAAACGTGAATGGTGAGGTAACTCTGTCAAATGAGTGGGTGGATACAACCAAACAACAAACAAATATGTATTTAAAAAAAAAAAACCCAAAACATTAAATGAGCTGAGCTGTAACAGATCATGACAAATGTTCAAAGAGACATGTGGGAAAGAACAAGAACTCTGCAAATGTACACAAAAGCACATATTATCTAAATAATTAAGGTTAATAAGATTTGATTTAAAGTATCTAAGGAGATAGTACTTAGATTTCTTTGTTGATTTATACTTTTTATATCATTCTAATTACATGAAATTATTAGTGTTGTTTTGCCAACATCATTTATTTTCTTGCATGGCAAAGAATGTCTTTGTTAGTTTTAGGTGCAGGGTTTAGCTGATGAACACAATCTTCTCTTATTACTCTATATGCAAAGATATGTGCATCAAATTGGCAAGTAATCAATATGGGATACTTCATTTTCATCTGCTTGTAGATTTTCACACTATAGATATACAATTTGATTTGACCTAAGTTTGCATGTTGAGATTAAATTGACTTTGTTTCCATAAGAGGAGATAGTCGCTGCACAAATCAGATAGGAGACAACCGGGCTATGAGTGGATTTGGCTCTGGACAGTTACACATTTTTGGAGGGAACACTCAGTAACGATTAGTGGCTTTAAATAGCGCTGTACACTCATGAGATTTATTTGAAGATAAACTGGCAGCATTTATCACAAGTGTGTCAGCAGCACAACTTAGCTGTTTGCAGCTCTTAGTGCTTGAGAAATACTTGGATTTACCTATAGACATGCATTTTCTATGCAATGCAAAATCTATCTAATCTTAATTGTTTGTAAATGTTGATTTAACACAATAGCACACAAATGCTGATTATGATTTTAGAGCAATAAGGTATGATTAGGCTCAGTCACCTACACCACTAAAACAATGACTGATCAGTTTATGGTTGGCTGGCTCAACAAACAAATACTAGCACTTGTATGATTCTTTCTGGTTAGAAGTGAGAAACAGGAATGCAAAACTTAGTTTTTTACCAGACTTTGCAGTGTTTTCCATGCTAAGTGCTATATACATTAAGGACCTAAGACAACATCCACAATTAAAGAAAAAACTGTCAAGGAAAAAGTAGCTAAAGTGTTTGTGAGAGAAGACATATAATGATATTATTGACTTTTTATTAATTTTATGTTGTTGCGTCTGCACCCGTTGGCTCACAGATGTCACATACTCAAGATTATGAACAGATTACTCTGCGCTGGGTTGCTGGATGTTGCCAGGTCCACAGCTGCAGCTCCGGGTCAACTGCACGGACGAAATGACGAGGGTGCTGAATTGGTCCACATAGACGATGGGCACCATTTCCTGGGAGGTGGGCTGACAACATGGCATCTGGACCTGGAGAAGGACAAAGACAGGCACGGTCAGGCATGGGAACACAATTTGATATTCATCGTGCAAAAACTGCATAACAACATTAACAAAATGAAGCTGAATAAAGCTGATTTTCTGTGAAGATATCCAGTCAGTTTACTCCAGTCAAAGTTTTGTGAAGAAAAACAATACACATTTATTCTTACTGCAAAAAGTGCAAACATTTGTTTCATGAATTCTGCAGTCAAAACAAACTTACAAATGTGGTCTTTCAAAAATGTGATTTTACAGGTTGCAGTATGGAAGTTTTCATGTGCATATGATTGCACAAACTCATTAGCAAATTAATTTACAATATGAGTAAAAACAGAATACATTCTAAATGTACCTAAATTAAACTAAGAACATTCTTTCATCTACCGCTCCTAGAATTTGCTGCTGTGCCAACACATTTCTGCTGCCACACTGCATTCATTGTGGTTGAACAATTTTGGGGAGTGCCTAAGCTTGTATTTGGCAAAGTACAATTATGTTGGCAGCAAGAACAGGCTAATATATTGGCAGCTGCTTCACATTTTAGTTTAGAGATTCATTTGTTTTTTCAGGCAGTCACTTGCTCACTCACTCATTCAAGCTCAAACTGATTCTTTGGTGCTCTGAAAAAGGGAGGGAAATATCTCGCACACAACTTTTTTTCCAGTTCACCTCGCTGCATGTCTTGCATGACTGCAGCTTGGGAGGTAAGTACATTAAATGTATGGAAATGTAAATCAGAAAACTAAAACAGCACAATATTAGATTAACTGGAGTGTGCAGACACATATTCCACTATTTACATATCATGGAGAATTATACCTGTGAGTCAGGATCCAGGACATTGGTGTGGGATGATGGACACTGCACAGGGCTCACTTCAGGGTTGCACAGTGCACACTGAACGATGGTAAGGCTAGCAGGATGGACCACCCAGCTGTCCCAGCCCAAATCTGGAAAACATCGATGGATATTAAATGGATTAATACATTTTTTCATATAAAGGTACAAGATGATTTGCATGCACATACAGTGCACACAAACACATGCAGGCATTGCTGCATACTTTACCTTTCATGAAGATTTCTGAGGTCATGGAACAGCACTTCATGCTTGTACTGTTTCCATCATCAGGTGACACAGAGTAGCCAGACACTGCTGGGACTAGAAGGACATGGAAAAAGATACAGTAAAAGGAGAGTGACTTTTGGCTTGGTTTTGAACATGCCACTAAAGATTAAGCTCAGGCTGGAAAAGTGTAATTTGAGTCCAACTTACATGCAGTGTCCAGGGCACTTTGTGCAGTGCCACTGAAGGTGCTCTTCCATTGCTCTCTGATTCTGTCCAGCCCACCTGCAGGCAGCCGTGGCTCAGCCTGTAAGTTGAGAGCCCCGAGGAGACCCTTCCTGATGGATTGCAATGATTCACCCTGGCACCTGAACATAACATATCACTCATGTTATTGAATTAGTGCACCATATCACAAATTGTTCAACAGAAACACATAGACATCCTAGACAATATTTCACAAAAATAAGTCAACTTTACTGTATAACAATAAAATCAAGACACAAAAAGTGCATTGGTTGGTGATTAGTCTGTTTAATATGTAATACAGATGTGGTTGTCAGTTGTCATTGTTAACAATGCAAACACACGCTCTCTCAATACCCTCAGTGAATTGTGGAAGCAGTTCAAGATGTTTGGCTTAGCCAAGTGATCACGAGTAATTGATTACATTGCTAGAGATTAAACAGAACAGAACAGAACAGAACAGTGTGTTACATTTCTGCACATCGTTCTTAGAAATAAAGTCAAAATGACCCTAAATCACACACAGAGATTAGTGTTTCCTTCTAACCTGTGTGAGAAGGCCCTTACCACAGACATCATGATATGTTACTGCACTGTAATGTGATCTGATGAATCTAGAGCACTGAGGCTATTTTAAAATAGGATGTCTGTGACCTAACAAGAGTACTCATAGTTCTTTGGACAGACTTTAAGATAATGGTTTAAAACCGCATACAAAGAAACGTATTTATCAACAAAAGCTGAACATTACAGAGGCATACAGTGTAACAAGAATCCAAAAAGTTACAATCTGCTCATATAGGCATGTATGCATTGCATGAAAAGTTTTGATACTAACCTGTGATGGGAAACAGCAGAGGTATCAGAAGTTGCAGGATTTTCCTTGGATGGCTGCAAAACAAATGCAATCACCACTGAAGATCCCAGAAGCATCATCATGACAGTGAACGTTAAGGACATGGTGGATGAGCCAGATGGGCAATCTATAGATCCACTGCTTTGAGTCAGACTCTCGTCGGATGAAATCTGCGTTTGGTTGTGGTTGGTCTGGTTGGAGGAGGAGATAGGAGTGACCAGACACGGATGCTGTACAAGGTATTGTTTGTCAGGGCCTGGGAACCTGGGTTTTTATCATCCTGTACCCCAGCTTGGCCTTGAGATAGTTAACATTGTTGTCTTGTCCCTTGTTCTGTGTGAACGAGTGCAAGGAGGATCATCCAGTGGAGAAAGACTGAATAGACACAAGACAAACACACAAGAATGAGAGGTGGGAGGTGGGCGAAAAAAAGAGAGGAGGAAAGAATGTATATTTGTGGTGCAATACTATACACCATCTGCTCAGGTTTTAGTGGTGATAAGTTACAACTATAAACTATACAAGTGTAAAAAATAAATTATATTATTTATATACACAATGTGGCTAAAATACATGTAAAAACCAAGATAGATACCAAACATCTATACAAGCACCTATAATATACTCTATAAACACACTGCCAATCAAACTTAATTAAGATTTTTATGGAATTATTTTCAATTAAATTTTTTGCCTTTAACAATTGAAAGTGCAGAGACACAGGAAATATGGAAAGAGAGATATATGACATGCAACAAAGGTCTTAGGTTACGATCAATCTGCAGACATTGTGGATTTGAGGCATACATCATAATTACCAGTAGGGTACTGGTCTGGTGCACACCAAAAGATTTAACACACACTGTGTGACATCACATGAGCTGCATCTGCTCCATCAACTGAGAAAACTCTAGATGCTTTGTGGATAATTCTATGCACATTTCCACAGAATTCAGCCTGAACTATTCGGTATCTTTCCCCCATATACATTAAAATAATGCTTTGTAGGTTGTAGTTTGGCTGCTTGGCAGGCTGTTTAAGTGGTTTTAGTAACCCACATTCAGAGAGGGCACAAGCCACCAAAGTAACTGAAACATTGGTTTAGACACCTGGGAAGAATATGGTGTGTGCCTATTTTTTTTTTTTACATGTTTTCAGTAGTAGTCCACAAAAATATAAAACACAAGCTGCCAAATCACAAGCAGTTATCAGTTTCTATTACAACTCCCATTTTTTGGCCTTACATGAAAGCCAGAAATCTCCATTGATAAACATAATAGCAATATTATTCCTCTGCAGTAGTCATTCAAGGACAGAATCTGGAGGGAAGAACTGTAACACAGAGCAGTAATACTGCAGGTGATGTTAATATCTGACAGAGCCGAGTGAAAAAAACATAACAAAACAAAACAAACAAAACCTGGCAGCATTTACAATTGTATGAGCCAAAGAAGTTCAGAGACATTCATGGAATGATAACTTCAAGTCCTAAACTGGTTCACAGTAAAACTTTCCCATGTGGTCTGAAATACATATTTGGTGCAGTGAGTATTAAATCATAAGTCATAAACAGTGGCACACGAATGCATGGTACAATATTTGCAATGCTTTCTTTTGCAGTTAATATAAAATGACAAGATGAGTCTTAGATATAAGATGCAGAAAGTAAACCTGCTGTACATACTGTGCATAGATTCATCCAAACGATATATAGCGCAAAGTGGTTGCTGCGCCAGGTGCATGTTTCAAAGGGGTTGTGCTTAAGTCTATTAATTAATCATGGGTTTGTTTTGCATGTGTATGTGCTGCTGCATGTCCACGTGTGCAACAGGCAGAGTATACTGCCTAATAAAATCTGGACATGATGAGTTTGACCACTGTTTTGATTTGAAAGCTGTCCAAAAATGATCTTAAGTGTGTGTGTGTGTGTGTGTGTGTGTGTGTGTGTGGTCTGTCTTAGGCTACTATTGAGGACAAATTTCAGACTTGGCAACAGTTAATAGAGAAGAGCTTGTGCAATTGGGGGCACAAGCTATGTCTGGTGTGTGTGTGTGTGTGTGTGTGTTTGTTTGTTACAACATTGAGACCTTTTCTATCATAATCACAGCCCTTATAATGACCAGTAATCCTCATGGGGTCCGTGTGTGTGTGTGTGTGTGTGTGTGTGTGTGTGTGTGTGTGTGTGTGTGTGTGACTTGTACCATAGCCATATAAACTGGATGGAGGTCAGGCTATCAAACATAATTTATTCATGGTTTACTTGGATAATATGATATTTTTCTCATATCGGGAAACTTTGGGTTAGGGTTAGGGTAACTAACATTTGCTTAAATCTACAATACCCTGTTGTTTTAGGATATCAATTAGCTTTTTTAAAGAATATAAGTATATATTTTTGACCCGGTTGGGTGGGGTGCATGTGAAGTATTGAGAAAGAGTTCAACACATTATTGGTTTTAGTTATTTCACAAGATGTGTTGACAAGCTACACAAACGAATGTGTGCATGCATACACACACTTAAGACACTGCACTGATTTCCATTCATTTTGGACACCTACCCAAACCCTAACCCTAACTTTAACCATGGGCAATTCATGCCTAACACAAACCTTAACCTCACCTCAATTCCCACCTTAAGACTGACCTTAACCAGGATCTCAGAAATGACATTTCGCTTCATTAGAACCTGGTTTTGGTCCCCATTGGGGCTCCTGGAAAAAGGTCAAACAAATACACACACAAACACACTCATGCACACACTTGAGGTCTTCTTGGGACAGCTTTAGACCTCCTGTAACCACACATGAATGAGCAGAGTCCTTGAGTGTCTCTCACCACTTCCTTGTTGTATTACCACTGGGAGTCACACCACCCGGCAGCTGGTCCTGGCTGGGATCACACAGAGCCTTTATGCACAGATGAAAAGCTGTGGAGGATGCATGGTGCCTATTTTCCACAAGCATACAACAAAGAGAAGACAGTCTTCTATTACATTTCAACACCAAAAAATGAAGGGAGTTTCTACAGGTTGTTTTTATGAACGATGGTTACTTTTCATCAGTGTCAATTAGTTTATTAAAAATGTAGCAAGAGCAAAGACACAGAGGCTACATTAACAGATATTCAGCAGTGGGGAATACTACTATAAAGTCAAATTCACACTGCATGTCTGCACACAAAGATGTGTATATGATTAATCTACTCCAGCAATATAATAAATGACAAAGTCCTGCATGAATACTGCCTTTGTAAAGTTTCAAATAAACAGTCAGAAGGATTTTTAAAACTTTTGTTGGTATTAAATTACACTATATTGTACAGTGTTTCTATTATTTTGTCACATGTAACATATATTTTTGTCTATATATATTTTGATGCTACAATTGTCCAATTTTACAGATTATCTCAGGTATCAGTTATTTAATTTAACTATACACAAGTCTCTCTCCTTCCTGAACACCTACTTTGTACAACCAGGATTACTTGTTAGAAAAATACAAGCATGTGCATGAATCTGTAAAGAAACATAAGAGGGTTTCTTTTTCTTTCTTTTAAATGTCGTCCTAAACTGTGATTTTTCCATCTTTTGCCTCAGTGCAGTAAGGTCAACATAATGCTCAGTGATAGAGATGTTAACATGATGTAAAATGATGACCCTGGTTTTGAAATCTACCACAGTAATTCTCACTGGAAAGGGGGGTTATATGAGCTACATAGGCGAGAGGCATCGGATCAATTGATTCAGATCTTTGGGCAAGTAAATCTAGCAACTCTTTCTCATTCTCTGGCACACAGCAGAGCCATTCCCCTTGCAACCATTAAAGAGTATTGGCATGCACCACTGGCCAAACAAACATCCAGCAGGATTATGTGAGCACTGTCAAATAGAGTAATCAGTGTAGCATTTTTCACTGCCATAACAACTCTTGAGAATGAGAAACATTGAAGAAAGAAATCAGGACACTTGGACTGGAAGAAATAAGTCTAAAAAAATCTATTTTCCATTGGATTAGGGAGTCTATTCCATTATTTGAAAGAAACTGAGCTGATTAAAAGAACTTAGTGTTGACGTCTATGACACTCTGTCCTTGTTCTGTTTCATTTACATAAATAAGGATAAGTTTATTGTTGAAAAATTGCGAAAATTGAAAAAGCGAAACTGACTTCCGGCAAGCATTTCTGACACAATTGCCCAACGAGGCAAGTGCAAATAAAAAATTAACACTGAACCCTGTACTAAGAACAATATGTACTGTAATAACATTATTAGTTGTCATATCAATCACGAGAATGACACAACATAACCTCTTTTCAAAATAGTTTCTGCCTTTTTTATTTATAAGTGCAAATAAAACATTAACATTGAACCCTGTACTAAGAACAATATGTACTGTAATTATTAGAAAAACATGATCAGTTGTCATATCAGTCACGAGGATGACACAACATAACCTACTTTCAAAACAGTTGCTGCCCTTTATCAGAGCCTTCATCCGTTTATTCAGCGTAGATGCCACCCGTAGTAAGGTTTAATCCTAATCCATTTAAATCTTGTTTTGTTTAAGTGATCACGCGGGCCTTGTCAGAGACACTGCTCTGCTCTGCTTCAGTGATGGTGGGGAGTGTGTAGCTAGGAGGTGAGAGGCCGGGGAAGTCCAATTACAACGTGACAACAGCCACTGGGACATGTGCTGCTCTGCCTATGAAATGTGACACTGTGGCTACCAAGTTTACGGGGGAAAAAAATGATAAGGTTTCTTCAAAGGTGCTGAAGAAGTTAAAGGAAGTAATGAAAGAAAGGTAACGTGTCCAGGTAAGATTTCTTTGGGCCAATCTGGAGCTTTGTTTTTATTTTGCTTAATAGGTTTGGTAACATATTCTTTCAGTTATTTAATCTTAAGTGCTTATTATACCCACACTTACACAGTTATGTCAAAAAACGCTCAGTAATTATAAGTAATAAGATTTTCCAAATTATCTATATTTGTTTATGTTGTTGGTGTTGTTTGTATATCTTAGACATTTTCAAAAAAATAACTGAAATAACTGATAAACTCATTTTAATAGTTACAATGATTAACATCAGTTAAGAAAAAGCCATAAGATAAAAGTGAATCTACTGAGCTCACCTGCCTTAGATCTCCAGGCAGGGACTTCAAAGCTGAGGGGTCTGAACAAGGAAGGTCTGATCAAGTTGAGATTTTGGAACAATTAGAAGGCCCTGAAGCAGCGATCAGGCTCATAGGTAGTTATTAGATCTCAAATATAGGCAAGCATCTGGCCATTCAAGGCTTTAAAAACAAGCAGTAAAATCTAAAAATCTGTTTTTTAACCAGTGAAGGGCAGCAAGGATTGGTGTAATGTGGTCGCTCTTAGTCTTAAAAGCCTTGCAGCATCATTTTTTATTGACTGCAGTCTTTGGACGTTTCACCCACACCAAAGTAGCGTGGATTGTGATAGTCAAGTCTGGACAGTCTGATGTCCAAAGTGCTGCAATTCTGCTTTGTCCAGCTGAGACAGATAACCACAAGCAGGTCATGCTTTTTCTAAGTCTGCAGAGGAAAGAGATGACCCGCTTTTAGTTAGCTGTGTCTCAGACTTGACAATTGCAATCCACACAATCCTGGTATCAGTGGGTGAAACATCCAAAGACTGCAGTCAGTACAAAACTCTGCTGCCAAAAAGAGGAGTGCAACCTAGGTATCACCTGAGCATCAAAAGACAAAACTGAATTTTTAAATTTTAGCAAGGCAGGACATAATGCAAGAAACATTGGTGGTACCAGGTTTTAACAGGACATACAATTACAATAAAATATAATGAATAAGAAGGGACCCAAAATAGAGCCCTAGGGGGTCCCAGAGGAGCGCAAGGGGAGGAAGCATCTACAAACATAACAGAGAAGGAGCTCTTTGGCCAGAGCCACATCATTCATGCTAACATAGACATTATGGTCTACTGTGACTAAACAGTGGACCACTGAGCTGTGGATGAGAAGAGGTCAAGGAGAATTAAAGAGGAGTAAAGGGCTGTGTCAATGACAAGGAGTAGGTCTGGGTCTGGTGACCTTGACCAGGGCAGTCTCGTTGTTGTGTAGGAAGCAGAAAACAGACAAAAAATAGAAATAAATAGAAACTGTTGCTTATAAAAGAAATCGGTTTGGGTTAGGGTTAAGGTTAGGGTTAGATTTTCAAAGTTCAACAGTGTTTTTAAGGGTTCACTGAAGTGGATTAATGAAGGTGGGCAGAAGTCAACATCAAGCTCTCTGAATTCAGTGTTAAAACGCTGGCAAATCTCCACTATTTTGTTACAAAATAATTAAGACATACTTCACATATCTCTGGGGAAGACTCAACTGCATAGTAGAATGTGTAGTGCAATAGATGAAAAAAAAAAGCCAAATGTGTTACATTGTGATTATTTTCTATACTGATATCTGTTATTGCATTATTCTCAGGTTGCAAAACACAAGGTCAGATATCTCAGACTCACATGTGAAAGTATCTTTGTCTTCAACAGCAAAAACTGCAAAGGGTCATGGGATGTGGCATGGGAAAAACAGAACGACGGATGAAGAAATGTGACAGAGGTGCAGCCTTTATTGTATCATTGGAGTGAATAGTCAAGCTTAGATGTTTTCAAAAGAAATGCTCCTAATTATTGCAATCATTTAATACCACTGTTTTTGTGTCTTTTTTAGGGAGCATCTCAGTACCAGGTAAATATCTTTTTTATTCCATCATATCTTTACACTTCTCAGCTTGTGTTCAAACCTATCAGTGTTTGATAACTTTTGCAATCTTTATTAAATCTTATGCACACTGTGAAGCTGCCACTGGTGAGTCTTTTGGTCGTGATCTGATAGACTGAATGAATGTACTGGTAGTACCTCAGCATAGTTATGATCATGCACTTCCTTTTCTCTTCCTTTCCTTCAGCAATCAGAGCGGCTCTGCTGATCCAGCGCTGGTACCGTCAGTATGTTGCTCGGCTGGAGATGAAACGGAGGTACACGTGGAACATCTTCCAGTCTATTGAATATGCAGGAGAACAAGACCAGATCAAGGTGAGGTCATACAGTTTTAGAGGAAAGGTTGGCACAGAATGAATCTTGATTTGTGGCATGTCTTCAGTTCTTTGACACTACAATTTCTCTTTCCCCTTCCTGCAGCTCTACAATTTTTTTGGCTTCTTGATGGACCACTTCACTCCAGCCAGTAGCGAAAGTAAGAGTACATCTCAACTCCTGTTTAATTCACTGACTTGTAGGCTTTATAAGATTACTGACAGTGAGCTTATCTAAGCACACCCAGCATGCTCCCTGCTGAGAAACGTAGTGAAGGCTTTCCCTCACAATACTGATCCACTTCCCTGCCTTGCCTTTAATTTAGGAAACCTAATATCTCACATCTTTCGTGAGAATGAAATCTGTCGTGACGCCGAATGGGAGAGGTATTTTTGCTACGAGAGTATCGAGGTGCCTGACAGCTACACAGGCCCACATCTGACCTTCCCCATGACCTTCTGCGGGGTGTCGAAGCTGGTGGAGGCCTTCAAACACAAACACGTAGGTACAGGCAGGTGTGCTTTTTTGGCACATAAAGCACACAGATGGCAGATAATCAAAATAGACAAAGTTCGTGACAGGAAGGCTCAGTGAAATGTACCTCAGTTTGTTCATACTTGTTTTTCTCCCCAGTCGCAGCTCCATGCTCGGTATGTTCTGCAGATTCTTGGAGAGACTTGGAGACTTTTAAGGATCCTTCCAAATATTAATCATGTCACCACCTGCCATACCAAGGAGATTACCATATGTGGTACACAACACCAGTCTTTTCCTGAACACATTTTGTCTTGTCTATTCTTTTTTATCATCACACATGAAATGCCAACAAATATTTATGCTTTTTTTTTTTTTGCTCATTCTTAGGAGATTTACATGGGCAACTTGAAGATCTGCTGTTGATATTCTACAAGGTATTCACAATATGTAAATCACCACATTGTCAATCACGAAAATTCCCTTTAACTGACATCATTAACTGAACATGTGCAGAATGGTTTGCCGTCTTCTGAGAAACCGTATGTCTTCAATGGAGACTTTGTGGATCGTGGCAAAAACTCCTTAGAGATACTGCTCATCCTGTTTGGGTTCCTGCTGGTCTATCCCAATGATGTCCATCTCAACAGAGGGAACCACGAGGACCACATAGTAAACCTGAGGTAAAGTGGACTTGGCTCACAGCCTGCACATTTCTTTTTTCGTACTTACGTCTGATTTAATGCCTTATTCTGCCTGTTTTTGTTTTGTAAATTTGGTCACATTATACTCATTAATGGCTTTTCACTGTTTATAATGTAATTTAATAATCTTGTGTGTTTTTTCCAGATACGGTTTCACTAAAGAAGTTCTGGGAAAATACAGGGTAGGTCTTTGCATGATGCATGATGTATGATGCAGCCTCATTTTAATGTTATATTTATTGTTGGGTTTTAAACTTCACAATAAAAGTTCATTACATTTATGTATGTAAAATCATAATTGATAAACAAGTAGCTATAACTGTTAGATAAGTGTAGTGGAGCAAAAAGTTAAATAAATCAAAAAAATATTCAAGTACAAGTCCCTAAAAAGTACAAGTCCCTCCTTGGTAAATGTACAAAATTACATGCCAACACTGCTTATTTCTAATCTCAATTAATAAACCACATGCACTTCTATTTTTACCTCATTCAAGCCAGCATGTGTAAAACTAACCGTCAGCTTGTAACCTTTTATTTTCACGTGTTGAGGCTGCTCCTTGAGAAAAAAATGTTAAAAACTGAAAGGGGTTTGTCTGCCAGCTTCACATTGATACACCAAGTCTGACTCCCAGCATGGGGAATGAAACATGCTGGTACATGTTTATTAACTGGCACAAGTGATTATGGCTTAAAGGATAAAGCTCGTTGTATTCTATGCTTTTCATATTGTCAACAAATCATCGTAAATTGATCTTAGTACTACTATCCAAAGCTGAATGCAATTTATTCTTAATGCCATTGTGCTCCACTGCTTCAAAATACATCAATAACTGTTGCACTGGGTAACCAACTATGTATTAATGGTCTGCAGTTGCATGGCAAAAAGATCCTAAAGCTTCTCCAGAAGATCTTCAGCTGTCTTCCCCTGGCCACAGTGATCGATCACAAGGTGCTGATTGTTCATGGAGGGATTTCTGACACGACAGACCTCAACATAATATCCAGAATGGAGAGACACAAAGTAAGAGTGGCCTTCAATATCAATGACATGACTATATTTGGTGCATCCAGAACTATTATATAATATACAAAATATATCTGCGTATATATATATTTCATCTTTGTGTTTTTGGTTTGGTGCAGTATGTGTCGGCCCTCAGGCCTCCTAAGCAGAGCCGTAAGACAGACGATGACAAGGAGTCTGATGGAGCGCCGGAAGGCCGGCGTCGAGTGTTTTCTCTGACTCACCAGGGCTCAGCCAGGTACGACTTCCCACGCCGCTCGCTCCACAATGTGCCCCTGAACAATCAACTCAACTGGACAGTGGAGAAGGAGCTGAAGAAGAGGCGCAAACTGGCTGGCTTTGACCAGTCGTACAAAGAGCTGAAGAAGTTGGACTCCGACTCTGACCCCGAGTCTGGAGAAGTGACGGAGACAGATGAGCATGAGTGGAAACAAGTAGGTGATGGAGAAGAAACTCAACATAGACAAAACACACATTTGAATATTTCCTGACTTTGTTATTTAATGCTATTTGGTGGCTTAAATAACAGTAAATCACTCATTCATCCTCCCAGATAGTGGATATCTTGTGGAGTGACCCCACACCCCAAAACGGCTGCATTCTCAATGAGGTGCGAGGTGGAGGCTGCTACTGGGGGCCAGATGTCACAGAGGAAGTGCTGGGAAGACACAATCTCCAGCTCCTCATCCGCTCCCATGAGTGCAAACAGGACGGCTACGAATTCTGCCACAATCGCAAGGTGAGCACAAAAATATATAGAGAAATATTTAAGATGGAATATTGATTGAGTAGTTTTGTTAAGAAGCACTGTAATCTGATACCTGTAAGAACATCATCCTTCTCATTTAAGCATGCAACCTACTAGTGTTTCTCCCAATTAGAATCAATTAATAATCAGCAGACTGAAATAATTATGTGTGAATTATGTCTGAACACACTTACCAGCCGTCTTTTTTTTTTACATCCAGGTGCTGACTATATTTTCAGCGTCTAACTACTATGAGGTGGGCAGCAACAGAGGAGCCTACATCAGAATGGGCCCTGATCTGGTCCCTCACTTCATTCAGTATCAGGCCAGCAAAAAGACATGCAGGGAGCTCACCCTGAGGCAAAGGTACACACTTTGAAAAAGTAGTACTAAGAAAAATATTTAAATCTAAGTCTAAAGAACATTTCAGTAGTTCAATTTCAAGGGATACAAAACACAGAAATAGGCACACAAATTACAATTTACTAGTTATATAACCAATTCATAAATATTACCTGATTTACACAATTAAATGAGTGTGTAAATGTGTTTTTTCTCCACCTGTTCTCTGACAGTGTTGGCTGGACAGAGAGATCCGCTCTGCAAGCTCTGAGGGAACAACTGTTTGTACATAAGTCAGATCTCATCAGTGCCTTCCAGGAGTTTGATCCCAACAACACAGGTACCTAGCATAGAATAGAGCTTTATTAGAATAGAGCTTTATTTGTCACTATAACAAGTACAAGTACAAGTACAGCGAAATTACAGCAATCACCCGTCCGTACATATACAACATACAATACATAGCAGAGAAATGACAACTGTTAACACTTTGTGCTGTTGATAAAAGACCAAAACAAAAACTAACACCAGTTTCAGCTTCCCACTGTTGCAACTATTACTCAATTAACCAAATTAGTTCATGTCTGTTTTACACAACAAAAGACCATCTAGAGTGTATAAGAATCAATTACTGATAATGCCTATGTGTCTTCATGTCTCGTGTCTCAGGGATGATCTCTCTAAGTAACTGGGCCACTGCCACAGAGAAGGTACTGAATCTGGGTCTGCCCTGGAGGGTGCTGCGTCCACAGCTCGTCAGCTGCACCCAGAGCGGTATGGTGGATTACCAGCAGTCGATAAGGGAGTTATCTATCACCCAGCCAAAACTAGAGGTGTTTCTTCCTTTCTTTTCTTGTCATCCTGTTCTTGTACCCCTCAAATGCAAAATTGCACAATTGTTAACATCCCAAATTTTCATCTTTCCTGACAGATCTCAGACACCAGTATCCTTGAGACCATGTACAAAAATCACTCCAACCTGGAAACCATCTTCCGTATCATAGACACAGATCACTCAGGTCAGGAAGTAGCTTAGCTTGGATCCTAAACACTGGCTCAATGCCTTTCTTCCCATTTTCCTACCTATATTTGATGCCTTTGCAGTAATTTAAACAGTCTACTACCTCTTTTGTGTCTCCTTCCAGGTCTGATCTCCTTCGAGGAGTTCCGTCAAACCTGGAAACTCCTGAGCACGCATCTTAAGACAGAGATTAGTGACGATGCCATCGCAGACCTGGCCCAGAGCATCGACTTCAACAAAGACGGAAGCATCGACATCAATGAGTTCATGGAGGCTTTCCGTCTGGTGGACCTCTCCGCACACATGTAGACCTGGAGCAGCGGCGCGTTAGAGGTCTCTGCTCATCTGCTGCATAGAAAACACCAAGCACCATCTTGGGTAGATCTGTTCACCCAAATACACATCTGTTGACATTTGAATGGTTAGTAGTTTATCTATTTGACTGAGTGGGGTTACAGGTTCAGGTGCAACACAGATATTTTCTACCTCTTAGATTTCGGGCTCTTTTTTTAACAACTTTTTTTTACTGGAGATAAAGAAGTTTAACATGTAATGCTCATCTGTTTCATTATGCATATAAAGACAACATGCAACAAGCATGTGATGCCTTCTTGGCCTTTCATGTTGTTTCATGTCCTATAGAAGTTCAGAATCAAAAGGTCCAGAGAGAGTGATTTCACCTCTATCAGAACAACTCGAGTACTGTAAAGAGAGGATCTGAAATGTCATAATCTTAATAGGCAAAAATTCCAGTGGTCTGTGAAAGCTTCATCATCTGCATAACATTTCAACAGGAAACAAACATTAGAAATAAAACAGTGTCAAATTCTCTAAATACTGTGGAATGCTCCTTTTTTGTGTTATTTAAAATCAATATTGTTGATATTTTCTTTTTTTAAAGGTGATCTTTTGTAGTTCAAACAATCATTTTACCTGCTAACATAACATTGAAAGTACAGTCAGTGTTTCTCCTATATGCTTTCAACAGTAGCACTGCTGCTGGAATCTCACATTGTAATCATGACCAACGCAATCCATGCGCACTTTCTCCACTTTGAGGAGCTTACAGGAGTTAGTGGTGAGACAACTGCAGCTATCTGGGCCTCTAGAGCCCGTGTGATATCAAAAGCTCCTAAATTAACACACGTGTGACTATATTTGGTACAATTCTGGGATAGTTATCCTCCTTAGTCAAGGGCTCCTTCTAAAAACATTCTGCACAACTAGCGATTAGTCATCAGTCACTACTTCCACACAGGGGAAATATATGTATTTTACTTTTACCTGTGGCCTGAAAAACACTGTATAATTCAGACCCTTGGGATATGGGTTACCCTACTGCATGAGGGGATATAATCTGTCTGAAAGCAGCTTAATCAGTTTAACTGCCAATCAGTCTTTCATCCTTGTGGGGATGTGAATCCAGGACATGAATCCTATCAACTCAAGCCCTGCTTTGATGAGATGTTGGAAAAAAGGTTTGTCTGAAGAGGTAAACACAGCAAATCTGAGATGCCCCATTTATGTACTACTGTATGTAACCTATAAGTAAAAAAACACAACAGGATACAGATGGACAGGCAAGAAGTTCAGGCACAAATAGAAAACAGAAAGCAAACACTGGAAAATAAAAACCCCTTTACTGTCTATATATTTATACAAATAGAAATGTTTTCACACACAGAAGTAAAGAGATGCAATGGAGGACTTGTTTTTAAATGTAAATGAAATTTTAATAATAGTCTAACAGCATAAAAAAGAAATACAAATATATATTTACAAAGTATTCAATCGTGACACACATTCAATCCCACGACTTGTTTACATCCCAGTCTCATATTCATAATCTGATTTACCATAGGGGAAGCAAGCTATTATTAGACCATGTTGAGTCTTTGCATTAAGCTTTCTATATCAGTCCAGAGAGCAGAGACTAACCAGTCATTGTTGTTTTGCTGGTACAGATAGTGAGGTAAAGTCCTTACGAACCTGCCGAAATGGTGATAAAGAGAAATTACCCCAAATGTATTTATTCATTTATTATGTTCAGATGCCCTCTGAACATGATTAAACCTAAAAGGCAGTAGATTACTTCAAGATGAATCCAATTTTAAGACAAAAAGGGACACGTTGACTCTTCATGGGTGCCACTTTTCAGAGGATTTATACTGAGAATAAGAGAGTCTGAGCATCATATGTATGTGTGTTGGGAGGATACACTCAGCTCAGGATGCCTCCTCTCATGTGTCCACTGTCGCTCAGTCCATGCTCTATGAGTTTGATGTCTTCCAAATCATCCTTGATGACGCTAATCAAATGACTTAAACCATCCTGCTGCTGTTTCAAGTGCTGAAAGTGAGAAAAAAGGAAAAGGTGTTTTAGTGATTGGAAAAACATTTTTTTTAAGAAAGTGAAATACGTTTCAATCCCTTCCCCCCCAGAAATATCAAAAATTTGAATAATCGATAAAAGTTTAAGACAGAACAACAAAAGTGCAATGGAAACAGATTTAACTGTTAAATCATGTTGAAAAAGTCATATTTCAATGTTTTTTCACAGTTTGTGGTTTGACTGGTGCTCTTTTAAGCACATATCTTTTGCCAGCATCTTAAGAGCTTAATGACCCCGACTGGAAAATTAGGGCCACCTATATATCTTTAATGAAACAACTTCAAATACTCCCAAAAAGAGTAGTGAATGAAAAAGTGCATTGATATGAATTTTCTTTTGCTGATATTCCAGACTCTTAGTTAAAATGTATGCTAGATTTGGATGGAAACTTTGCTAATGTCTGTAGAGCCAAAGCTATGCCTTCAGGGGTCGTTCTGGAGCCACACCAGAAACACCGGGCACAGACGTGAAAATAAGATGTGATATGTAAATGTGCCGGCTCTCACTTGTTTGATTTCTCTGAGAAGATCTGCATCAACACTGTAACGCTCTTCTGATCGCACAGCTCCAAAGTGGTTCTGCATCCGGATTTGGGACATCAATTCATTCAGCCGACCCTGAGAGATAAGACAACACCAATACTGTAGTAGCAGTTTGAGCTCTCACAGCACCCAAAAAAACTATTTATGATAATTTGCAAATACAATCGGACCCCAATGAGTCTGGGCTACATAAGGGTGGTGAAACTTGAATATTATAGCCTAAATAATTCTATATCACAAATGTAGTTTCTAAATACTGCTTTTTGTTTCCCGAATTACTAATCAACATCTAAATTCTATATAGTATTTCAAGCGTGATAATCCCACATTATCCTGATTTCAAGTTTAATTATCCTGCTTAATAACTGAGGGAAAAATGAGGACTTCTGGCAGCTTGCATTTGTTGCTGTTGTGGTTTAAACACAAACTTACCTTGAACTGTGTGGGAGCATTGAGTTCAGACTGAATAGTGTCCAGCTGCACTCTGAGGTGTTCCTCATCAACTTGGATAGCATAACCACTTTTTCTCTGAATCTCCTGTTGAATCAACACCTGCCAGGAAAAAAAGGGGAAAAGGGTTTATGAATATAAATAATAAAGCAGGGTAAGACACAGACAGTGCCAGATCGCTCATTCAAAAGTCTATATAAATGTGCTATGCTTTTCTTCAAAGATCATTTCACAATTTTTGGAAAAAGGAGAGCAATACAATAGTTACCTGCAACACCCTGTGAGACAGATCCATCAGCTTCCTCTTGTACTGGGCAATCTTGGCCACTGTGGTTGCCTGGTTCTTCTGAAGTTCACTGATGTCATTGGAAACAATCTGCAAATCCGTGAGTGTGTAAGTGAAAACAGGGAAGCTGAGAATTGTTAACATGTTTCGGCTCAAAAACAAACAAGGTTCAAGGTTATTTTTGGACCCATCGAGCTGTAAACAATTTCTGTCTCGTTGGCTTATAATAGAAATCTTTCACGTTTTTGGGCTTTTTGAATATTTTGCATAACAAGACTAGATTTATAGTTTCACATCTGGCAAGTTTATTGTTCTTTAGCATTTCAAATTTCCTGAGTTAGGGGTAATGTGACATTTGACGTCAATATTAGGTAATTGCTTTTAATGGAGGTCCAATTAGGAAATGTGTATGTTTTGCAAGTAAGTCTTCTGCACATGATGTAACCTAAAAATCCAAACAAAGCTTAACAGAGAAAATGACTATCAGTGTAAATATGAAGAATTAATAGTTAACTATGTTGCTACTGTAAGATGGTTTTAAAAAGATCCACTTGCAGCTGTCCTGCTGGCAGCTAACATACATCAGACATCTGTGTACTCTGTCCTTGACACCACAAAATCTGTTTCAAAATTCCATTGTTGATAATCAAAAAGGCACTGTGCCCATATCCTTTTTTTTTACTCTTAGTGAACTGAAAAGAAACAACAGCAGGAGTGTTTTCACTTACATCCACTCTGGTCTGGTGCTGTTTGGTCATCTGCTCCTGGATCTGCAGCCTGCGCAACAGCTCCTTAAAACCCACCATGGGTACAGGGATTAATCTGGAGAAAATCATGGGAAACTTAATCATCATAGCATGCCATACCCCACACCATAGACAATTTAGCTGCAGTTTTTATTGATTTTTGTAAACAACAAATAACTGCCAGTAAAAGCTGCGGGTTAACAGGCATTGTTTAGGAAACTTCTTTATTCTTTTTGATTGAATTTAATGTGGTCAAATGTCTAAATCAGTTCAGAAAATAAAGTGTGTCAAGTTTAATTATAATAATTTAAAGACCGTGTAAAGTGAAAATATATTTGTGTTCTGAGTTAGTCACATCACAGACAGATGTGTTATTAACCATCCTTCCAAATTTGAATGCTAGAAAAATTGTCTAAGTATGTAAAATTATCTTTTAAAATCATGAAAAATCAAGCACTTCTCTGTGCTGCCAAACGCTGGGGGCGTGTCTGCTGAAGGCGCTGGAAACACACCCACGCGCGGAAGGGGGCCGCCTCCGTGTAACATAGCAACAGTAGCAATGGACGCTCGCGCTAACAGCATTGCAGTGACCCAGCCCTACATGTTTGAGCCATCAGAGCCAGACACTGACTCGGAGTCAGACAATGAACATGCACAATCTCGTGCCTCACAGTCTGCAACAGAATGGTAATGTATGTCTCCTATTTATGCAAGTTAGCAATATGTATTACTGACTCTCTGCTATGGGATACTGACGCCGAGCTAGCAACCGAGTTAGCTGCCGAGGTACGCTCCCACTGACTAGCTAAAAACGTTAGGGTTTCATGTAATGAAGAATTGTGATTGTTTTGTCTGTTCACAGATTAAACACTTGATTTTTATTACTGTTTCGTTAATTTAATTACTCCTTTTGTTTATACCTAATAAAGGTAGTACTAGTATTTCTTTCTAAGAGTGTAGTGGGTGGTAAACCCAAGTAAATTCAGTTTGTCCAGCTTTGAAAGGAGGCATTTTACTCGTTTTTTCAGATCACATTATTCAACAAATGTGGGGAAACGCATTAGGTAACTAATTAGACTACAAAAAAGTTCAATATAACACTAACCAGTTTCACTTAGTCAGTTACTTACCTGTCTTCTGATTAATTTGTGGATTGCTGAATGTCATCATTACAACACACAGGCTGAATAAGACAATATGCTTCAACTGATTAGGTCATTTTGCTGAACCAGGCTTCATACTGAACTGACAACTGAAATGGTTAACATTTGTCACACTGTGATTAAAAATGTACTTGTGCAGGTGCACATGTGGAGAATGCAGAACACTGCCCACAGAGGTTGAACATGTCTGCTGCAAGGAGCTGAATGCTGTATGTAAATAAAAACTGTTTTTCACAATAATAATTCAAATAATGAATACATAAGCAGCAGCATACTAGATATCTAGCACTAAAACACTTATTACACATATTCCTATAGGTTCAGACTCAGAGTAGATGTGGAGAGCTGCCTGAAGAGCCACGCTGCATGACTCTTCAGCCAGTCTGCCTGAACCCCTACTCCCTGCAGAATGCCCTAAACATTTATCAGGCAGATCATGGACCACTGGTGGAAAAGGAAAGATCTGGGTTACATAGACAATATAATAATTGTTTTACTGATTTCGGATATTTATAAATTACACTTGTGTTGATCAAATGACATGCCTTACAAAGAGAGGTAAGATTTAGTACCCGGGAATAAACTTACATCATTTATACAATCATATTATAGTTGACTAATGTATACAGTGTATTTCATTTACACTCAAAGCACATGAGTGATGCTTGACTGTATCCATTTTAATCCTTCATCTTCCTGAGCAATATATAAACTCTCATGTTGGACAGATTGCAAACAATAAATACTAGTTCATTCTTTAGCTGTTTTTGACTACATAGTAAATCAAACATGTACATCACCTTGATATATAGATGTATAAACTGAATGCACATGATTGGACATTTATACAAGCAATCACTAGATTATTATTATTATTATTATTTCTGAAAATGTGGCTGTGTGGTCGTGGAAATTCCTTGGAAACTGCTGTCCATTTTCTTGTCCATCCATTTAGCCAATATGATGAGGTAGACTGCAGGTTGATGAATCAAACTCATCTTCTGAGGTCCCAATCTGTAAGACATGACAAAAAATGTGGAGGGAAACAAATAAGTTCAGTTTGGTTTCAGATAGGTTCTTCTAAAAGACAACACATGTCAATTTTTCTACATTTTTTTATTACAGGCGTGCTCGCTACCTGGCCTACAGGAGTTTTGTGTCCTGGTGCTGGGGATACCTGGGAAAGGACAACCGGGTTGTCATCCCCTCCTGTGTTGTCCTCCGCATTCATCAGGAGTACCCTGATGAAGATGGGGAATACACAGGTTTTAAACCTCCCCCTTTAGATTGTTTTATTATTTATAGTTTATTGCTTGCTTATATTGTTATTTGTTTATAAAATGTGTCCAATATAAAATAAATGTATTATTGAGTAATGATATATTTGTGTGTGTCACAACTTACTTCTTTTACAATGGAGGCTGGTGGAGCTCTGGTCCTGAGATTGGCTGAGGCAGGAGTAGGCCTGGGCGGTATAAAGGTGTTGCAGTATACCAAGGTGCTTTCTGAGTGCTTCATACTGTTATAGTGGTTTAATTTCAAATGTTTTAGTCACCACGGAAATTAGTCGCCAGAAATGTGTAATAAATACCATACACCAAGGTAAATGTCTGGAAGCTATGAAGGCTTGAAAAAAATATATACCGCCCAAGTCTAGGCACAAGGTAAGTCACAGGAACAGTGGCTGCCAGATATGATGGAGGAAGACACTGAGACCTGTACATGGGAAAAGAAAACAGGAATAAGGAAAAGAGACATTAGGCTGTCATCATGACCACTGCATACATACACACAACATACCTCGTGGGTACCTCGGAAGCCACTTTGACGCTCATTTTAGGTGTCTCTCGGTCCATGTTTTACATTACACACAAACGTAAAACCTCAGTCTACATATAATTCCTTGTCATAGCTATATTGGTGCACATAAAATATTACCTGTCGATTATCATTGTGTTGTCAGATGGATGACGCTCAGGGAATAAGGCCAAATTATGTCACGATTACATGCATGCTAACATTACACGGGCATGACGGTGCATTATGTAAAATCACTTTCAGGATTTGCGCATTCAGCAAAATGCATTTAATTGCCTAAATGTACAGTATTATAACTTATAAGCACATAACGTTACTTACACTCTCTGACGGGCACATAATGCCGGTGGCGGTGATGATGGCACCTGCTGTCGGCGGGATGGGAGGATGTAAGCCGGTGAGGGAGACGGTCGGTGGCGGTGATATAGGCACCTGCTGTCGGCGGGATGGGAGGACGTAAACCGGGGAGGGAGACGGTCGGTGGCGGCCACGTAATGCCAGTAGCACCTGCTGCCGGCGGGACGAGAGGACGTAAGCCGGGGAGGGAGACGGTCGGTGGCGGGCACGAAGCCGGGGAGGGAGACGGTCGGTGGCGGGCACGTAATGCCAGTAGCACCGGCGGGACGAGAGGACGTAAGCCGGGGAGGGAGGCGGTCGGTACGGCACCTCTAAACAGACACAACGGACTGCTCAAAAATCCCGACTTCCAGTGAAGATGCACACACGAGGAGGAGTCATGACTAGTTAGCTAGCTGAGAGCGAGCTGGAAAACGACTGAGGCTAATGCGCTGAATGTATTTATACTGCAGCAGCAGCAGGGGCGGGTTTATGATAATTACCGCCGCGTTACGTAACGCGGCGGAGATTTCAGACCCGCCTACTAAATCCTGACACAGAAATCTGGAAACACAGTTTGTGAAGCCTAGCTCCACAATTCAAATCTAAATGGTTGAAATGCTTTTTACACCTTTTTTAGAAATACATTTATGACCTATTTAATGTGTTTAGAAGAAAATGTCTGATTTCACTTTACACGGTCTTTAAATCAAAACCAGTTATTGAAAATGTATTAAAAGGGCATGAGATATGGTAATGACTTTGTTAGAGCAACTATCATTTCTGGCATGGTGAGACAAGAAAGTTTAATGTTAACATCTGACTATGGGGAATGCTATCTTTACCCTAAAAGTTGCCCCAGATCTTTATGCAGCTAGCTACAGCTGCTAATCCAGGGTGCTAAGTGTTTTGTGCTTATGTTATGTGCACTGCAAGTCCCAATACATGTAGTTTCACCTGAGTCACATTTCTCAAATCTTTGAAATGGAGGTGACAAGTGTAAAGTTAGCATGGCCCATCATGCAAATAAGATCTGAGTTGGAAAACACTTGAATTTCTATCTGTCTAGTATATTGTCTTTAATGGAAAATATGCTGATGTATTTCTGGGTAACAACACTTACTATGCTAATAAATACAACAAATCTCTTGTAACTATTCTCTCCCACATGAGATCATTCATATGGCAACCCAAAGTCTAAAACATGCTCTGAACCAACTTACTTCTCTGGGTCAGGGTTGTCCACCTTGGCCTGCTCCCAAATGATGGGGTCCACTCCTAGTGAGAAGCAACAAAATTTCAGTTACTATAGAGGATAAGATAGAGGATCACATACTACCAATCTGTTGAATTCAGCAAGAAGATGACACAAACCTGCGGGGGCATTTTGCAGCAGCTGCTTGAGCTGTGCTGGAGAGAGCTCTGTGCGTGTGACGGACATGAGCACGCCAAGCTGTGTGAGCTGCACCTTGACGTTGGCCTGTTCCAGGTAGCTGAAGAGAGTGGTGGCAGGAATCCGTTTGGAGGTGCCATTAGGAGAACGCTCCACCACGTAGATGATCACCTCTGTCCTGAGAGAAGCAAGAGAAGCGATGAAGAAGACCTGTCAGTATCTATTGCAATATAATACAAGGAAAGTGTGTGTGTAGATGTAGTGCTGTGTGCGATGTGTTACAGAAACTTACTGGTCGTTGGGCAGGGCTTTGACACCGTCTACATTAACAGTGAGTGTCTGGTTGCTCCCCATGATCTTGTGGATGGACTCCACCAGCTGCTGCTGCTGAGCCCGCACATCTGCTTCCTTCTTATTGAGAACCAACACCACTAAACCATCCTCATCCTTACTGACTGGGACGCAGCTGTATCCCACCGCCTAGGAAACACAAGGACGGATGCAGACGACAGCTGTTTGATATTCAAAGTCAAATGAACCAACCAGCACTTCTAACCACTGTACTGAACTATTCACCGTTACCTTGAATCTGCAGAATGGGTTCTCCTGAGTGAAGTCCACAGGTGGGTTGTTGTTGCTGTGGTAGCCCTTCCCGGTGCCCCAGTAGGCCTGCAGTTGGTTCCATTTAGCTAAGATGGAGTCGCGCTCGTCTCCTAACAAGGTGGGGGCTGACAGAGCAGTGACTTGTTGGTAAAGCTGCGTAGGCTGAGCTTGACCCTGTTGCTGGGGCTGCTGACCGAACAAGCCTCCTGAGAGGGGGGAAGCAGAGGTCAGAATGTCTCTTTACAGTTTACCTGCTTTGGCTGCACAATGTTGGACTGGTGATGAGGTTGACATCTATAACTTCCTGTTAGGTGTCAACCTGAATATCAACTGGTTTTCTAATAAAAACACTAAAACTGTTATTTGGAAACATTGGCTCTCACCTTGCTGCTGCTGAGTTGGCTGGATATTAAAGCCTCCAAACCCACCCAGGCCAGTTGTTCCTAATCCAGTTCCAAATCCTGATGTCCCAGCAGCGGCCCCAGTGCCAAGCCCAGAGGAGAACCCAAACCCTTTGTTCTGTGTGCTACCAAACAGCCCCCCTAAACGGAAGAACACAATGAGGAATTATCAACCACATTAATGCTTCGAATATCATTTATAGTGTAAAGTGACTGCAGCCCGCTTTGCATAAAGATCCCTGCATAAGAAGGACTTGTGTTATAGTAGAGCGAGGGAGACATCTTGTGGCAGCTATGTGTTTGCATTTCAACACAAAGATGAGTGTGCTGCTGCACTTTTGTGAGTAAAATTTAGAAGACTGATAAATGTTACTTGTTGTTTCAACCATTTCTTTTTGGTGCTTTGATGTTTACACTGTAGCTATATGGACAATGCTGGCTGGTCTGTGGTTAGTGATTAGTATTATTATTTATGTTCTTAACCCTTACATACTGTTCAGATTCTGACACATAATTAGTCTCTACACCAATTCACATGAATGCCCCATCAGTCATTAATAAATGTTTGATTAATCCTTCTGTGAAAACAGACAGACACAGTTACTACTTTAGAGCTCAGGAGAATTTTTTACAGAATATTATTATACAATGTAAACACAGGTAAAATTTGTACATTTACATATATTTATATGTATATGCATTTTATTTCTGTTTTTGTATACTTTGGGTCACATGTGTATCAGGTGTTTCTACAGCTCTCAAATGTAAAAATGGGTCAAATTTGACCTATGCCGCTCAAATAAAAAGGACCATTATGGAGATTTTCAACCTTATCTCTAGCTATACAAATTAGGGATATAGTGTGCAGTTGTTGCAGATGTTCTCTGTGTCTCTGGGATGCAGCTGCAAAATGTGTTGTTCTTCCGGCTACAGCACCATCATTTGACAAGTACAGCAGTGTAGTTGGCACAAGGAAGAACTACAGGCTAATTTCAGCTTGGTTTTCTAATTTCCGCCAAGTATTCATTTAGTCGTCCAGGCTGCCAATTAATTACTTCTGCTTTAAAGTAAGTACTGTGTGCATGCTTGTTGTTTGGAGTTTTACTACTGACCTGTGGTGCTGGAGGGAGCAGCAAAACTAAAAGTGGAGCCCGGCGCAGCAGCAGTTGTTGTAGTCGTCCCAAAGCCGCCAAATGTGCCTGAGGAACACATCATGACAAATAAGATAAAGGAAATAACGAAGAGGTGCGGATAGATAAATGGAGGAAAGGGAAAATAATTTAAGCACTGACTGTTTGACATATATAGGAGAAGACAAAAATACTGATGGAGCATTTAACATTAATAAAAGGGAAACAATTTCAGTCAAGCATTGTTCCTCCATCTTACAAAAAAAGGTGAAAATGCACTAGCCTTGCATAGGGATCAAAGGAGATGAGTGCATAATTCAACATTTTGTCTCCTCATGCAAATGGAAACAATAATGCATTTTGTTGTGTGTGACAAATCAACATGAGAGATGGAAGAATAAAGCACCGCACCACATAGATGTGAACATGGATGAAAATGTGTGTTTACAGACAAGACTGTACTGATTAAAATCAATCACAAAGGTCATCTACCTGTGCTAGCCAGGCTATTACCAAAATTGAAAACAGTGCCAGTGGTGGTTGCTGTACCAAAGCACCCCACATTAAAGCTGACTGCTGCTGGGTTGGCATTTAAACCAAACCCCCCAAAACTAAACCCACCAGCCGTGGTGTTTCCAGCTCCCAGCCCCCCAAATCCTGCAGCCAGGGGAGGCAAGCAGTGAGAGAGAGAGAACGACACGGAGGAGTTAAATGACAGAAAGGAAGTCCTGGTTTGGTCTTATTCATGGTAAAAAACAGACTGAAGTGTTTTTAAAGAACCAGGACTAAATAAGAAGAAAAAAACACACTGCTACATATTTGCATAACAGGTGTGTCGTACCAGTGTTGGTGGAGCCAAAACTGAATCCTGTGGCTGGTGCAGCAGCAGTTGTGGTGGCAGCCCCAAAACCAGGAGCTGTAAGAGCTATGGAGACACAGCAGAGACAAAAAAGGGTGTCAGTTCAATTAGATTTGAATAGAGTTCAATGTTCTGTGTGTCCATGTCAAATTTAAAAGGGTTAAAATTTAAAAATAAACGTATGAATAACAGGGGTTCACGCAGAAAATGTGTTAGTTAAGGTGGTGGGGAGCAGTGATTACCTTTATTTTAAAATAAAATAAAATAAAGGTAATGGAATATAATCATTCTAAATATTAAATTTAACCTAGGGAACTATGTAAATCAAGAACTAATTCAAAAAAATGAAGTAATTATTTGTACACTTAAATAAACTGTAGGTGGATAGAATATTTTATATTTATCATTCTTTTGTGGTTGCACCATTTGAAATTTTCAGGAGCACTGACCCATACCTAAATACAGTCAACACAGTTTTATACATCACTTCACTTTGTCTTAGTGAGTAAAAAAAGCCCAATAAAGAAAGCAGTCTGTCTTCATACTGTTTACATAACTCATAACTAATGTTAAATGTTTATTTTTACATCAATATACTCCCAAAAACAGGTGTAATACTGATAAGGCGTTTCAGTAAATTATCTTACAGTAAGAATCAAGATGATGACAGATTGATCGTATTGTTACTTTGATTACTAAAACATTGTTGTTAAAAGTTTAACTTTAAATTTATTTAGTTAATTCCAATTAACCTGGAAGTGCGTTTTTAAAATAACAGCACTAGACAAATGAAGAAAAAAAAGGAAGTAGTAGAAGTCACTTGGAGAAATGAACATCAAATAGTCAGCAACTGAGCTCTGCTTCAGTATCATTAAAACAGTGTGACACAATATGAGACATGACGCAGAAACCTCTGTCGTATGAAGTTAAGCAGCATTTCACATGAGGTTGATCGTTAGCCGGTAGCTTGACATAGCGGTAGCTCGGTGTGTGCTACCAGCTGATTATTTACACATTGTGCTGATGTAAAACCACTATAGTAAGGCTGTTTTGAACTATATTTATGTGGCGTATTTCATGCCTCCTCAAAATACTCTTAAAGTTGACTAAAAATATCCTTACTTGCCGCTGTGTTCGTCGCTGCGCCGCCAAAACTGAACGCCATGTTGGCTAACTGTCTCTTCTTCTTCTTCTTCTTCTTGAGAAGTTAGTCATCGTCCAACATGGCGGCGCAATATCGCCACCTGCAGCCTGGCCCAGGGACAGGTAGTTACCATGACTACAGGGACCATGGGTGTCAAACATGCGGCCCAATTAAGTGCATGCCAGACTTTTGACTTTTTACATAAAATATTTGTATTTTATATTCCAAAATCTACATGAACTACTGAATACATTTTCAAATGAGAGACAAATCTTGCTTAATGAGAAATGATCTCCCTTATAAATCATGTCAGTATCCATAAAAAACACCTGAACTTTTGGTGGTCTTCACCCTAATAGCTGAAAACATTGGTTAGAAAATTAGAAACGTAATCAAAAAGTAATCAAATTTAATTAGTTACATTACTTTGATTAAGTAATTGAAATAGTTACATTACTTATTACATTTTAAATAGGGTAACTAGTAATCTGAACCTATTACATTTCCAAAGCAACCTTCCCAACCAACCCTGGTTGTGGTCATACTGAAACCATTCATATATTGAACATTGTGCACAGCATCAAAAATAAATAATAACAAAATAATCTAAAAAATAAATGAGTGCAATCTCAACAATATTATGTCTCAGTTTTTTCCAAAGACATCTCAGACTGTTTTGTAAATAGATGGTTTATTACAGCGAAGTTATATTATTTGTAGGTTATTATGCAATGGTTTTACTCCTCCGGTCCACTTGAGATCAAATTGATTTGTATGTAGCTGTTGAACTAAAATGAGTTTCACATCCCTGGATTAGACAAAATATTACATCTCTTGGAAAATAACTTAAAGAACAGGTTCATGACATCTCAAGTGTGTCTAAAAACTACAGTCAGGTTCCCATATGAGCACTGAAGGAGGTTTTTCTCACTGTTATTATTCCTCCTCTTCATACTGGCTAATAAAAGATCCACTTCAAGTGTGCTTTTACTATAAATGATGGGAGACAAAATCCAGTGTGTCCAAAAATGTATCTAAGCTTCAGCAATCATCTCAAGTGAGTAAGTCATATCAAGTGGATATCTGCCATATACAGTCTTTTTTTAGCATCAGATTCCCTCTTTGTGTTTCCTCAGACAGTGTTTCCCTGTTGAGCTGCAGTGGAAGTATAGTAACAAATAGAAAGACTTTAATGTTTACTAATTTAAGATACTGATTTGGATGAAGCTTCAGAATAGCTTCAGAATAACTTTTAAATGCATATTTGCAGAAAAGGAGGACTGGGGATTTTGCCCCCCATCGCTTACATTGTAAGTACATTATGAAGGGATCCTCTAATGGTCAGTATGAACAGGAAGAATGATTACAAGAAAAACATATTTCAATGTCATTTGGGCAATTGACAATTGTTTTAAGACAGACATGAACAATTATGAACTCATCCTTCAATTTCAATTAAAAACACAGCTTCAACATTGGGTCATGTTATGATAAATGGCAAATACTTGTGTATTTTTCACATTATTTATTATATTATCCATAATATGAATTCAAGAGGCCTACCAATATCTTTGTTTTGGGTCAATTCTTGACCCTGTTTCAAAACACACACATACACACACACAAGCAGTACTATGGATTTCTAATGTTTCATTTGCCTAAAAATGATAGGCAAACACATAAAAAGGTAAAAGTGAGGAAACAAAGACACATTTACTGAAACTAATTTTATTTTTGTGTACACGGTAAAAACAGCATTAACAGTCAACATTTCAAAACAGGCAACAATTAGAAGAATATGTGGTTATGATAAATTCAGAAAGTACAATCTGTAATCAAACTATGGCACAACGTAGCCCAGTGTACAGACCATATGGTGCTTTCCGTGTTTTGGTTTTATCAATTACAACAAAATAATTTATCCTCTTTAACCACTACACTAATATTGTGTAATACTGTGTCTTTTTTTGTATCACAACAATTATTGATTTACCCATTCATTTACCATCTCATGAATTTATAATAAGACTACTTAAAACGCTCTCCTTTAATCTTCACAATTTTTATTACATTTATTGTAACTGAATTAAAGTATACATCAAACACAAATCAAATAAGGAAGCAAACATTTCTAAATTAAACAACTTCTCCACAAATGTCTGATATATTCATTGCTACAGCGAATGTAATGAAGAGGTTGTATGAAGTAACTCATTCACCCTTAAAATGTTACAACTAAGAATAACAGCAGAAAAAAGCTGTGCTCGACGGTGTCCAATTTGAGTTATTTTGTAGTATTTTCTACTTTACATTAAGTATATAGAGACACGTGCTATGGCACCTGAAATCGAACATTTTAAACAGCCTTGAGTGAGAAAGCTGTAGCCCCGTACAAACCATCACATTCAGCAGAGCTTTTTCAAAGTGCAGTTTGACCCTGCCAGCTATACAAAAACAATCAACCTCAAAGTGTTTCATACTCTGTTTTTGTTTGGTAGCTGTAGAAAAAAATGGTATCCGCTTAAGAGAAGATTTGTTGGTATGGCATGGCATTGTTTTCACACAATATGTAAAGTACATAAAATATTTTAAAAATCCAGTAACACTGATTCTTTTAAGGCTCAACAACAGCATTTCTTAGCACTGAACTAAGATGATTTCCACCAGATGGACGCCTGACATAAAATCTCTGAAAGTCTTTCACAAGCAGTTCAGACCACAATACAAGCAACATATTATGTTGTAAAAACTGAGCAGCAAATCCAAAAAACTGATTTGATTCTATGCCAGAGCACATTTTGAAATGGTAATAAGCTAACATAAGTGTTGAAATGGCAAATGTCAGTTAGAATACACTGTTACACAGTGCAAAAATAGTGTCAACACAAGTCAGCACTGTGTAAATCAATGTTTAACTGTGAAATCCTTTCGATGGCAGATGAAAGAGTAGCTCATTATGGCACATTTGGGAACTAAACATGTTCTTCGTTCGAATATTTCAACATGAACATTCACAAAAAATGCGAAGGACTTCTTATTTTACAAAAAAATAAAGGTCTCCAAAATATACAGCGTTTTGTTTGATATTCACCCCCATCATACACTGAGAGGAATGTAAGCAGTTCAACATGTCTATACAAAAAATATGCCATACTCTGAAGGTTCTTTCAGATATGATGTTTACAGGCCTCTCTCGAAAGACAGTGCATGAATAGAATATAATAAGCCATGTAAATGTTTTGTAACATTTAGCTTAGGATGAAATGTAAATGAAAAATGGTAATACTGAATGGATTTAAATCTCTTCAAAAACAGAAGACTTGCTGTACATGTTGCTCTTCACTTTTGCGATAATAATGTTTGATTATATCTAAACAAAGACCCCCTGAGAGTGATAGTATGATATCTAAAAAAAAAACTTCATTACCCTGGTCCCAAATTGCCCGGTACACCCTGTTACGTAGCAGTCAGCTGATGATATCTGAAAGTACTGAGTCCAAAACGTGGCCAGAATCAAATTGAGCCAAACAGAACAAAAGGTGGGGTATCAGCATAATAATAAAATGATCCCAACTCTTTTTGAGTAATCAGGGTCCACGTGGGTGTTTTGTTATGTTTGTCCACCATCTGACATCTTGTGCTCTCCATCTCCACTCATGAGAGGACTGCATCCTGGTTAATATGAAAATTTGACTGAATATGATTGGAGCCAAAACAGCCATAGAAACACACAAAGTTTTCAAATTAATGTCAAACTTTTTCTGTGAATCCAGTGAGATAGACCTGGATTTTAGGTATCTATTAATGACAAAAACAAAACAATACAGTACAGTATATTTGAGACCAAAAACTATTTCCTCCCCTTTGCCCCTACTTCAACCTCCCCCAGGGTAAAATATTAAAATAGAAAGATTTCCAATTATAATGGGGATGTTGACAATTTTTTATGATGCTTTTCATTTTTTTCTCTCCTGAAAACCAAAATCCCTATTTGTGAAAGGGTTGTCGATGTTTAAAAACCCTCTCCTGTCCCTTTCCTCCCTTCTCTTCAATCTTGTGGGTCAGATTTAGCCGTCAAACCAATATAGGTTCCATTTTGGGGATCTTCCTTTTCCTTGTCGCTGACTGCAGAGTAAGAAGTGTCATCTGCAGCAGTGGTCTGTAGTGGGAGATTGAGGATAAAAAAGTGTTAAAAATCAATCAAATTATACTTGAATTGTTTGATTATATCTATAAACAATAAAGGGTTGATGTACTTTTACGTGGCATCTTACAAAGCCTTAGATGAACTTCTTTACAGTACTTCAATAGATACTTAGAATTTCCACATTATGTTAATGTGTTAGATACAGACGCTCCGGCCGGTGGTTGACATGGTGGATGACGTACTACGAGTTGGGGTTTTAATCTTTTCGTTATTAACTTTCTCATTTTACAGCTCAACAGTAAACATTTGAGGTGTAAAACAGACAATGCAATGATAGAATCTTGATTCATATTTGATCAGCACTGCCTAGTTTGATAGTTTGATCTTTTGCAAGCTGACCGTGTTGCGCTGGACAGACCTCATTGGCAAATAGCTGAGGTCAAGTCATGATTATGCAAATTCTGATACAGCGGTTGGTCTGTCAACTCGCCGTGCTCTATCCATCATGCACCATACGGCCAGATCTCCTGATCTTTGTAGTAAATGAATGGGACCCTTCAACATAACATACAACAATGGATGAGGTGTGTCTGCACCTTAAGTCTATTGTACATCACCAGAATTATTTCAGGACAAGGCCACTTGACTGCTAATTACATTAAATATGCATGGACACAATGTTTGACTAAAGCAAAGACAGCACAGAAAACCAGAAACTTACAGTATAGACAGGCTTGGTAAACACAATGCGCTTAACTTCATTCTGCACAGAGACATAGAGTGATAAATACATGCCATTAGTGTTTGGTTAAGAAAATTAATGGATTGCACAAATTAATACTCATTACTTATTAGAAAACAGCCAGCAAATTGTAAGCTGTTAGAATCAAATCAGAAGAACCAGTTTCATACCTGCTGATTGCGGGCACGGATGAGGAGAATGATCAAGACAAGGAGCAAAATGGCCCCCAGTCCCACAATAATGAGTGGGAAGTTGGGCACAAGATTGACAATCAGCAGCAGCTTCTGAACTCTTGCTGCAGACGCATCATCGATCACCACACTCTGTGCATGAAAAGAGAGTGCAAAATATAGATTAGAGGAAATATAGTACGAGATGATAAGTCAGTCATTAAAGGAAATGTTTAATTATCTTATTTGCTATCTTGCTGTGAGCTAGATGAGAAGATTGATACCACTTTCATGACTGTCCAGGTACGGTTAGTGTAGCTTAGCATAAAGACTGGAAACAGGGGAAAAAAGGTAACCTGGCTCTGTCCAAACATAACAAAATATGCCTACCCGCACTGCTAAACCTCACTAATGAACAGGTCATATCTTGTTTGTTTAATCAGTACAAAAACCGAAGCGTGAATGTGTGACTTCCTGAGCCATGTCAGCGGTTTCCTCTTATTTCCAGTCTTTATGCTAAGCTAAACTATAGCCTATATTTGTCAGATATGAGATTACTATCAATCTCATTTAACTCTCAACAAACAAATGTTGAACAATCCTTTACTGATGATTGTATAATTGTTTACAGCGGTGTAGTACTGATTTGTGTTGATAAAATGTGGTTTCCTAAGCAAGCAAAATTGGATCAATCATGGTTTGAAAAAAAGTGCTACTTTATACTAACTCACAACATGCTCAATCCTACTGTCAGAAGTAACAGAATAGTGTGTTTTTTCTTCTAATGGTTCTTACCTCATTTATGAACATGACAGGAAAGATCATTTCCTTCAACTGTCTTGTTTTCCTGTTACAAATACAAAGAGTGTGAGGTGGTCATATATAGTACAAACATAGATACTTTGCATCTGTACTATAGAGTAATAGTGTTTGGCTTGTGTTTGGATGCAGATACCCACGGGAACCCAGAGATTCTGCTGAGCAAGACATTAATCTGTGCTCTCTTGCTGGCCCGTACAATCACTCCAGTGGTCTGTGAACAGAAATTAAACAAAACACTAATGTTAATAATGTAAAGTAAAGCATTGAGCAGAACATAGCTACATGAATTAAGCTATGACAGTGTCTAAGCAGTAAAACACAGACAATAGGTGCGCAGGTGCTCAAGTGGGTTAAGAGCGCGTGGCACATACGCAGCGGAGAACCTTTGCTGCATGTCACCCCCCCCCCCCTCTATCCTGTGATTTCCTGCCTCTCTACTACTTATAAATGTGTCTATGCCAGAAAAAATCTTTTAAAAAATAATAAACCTCAACACTATCACTTATATACCACTAGGTGGTGTAGCTGTACATCTTTCAGTAATGTTGCATGGGATTCCCTTTCAAACAATTCAATTACTGTACATTTTTCTTTATTTTTATTTCACCTCTTATTTACCAAGTAAGACATTAGTAGCAATTTCTTATAAATAATGACAGCCTGGCAAGTGTCAGAAGACATTTGAAAGGGGGAAAGGAGAGTAGTGGGCAAAAAGACAAACATCTAATTAATCAAACTGAAGTAAAACATTTACAAGCATCGTTAAAATATCCATAAGTAGACCTTTAAAAGCAGTGATTAAAAAAAAAAAGAAATATATATATGAGTGTTTTTGTAACAAATTCCAATCATTATCAGCAGCAGACTAGAGTGACAAAGCTTTGCTGCAGCATATTTCCATGAGCAGTGTGACCGAGACACAGACGAGTCACAGCGTTACAGTAATGTTACTAATAATAACTACAGAGTACAAAGTGCATTTAAGGCAAGTACATGGTGCCTTACCGGGTTAAGGTCTAGGAATGTTTGGTGATGCTCTCTTTTAGGGGACAGTCCTTCGACACCCAATACATATTTTTCATCTCCCAGGTAGAAATGAGGAAAGGAGGCCACCACAGGGGCACCTATGTGAGGAGAGGAGAGGAAGAAACAATGAGGGAAGTGACTTGTTTAAGCTAAGAAAAGCACCAGTCAACGATGCTTATATCTACTGTAAATTAATGAGTCACAACAAAAGAGGTTCTTCTTTCTCCAATTAAGCAAGTACAGCAGCTGTCAGCGTTAGCAAACTGTGCACTTGACAATGTTGCACCATCTCTCATTAACGGTTAATGAGACCTGAAATGTGGTTATAACAAGAGACACTTGAGACATTTGACATGCTGACATGTTCCTCCATAACAAGGTATTGCTCACTAATTTGGTTACTGGCCAGTATTCATATGTCTACAAACATACCACATAACTCACAAGCTATAAAGATGACCTCTACCTTCTCAAATGTCCTTTGTCTTGAGCAACAGTCAGTGATATTCAATTTACTATCTGACTAAAGAAACCAGATAATATTCACATTTGATAAGCTGGAACTAAAGAATTTGGACATGTATTTAATAAAGAATGGGTTAGTCTACTAATTATTGCAGCTCTACTTATGTTCACAATCATATACACAAAGCGACAACAGCATGGTGGCAACATGACATATAAATTTCAACTTTCCTGACAAAAAAGTTGAATATATTCACAGAATCAGCATAAAGAATATACACTATATTCACATTTATTGTTGAATCAACACAGATCCATAGTAGTGTAATATGTCCTGCTGTTTGATGCCTGATTTAATCTGAACGTAACAAAGGGCGGAACAAAAATATCAAAGTTCTCTTTAAAGTTGACAAGATTTAATCTGACCGCAGGACAGCATGTAATTCAACGTCGTCACTGTTCCAACAAAAATAAACAATAGGTACATAAATGGACCAAAACCCTGTCTGGATAACTAATTAATTATCTGTACAAATATTCTTGTTACTCTTGCTGAGTTCCTTCCTCATATTGTCAGCGGGAGACAATGTGATCCTGCAATACCGCCTTGATCAAGATAAATTGTGAAATATTTTGGTTCCACCTGTAAAATGTTGGACTAAGTACATGTGGATGTCTGTGCTTCGACAACAACAAAGGATCCACATGTCTCTGCTGCAACAACAAAGTCAGATGGTGGCACAGTTAGGAGTGCTGATGAAGTGGGACAGAGGTGACAGTTTTCCTGCTCTCATGTTTAGCAGCAGTCGTCTGACATAAACAATGGAAACCTGCAGTCACCTGAAAGGCTGTCCCCGTCACAACCCCCAAGGTCACTATAGTGCAAACGCACACGCACACACACACACATATTTGTGTTGGTACACTTAGTCATAAACGACCTTGTTCCCTGAAACCTGACCTAAACTAACCCTCCGCATACCCTTACCCTTTTAAATCCTCATCACCTGAGTAGAAAAAAGGCATTTGGTTGCTCGTTTTGTATCCTTAAAATGAAACCTTACATGTATCTTATATGTATAAACTATTTGCAAAATGTGTTTATGTTACACTATCAAAAAAAATCTTACAAACACTTATCCATCACAGTAAATAAACATTATAGTATCACAGTAAGTAAACATTACATTTTCAGAAGTGTGTGCTTGTCAAACTAATCAAAGCATTTTACATGTGTTACCTCCTAACAATTTGTAACTTTAACATAATTAAATCAACACAATGTTGATGCTGAAATGAATAAAAACAAATAGCTGCTCCTTTAAACTACATTAAACTAAAAGTGGTATGTTATTTAAAAGAAAAAGGCAGTATTCATTTAAAATAAGAAAACAACAGACACTTGGGCTATGAGCACTTGCACTAGGTTAATATCTGGCCATATTAAGGCCAGAATCAGGTGACAGGGCTTACCGCCCCCTCAGTTACTGGACCGGTCATGGTCAGATGGTGCCTGAGGTATGATGAGGGCCGGAGAACTGCGTCACATGGGTCATTTAGAGGGTATTAGTAGTGCTCTTGGTAGTAGGAGGGAAAACAATGTCAAAAAAGAGAGAGAACTTGACTCTTAAGAAAGGTCATATATTAGCACTTAGGCTCTTAAGAATGTAATGTTTTCCAGGGGAAACTGAAAGAATAACAAACAGTAAAGATTGTAAAGGAAAGATATATGTTTACTAGAGAGGCTGAGGTCAGAATGGAAGCACATACGCTGTGTTTAGGATGCACAAACGTAAGACAAAAGAACAGAAAGTGCTGAAATCATCACAAACACCATGAGTCAAGAGCACATGAGAGAGTGCTCTGAGTTATGCATGTGAAAGTACAGAGCGTGGGTGAGAACATAGGCTGCACATGCTGACATTTACCTTTCCGACAGGGGCTGACTTTAAGAAGGCCAGTTCCCAGGCACTCCCCAGGAGAGACGCAGAAACCCTCATTGGCTGGGTTCTCCTCTTTGCTGGCCAGCACAGAGCGTGGCGGTGTGAAGCGGTAGGCTGGGATTCCTTTCACCTCTACCTCTTTCTCAAACTCCATGTAGATCGACCTGCAGAGTGAAGCAAGCACATCACGCACATCAGCACAGGATGAAAGGATGAAGGATGTTTTTTTTTAAATAGTTTATTGCGTCCTCCTCTTTCTCTTCATCTTTGTTTACCATTGTGTTGCTCAACATTTTTTTTCTTGCTTTTCCGCATGTGTACAATTTGTTTCACAAAAGATGAAAACCTTGCTGCTGTATTAGAGCCAATTTAATGATACAGGCAGTGCATAACACAGAAATTCAGAGAATATTACAGTGATTTCTCCACTGGGCTGGTGGAAGCACAAAAAGGATAAAAACAAAAACAACTGTAATAGTATTCTACATACTGTACGTCTAGTCCATTAATATAATTGCCAGTTATGAACATGGCTCCTGCTTCACAATACTCTGTCCAGCATTCAAATACACTTATTTTACGAGATCCAAAACTCACTTCTCTTCTCCCCTTAATAGCTCCTTAATGAAAGCTCAATTATCAAAAAGGCCACCAGCGAAGTTTTGAGAACATAACTTTTTTGGAAAAATGAGGACTGACTTTGAATTTCAATAGAAATCTTTGAGGATTTACATGATTATGCTCAAATTCTGTTGGAGTACAAGGAGACAATACTGTACTGTCTGTACTGGGAAAGGAGAAATCCTAAATATGTCAATTAAAGTTTAAAGATTGTTGTTTTCTTTATAGGTTCCAAGAGAATTACATTGCTGTGAACAGTTCACTCTCATTGTATGTATGTGCTCTGTTCGGCCCAGGGAATCCTGATGATTCTCAGCAAGAACAAAGAAGTCTATACAGTATCTGCCAACTGGCTGGGAGGATTCGGCCCTTTGCTACGCAGCCCACCAAGTGTGCAACAATACTGTAAAGACCTTTCCCTTGACCCTGGTGAGAAAAGCCAAGTATAAATCCTTAGACGATTCTTCACTTGACTGACAACTTCTGTGTGTACTGCTTGACAGAATTTTACTGAGGAAGGATCCTGTTATAATATTAAGACATTTTAGACACATTAAGCTAAGATATGCTTCGAGTAAATGTAAATGATTTCATTGCATGGTTGCCAAAATTTGGTACAGTTTACCAGACATTGTAGATATATTGCAGGTGTGAAAAGGAAATGAAACAGTGAGAGATAAGTAAATGCAGTGTAAAAACACACCAAACCATTTGCATAATGAGTCATATCTGAAATAGCTAAATCTGGATTCACTTAAGTTTGTATTGAAGCGGATGCACAGAAGTCTTTGTTGTTAGCCAAGACTACTAAGGAAGTAAGTTTATAGTAGTATAGTTTATATATTTATAGTTGTTTTTTTTATTTTATTTAATATTTTTTGTCTTTGCATGTCTTTGTAGGTAAAATGTTGGATTGAATGTGTGTATTTTGTTTAGAGGAATATTTCTAGGCTGTTTATGACAGAACCAAATCAAATAAAGGCTTTTGAATGAACAACCAGAGCCAGAAGGAAGATTAACATATGGCAAAAGCCAAAAGGCAATCTGGCATTTCAGCAATGACACCTGTCTGCAATGCATCAAAATCTTGAGGGTTTTGTGGGCCAGCTGTTGGTTACTGGACCAAAGGATCACTACCCCGTCAGGTCACAGATGGGAATCATAGGACTTCTTTCTAATCCTTCAGATCAGTTTCAGACACAAAGTAGCGTTGAGCTACTGTTACGAGGGCTTATGGGTAAAAAAAACTAGTGTGTGAAAGGTTGACATGTATAATTTAATGGAACATTTCCCATTTAGATTAGGCTCGAAAGTACGGGAAACAGGGAGGGAGCCTTCCCTTTAGTCACAATAACACAGACATCCACTATGAAGCCACCAGCCAAATGAATAACTCGGTTAAAGTGTTTTGAACACATTGGGGAGAGGGCTTTCTTGACACACGTCCAACCAGTGTCAAAGTTACGATCATGCCATTAGAACAGATTCTTTCCATGCTAAACAAAAAGGGGAGGATGTCGGCAGCAGCTTGTATTATAGGTCAAGGTTGACTTCTATATTAAAAGCTCACATCATCAGTAAGAACAAGAGCAGAGTTTAAGTGCTGAAAACAACAGTTAACTAAGACTAAGCATTTGGGAAATGAAACCCCAAAGAGCTATTCATCAGTTAGTCACTGTGTGGGAGGAAGGAGGTGGTTCTCTTTAAAAAATCAAGATTTAAATAAAAACATCCTGCTTCTAAAATCCTTCAACGAACTTCCAAAAAAATGTAATGTCTTTATGAGCATTAATAGTGAACTCGCAGGAACACTGGCGAGATGCATACAGGCTATTTCATATGGAACACATAATCAAACTTGTTGATTCCAGCTGGTCAAGAAGAGAAATCTCTACCACTTTTCTGTCACTGTTTTGAATATATCCTTCGCAAAAATTGATACTTATCAACGGCCATGAAATGCTTTGAGTGTTTTTCTCTCTCTTCTTTCTGGCTCTCATTCCTTTCCTTCCGTCCTTTATTCACTTGCCTTCCATTAGGGTTGGGTGATGTCCAGGAAATGGCCGATCGATGATGTTGAAAACATCGTGATGGCCGATGGCATTGGCCAGGGCCGGGGGGGGGGGGGCGGTTGTTGTTACGTACTTTATCATTTTTTCACTTTGCTTCATGTTTGATACACGTTGTTGTCCGAGTCGTTCATAGGAGAGAACGGGAGAGTTCGTTCAATAGGTAAGTTTTAATTCAAAGTTTTCCAATACAAGATTGTACAATGATGGTGCGAACGAGGTAGATTACTCCAGTAAAAGTAAGACTTTGTTTAATGACTTAGAAGACGCCAAATGACTTACTTTAACAAATTTCGTTAGTTTATATAATGCAGATTTGTAAAATATTACTTTTATGAGGGTCATTTATGGAGGGGGGTTTCTCTCTCTTCTTTCTGGTTCTCATTCCTTTCCTTCCGTCCTTTATTCACTTTGCCTCCATAGCCTTCAAACTTGCCTTTCCATAAAGTATTTCCTGAAAACTAAACTGGTGTCAACAAGCCTTCATAGTAAAGCCCGGTGAGAGGTCAACAGAGTGTTATGATAACAATCCATGGGATCCAAGGCCTGCGAACATGACTTCCATACCCGGTATAATAGCCCTTTCCCAGCTCTGTGACAAGTTATGTACAGCATTCCCTTTTCAATTTGGTCATATACCACAAATAGACGCTGCTTCCTATTATAACATCATAATCTTAAGGTAAACTGGGAGGTAGTCCCTCCGATTGTTGTCAGGATATTTCTCTAAAAGCCAAGAAGGTCGACCTCATGGTGGCGCTAGAGAAAAGTTAAGTGAATCACCAACATTAATGGGAAATATCCTCTGGAGAACATGACATTTTCATTGCAGTTAGGGTTGGGTATCGTTCAGATTTGAAACGATACCAGTTCCAGTGTTTGGTATCGGAACTCAACGGTACTTATCGCCCGAAGTATCTATCAAAAAAGTTAAAATTTACATTTTTTGCCTATTTATTTTGAATATTTTAGAAACAATATAAAAGTATGAAAATATGAACATATAAAATAGACTATAATTATCAAACAGATACAAAACAGACTGTAACATTACCTGCAGAGGTCTGGAGTGAATATGTAAAGTCGTTCGTTCTTTTCCAGAAAGGGATGGAAAGCACTTCCATCTGATCCATTGATGCTGTTGCTTTGGTTGGACGTCCAGAAGGTTAGGTCCCTGCAAAACATATTGTCAAAAACAGTCAGTGCTGATTTAACATTGTATCAAGACAAGAACCAGGCAATTAAATCTCTCATCTCTTTTGACAGTGCAGTTTTATTGCTGTCTGTAAAAGTCCTACTTCTAATGTCAATACATTTATCACTTTTATCCATCTTAATCTCTCCTGTGCTTATGATTGAGCTCTTTTAAAGCACTTTACATTTTAATCTTTCACTTGCACTCTCTGTCCTTTTAATGATTTTAAAGCAAATCATTATTTTATGCTGCAACCTTATATTTAATGCTCTATTCTAGCATTTTATTTCTGTCTTTCTATTTTTCTGTACTTTGTTTTTATTGGGGGGGGGGGGGGGGGGGGGTTAATTATATGTTTTAATGTTTCTCAAATTACATGTTTTTCTGTTTTATGTAAAGCAAATCATTGAGTTGCCATTGTGTATGAAATGCGCTATATGAATAAAATTGCCTTGCCTTGCCTAATAACAGGAAATTGTATTGATGTTTTTATCTGAAAATCATGCTGATTAAAGCAGTTTTTCTCAGGAGTACATGCAATCATTAGAAACTGACGAAAATCAGACAATGAAACAGGATGAGAAAATTGCCAAGGCATTTTGAAAATATGAGTATGAAAATATCCTGCACCAGGGCATTTTCGTGCCCTCGTCCAGATATTTTTTTTTTCTATTCATATTACACAGCCAGTACAGTACACACTTAACCTACAATAAACCTTCACTAAAATGTGTGAAGCAATTTAGATATGTTTTACAGCTGAATAGCTCGACATTAAGAAAATATAACTTGCACCACTTTCTTTGATGATTTGCTATATTATTCAGTACTGTGTCCTATATCCTTGTTTGTAATATATATATAGAGGATGTCAGATCTATTGTAGCAGGAAAATCTAGGCAAGACGTAGAAGACTTTCTTCAAGTTTTCAACTAACAACACCACTGTGGAGACGTGGTTCACCTACAAATTGGCACTGAAAAAGACAAAAACTCAATGCAGCTCTGATCACACTGCCAGCTAAAACCTGCTGTCATATCTTTGATGACATTCTTTAAATTTCTGGCTGCATCTTATTCATTTCATGGCTCGGCACCTCACTTGCTCACGACGCTGTTCAGTCAGTGTTGCACAGAGCACAAGTAGGTGTTTTTGAAAGCCATCATTCCAGGAACAAACATCTGGATTTGTAACGTACCCTGGGCCCTCATCTTGAGCCTTTAGTATGTAGATCATTACAACATTTATTGTTATATTCTATTTAACTGATCAGCTTCTAGATGAGGGCATATTATAAATCTTGATCTGTTTTTTAACATATTCAGGTATATGAAGTTTGCCTGGGACATATAGTAAATAGCCTAATCTGGCAACTCATGTCTCAAACTGCCTGCGTCACAAATTAAGTGGCAGCCAGCACTTTTAATTTATGATATGACAGCAAGAGAATTAAGTGTATGCATAGATTTAATTTTGGCTTCCCTCATGCTGGTGCTTTGCCTAAAACATCCTGCCCTGTGCTCTGTGTTACAGTTCAGACAGACAGACAGAAACCACATACAGCCAGCCAGTAGTGCCCTGTTGTTGGCAAAACGCAGTAGTTTTGAGAAACATTTTAATCCAAAGGTTACACAATGAAGTTTCATCACACTGGATGAAGACAGAAAGGGAGTGTGTGTTTGTGTGAAATGCATCAGTGCTACCTTTGACCTTTCCATGTTTCGACCCGGCCATAATCCATGTAGTTCTGCTCCCCAGTGTGGTAGATGAATTCCCCATCGTCACTTCCATTTTTCTAAATAGATCCAAATGTTTAAGTCATTAAAATGTTGTTACACACACTCAAATTTCCTGTCACAGAAAATACCTCTTGCTATGATTGAACAAATATTGTTGGTTTTCATCAGATTTTATTAGTTGTAGAGCAGAACATGCCTTGTACATAAGGCCAAAGTATGGCTCCACATCTGGAGTGCTTGGGGCAAGTTTTGCCAGCAGGGGGTCTTCATAGCCCCACAACAATTCATCCACAGTGAGAGTGGTGAAGATGCCACTCCCTAAACTGGACATCCAGAGGGACACCATGGAGGCCTTCCAGAAACTGTTTTTCAACTTGTTCATTACAGCCTAAAGACAGGAAGTAAAGCAGAGTGGAGAAGAGACAGAAAAGAATGCAGGATCAGGTGGAGGGTGGAGGGAGGGCGTTGATTTAGGACACAACAAACAACGTGTAGAAGGAAATGATGTAAGTTACAGAACACATAATCCACTTTCACCCACTTGGCTTTCCACTGTGCTCCTTTTTTACGACCTTTAGTTCATGACTCACCCATGCAGGGATGTTGACGGTGGTGATGTTATCAACACTTGGGTCACCGACAGACATCTCCCTCAGGAACACAAAGGTTTTTGTGTTGTATGCAGACACCCTTGTTCGATTTTCCACCATGGTCACATTTTCTTTATACCTGTATTCCCTGTGCAAACACAATAACGCAATACATTAGTCATTTCAAGCTTTTTTTAATCTCTTCCATGTTGCAGTTGGACATCCCACACCAATTTAAAACTCAGAAATTCAATTTAATGTTACAAATGGATTTCTTCACACATATCCTCTCTTTCAACACAGCATCAGTTTGAAATTAGGAAACACAAATGGTTGTATATAGGTTAAGTGAGGTAGATTATCTTGGCCATTGTAACATTTGTAGTGCTTCAGCAGCGAACCTTGATATTTATTTAAGGGTTTCAGTGGGTGCATTAGAGGAGATTCAAATGATCAATACAAGGGTATGAAACAACATACTGTATGTACATCACTGACTGATATTTAGGGTAATTTTACAAACAGTTTACAAAATGAACTGAACTGAATTGGCAAATTTCTACACCTTTTAATATGCACAATATTTGGCTTAACGGACGACAAAATGAGAAGCAGAAGTCCTTTTTCAGTTTACATAAGTGCTGAGCAAATAACCAACCTGTTTCAACAGCAATGCTAGAAGCCCAGAAAACAAAATCCTTACATAAGTAAAGGGCACATTTATTTCGTGGCGTTGCAGTCTGGCTGATGTAGTCCAAATTTAGAGACAAGAAAATTAAGGGTACAACTAATGATTATTTTCACTATGTATTAAGCTGCTGCTTATTCTCTCTCATAAAATTTCCCAGCGTCATAAGTGACATCTTTGATATCTTGTTTTGTCCAACCAACAAAAAACAAAGGATATTAAGTTTAGTTTAGCTAAAACCAGAAATTTTGGGGGAATTTTGCTTTAATCCATTATCAATTATCAAATTAAAATAGCTGCTAATTTGGTATTGATTAATTGATTAATCGTTGCAGCTTTTGAGAAAATACACAACATGAATCCACAAAGCCATGTGTACTGAATGTTTACAGCATCAAAGTCTGGTTTATTTACATTTTATATGCATTGTCTCTGTATCAATTAAGTAAGAAGACATTGTATCAAAACCTTTTTCTTCTGAATTGTAGGTCTTTTCTTCAAGCCTTCTTCTTGTTTTCACAGTAAACACAGAATAAATGAGAATGAAATGCAGTAACATATTTAAGTAGAGACATGTGTGTGGCTTCTTTGTGGAAGCCTGTTGACCTGTGCGTGCATGGACGTGTTCTTGAATCCTACCTATATGTGTAGGGTCCAACCTGATTGACCACTGGCACGGCCCCAGTGGCAATCTCTTCCGGGTTGGTTACATTGAAGAAGAAATACTGCATGTAGACAGGAGGAGGGGGCCTCTTCCATGACTCAAACACACGGCTGCCCTCAACCAAAATAAGCTCCTGTTGAGACATCAAGTAAGCATCTCAGTTTTAATAAAAACATAATAACATCACACTTAAATACAGCTGTGATCTGTAACTGATGCATTTACTGGAAAGAGTGTAAAATGTTTGACAAAAGTAACCACATGTTTAGGCTTGGAGTCTCCACAATATCTTCCTGATGAAAACACAGCAGAGAACAAAAAGATCCTTAGGGGGCCGAGTAGGGGAGCTGCTGTCTAAGCATCAGACAAGAGCATTGGCTATGCACATGAATAGTATTTGGGGAGACCCCTCCACAGTTCTATTGTCAGTGGTTGCTAATGACAACTGGTACTCAGGGACCGTTGACATCACGTGATCCACAAAGCTGGATGCCCACTGGCTATGTGGGATTGCAACCTTAATGATCTGGGCCACATTCCTCAGGACTGAGCCTTATGAGGCCCTGGCAATGCAGTGCAGGCGCAAACCCGTCCTGTCCTTCTATTTCATTACGAAGTATGCTGCAAAACTCTCCCCACAGATGTCACTGTTGCTGGACAAGGATGCCCTGATTCACTGCAGGGATCTTTTGAGGAATTGGAAAACACAGGGAGTGAGGGAAGGACGGGGGGAAGAGGATTAGTATTTCTTATAACAACACATCAAGAGGAAATCTCACATTGGCCTAATTATGTCAGATTTGTGTTAAAGTTAAAAGAATAACTACAATATGAAATGACCTAAAAAAAAAGAAGCTGAACACACCAACAAATCATACTATTTCAGGAGAGGACAGGCCCCTTCCTCCTTTGGGGTCCCTTCTACTTGTTCAGAGACAAAAGTTTAGTGAGTAGTCAGGAACAATAAACCTGTCACTTTGGATTGAGGAAGGGAGAGCGTGGTCTTTCTATGTTGTCCTTTCATGCTTCGAACAATCAATACGGTTGCTTTCCCAGCACGCTGCATGAAATACCGCATGGAAAACAGGAACAGAGGAACCCTCTTATCTCAGTACAACCGCTACTCTTACACCACTCCCAATTTGAAAACACATGTAGCAGGTGAATACACAAATACATAGACATGAATAACACTGAGCACAGCAAGAGGCTATTCTTTAAATCCTCCGGTCAAGGTGCACAAGCTTTGCATACTATGAATGGGTTTGTCTAAGTGGTAGACAAACACCTAACAAAGCGCTACCAGCTGAACTGTAGATCAGCCGTGCTGTTACTGAACCCATCAAAGTCATATTAAGGTCCATTCAGTTTTACATTGACCTCCTAGTGGCCGCCAACTGGCTGTAGTGGTAGATTCCTGGTTTACAAGAACACTGTCAAATCAAGTTATTCCTAGGTTAGGTTTCAGCTAGTGACCAAAGGTGACTAGTCTTTTCTTTAAACAATCTTCTATACAAAAGTATTTATGCATACTTAATTTGTTGCTTTGTTTTATCCAACTCATCATTCAACATATTTATGATCTTGATGTCTATTTATATTTGTTTTTTCGTTTATTCATTTCTTCTTTTATTTTAAAGCACTTTGTAACTTTGTCAAGAAAAGTGTTATATAAATAAAATGCGATGATAGTTTGAATATTGTAAATATCTTTCCAAATTAGTCTTTTAGCCACGCTGAAGTATTGCTTTAAAGGATGACACTGTAGGTCTGTTGGTTACTCAAGAGTTAAACACTTTGGTCCAGAATGAAATATTTTTAAAAAGTACTTGACTTGTCAGAAATTTTGACATTGAAGAAGAAGAGGTATCCAACTGACTTTAACATTCCCCTGAATTTTCCTTGACAGATTGACATTTTTGGCTTTGAGCAAGATACGATGACAGCTGAATTGATTGCCATGACATTCAGTACAAATATGCATCGTGCCCAGAGGATGAATCCTAATGACTTTGATGATCCTATGAATTTTCTTGTGATGCATCAGAAGGTCACAGTTTTCCTTTCCTGTGAAACATCTCACACTGGATGGGTTAGCACCAAATTTTGTGCCAACATGTTGTCCCCAGATGATGAATCCTAATGACTTTGGTGATCAACTGAATCTGGCAATGAGGTTCACATGTGTGGCTTTGAGGGAAATGTCTCAACAACTTCCTCCAATCCTCTGACTTTTCATCTAGCAACCTCTTGAGGTCAAAACTTCAGTTTGTCCAATTCTTTACTAAATACTTGCAAAACTAATGGCATTCACATCCGCCTCAGCTGAAGTAATACGCTCGTCCCCTGAGCATGATGACAAGATTTTGAGGCTTTTCCTCTAGTGGCACTATTAAGATGAAATAAATGTTTATTTCCACTATTAATAAGACTCAAGTAATATGACCAATGAAAAACTTCACCTCCTAGCAGGAGCTTTCCTGGCTTAATATTTTTAAGTTTTAAATTCACAACAAAAGCACTGTATTGTTATTCTGTAGTTTAGCTGTGGTGTCAAAGCTTAAACTCTGAAGAAAACCTAGTAGACTACCAGCAAGGGGCCACTACCCACCGTGTCTAGTCTAGCCTATGTAAAATTACCAAATTCCTATTCAGGCACAAGTCATTTGTCACCTTCCCCTCATCAGCAGGTCATTGCATACTGACCCTGCTTGGCTCACATGGAAGCAGAGGGGCTGCCAACTCACCCCAACCCAGCCAGTTTCCCAATAAACCTACCAGTGTGAAAGAGGCTTAGCACACACAGTCCACTGCTGGGAGTGTATCAATGGAATAAGATCCCTCATATTGGTGCAACTGGGGTAAGGGTGTAACTTGATATGCCTGAAATAAATCACTTGCCAGGCGAGTAGATGACTATTTGTGTCTGCATGTGAGCAGACACAGATATATTTGACTGGGTAAGATGTTATCTTGAAATCAAAAACTGAACTTTGACAAGAATTCTGATTTTTACACAATGTCCATTAGTTCATGGAATGAATAGATTTTGGCAAATCAGTGCTTCATTAGGGAATCATGTGATCTCTGCACGGACAAAACTGAGCAAGAATTAAGTACGCTAATCACACCAAAACCTCTGTTAAAAAAAAGACAGAGAGAGGGAGAGAGAGAAGCAGCATTCTTTTTTAAATGTTCAACTGTTTAGACTGCAACTTGTTAAAAACTTTCAATGTCTGCATAGAAACATGGTTTCATTTAAAAATGTCTTTCTTATCTATGAATTTCATTCCACCGTCATCAACATGACTACTGCAGATAACCATAAATTGTGCACCTTGAATAAACGGGTTATAAAAGTCAATGAAGTGCTTTATATTTGGTTTAATGTGGTTTTGTCATGTTACCTGTTGAATGTATTAACACTTAGTAAAGACACCCTTACACACAGATTACAAACTTATTCTGAAATAAGAGTTTATATCTTCCAAATTCTTGCAGCTGCAATCTTTTTTAACACTGTATCCTGCAGCAGTGTTAACAAATTTAAACACTGTAATTTATGACATCAAGGCCATGTGTCCTCTGTGGTATTTTCTCCAGTTAACCCTTAAGGCATAAGGCCCCCTCAACAAAACCGACAACCCAACATCAGTCAGCCCACCCCCGAGGCTCTTAAACCGCAGTAATTGTACAAACCTGATTGCACCCCTGTAAAGTCTTGCTATGTAGTGGAGAGGCTTTCCTGGTGAGTCCATAAAAGTATCCTCATTTACTACTACGGTACTTCAACAGAGCTGTTAACTTAGCTTACAGAAGAGCCCCCTGCTTGTTTTTTAGTATGTGAGGGTGCAATCCTATACTAATATTTATCTTGTAGTAATGGGTGATGAAAATGTCTTAAGGTTGAGTAAACTGGGGAGGTGGTGGAGGGGGGTTTCACCTTAAGTGACAAGCCCGGCAGTGCAAGTATTCCTGTTATAAGGTATTTGGGGGGTTTTCCCAGCTTCCTGTGACCAGTTGCTATAGAAAACAATGTAATTTATTTTCATAGAATTGAAACATGTGGGCCATTTCTCAGCACTACCCATCTAAGCTTTCCAGTAACATTTTGAAAACAAACCACCTGATACATGTAGTGTAACCTAGAAGCAGATTTGAAGGTGTGTTTTATGAGAACACTGACTGTGAGCTAACTTTCTTCCCTGCCCTGTTGTCAAGATAAAGCAAACCATCTGAGAAAGCTTTGAACTCCATTGAACTACACAGTCTGTAGTACTGGAGAGATCCAGGAGATTGTTGGTTTGATGATGAAAGTTATGCAGAGCAGATTTTTTGAAGACGAACCCTAACTGAAATTAACTGAGGCGTCTAAATAAATGTCTATGTTCATGTTTGATGCTGACCAAAGACTTCCACTGATGCAACCAAACATTACTACTCCAGATGTTTGTATTTATTGCTCAGTAATATGTCTGTTTGTATTTGTGGTCCATTGACTTCTCTGTATCTGGGACTGAGGACCAAAAAACTGAGGACTGAATTGATCTTTACATATTTTTAAATACACATTTCCCTTCGACTGTTAACATCACACATGGTAATTCTCCAACTGCTGTCTTATCATCTTTCCAACCACACACCCAACTACTTTCACAGTGACAAAGCTGAGAATAAACTTTAGTTTCTCTTATCTTCACCCTATTGACCTTGAAACGTAACGAAACAACACAAATCTACACAGTTACTTTGTATTGTCAGCCACTGCAGCTGCTCAGAATTGATGTCAATAAAATACAACTTAAAATGAAGAAAACATCTTGACAACTTTGATATAAGTTGATTTAACAAAAATGTTGCAAATAGATAACAAGAGATTCCTGTTCCAAGTCATAGAGCAACAACACAGAGGATGTTTCCAGGCACGGCTTGATCTACTATATGGGCAGTCACAACATCTACCCAGTTTCTCTTAAATAAAAGTTGTTTGGGGGACGAATGTTTCAGTGCCCAAGGGACCCTGGGGGTAATGAAGCTAGCGAAAGTTCACACGCTCACTTAGTCTTAGTTTTATTTCTCATTCTTCAGTCATCTTGATCCTTCTCACAGCTCATACTGATCTCTGTCAAAGCTCATTTCTTACTTGCTGTTATTTCTGGAGCATCAGTTGACACATCAGCTGTTCACATCACCTGGTCAAGCCTAACCAATAGCACGGTGACACACCTTCACGCCTATCATATTGCAGCTGTCTTTTTAAATGTCTTCCCTCTCTGCTCAGGTGCTTTCTTGATCCTGTTTTGTTCGACCCACCACCTCCCCATCACCACCCAGTCTTCAGATTCCACAATGCATCACTTCAACTTCATCAGCCCGATCAGTTTCAGCCTCAAGATGACTTTGTTGTGATTTGGACCGAGATTGATTGATCGATGTCATCTGCCACCACCACCACCAATGTCTGGACTCCATGGGGGGGGGGTCTATCATGCTGATGCTCAGAACTTCGATTCAAAAATTTTCCCTGCAGAGTCCAAGCGCCAAAGACTTTGACAATACCTAATCATTAATATCAATATCATCTGCATAATAAACATGATTTTACTTCATTCTCTGGTCTCTCCTGATTGAATTAATGCAACCTTTTTCCAGGGCACAACAAAAAGACATAATAGCAACTAAGCGGTAAAAATAAAAAGGAAAGTTACCAAATTTTTTCAATAACAACATCTGTCTAATTTTTCCATATCACATCTGCGTGTACTGTATTGTATTGTTTTTTCCCTCACAGGATGTTTTGTGTGGTGAGTTGCGGTTGTAAGACTTGCAGCGTTTGCGTAATTCGCAATCCGTTTCTGTATGCGTACGTGTTGTCAAACTGGTAACTGTGCTTCTCAATTTTCTTGAAGCTGCAGTGCATTGAGCTCTCTCGGCCACAACACATTTATTATTTGAATGTTTTTTCAATAAACCGATTAAATGTTGATATGAAAAATTTCACAATTTCAAATTTACCAAGGTTTTCAACAACCTAAAACGCTAAAGATTTTCAATTTATCATTATCTTTGAAAAAGAAAATGAGCAAATGTTTACAATTAAGAAGCTGTTCACGGATGATTGTTTGACATCTTTGAAAGAAAAAATAACTAATTAATTGACATTCAAAATATGTGCAGTTTAATCTTCTGTCAATGGACTAATCCATTAGTTGTTTCAGCTCTAACGTTAACTAGCAATGTATGAAACACGTACAAAGTCACTCATCATCGCATACCCTACTTTTATGTAGTCCAGTATTTTATGTAAGCTTTAAATCTGTCCTAATCAAACACCAATGGTAAAAGTATAACTTATTAGAGCCGCTTAATTGCCAGAAAGTTAATCAGCAACAATTCAAAAATCAATCAATTAATCATTTAAATCACGTCTTAATTCCAAAAGTTCTCTTACTCCATACATCCCCTAAATTGTGGTTACTTTGGGTTGTTGTATGACTTTTAGGGTTGTGTTTTGGCCTGTTGGTCACATATATTTCAAATGAACTAGGGCTACAAATGTTTAAAGGGCATTCCCCACTATTTGCTGACTTTTTATTGACGGAGTGATTGATCCTGAAAATAATCAGCAGATTCATCAATAATAATAACAATAAATTGTTTGTTAACTTGCAGCCATATAATTTATTTTCTGTATTTACCAAATTAAAAGTCGCAGAGTTGCAGCAAAGTCTCAAAACAATCACGTTCAATGAATTTACCAGCCTTTAACTTTATTAACAGCAAACTCACATTTACTCTTCAGGCTGTTATTTAGCTCATGCTGTCCTCCTCATGTGTAATTATTGTATAAATACATGGACGTTTGGGAACTCTCTCAATGAGGCTTAATAAGAAAATGTGTGACCAGCTTGAGGAAATTCAAATAACATCTTTCGCTAATTGCTGCTTGCACAGATCTTCACACTGATTTCATAAATTCAAGCATTTTCTTGTTATGGACTGATTTGTCCTAAGCTACCGACTATGCTTTTTCATGGGGGGGGGGGGGGTTGTTAAAAATACCAATGCAGACCCAGCCCTTACTTATTCTTAGCTGAGGAATTTGTCTTTGAACCACCTTCTGACATCAACTTAAAAGACACAATCATACATAAATGGACCATTGAGAATTCCCTTTAGATCTACAATCTGCTGTAATAGTATACATTTGAGTGTATACAGTGTATGCTAAAGCAACAGGAACTGAACAAAAACCAAAAAGAAAGATTGAGTAATCTGTCCGGCTGCATAGGAAAGAGAGAGTGATGGTTGCATAATACAAGATACAGAGCCTATTACAACCCATCCTCTTCAATTACAAAAGACTCTGAACTGTTGAAAAGAGCCACCAAATGCAAACCATCACTGAACATTTAAAGGAAATTGGTAAGTCATGGCAAAAGTCACTTCATTTCTGTAAGAGCAACCATGTAATGACATCTGTTACATGCTATTTAAATAAATTACAGCAGATAAGCCACCAAAGTTTAGCCTGTTGCTGAAGTTTATTCAAAAAGCCACTTCAACAAATGACAAGCCACAAAACAAGTCAGGTTAATCTCAATACTATTAGAGCTGAGAAACCATGCATCACATCTGTTGATTAATCATTTTAAAAAATGACACTAAATGCTGCTGAATTGTCCTCAAATTACTTTCATCCTATATATCACATCCTGTCAAACTGCAAAACTGGGGTCTCTTTCTGTCTCCTTGGTCTTCTGCACTTTAACATAGGGAGTAAATTACAGCTCAACAAATTAATGAACTCATCTGTAGTTTGCAAACAATGGAGGGTTTGTAATTGAGTGAATATGAATGAATCCCATCATTGTAACAGCATTTTCTGTCATTCTCAGACCCAAATTCTACACACAGCTGTTCATTCAAAAGAGAGAAAAAAAAATGCACGAGTCATGCATTGCACACAAACGTTATAAAGATCTCAAAAATGAAAAGAGGAATGTTTCGTTTTTACCTTTTTGAGTCGGTTTTCCATAAACTTGGAGAAAACTTGCCCCACAAATAAGCCAATCCCAACGGTCAACAAGACGGCACAGGTGATACCGACCGCATAAATCGTGCAGGATCTTCGGGTCATGACTGCAGGTGCAACTGACACAGAGACTCTTGGAGGAAGGTGGATGGAGAGGTTACTTTCAGGCTTTAAGAAAAAAAAAAGAAGAAAAAAAACTCCTATAGTACGAGCTGCTCCCTCTTTCTTCTCCTTCCCCCGCTGCTTTTTTTTTCTCTGTGTTGTTTAAAGCAGAAGAAGTTTCTCCAGGCTTGCAGGCGAGAGTAACTCGAGTGGGGATGTTTGCTTGTTCCTCATTAGTTTCTAAGTTACTGAAAAGCTGCGGGGACGTCTGTTTACTCTTGGTTAATAATACACTGTTGACTGTTGAAAACTTTGACAGCTGCGAGCACTTAGTGAGCGCAAGATACGTTAAATGTAATAGAAGTGTGCCACGAAGTATTTGTAGCGGGCTGTGAAGTCCCTCCCTAACCTCGCAAGCGCGGTGAAATGTGATTGGTCGCTGCAGTTTGTGCACCCTGCAGGGTGAGTATGAGTTCTAAGCACGTGTCGTGGTAACCCTAAATTTGCGGATTCCTGTCGATTTTGTTTTAAGTTATCCGTTTCAATGACCTTTTATGAATCTCAACCAGGTGTTGTTGTCTTTTTATGTCTATAGCAGAGCTCAATCACAACTTTGTAGCATCATTATTTTGTTAAATGAAGAAACGTGTAGGCTGCAGATATCGCGTGAGTTTCGCATTTCTAGGGTTACCTTGTAGGCACGACCGCAAACACGCCTTTGCCTGGAGATTCAAGGACACAAAGTTGTGCCTGAAGGTACATTTAAAGACTTTATTGTATTAGCCTATTTATATTATATTATTTTTCACTTTCTTGTTTTTAATAGTTTTGTCATGGCCTTTTTCCCATTTTTGTTTTGTTTGTTTGTTTTTCTCTTAGTCAGATACATGCCCAGGTTTTTGATGCTAATGCATGGCCGGATCTACCATAGGGGCAATCTGGGAAAGTGGCACCCTTGAATAGAAGGGGGGCCTAAATGATGGGATTTTTAAAAAATGTGGACACTTTTTTATTGCTGGGCTCCACAGCAAAACGACACAGAGCTTGACCCTTTCTCTTGATGTTGATAATTATGGTCACTGTCACAAATCTGTAAGTTGTCCAAAAACGAAATATGGAGTTTCCACCTGACAGCAGCCTTATCCAATTGAAATAAAATAAAGTTGTAGGTGGTAGTAATTGGAGTTTTGGCAGTGCCCAGTGGCCCCTTGTAGTATTAATCTGACCTTGATACCATGGTGGACTTATCTTGTTATTTGTAAGTATGTTCAATAAATCAATAAACTAAAATGACACAGAAAATTGAGTCATGTGTGTGCTCAAAAGCTCCTGTGCTATTTTTATTAACAAGGCATCATCTCAGACAAGGTTAGTTTACTTGTATAGAGTGAAGTTCATTCTGTAACAAGTCTTACTGTCAAGGCTTACTATCAGGACAGGAAACACAACCAAAATTATTAAAAACCCATGAGATGCATGATACCTCCACTATTAGGAATAAAACACAGAGCGATTTGCTGTCATGTAGCTGTTTAATGTGATTTTGTCAATAATATATTTTTGAATGTAGCAATAACATGCCAAATAAAATGACCAACTCTGTCAATGTAATGATAATATAAGCCAAATGTAGATTTAGTGATCCATTCTGTATAGCAATGTAGCACAGAGTGATTATTTGTCAATATAGCAATATTCATTAGGCCTAATTGATTAATAAACAAAAACTCATTGATTCAACACTGCTTGCTTGAAGTCCCCTCCCTCTCTCACATTCACTGTTCTACTTCTATTCACAATGTGTGAGTGATCATTTCTCTTTGCAGACAGACTGACTATTTAACTGTAATCAGGTTACATTTCATATGAAAAGCTGACACAGAAAAGTTGAGGTAATTTACCAAATTGCAAGTTGCTCTAGAATATTACACCAATTTCTGGAATTTGCCTCTGATACATTTTTATGATCACAAAATTGCAATTTCTTGTAGGGACTGGTTTATGCTGAGCCATGTACTGTAAAAAATGATGAACAGAGTCACCATGATGTTACCTATTGGTTTTGGAGTCTGTTTTAAAGTCTCAAGTTTGCATTATAACTGTTGTCATTATGGATTTTTGGAGCCAGAAGCGACTATATTTGGACGCAAGAAGATCCCAAATAGTGGGTACTAAATTGCGTGCACGGTGCAATAGATTGCGCGTTTCGTTTGCGTGCGTTTTGCGGGTTATCTACTAAGAATAACTGCGTAAATGAAAACAGGTGCAACAGGGTGGAGACAGCAGTATTTAAATGAGGGTTTTGTGTGTCTGAATAGAGAGTTTGGATGAGCAGAAAGTTGTGACATGAAATGTGATCAGGTTCTAGTGGAAGAAGTTAACAAATTGAGTCATAACAAAAACAAATATTAGCAGAAAAACCGACATACGGAAGAGTAAGTCAATTCTGTTAGTAAAACCAAAAATATTAACACAGGTGGAAAAAATACATCCTGTGCATATGCTGTCATTGTGCCTCTGTCTCCTCTCCACAGTAACAGAAGTCATCTCTGCGCAGTGCATAGCCGGTTAATACCTGCCCTTCAAAGGTATTATTTATAGACGCAGTTAGTGTCAGAAAAAATACCTTCAGATTTGGTAAATCATAATGCGTGTACTAAATAACATATTTGCATTTTGTCCTCCCTGTATTTTGCACACTGGGGTTGAAACGCCCCATATTTCATATCCATTATGGCAAACATACTAAATGGACAGCACGTAGTATCTTGCACATTTGAAAGACGCAAACCTCAGTGCGCTGCGTTAGTAGTATCAGCTTGCATATTTTTGCAGGTGATGTCAAGTTTGCACATGTTTTTACACACGCAAACCTTTAGTAAATCAGGCCCTTAGAGCGTAGTTCAATTTTCCTCTGACTGCTGCACGGAGGGTTCTTCAGACAGAGGAGAGGAGTGGCTAATGTTAGCCTCCAGCTACTGTAGCATTGCTCTCCTCTGCTCTCAGAGAGTCTGTTAAATGTGGGAATACTACTACTTTGTTCATAAGTGATTAACTAGTTGGATAATAACATCTGCTTTCTTTGTTTCAGAGCTGAAATATGGACATTAGTCTTTGTTGATAGTTTGTTTCAAACATTTATTATCTGGCAAAATTTCTTTCTGTGCTTTGTGGGTGTGACCTTTTTGCTGTGTCGTCGCTGTTCAACAATACTAAAAAAAAAAAAAAAAAAAATCTAGACATAACTCTCTTCATTTTGCTCTCAGAGTGCGCCAGAATGATGCATTTGACTTCAAAATTTTTTTGATTGATTTGATGTAAGCAGGTCACTCTTAAATGTATTTTAGCTAGTATGCTTTTTTATGCTGTTGTCTGCTGGGGATGGGGGTTGAAGTCAGAGGACAGAAATAGGATCCCGACTCAGAGGCGGCCATAGAGAAAAGAGTAGGCAGGAAACTCAGTAGCCTCCTGCAAAATAAGGACCACCCCAAACTGAAGAGCTCCTTTAGTGCCAGACTGGTGATGCCAAGGTGCTCTTTAGACAGATTCAGAACGTCCTTTGTACCTGGTGCAGTGAGGTTTTTAATGAACACTGTTGTTGACTGCAGAGTGTTGTGGATTGTTTGATTGATGTTGATGTGGTGCTTTGCACTTATCTTGTACTGCCTGTACAGTCTGTGCAGGCAAGGGATTAATAAAGTACTTCTTATCTTATCTTATCTATAAAATATAAATTGGTGAGTTATATAGAAAAAACGTATTCATTGGCACTTTTGTTGAGCTTTATTGTTGAGGATTCAACAAACAAGTCACAGTCACCATGTCTATGTGCTATGTCTCTCAAAAAGAAACCACAACCACAGTTGTGTTATTTCCTGACTTGACAGTGAAGTCTTCACCAGAAGTGTACCCATAGCGGAGGCCTGCAGCCAGACCCATCTCCAAGTGTAAACAGTTGAGCACTTAGGGCCCGATTTACTAAAGGTTTGCATGCGTAAAAACGTGTGCAAACTTGACATCATCCACAAAAAATGTGCAAGCTGATCTACTAACGCAACAGTCTTGCGTCTTTCAACTGCGCACAGATGACTGCTGTTACTGTGGAAAGGGGTAGATGGAGGCACAATGACAGAATACGCACAGGACGGATTTTTTGGGTTTACTAACAACATTGACTTTGTCACAAATATTATCCTATAAAGTGTTTTCTTCTGGTCATATTTTTTTGTTATAACTCAATATATTTGTTAACCTCTTCCACTAGATAGAACCTCTAATTCCATGAGATCAAATTTCATTTTCCACTTGCAGGCTTTCTGCAAAACCCTCATTTAAATACTGCTGTCTCCACCCTGTTGCACCTGATTTCATTTACGCACTTATTGTTGGTAGATCACCCGCAAAACGCAAGCTAACTAAATGCACAATCTATTGCACTGTGCACACAATTTAGTACCCATTGGGGATTTTAGTATATCAGGCCCTTAGTGACAGTCAAGGAGGCCATTGTTGTTGTGATTTTTAGTTAGTTTCTAGTCTGGCAGTAGTGGCACTAAGGGTGTGTGAGATAGTAAACAGTTATTTTAGTACTTTCTGTCAGAATTTACCTAGTTTCTGGTAGTAGGTGACTCATCTATAAATAGAGCACCCACTTACCTATTTCAATAAACTCAACCACCACCAAGCCCTTTAGCCAATAGGAGCTGCGGATGTATGTTGCTATGAAATTCTCATTAATGCAAACTGAACATTTCTGGCTGCTGCTTCATACCAAAAGCCTTTTAACACTAAATCAACCAATTAGACTTAATAGTAAAAGGAAGGAATCTAGTTGGCACAGTATGTGCAACAGGTGCATTATGCTGTTTGGGAGACCTTTTTGAAATAGCAAAGCAATAGGCTATCCGACCATGTGGAATTAGGGGTGTAATACACTATTTTGTACATGCTCTCTCAGTTTTAATAGCTAAACTTAAAACAAAGCAATGTTTTCAAAAAGTATATTATGTATCATGTAAAACTAAACTAAAATAAAAACTATTATAGATCCCAGAAACTACCACCACATTAAATTACTGTAAGTGTGTATAAAGTTGCAGCATGATAAAAAACCTGACATACATCCAGCCGTCATCATACAAATAAGTCATCATGTTTAAAATATCACCACCCACCATCTCATCATCAGCTGAAATATCATGTGCATTTATTGTCATAAGGGATAAAATGACCTACAATACTCCATGCAAGGTCAAACTCTTCTAATAGATGATGTAGACATAAGATAAGATATTCCTTTATTAGTCCCATAATGGAGAAATTTGCAACATCGCTTGCATCAAGCCTTTGACCTTTGAAAGTGCTCTCTTGCTGAAGTTGTGAGACAGCACCAATGGTTTTACTGGCCATGATTTTTTGATGTAGCCTGCTCTTGTCACCTCCGGATAGTTTACCAAAACCATGTAATAAGACGGTGTAGTCATCCTGTGCCTAAATAATGGTTTGACTGTGAGAGTTGAACTTCTGCTAGAATCAACACGTCTTCAGTTTTGGTTATGTTTAGATTTAAGGAACCACAATCACACTATTGACCAAAATCATACCAACCACTTTAACCGCCAGCACAGTTAGCACAACGTAGAGGAAACTTTGTAACTTCTGCAAAAAAAAATATACCAAAAAGTGATAGGACACAGCCTTGAAGTGATCTACTGGAGGAGCACAATACATCAGACATCTACCCTCTTGCGGGAAAGCATTCAGAATTGAATATTTTTTAAAGGCTACTGTCGCAGTGACACTGAACCTTACACCAAAGCAATGTTTGATGTGGCCTCTATTTATCTGGGGAAAACATTTGCTGAGCACACTTTCACAGTGCTGTTCCGCATTCATACAGTCACAAAATCAAGAACTGCTTGCCTGTAATGGAAAATCTTATATTAAGTAAAAGTGTCAATCTAATTTTTCATAATTTCAAGAATATGCCAGTTTTATGCAACCTTTCAGAGAATGACTCCCATCTTCCTCTTTAGAGTCTCATTGACCCTTGTATCGCAATTACCTTTTGATTCAGTGTCAAACTTAGAAATAAGCTTTTTCAGTTCTCCTTTTGTTTTGAAGCACATGAGCGATGTGACACTTCAGTGGGATTACAGCATAAAAAGGTCATTGAGCCTAAAGTCTGTGACTAAATGAATGACCTCAGATACAGTACAAAGGTAATTAATAAGAATTATATGTAGTCTTACAATTCTATTGATGCTGTCGTTTCTAAATTTCCACAGAATACCAGTTTGTTTGCCACTGAGCAGCTGGAAGGAAACAGCTGAAGGCACCTCGAAGAATTTACTTATTTAAATGCCCTTTCTTTTTTTACTATTATTAGTTTAACGGCTTCACTGTATAAGTCCAGAGGGTGTTTAGTCTTAACGCCACAGCAGTTTTGAGAATGCAAATGGTGAAGCGGGTAAACAAGAGTTAATGCAAACACAGACAAAATATACTGTGACTTCAAATAGCAACGAACAAAATCAAGAGCCTTTTTCATCTGTTTGTAAATGTATTTATAGGCTATAGGAAAAATATCCATTGTCTTATGCTGTCCCCCTGTTGTTTGCATTGTATAGGCTGTGGTAGTCTTAAAGTCCAAGAAACAGAGATCTATAAGCCCCAAGCCTAAACATAACAGGAAAATGCAATCAGTAGTGCAGTCAGCTTCTATAGGAAGTTGTTCCTTTGAATGACCATGAGGAAACAGGAAACAGAGGTGATAGCCAGTATAACTACAGTAGAACGACAATCTCAAGTGGCTGGACAGTAGATTTTGTTTGGACGTTTAGAAGTGTAAAATACAGTTAAATGACAATGTCCAATGGTAATGTAAAAAGAATGGTTTGGCCTGGAGTTTAACTTACGTATACATTTATTGCATTGCATGGAAATATGATTTTCAGGTATCAATGCACAGCAGCACAACATCTGGGGGTTAAAGCAACTAATCAACTGATCTCAGTCTTCAGACAGTTGATTGGTTGAATCATGTGCTCTTGATCGGTTGGAACAAAAACCTGCAACCACATGGCCCTTTGTGGAATAGTTTGGACATGCCTGGTTTAAAGGGACCGTGAAGCCACACGACGTAGCCTGCAAAAGATTACACAGAGAACTAATTAGACACAGTGTGTCATCTGTTTTTCATATGTTTCTTCTTAAGCATACATGCAAGATCATTCCTCACAAAAACAATAACAAAAGAAATTTCACAAAAAAGGTTACATCATTCAATTAGTGGTTAACCTGCTCTGTCAGAGGGATCAGATCAGTTTTGCTTACTGTCTCATTATGGACTCTGTCTAACATTTAAGTATCTCTACATTCTCAAACTGCTGCTGTGTATGCCTCTTATCTGACTCATTTCACTGGTTCTCAAGATAGATGAATGACTTATGGTTTAGGGCACTGACTGGGTTGGCATCTTCCTAAATCCCTGAACTCTTCTGCCCTATTTTACCTCTTGGATCACTCAGGTCCTCCAAATAGCTTTGGTTGCATGTGTTCTGCAGCAGAGCAAAAGAAAGATCATGGCCTTGCTGTCACTGTCCTGGAGGTATGGAATATATGACCCATGCACAGTAGCTTTTGACCTGGTTTAAACTGTGTCTTTGGTCTTTGGAATATGACTGACTACTTTATCGTGAGATCAGAGAAGTGACAGTTATCAGTGTAATTTGTCTTATCTTTGCTAAGAAAGTTGACTATTCATTGGAGATGTCATTTTCTTGTAGATTAAAAAAAAAGCAAAATGTGTCTTCTTATCCAGTTTTTCTAGTATGCTGGGCTTGAATGTATGCCCAGCACTTTGGGGTTAAAATTGTGAAACTAGGAGTTTACTACTTATTTTCATCATAACTGACCATCTACATATTTTCTTATGTCGAAAATATTAGATGTCCCTTTGCTACCTTATTGGCATTGCTGCTGTTATTTTATTTATTACTCCAAACGTAAAACAATTCAAGTTAAAGATAACTAAAACATTTTAATATATCTTTTGTTGATTGCTGCTCACTCACACACACTCAAAGACACACACAAGCCCACAAACTCAAAAAAAGAAAAACATTTTGAAGTGCAAGAGAAGATAACATTCCCAAATAATCACCATGAAATATGTGGCTTCCACACAAGTGAACTTATCTGCCCTCTGGAAGTGTAGGTCTGTTTTTTACATTAACATTCTGGGGAAAAGGCCCTGATGGTGTCATCCGACCTGAGAGAGCACTGCCACAGGAGAACCGAAAGACAAGAGTTTCAAATGTTTCATTGAAAGCAAATAAAACAGATTACAAAAAAGCAGAGGAGCTTAGCATCAGTTTGACATAATGCAATGCAAACATTTTATGCACACAGCTTTTGGTGCTTTCTGTCTCTTTATCACTTATTGTATCAAACTTAAGGTTCAGTTGTGTACATACAAACATCTTGGCATGGTTCTCACGAGGGTTGAACCTGTTAATTTAAGCCCATGGGACAGTTAAGCATCAGGTTGCAATGCCAAGGTAGGATTAGTTTACTCATGGGGGAGGTTTCAAGGGAGAAGATGTTTATAACATTATGCATTATCGCTTATGTACACATTGGCTGCTGCTAGTAACAACACTCCTCTACACAGATACCATGAACATACAGTACATAATTCAGATGTGCACTATGCAGCATGTCTCCACTCATTACAGTTGAACTTTATGATGTATCAGGGAAGGCTGTGATTGTTACCGGTCATATGCATGAAACTGATCTTCTCTCTCTGTAACTTGTTTCCTATTTTATTCCTTATGGACTGTTGTGGGTCACTGGTTTGTATTTTAGTTGTCAACAAATCATTATTAATGTTGCTGCAATAGTTCCCAGACAGTTTAATCTTACTTCTTTTCTTTGGTGAAATACAGGCTTTATGGGATACAGGGACACAGAATATAGTTTCCTATTAAATGTTTTATCTTTTTTCAAAGAATACTATAGTGGCTTAATGATATTCTTGATATCTGAGTGCAGTATTAGATACATGTGGGTATTCTTGTGGTAATGTCCTCTTATCTTTTTTTTTATACAATGAAGAAGGGCAGATAATAGCCCATTGCACATATTTTGGTTGCTATTGTGATTTTCACAGCCTCGTCTGCTGATTTAAATGGAAGATAATTATAATTTTTTTTAAAGAAACAGGTCTACAGCAGTAAGTACATCACTTTCGCTGTGCTATGATGACCCCGCCCACGTTGAGTAGGTACTTTTTTGTAATGGAAGAGGTCGTTCCTGGAACCGTACTGAGTCGAGTCAAGCCGAGTAGTGCTAGAACTGTATAGTGGAAAAGCAGCAATAGTCTAGCATGTTACTATGTTAGCATTTGGTAATATTATGTAAGTGGTTCTAAACACAAAGTAGTGCTGATATGATGGCAATGTCATCAGTTATACAAGTATTTAATAATAAATGAAGAACTGGAAATAATTTCATGTTTGACCTGATAATGGTGCTGGATAGAAAGTCTGGGTATCACTAAAGCTGTGACAGTTCATCCTCAGTGTATCACATTTTCATGATTATACATCCCATTATTTTGAGACAATGATGGCAGTAAAAGAAAAGCCACGAGAGACATCTGTACTAAATTTCATGGCAGTCCATCCACTAGTTATCCCAATATTTCAATAAAAACTAGAAACAAAAGCTTCATGGTAATGTTAGAGTAAAAGTTGACTACCAAAAGGATTCATCCTCTGGGGACCATGAATGTCTGTGCACAATGTAATGGCAATCTAGCCCATAGTTGTTGAGATTTAACGCTTAATGTTCTTTTCTATTCTACTGAAGGCATTTGCTCCATTTCACATATCATCATGAGCACTTCCTGTGTTTTGACTGTGGGGGAATATCTGTAGAGTGTCAGTCAAAACCTCTCAAATTAGTCTTTATCAGCCTTTGAAAAGAACTTGGCTGCCCTCGCTACTTTTTAAATTATCTCGTGTCTAAATTCTCTTGTTATCAGCCCAGAAGAAGGAAACATATTACGATATACATAAGAAGATGTAGATGAGAAAAGAGTGAACTCCCAGTTCCCATTTCAACATTGTTTCTCTTCAGTCCACAAACTGTTATTTCCAAGGTAGGGCCTGCTCAGGAGAATGATACAACAACCAAAAAACATTATTTTAATAGAGCAGAACTGAAACCAATGTCTCTTGAGTTCATGTTAATGATTGCTGAAGCATCATCTGTCAATAGATATCTCCTGTGCAGCTGTGTATGTATTCAAATCTTGCAACAACACATGCCTTGAGATTTTAAATATTTGGTGTTGTAATGTAGACATTTTCCGTACGTTACCTTTGTTCAACTCTCAGACCCCCAACATCCACTATACAGGATGTATCGTGTCCTTTTACACGGCCTTTAAGATGATCTCACTTCCTTATGTTTTTCCATACAGTGTGAGGATACAGGACAGGAAACATTGGAGGGGACTATAATAAGAAACACCACACCCTCAGCAACAGGTTAAAACTAACACCAGAGCCTACAATGAACCAATGATTCAAAATAACATAATTATGATTATATGTTATGTGATGTTTGTATTGAAAATTAAATTATATTTAGAAGGGAATATTTGACTATTTATTACAACATATCCAGTAACTAATACTGTCACCACCCAACCTTTGTTGCTACTTGTCCAAGATACTATTGGCACACCCTGAACAGCTGGGAACGTACTTACAAGATGTCTGTATTTCCAATCAAATATGTTCTTTATTTATGAATGACTGATTGTTTTCTGTTCAAAACAATAACTTTAGCGTATCTAAATTGTTATCTGCTGATGTAATGATGGTATGCCAAAGAACAATCACAACAGCAAAATCGATAGTGCTGCATTACCACTTATTTCTTTAAAATTTCTATTCACTTTTTCAATATCTACAAAACTAAATGAAACACAAGACCATACATTACAGTTTATCATTGAAAAAGAAGTAATAGAACAAAACTAAACAAAATAAATCTGGACAAATAGAGTTACCACCTAAGTATGGTGAGGAAAAAAAACTAAATACCCCATACATAGGATAGGACATTTGCCTTAAAACATATACGAGTATTTACTTATGTTAGACCAAACTTAATTGAATTTCCCTTTGTAATTATTTGTCATTGTGATCAGAGATTCAAAAGATGTAATGTCTGTCATCACCATTCAGCGTGTGGAAATTTGGATGTGACAGTGCAGGTGATATTGGGCCAAATGTAGTTAATGTAATATAATATAATATAATATAATATGATATAATATAATATTTTTATTTTTTAAATTATTTTTATACAGTAAAAATACCACAGTGGAAATTTGGACATGACAGTGGGCTGTTCTTCCTAATCGGTGTAAGTATAGATTTATGTCTCTATTTGACAATAGATGAAGGAGCACATCCTGAGCTTCTTGCCAAGGCCACCAAAGTGAACTTTCATTAAGATCAACAAAACATGTAAGAAGTATAGATAGCATGGAAAGTCATGCACTTGGTTTCCCGCTCACAGTTTATTTTTTGGCACAATTGCAGGTGACAATGGTCCAGATTTAGTTTTATTATTATTGTTTTGTTATTATGCTTCTTATTCTTATTCTTCTTATTCTTATCATTATTATTAGTAGTAGTATTATTATAATTATTACTATTTGTCTGGTTTTATGTAGTGTAAATTCATTAACTAAGGTGTTAAATTACTGTTATACAAAAATATTAGAGAAGTTATCCTTCCAAATTGCCTGGCTTCAGCGACAACTGATAAGATACTCTTTGAATTGTGAAATAAACAAACTGTTGGAGAAATGACTCAGAGATGGTTAGTTACTGCTGCAGCCTGCAGTAATGGATGCAGATGCTTTGTAGAGACAGTGGGAAATACCTGCAGGTAACGATGCATTGTAAGCACTGCAAACAGTAACTACCCTAGACAAATGTTTTAGGTATTAGTGTATATCCATGACTGACAAAACAATCACCATTGTCAACATTAATGAGTAAGACACTAACATGAGGCTAGACTGTTTTATTTTAATACACCAACATGACAAATATTTTAACCAGTGTATTTAAGTGTACAAATAATGACTTCATTTTTTTATTATTGAAATGGTTCCTGATTTATATGATTCCCCAGATTAAATTTAATGTTTAGAACAATTGTATCATTACTTTTATTTAATATAAAAAATATAAAATATATAACATAAGATCATGGCAAACTAGTTGATATGGTTTTTTTAGAGAATTTAGTGATTTGAAGCAAGTTTAGTTATTTGGTACAAAGTTTGTATGGTTACACCACCTAGACATGTTTGCTATAATCCTCTAATATATTCTCTCTCAATGGATTAAAAGCAGAAATTTTATACTGACCTTTAAATTTGACTAAACCACACGGACACAAAAATATGGTGGAAATAAAGTTCATGACAAATTGAATAACTAACTCATGGTAGTACTTTACTACTATATAACCCTTTATGTCAGCTTTTATTGTAGGTCATAGCCAGAGGGGCCTTTGCAATTTTATTGTACTGTCTTGAAACATTTATTTTGCCAACCTAGCAGTGGTTTGCTCAGTATCATGTTTTGGGGGAAAATTGTTAGAGTATATATACAAGTGGAACATTAGGCTGTGGTGGCACTCCAGGAAAAGTCAGAAGGTCACCAAAAACATTACCAATCATCTTCTGAAAAAGAAAATATTGACTGCGAACTACATGGAAAGTCTTCTTGTAGTTTGTGGAATACCTTAACTGTGGGTCAGGGGGAATATTTTGTACCTCACAGCAGAAGCGCAGGAAAGAGTGACAGGGGTCATCAAAGTTATTGTGAACAATCTTTTGGGAAGCATAACAAGTTTCCTCTGAATCTAAGCCTTGATGATGCGTCTCACCTTTGACCAAAGCCCCGGAGATAGAAAAAGAGACAGACCAACCAACCCACATCCTGGTATTATCTTTCGTACAGCGGTTTTGCTTGCAGGGCAAGAACATGTTCATACTGTAAATTAAAGAAAAAGAGAGATCTTATGTCCATATACTGCTGATTTTAACAATGAAACTGACTATACATTTTTGTTAGTTTTCTTTATTTGCCTTTTAAAACAGCTGCTTCTGCTTCTCGTATAAAGATAGTTGAGGCAACTCTGACCTTTGAGGTTAAATTACGTAAACGTTTTTGTACAGGCAATTTTGTGTAAAACCTTGTATTCCTGAACAGTTGTGTTTAATTCATTTAAAATCTACAAAACTGACATTTTATGTTTTTGGAGGATTGAAACAAACAGGGGAGCTCTAGCCTTGTGCCTGGTATTTATGTGTAGACATGGTTTATGATTTATCCTGGTTATCATATTCAGGATATGGCGTTTAAATGGCACATGAAAAATCTGGTTATAAATTTCTTTGTATACCTGATTTTATCAGCATTCAGGTTTCTAATCCACTGTGTACAGTTGTCTGTTGATTTCTCGGCCACTTTGTTGTGTATCAGTAAGTACAGTACAGAAAACAGGATATGGAGTTAACATGCAACAGTATCCTAGTTTCTGGAGCTGGCTTTTTAAAACCAGGATAAAGTAAACAAAGTCAGGATACAAAAAACAAAAGAAGATACAATTAAAGCTGCAAGCAGCGTTGGGCGAGACCTCGCACCCTTGCGCACGTTGGGCCGTGGTGAAGCGGAAAGGTTTCTGTTAGGGGAATTTAGATGCCTTCAGACCAGGGCATTTATCGGACACTGTAATAAGGAGTTTTCTCCACAAATGAATCTGGATGACTGCTTGACTTCATTATCTCCTCTCCTCTGTAACTTGTTTGAACAAACTATTCATCAAGATGACACAGAAATAAATATAGAAGTAAACTTGGTCAAAATTAGAAACACAAATATATTTCTATAGGCAGGCTTGGGGAGTACGGAATACATGTAACGGCGTTACGTAATTAGGATACAATAAAAAGTTACAGAAAAATGATGTAATATGTATATAACAGATACATTTTAAAAAAATGGGGATTATTTATCAGGATTACAATTTTAAAACACATTTTACAATAAAGACCCTAAGAACTTGATATTACCATGCACTGTAAAAGTCCCAAACGTGAGCAGAGCAAAGTAGAAATTATCTCTCTGAACCACGATGGAGTAGAGGATGATACCGCATGACGAGTGCAGCAGGGGCACCTACACACACTTAACACACACATTTAACTTAAAAATTGGCAGGGAGGTTAACAGTTGATAACAGTTTGATGGCAGCTTGTGGCACACTGATATGACTGTGTGTGTGTAACGTGTTGACCTGACAGTGGGTCACTGGTCACTGAACAGAACTAAAATTAATTTATGTACACCCAGAGTCGGACTGAAGATCAGAATACAATTTTAAAGTAACCCTCCCAACCCTGTCTATAGGTTACAACTAGTGGCAAAAGAATTCAGTGCTTCAACTTGTGCCAGCTGCACACACACACACACACACACACAGTCGTTGCCATGGTAGTTAACGACTGGACAGCATGACCAACAGAGTGAGTAGGATTCGGGAATGGGGGAAGAATAGGGTGCACATGTGGGGCCGCAGGTCAAAAAGTAGAAAACATAGCCAGACCAAATTACACACATCTATAAATGAGACTTGTGGCTACATTTCAACATTTAAATGGAGTCTGTAGCTGAAAGTATGCAGGAATAATGTATATATTTTGAAAGCACTTCCTGTTTGATTTAGGTCAGAGGTGTCAGAGCGTGATTTGTAGGTCTTGATAAGAAAAACAATTGAGTTTTGGTTTGATCTTTCTATGACATTCCTATCAGTGTTTCTAGGTGGCACTTTTGGGGTTAATTTTTCAATTTTATCAAATTAATGGCCAGGCCTGATGTGCTTGGTGACTTTGGTCTGTCCTGGAGCATGTTTAGGTCATCAAATTTAGGGTCAAAGTGGTGATAGACTCTCCTCCCATCCATTGTCTCTGAGAGTGTTTTGGCAAAGGTTTTTTGGGCACTTGACCTTTGAGGGCTTCTGAAAATCCAAACCGGACGAGTAATGAAAAGCATTTAGTGTTTCTAGGTGGTGCTAGAGAGTTTGACGTTGTTTGTTTTTCCATGTTATTGAATTTTTTGCCAGACCTGATGTGCCTGCCAAATTTGGTGAGTTTTCAAGCAGGTTTAAGGAGTCAAATTGAGGCTCAAAGAGGCAGTAGAAGAAAAAATAAAAAAACGTCACAAAAACAATAGGGTCCTTGCCTCCAGGAATTAGTCAGCATGCATTCTTATTATATATAATATCAAGATATTTAGGTATCTACATATCGTTTGTTTTTTCCACTAGAAAATATACTAAATCCAGCTTTGGCACTTCTTGTGGCTGTGCAATTTACTGAATTGTTTAAATGGAGAAAGACCAATATTCTGTGCATTGGTCCTTTTATGATACATGCATATGTTCTAGTGGAGTCAAGTGCCCAAAAAACCCTCGCCAAAATACTCTCAGAGACAATGGATGGGAGGAGGGTCTATCACCACTTTGACCCTAAATTTGATGACCTAAACATGCTCCAGGACAGACCAAATTCACCAAGCACATCAGGCCTGGCCATTAATTTGATAAATGGAAAAATTAACCCCAAAAGTGCCAAAACTTAATTGTTTTTCTTATAAAGACCTACAAATCACGCGCCGACACCTCTGACCTAAATCAAACAGGAAGTGCACAACTAAATGTAGGATTATCGCAGAATTTTCAGACTTTTCAAAATATATACATTATTCCTGCATACTTTCAGCTACAGACTCCATTCAAATGTCAAAATGTAGCCACAAGTCTCATTTATAGATGTGTGTAATTTGGTCTGGCTATGTTTTCTACTTTTTGATCTGCGGCCCCACATGTGCACCCTATTCTTCCCCCATTCCTGAATCCTGAATCTCCATACTGACTCTGCTGGTCATGCTGTCCAGTCGTTAACTACCATGGCAACGACTGTGTGTGTGTGTGTGTGCAGCTGGCACAAGTTGAAGCACTGAATTCTTTTGCCACTAGTTGTAACCTATAGACAGGGTTGGGAGGTTTACTTTAAAATTGTATTCTGATCTTCAGTCCGACTCTGGGTGTACATAAATTAATTTTAGTTCTGTTCAGTGACCAGTGACCCACTGTCAGGTCAACACGTTACGCACACACAGTCCTATCAGTGTGCCACAAGCTGTCATCAAACTGTTATCAACTCAAGTTCTCTTATAGCTGGGAATCTTTGGGAGTGACACAGGGCGTAACAACTTTTAAGTTAAATGTGTGTGTTTAGTGTGTGTAGGTGCCCCTGCTGCACTCATCATGCGGTATCATCCTCTACTCCATCATGGTTCAGAGAGATAATTTCTACTTTGCTCTGTCCATGTTTGGGACTTTTACAGTGCATGGTAATACCAAGTTCTTAGGGTCTTTATTGTAAAATGTGTTTTAAAATTGTAATCCTTTGTAATCATTTGTTGTATGCCTAAAATATGCTATCATTTCTATCTCGGAAGTAGGTTTGGTTGGATTTAAAAGTGCTTGTTTCACAGTGGACAGTCTTATAGTGTATCTGTAAGTGGGAGTATGGTAGAAGACTACATCTGCAGTGTGTCAGGACATTAAATCACTGTATAAACACACAAATGCCATTAATGTCATACAACAAATGATGACTAATGAAATAACTAGTGGATTTAAGTGCTTTTTCATTAATGCCCTGTATTTGAATTCTTGTCATACCTGCAAAGTCCTATTTATAGAGCATGCTGAGATACTAATTAAGCATTTGAGCATGTGTACTGTATGTAGGACAGGAAATAGCTCCTTCATGTTAAACTCTGAAATGCTCAGCAGCTTCACGTCAGTTTTGGAGACTATGAGTCAGGGTCAATTGGCCACTTGTCCTTACAAACACTGCCAGAAATCATATTTTCAAAACAGGAGGCTGACTGGAGGATAAAGGAGGAAATAAGATTAGTTGTACAATGTTCTAACTATATACATTCTTGTCTTGTATCTAATAAAAAAACATTCCAGGACCCTATTCATCCCCTCGCACTCAGTCATCTCATCCTTCCTCTTGACCCTCAATCATTCCCCCACCCAACCTTTATCCAACCCTTAATGAATCCACCTGCCAAACCAAACAATTTTGTGTACACTATACAAATGACATAGTCTTTGATAGTGAAGTAATAACATGATGTGAACAGCAAACAGCATCCAGGATATGAATGTTCAAACATGTTTGATGAGATTTGAAATCACTGAAATCGGCTTTGCGTTGGTTTCATCGTTGAGAGCCTGGGAAACCGTTTCTTCATGGATCTGGCTTTATTGTGTTTCTTGTCAAGTTGAAACAGGAAAGAAAATTCCCCAAACACTTGTAACAAAGTAGGACCCATGTCGTTATCTCAGTTATAAGTAGGTCATTGAAGTTAACTATAAAATGCTTCTGTAAATGACCAGAGAACACAGGAACAGGATACAATAATGTTAATTATTGTTTACACAAGGATTTATGATGAGGACTTTGGAATATTACTCAGCAGTGAATCTGCTACTACTACCTACTATTACCATAATGTGCCCTTGAGTGAGATACTCAAAGGTAAAACAGAAAATGTGTGAAATATGCTGGAGTCCTGACATCATGTTTGGTTTATCCTCTGTTCCATAGCATCTGTAACTCAATGCTATCTCTCACTGAGCATAATTCATGATCCCAACTTCAGATTTGTAACTATTTATGACCTGAAACCTCCATTGAACTGATCACTTATATTTTTTCTGTGTTATATTGAGAATGAGAAACTAAGAACCATGGTGTGTTAGACTGTTGTCATCTGATCAACTAGTAGAAGACGTCCAGCTCAACAGGGTCTTTGCTTTGGTTGGAATTAAAGCTGCAACTAATGATTATTTTCATTATCAATTCATCTGTCAATTTTTTGGTCAATAAAATTTCAGAAAATGACGAAAAATGTTTTCGTTTACTATCAAAGAACAGTAAATAAACTAGAAAACATTCATATTTTGAGAAGTTGGAATCAGGTGATTTGGATATTATTGCTTTAAAAATGACACAAAGCGATTAATCTTTGATCAAATTAATTGGTGTATAATTTTCTGTCGATTGACTAAACATTGGCAGCTGTAGTATGAACCAGTGGATGAGTTGGTAAACCTTAGTTCAGTTTCTTTTCACACAGAAAAATAAATTAATGCAAGCGGACTGCAGTTTGTCTTTGCATCACTGTCACACTCTGTTTCCTGCAGGCTCTACTGTTATAATTAGAATATAAATGATTGTGACTGCGGGTTATGAGGTTAAGTTTCAGTTATTTTAATTTACTGAATCAAATTGAGTTCATATGCCTGATTTAGATCATATATTTATCGAAGTCTTCTTGTGTTTACATTTAACATAACTCAATTTGATGCCATGGAACCAAACAACACACTGCTGAGAAAGATTGACAGGGCACGTCAGCTCTCTGTTTGCTTTATAGAGTTAGATATCCAAGATTGATACCATGTTCATGTCTAAGAGTGGTTCTTATTTTCTCCTCTAACTCTCAGCTAGAAAATATGTAAGTATAGTTCAAAAATATCAAACTATTCCTTTGAACTGCCCCAGTGGCACAACAGATAAGATAAGACTGTATATACTGGGCTGTTTCCAAAAGTGAAAGGACTGGGGTAACTCTGGGAAGACAGATAGAAAAAAGTACACCCATCCTAACTCACCCTGATAAAAAAAGGTTAAACCTCTATGTGTAGGACCTGAAAATTTCAAAACTTGGTGCCTCAAAAAAACATGCAGATGGTACTAGACAGCAGTTCACAATACTTACTAGCTTCAAATAAACTAAAAATACTGATTTAAACAATAATCTATGACTGTTCAAACCTTTAAAATATCTTTTGACAACAAAAAGAATAAGTAGGCCACAGTGTCAGAGCAGTGTCAGGATGAATTATTTCTTTTAATGTTCGATAAAACAAAATTGAAACACAATTCAACACAGTGGGACACTTTGAAGATAATAATGCAAACACCGATTCAGTTCAATTTTTCTTCATTTTCAAGCTAAGCAGCACCGCAGGGAGGAAACAGAGAGAGAGTGTTTCCTCCATGATGTCCAGCAGCAAGCAACATTGCTCTACAAAGAATCACTCATCCCATTCGTCAAGGCAGGAGAGATGCCCAAACCACAACCTTGAGCACTAGGAGGCCTATTCGCCACAGCACAGGACCTGCAGCGAAAGGTCAATCTAGGTCAACAACTCAAGTTCCCAGCACACACTGTGGTAACATCCTTGCGACCTTACATTACCATCCAGTCAGAGGACACGAAACTGCTTGCTCTGCCCTGGGAAGACCGCATGGAGGAGTTGCCAAGTACCAGGGTCTTATGGAGGAATGCCGGGATAAGTGTTGGCGAGCATACTGCCAACCAGTTGAAGTGGGCTGCAGAGGCTTTGCTGCACACTCTCTCTTCAAAACCTACATCTGGCTGGGCATGAAGAGAACAACCACCAAGGCTGCAACAGATGCAGCAGAGAGAGCCTCCAGGTGGCTTTGAATAAAGGGTGTGATCCGTGGGTTAATCCTGCTGGGAAGTAAGTCAGGACACGACCCCCCCCGGCTGGTTCCAGTTGGTGAGAGTGTATGATGTTGTCAGACCCGAAACTCCCAATGACCCCAGGATACATCACTGAAGATGCGTCCCAGCACATCAGTGATAAAACAAAAAAGCACAATTCAACACAGTGGAAAACTTTGAAGATAACAATGCAAACACTGCGCAGGTTCAATTTTTTTTTATTTTCAAGCTAGGCAGCACCGCAGACATCCCTTGAGCGAACATTTCATCAAAGGTTATTCCAAGCATAAAAATCTACTTAACGTCACATCAGAGACACATTTCACAGTGAGCTTTGAAGTTTGTCTGCACACTTAGGAACACACACAGAAAGGGGACACACACAATTGGTATTACAGCACAGTCCAGCAGTAGTATCACATCTTGATCTGTGCAGTTCTACTCCCTCATGTGAATTTTCCAACTCACAATCAAAAAATATTGTGTCTTTGTTCCACATGTGCAGCCAACAGAGGGCAGCAGAGCTTTGCAAAGTCCTTTCACTTCTCCCCCTCTTGTCCCATCAGCTGGACCTCCAGCATCTGACTTGCAAGATGATATTTTGGCCACATCCACTCGCATTTTTTCCCCACAGGTTCTGAAAGACTGGAAAGACCTTTAGTCTGTGCTACTGCTGCTGTTGTTGCCGCTCTTTGCATATGCTAAAACAAATGTATTGTGTCAGAGGTGTCATTGAGCTAAAAATGGACCCCTTCTGGAGAAATAAAGACTATTAGTCTTTGCCCACTTGTGTGCTTTGTGTGTAAATGAATGAAAATTTCTCCAAAAATTACATTCCGTTTTTTCAAATCCAAAGAGCTGCTTTTACCATGAAAGCTCTACTAGTGGCAAGGTCTTATTAGTCATTGCACCCAACAGTGAGAAAAAGCCCTTTAATTCACTCGATATGGAACATTTGGTATTTTTGCATTGGATGCAACTTTTTCATTCATGTCTTCTGAAATTCTGGGAAAAAAATTCCACATTAATTCATTAGTCTGTCATGTACTTCAGCTCCATAATTTTCATTGGTTTCAAGGCAGACTCAAACATGTACAATTGCATGGTAATTTGACTTTAAACCCAATTCAATACCTATCATTGATTTAATATTCAATATTATATAGAGTAATAGATACAAGAAATGTTCTTAAGTGCTGAAATGTCATGGCGTCTGTTGGTTTAATCAATGGTTCATTTAAATTGTATGGCCAAAACAACAACAAAAGATTAAATGAAAAAGGACGTATGCAGGGTTTACAATGTAATTGACATTCTCTCTTAATTGGTTTAACTCCACACATTCATGCATTCCAGGTATTCTGTTGTAGTGATGGAATTTCCTTTTTAGTGTAATCAACCAGCACTGACAACATGCTAGATAGTTAAGCATGTTAATTAAAGTAGCTTAGCTAGACTGCTTAACTTGGCTATAATCCAAAGACATGTCAAGACCATGTCTTTGGAATGTAAAAAGTCTGGTCACTGGCTTATATGTTGCCTGGTAATGTTGGCTAATCTAACTCTCCATAATATATGGTACTTTGATGATTGGGAAGGTCATATAAGGTTTTATTTATACCGATGCTATCATCAGTTTTGCTTATTGGTCCGATTCTTTATTGATTCTTGATCTGTCTGTGCAACTGTTTTGTTATCTCCACTGTTTATAAATTACCTTGCATGGTCCACAGCCAACCGCATTAATTAACTAATTAATTAATTTGAAAGCATCTTACAGTCTACTGTCTGTATGAAAATAACAAAATGAGGGGGAGGAGTGCTGCTATGTTATTAACGTTAACGTAATGTCTGCTGCAGTGGAGCACAGCATCTTTCTTGCACCTCTATGAGGATATCTCAGGGGAAAGCCATCTATATCCAACACGCTGAGCGGGCACAGAGAGTTTTTGATGCCAAACAGACTGGGCACCAAGTTCTTTTCTATCTTCTTGTCTTTTTCCAACCTCGGAGTTGGTTTAATTATGGTCTAATGCTGCAGTGTGTATTGGTCACCTTGTATCATACTGCTGGAGTTCACTACCTTTTTAGGTAGTGTAATGTACTTACATAACCCTTACACGCTGTTCATATTCTGATATTTCACAGTATCCTCTCATAGTTACTCTCTATACATAGTCTCTGAGCCACAAATCATTCATGAATACCTCATCAGACATTAATAAATTGGTGATTCATCCTTAATGAAGCTTTCAGAGAGCAGGGAGTTGTTTCTTCAGTTGTTATGCGTTTTTTGATGATGGAGAAAAACATTTAACTTAAAAAAAATGTCAAAAAATCAAAGAAGCGTAAAAACTGAAGAAACAACTCTCTGCTCTGAAAGCTTCATTAAGGATTAATCACCAATTTATTAAATATGAGCTATATATGTATATATATACATACATACATACATACATACAAACATCTTGGTCCAATGTTACATACCACAGTGTGAATAAACAATACTTTTGATGTTTTTTTGAATTTCTGATTAAATATGAGTCAAACAATCAGCTAAAATGTGTATTAGCTCCAGAAAAATGTTTTTTAAAAATTGAAATATTTCCATTTTTGTGTATTTTGAGAAGATGGAGGACAATACCAACAGCAAACAAAACTAACATGCACTTTGAAGAGAAAATAAGAAAATGAAATGAAAAAGCTTTTTGGATTATGAAGTTTTAATGATTAATTCATGACTCAAATTAATATATTTATATTATGAGCAAACATGATGAAAGAGTCACAGCTGGTGTCTTTCTGTTTCCACTGCTTGTTTGATTAATCTACAGCATTACAATCATGCAATATATATATATATATATATATATATATATATGAACTGATAATAAAATATAACATAGTGTAAGTGGGTTTTCAGAAAAGATGGATGTACAGTACATTCTGCTAAAAACAGGAGAAGGAAATGAAAGTAATAAGCAGCAGATAGCATGAAGAGAGGAGAGAAGAAACTAACTCAGCTTCATCTTGCTTACCTACTACTGAGGGACACAAATACTAAGATCCCAAATAAAGAGCACTAAATTGCATGTTTGGTTAGTGTACCCATAAAACCTTACACCAAACCACCAAAACATTATCTCTTGCAAACGCAAAGAATTCTTGCTGCCATCAGAGTTGGGTTCCACCTTTTTCCCTAATTGGCGATCTATACAACCACCTATGTGACATGTGCCATAGTCTGCTACAGCATTCAGATTAAATTTAGATATCACATGTTATATCTAGAACAAACAGTTCCTAAAGACATTCAGTTTTCAAAACCATTTCTCAGCCAGACAATCAAAAGCCTTCAGTGTTTTAAAACAGTAACAATAGCTGTAACTGTGACAGCCTGGTGGCAGCTCTACAAAATCACAAATACCACCTTTACACCATCTCATTTTATTCCCATCTGGGAGAAGACAACACAACCACTTAACTTCTGGACTGAAAAAGGCATCACACATCTTGAACATATTATTCATAATCATACGGTTTAATTCTCCCTCTTGTTCCAGAAGTATGGCATTGGGCCCAAACAATTAACAGCATCCCTTTTCCCAAAAAAACTCCTTATACAGAATTATATCACAGCCTGACGAACTCTATACATAACATCAATAAAATGGAAACTGTATAAGTCACTTCAAAGAATTCAGTTCACTGGGCAAAAATGTGTAAACTGGGATTCTCATCAGAAATATGTTCAAACTGCACACAAAACAGTCTGGACAGCTATAATCATGCCACTTGGCACTGCATGCTTTTGGAAAGGAATGACTGACTATCCCTTTTCATGGGCTGCCATATCCTATTATCCCCCTCACTCTGCTTACTCTGGGATATAACAACAATCAACATGAACAAAACAAATGTCAAATTATGTGTTGCTCTAGCTATCGTCAAGAAAACTAGTCTTGTGAAATTGAAACCAAGGAATTCCACATGTATTGCACACTGGAAAAAACATACCCATAGGCTACATCTCAATGGAAAATGTATCCACCTCCATCAACAACACTGAAATTAAAGCACACTTAGAAGCCTGATTTCATCCAGTTTCTTTTACTTGCTTGTATCTTCACCTTCAAAACAAAACTCCCCTCTATTTCTTTCACACAGAAAACCCACCCACACACCCACCTGTGCAACAATATGAAAATCTAAAGCCAAACATATCAATTTAATTTGTTTGTTTGTTTGTTTGTTTTTTTGTTAGCACTTTCATCGTTTTTGTAATTTTTGTTGCTTTTTTCATTTCAGCTTGTTGAAGTTCAGTTTTCGGTACTGTGTTGTGCTCTCTCATATGTTGCTTGTTTTCATATTGGTCACTAGTTTTGCAGTATATAAAAAACTAATGAAAAAGGATAATCAAGCATGTTGGGCCAGCCATTGAAAAGTAGCCTGAAGCAGTAAATGTAGATATTTTCTTACTTTGCTTGGATACAGGTTAAAGGTCTGTAGATTTCTGATGACATGCCTGATACCCACTGCAGGGCCAAATGATAGACTAAATCATTTAACATTACTACTAGACTTCCATACAAATGCTCACATTTCACCATGTGTACTGATATATGTCCCTTTCCCTAAAATATGTTACTAATATTTATGACAGTTAGCAATTTCCTACATATTTCAGCTTCACTTTCAACAACTTCCTGGCTGGATTAATCTCAGAGGGAGCCCTAGCGTAATAATAAGCAGGACGAGAACAAATAATAAAGCACCCATCTTTAGACCTTTATTATGTTAGTCATTATTGTGCTTTAGTGATGTAAATTCCCAAATAAATGTTCAATTTACTCAGCAAAAATCAATCAACACAGAATAAAAACCTGAGCTTTCAGGGACCCTGGATTTCTGTGGCCTTGGGGCAATTATCTAGCCTGGCTAACACCAGGCCACCGATCACCAACAATCAGTATTGAGCAAGAGAAAAGCAGCTGAGGGGATAAAAAGCTGGGCTCTGGAACAGTGCATGTTCAGCATCCATAATGTGCTCCACATTGACTGACTGTGGGTGGATGGATGAACTCACTGTACATGAACTTTCAAAGGCATTGACTGGGTATTTCCCTTCGAGGCTGACAGGTAGATGCAGAGAAATACTTTATTTAGAGGAAAAAGCCTTGCAGCTTACCCCATGGTCCATAATACAATGCACCGATCAGATGCAGTGAAAGGTGGTTTACGTGTGATCTGCAGTACAGGAACATGTGTAAGAGGCACAGCAAGTACAAGGAAAAGGTATCCCATATGTAACTCATGGTCCTGATTCTCCCCTTTAGAGAGTAAATAGCTAAACAGGTTTTCCAGATTAAACTCTAAATTTTGCACAAGTCAACAGGATGCGACTGACTCTTATTTGACATTGGACCAGAGTGCTAAAATGTATCACGTTTATTCTCACTTGTAAAAAAAAAGAAATTTTAACTTTAAGTGAATTTCCCTCCTTTCCCCCCTTTCCCTTGATTCAAGCTTATTTAGATTCTCATTCAAAGCTCAGCACTCATTTGAAGCTTAGTTTTCATGTTACAGTTGACATCACTTGAGTGAGAGGCGTTGTATGGTATGAATATGGTGAAATAGAGAAAATTAAGCTGCAAGCTGTAATCCGCTGCTATGTAGATGCTGAATATAGGTAAGGCAAGGCAGTTTATTTATATAGCGCATTTCACGTGAGTGATTTCTCATCGGGAATTGAGATGATAACAATACAGAAACATCCTCTTTTCCCCTGCTCCTTTCCTTTTTGAAGTGTTGTGAAAAATCACAGTATAGGTACATCTCTTTCAAACTGACCTTCAATATGAACAGTAATTTATGAAATAATCCACATAAATATTGCACAAAGCTGACCAAAGAAAAAAGGTTGCACAACCTACAACATAATCAAGGCCAGAAATGGTATGTAATACTTGGATATGTGTTGTGTGCATATTACCAATAAAGTCACATGTTATTATTATGTTAATTATGTTCTGTCGTCCAGAGGCTGCATGGCCAGTGCTGATCTCTATTAGGAACTGTGACAACAAAACCTTGTGCTGAGATGACACCAGAGCGCTTGGCAGATTGATGTACAATTTGACCTTGGCCTTGTACCAAGTGTGGCTTGCCCAGTCCCCTTTGTCAGAGGGGTGCAGGAATACACTTTGCATGCTGCCTGTCATTCCAGTTCAAATGCTGTGGCCTGCAGCCCAACAAGCCTTAGAGCGCAGTATATATCAGTGTATGTGCACTGGGAGCTTCAAGTTTTCACATCACACCATGATAAGCCTCCACACTAGTTATAATGTAATGTGTTGTAATGTAACACTCATAGGCCCAGCCCTGAAACTTTTTTTCATTGTCAATGAGCTTTTTAATGAAACTTTCAGCTTTCAGCAGATGAATGTAAAAACAGCCTTCCAGTGTCACAGTCTGCACATACATCATTCTGCAGAGTAAAGCCCAAACATCTATGAAGGAGCACGAAGAAAAACACATTTTTGCTTGGAGGGGGGCTTTAATTTTTGAATAGTTCACTAAACAAGAGAGAAACATTTCTTCTTGACCGCTTGATGTTACTGATTTTATTTTCATAACTACAAATTTACATATTAAACATAAAGTCAGATTATCACACACAGTTTCTCAGAAGAGAAACAATGTAGTGACAGGATTTAATCCCAGGCCACTTGATGTTTCTTTCTGATCTTTCTTCTCTGTGCACAGGCTATCTGACTCATATCTGCTGAGAGTAAGTCATAGCTGATGAAAACTTCTAGTGGAAGAAATCCTTTCCACCCCCAAACTATTAAGTTGCTAATGGAAGTTTTTTCCCCCTCTGAGATCTAGTTATGCAGTTTTAATATGGAGGTGGCCATTGGGTAGAGGCATGCTTGATCTTGCAAGTAATATCACCATGTGTTATGTTTATATGGGGCATTCAGGGTTTTCTATTCAAATTACAGATTTAATAACGTAAGTCAATCACTGATGCAATTCACACCGTTATTTGTTTTAATTTGGAAACAACCAACAGATGGAGGGCTTTGAGTTCAACATTGGCCTCTGACTAACTTATGAATGAATTATAAGTATGCTTATTAGCCATGCTAGCAGTGAACTAACCCTAACCCAACCCTAACCGATCTCAACAACTGATAAATTGCCATGAAATTAATTACAGAAAATCATTCTCCCTTGGGGATGAAGTGTGTGGCCTTTGTGAACGCTGGTGATATTCTGAATTTTCATCAAGATTTAAATTTAACCAATAGTTTGGCTTATAACAAAATACGAAACTTGCAATTTGACTTGTTGTAATCTTCAAATGTGAACATGTTAACTCACTAAACTAAGACACTAACATAAATGATGTAAACAATGATGACAACATATTTAAACTATACAGAAATGCCAACTAATACCATCCATATTATCAATACTTCATGCCTAAATGTCCATAAAAATAAAGCAAATTTTTCCCACATCTTTTCTTATCTAAAACATAAAAGGTCTGCCTGCATCATCTCTTAACAACCTATGCTAATAATATGATGAACCAATCTGATATAGATTGCCAAAGACCTATGTCAGATCTGGCATCACTCTCTGGACAATTGACAAATAACCATATGACAATGTTACATACACATGCATGTTACATAAGAATCACACATCCCCAAGATACACACAGTTACAAGGCAAAAGCAGTGATCTTACTTCACCATCCTGTATTAACATGATAAATCAACCATTTGATCCTCCTTCACTTTAACATATGTATAAATATTCTGCTGGTTTTCTGGAAATAGAGACGAGGCTGAAATTGTTGGTACCGTCCTATTTTTATGAAAGCACTATTCGCCTTCAACAGTTGGTATCCTTCAGAAGTTATAAGAAATAATTGATTTGTAGTGACTACTATTCTGTTTTAATTAGTATCACAAGTGTTTTCAATCTCATAATCAGTCATGTAGCCAGTAGAAAAGGAGAAAATTATGCACTCTGCTGTTTTGTGCCACTGTGTGCATCACACCGACAATGGAAAACAGAAGGAAAATAAAAGAGTGGTCTAAAGACATTAGAAAAAAAGGTACAGTAATAGGCAAACATGGTCAATGTAAAGATTACAATACCATCTCCAAAGAGCTTGATGTTCTTTGACCACTTTTGCCAATATTATAAAGACACTCAAGGTGTAGAAAACATCTATGGATGTGGTTGCAGGAGGAAATTGGGCCAAGATTGAAAAAAAGAATTGCTTGAATGGTTGACAAAGGACCAAGGAAACTTTAATACACTATCCAAGCTGATCTTTAAATTCAAGGTACAATCATTTCAACTCACACCATCTGTCACTGTCTGAATGAAAATGGGCTCCAATAGTAGAAGACCTCAAAGAGGGAGACACAAAAAAGCCAGACTGGACCTTGTCGAAATGCATGTTGACAGGTCACTGTCCTTCTGGGAAAATGTGCTTTGGACAAATGAAACAAAATTAGAGCTTTTTGGTAAATCACACCAACCCAGAAGAAAAAAATAAGCCTATCAAGGTATTTTGTAGCAAAACATTCTCCCCAGTGTCAAAAAGTTATGTCTTTCCAGGTCCTCCAGCAGGATAATGACCCCAATCAAACACCAAAAAGCACTTACGAGTGGATGAAAAGTAAATGTTGGACCATTCTGAAGTGGCCTGCTGAGTCCTTAAGGGAGGTGGAGGGTTACAGCCCCTTTACAGTATATACAGTCAAAGGTAACAACTGTTTCAACTAGTCGAGGAGTTGTGTTGTCTGAAGGATGGCTAAGGCTCACATTTATTGACTGCTTATATTGTGAATTTTTGTCTTTATTCTTGATTTATACTGTATCTATCTATTTATTTATTTTTGTATTGGTTTTTGAATGCACCTCTGGGGCTATCACATAAGTAATATTGTTGTGGGTTAGGGTGGATTAGGGTAATACGGTGGCCGAGACCCACCATAGCTGCAAATAAAAGTAACGCTGCAAACAAAAAGAAACGCTGCTGCAAATAAAAAGAAACGCTGCTGCATATAAAAGAAACGCTGCAAATAAAAAGACACACCGCAGCAAACAAAAAAAAACTCTGCAAATAAAAACAAACGCCGCTGCAAATAAAAGAAACACCGCAGCAAACAAAAAAAAAAAAAAAACACCGCAGCATATAATAAAAAAAACGATGCAAATAAAAAAAGCCACAACGGAAGTGGATTACCGGGGACTGTTTTTGCCGAAACACCGGAAGAAGAAACGACAACAACAGGACTACGAATTGGAAAACGAACTAGAAAGTAAGTGAAAATGGTAGTGTTTAATGTCGCTACATGTACTTTTTAATGTGTTATTTTGTCAGGCGATGTAGCCCCAGGTTTGAAGTTGAACTGGAGAATGCCGGTGTATTGTTAGCTTCGGCTAACACGGGGAGACCACTAACGAGTGTGGAAACAACTGACGGCTACATAGTTCCGGCAGCTTATTACTGTCGTTGTTCCGCCTACGGGACGGGTCGGAGGTTGGGAGGTAGCCACAAGTCCTTCTGAATGTTTTAAACACTAACCCTTAAACATATATATTCATGCCGTACATTGTTAGAAAGCATAGGTTGCCCTGATTCATTCAAGACCACTCACGAATTATATTGGTTGCTCACAGCCGTAATAGTATTAGCGATTGGCTCGGCTAGCCACTCAGCTAAAGTAAAAACAGCTATAATCTCTACATACCTTCAAAGTCTTCCCTTTATCCACACCGATCATCGTATGACTCAGGACTTTCTGTACAGCTCGCCAAGTATCCATTCTTGTGAAATATGAAATCCGTTTCCATAACATCGAAATACTTTCCTCAATATGTCCATGTATTTAGTCCAACACGTAACGTATTAACACAAATAACAAACCATATACGGTCCCTTTTACGTCTTTTCCTGACTTACACGTACAAGCAACAACAACACAAGCAACATTGCCTGACCAAATAACACATTAAAAAGTACATGTAGCGACTCTTTCTAGTTCGTTTTCCAATTCGTAGTCCTGTTGTTGTTGTTTCTTCTTCCGGTGTTTCGGCAAAAACAGTCCCCGGTAATCCACTTCCGTTGTGTTTTTTTTTATTTGCATCGTTTTTTTTATTATATGCTGCCGTGTTTTTTTTTTTTTTTTTTTGCTGTGGTGTTTCTTTTATTTGCAGCGGCGTTTGTTTTTATTTGCAGCGGTTTTTTTTGTTTGCTGCAGTGTGTCTTTTTAATTGCAGCGTTTCTTTCATATGCAGCAGCGTTTCTTTTTATTTGCAGCAGCGTTTCTTTTTGTTTGCAGCGTTACTTTTATTTGCAGCTATGGCGGGTCTCGGCCACCGAAGGGGGCTACAGTGCATTGATCACTTTTTAAAATTAAATTATTTTAGCGCTAACTAGTATATGCTTACTGTGTAAGTTATATTGTTTAAAATTACATACAGGCTACTAGTTTAAGGCCTACGGCATTAAATGAAGAAATATGGGTACCCACATTTTATAACGTTTTGGCAGTACAATATCCAGAAACTGTCTTCTGATTTAACGAGCAAGCACCTCAGGGATTTCATAATGATATTAGGTGTTGATATAATGTATTAGATTTAAATGTAGATAAGGTAAACAAGTCAGAATTGCAAAAAGTGTCCCACATTAGGCTACCCTAATCTAGCTACCCTATACAATGACAATAAAGTGTTTTTTTTAAAACTGTTTTTTATCCACTAAAAAAAAAAAATGACTAATTTCTTTTTTCTATATTATGAAGTGTAAGTCATGTTTTTATACAACCATTAACAGTTCAGTTACTTAAATTAAATGAAATCATATTTAAAAAACTCAATTTCCCACAAATCTCGCGAGTGCCGCGCTGACGTCACCCGGAAGCAGCTTGTAAACAGTGTCTGTGTACTGTGATTTTATGACCAGCGTACACCGAAAGAAGTCTGGGTTGGGCGGAGTCGGCGCTCGATATTAAAACGGGGTGGAAGATTAATATTGTGAGATTAAAGTTCTTAAACTGCTCAACAAAATATATTTAAAGTATAAATATGTTTGATCAAGCTAAATGCGTTATTTTACAGTGGTAGTTTTGAGTCACGTGTGCTGTGACATTATCAACACTACGTTCCCTCCAGCTGGACCGCCCCGGCGTGCATAAAGGTGCAGCAAAACAAAGCGTCCGCAGAAGTGTCCTCCTGTCCCCGACCTGTGGTAAAGGTAAGCTTACAAACTGTGGTTCTTGTTAACTGTCTTAAATCAGGATACAGCTGGTGGAGGCTTGTTTTACCCTCTAAATGTCAGTAATGTTCAGGAAATGGTTAAAAAAAAACTGGCCGATATTTGCTCCAACTCGCACATTGATTGTGATGATTAAAGTAATGCCAGCTGCTGTAAAGTAGCGTTACTTTATAGCGTTTCACTTTGCACAAATGTAACTAGTACATGTTGACTTAACTATTTTAGTTTAGGCTTTTTAACCAGCACACTTGTGTGGTTGGTAGCGTTTCTTGATAAACTAGACTGTAACTTTGGACTTTGTTTAAGTTGGTAGTCTAGTTGGAGTCTAAAGTCTAAATGTCATAGCAGGTCTGAATGCAGTGTAATGTACTCTAGTACTCCTTTCAAGGTCTGTGTTGGTCTTTTCTATTAACAGTGGTGGAAAATGTACTCAGGTCCTTCATTCAAGTAAAGGTACTAATACAGCAATGTAAACGTCAAGCAGTCCTGTTGTAGTTGCTGCAGGTGGAGCTAGTTTGAACTTCTTTATATACAGACAGCTAGTATAGTCCAATGGTTTCCAAACTAGAGGTTGGGTACCTCCAAAGGGTCACCAGATAAATCTGAGGGGTCCTGAGATGATTAACCGGAGAGGAAAGAAGAAAAGACAAAGATAAGCAAATCTGTCTTCAATTTTTCTCTAATCTCTCTAATCCATAATCTATGAGTTTTGGTGGATCATTTCAACTTCTATGAAATGAAACCAAATGAGAAGTTCATTTGTTGGAGCTGTTAACAACTCATAGACATCTGAATAGTGACTCTGACTACACACTACTTGTTGTAAGCAGCAGGAGGAAGAGAATTCAGCTGAAGTACAGCCATCACTTTCAACCCAGACTCCTACTCCTCCTACGTCACTTTCCCCACAATAAGTGCCAAGTATTAAGGACATGTACATGGCTGCTAATTCAGCACGAACATGCTATACAGTCGGATAAAAACTGGTATCAGGGCATCATTGATGACATAAAGACTGAACTCTTTGTCCTTGCTCTCCTTTGAAAGAGAACAGACTGAAGTGTTGGACTATAATGAAAAAATTATAGTATTTTTTGGGGCCAATTTCAGACTTTAATTATGGACAGAAAGTAGGACAAAAGTGTTCCCAATCGGATATGATAATGTATGTAAGTCATTAATGAATGTAAGTCTATGTAATGTCCCTCAGACGTGTGTGTGTGTGTGTGTGTGTGTGTGTGTGTGTGTGTGTGTGTGTGTGTGTGTGTGTGTGTGTGTGTGTGTGTGTGAATGAATATGTGGCCGACATGCAAGGCTATGCAATGTCATGTTCGTCTTTGTGCCTGTAACATTAGCTCTCATGATGTATAAGGCTGATATGATGAAACGACGGTGCATTCAGGGAGGTATAGTTTGAATGGCCTTGGTTAATGTTTCAGAAGCTATGAAGTGTGATTAGTCTTGGGCGTGCAAGGTCCACCTGATTTTCTGTGTGTGCCCCCTCCACACACACACACACTGATTTCTACGTTCGCTACTACCGCCGTCTCTGCAAAATGTTTTTACGTTTTTTTTCTGAAGCTAATATAAAGCTTCAGCTGTTCAAATTAGGCAAATAAAGTAGATATCTTTCTGAGTTACAGTCTTTTCCAGTGCCAAAGGCCTTCTTTTTGTAGCTATACTTCCACCGTAGCTCAACAGCTGCAACATAGCAACTCTGTGACCAGTATTCACTGTAACAACAACATGGGTGTTTTTATTCCATTGCCAGATTCTGTGAACGTAGACGGTCACCCATGGAAAAAAACCCAGTAATGAGCTGAATAAATGCAGATCCATATCTTGTTTGATTGTTTTCCAAAACAGGTTGCAGTGTAATCTACATGATACCCAGCTCAAACTGTTCCTTATGCACAATGAGTAAATGGCCAATTAATGTTTGGTACAAATTTGGAACACCTACATCTAAACAACCACAGTGAGTCAAATATCTCTGTGTGTGTGCACAGGTACATAACCATTAGCTATAGAAACAGGCTGAAGAGAAAATACTTTGTCTTCTATGTGATTTTAGGTGAGACTGAAGGAAAAGTCCACTTTATGTTTTATTGCTCATTATATGATGATTAAAGGCTTTAATAATGTCCTTAATTTTGTTGGGGGTTTTTTCTGGATGAATGATTATAAAACGTTGAGCTGTGTGATGTTTGTTCTTGGAAAGGTTTGACGAATGTTTCATCAATGCAACTAACTAACTGACTAACTACAGCGCTGAACAGACAGGCTGGCTACCAGATTCTGTTTTAACATCTATTAAAATTTGAGACCCTAAATACATGGAGTGGCCATTTGAACTAAGTGCTGATTATGCTGTCAGCATGTATTTTATGATTTTGAACTCTGAAGTCTATTATTATTGATTGTTGGATGGACAGAAAATGAATCTGCAACACTGTTGATAATCTATTCATTATGTGCATTACACTTTGCCCTTTTTTTGTCATGGTTCAAGCTCCCAGCTTCTAACATTTGCTGTTTTTTTTCTTCTTTAACAGTAAACTTGTGTGTTGGTTGGACAAACCAAGCAATTTGAAGTTGTCACTTTGAGATCTTGGAAGCTGTGAAAAGCATTTTTTAAACTGTTTTCTGACATTTTATAGACCAAACTATAACCAGATTAAGCCAGAAAATGGTTGGAAAATTGATGGATAATTAAAGTAATCATTAATTGCAGCCCTAATGTGATTCATCTTTTCATGCAGTGTTGTCCAAATCTCACCAGCACAGTTAGTAATTAGTACTGACATGTCTAATAACATTGCAGAATCTGGTGTGGGCCCATCTCTGCGATGTATTTCATTATACTTGCTAACTCTGTCTGATATTCTACATTATAGTCTTTTCATCATGGCACTGGCTGGGGTGAGAGTGCTTGAGCTGGCGGGACTGGCTCCTGCACCGTTCTGTGGTATGATCCTGGCAGACTTTGGGGCTAAGGTGATCCGTGTGGACCGTACCAAGGTTGCCATGGCAATGGACACGCAGGCCCGGGGGAAACAATCTGTCGCCATCAACCTGAAGACATCAGAGGGCGTAGCCTTGCTCAGGAAGCTCTGTGTCCAGTCTGATGTGGTGCTGGAGCCCTACCGTAAAGGTCAGATCACCAACAGTGTGATAGTCGTCAAGAGCTGTGTAATACATAGTAGTCAGAATCAGTGGTGGAGGAAGTATTCATATAAGTCTTTTACCTTATAGTAAAAGTGCCAATACATTAATGCATAAATACTCAACTACGAGTAAAGGCCTTTTTAAAATCCTACTTCAGTAAACAGTAGTATTATCTGCAAAATCTACTTAAAATATAAAAAATAAAAGTACAAAAAAAGTGGCCCCTGTGACTGTGTAGCTGTTGATGTATCAGTGCATCAGTAAACAGCAGGTAGCATTTTACTACAACTATTTTGTATTCAGCTCAATATTTTAGTTTAGTGGTCAAGCTCTCAAGTTCTGCTGCTCAAATTTGATCATCATTTTGATAATCTTTGCTTATTTTGTGAAATATGTGATACTTTTACACCTTCTGGCCTTTGAACAATTATTTAAATGAGACCATCTGGGCAATGTAGGAGTGAAATCACTCATAGGTGGAAATGCTAATAACTTGTATAGACCAGATGTGACATGGTAGCTCAACCAGACACTGATTTTTTTGGCATTATATTTTATGAGCCCATTCTATGTTTTATAATGTAAATCTTACAATCACTATCAGAAAAATGTAGTGCAGTAAAATTTCAATATTTCGTCCTGAAATGTTGGACTTATGTGCAATTCTTGAATAAAAAACACTTGTGATGTGATATTCAAAGATAAGTTTACAGATATTCTGATAAGTCACATTTCACAGACTTTAGCGAGGCAAGACTGTCCCCAGCTCACATGGTTCGCCCTGAGTGAGAACCAACATGCATTTGATGAAAGTATAGATTTACCCCCCTCTGACCTCCCAGGTGTGATGGAAAAGCTGGGCCTCGGTCCACAGGAGCTGTTAAAGGAAAACCCTCGTCTGATCTATGCTCGCTTGACGGGGTACGGACAGAGTGGATCTTACGCCACCGCAGCTGGACATGACATCAACTACCTCGCCATGTCAGGTGATAACACACTCAACTGCTCATATTTTTGTAATGAATATTTACACACCTTACACTGCAGACAGATGGAACTGCATCAATATTCATAAAGATGATAAAAGAGGATAATTAACTTCTCTTCTGAGAGGCTGGTTATTTTTTCTCTGTGTACTGACGTTCTGTGTCTATCCAAACAAATTTTTTTCCCCCTCAAAAGTGGAATTCCTACTGATCTGTGTACCAGATGTGCATCCAGTATAAACCAAATAAAAAAAAAACATTCTCGCTTGACTGTACTTCTCTGTACATCTGTATCTCGCAATGGAAGGTCCGCAGAAATCAGACTCGACAACCCAGTACCTACTTTTAATGAAAAGAGAAATGTATTACTCTGAAATGACTGCTGGCTCAAAACACTGTGTCATATGTTATGTTCTGTATATGTACCACCCTATTGATACATTTCTTATTTCCATTGATGAAAACTGTGATTCAAGTCTGAACCTCTTTTTATTGTAATACAACCCTAATGAAAATTACATTTACTCCATTATAGCCCATCCAGCAGTGATTTTCCTGTAATATTACATTAACGCTAATGAGTGTAACAATGATTTGTGGCTGTTATGAAACAGCTGGCATTTTAATGCGCTTGTTTGGAAGTCCTGATTTGTATTAAAAAAAGAGGGAATAAAAGGAGCAGTGACATGAATGTAAGGCAGGGGGAAAATAACATCATGCTCAGTAAACCAACCCTGATCAACACAAACTATAGATACTTGCTGATTAAGGTGACCACAGTGAATTTTAATCTTAGGTCTGTTTATACATTGATAACAAACTTGGATATTTCAGTGCATAAATGTAATATTTAACCAAATGTATATTATATTCAGACCATGATATGTCTGCTTTCAATAACTAACTATAACATTACTATAAAGATTTGCTCAATACTACTTGTAATATCTTTTTAATAAAAGAGAGGAAAAAGGAAAAGCTTTTGTCCAGAAGCTTTGTACTTCTGAGCATCCTATCTTATCAGCTTATTTCCTTCTTGATTTCTCTATGTGGTATTACTCACAGATTCATTCAATTACTGAACTCATTGATTTTCTTTCATTTCCAGGGCTGGAGACCGGCCAGATACTTAATTGTTCTCCACTTGTTAAGCTGTCATTAAATTTTGTGTGACCGTTTCACTCCATTTGTTGTTTTTGTTTTCTGCTGTCACAGGCCTTTTATCCTGGCTGGGTCGTAGCGGAGAGAAGCCTTATGCTCCGTTGAATCTGTTAGCAGACTTCGCAGGTGGAGGTCTCACCTGTGCCATGGGCATAGTCCTAGCACTGTTGGAAAGGACGAAATCAGGGAAAGGACAGATCATTGATGCTAGCATGGTAAGCATATTGTCAAACTCTAGTAAACATATTGTCGCATTGAGTCAGCTGCAGTATGACATACCACCTACTCTACTTGAGGGCTGCATTGAGAGAGGCATAGGTACCTAAATAGTATTTTTCCTTTTCATAAAGTTTTATATATTTTTTTTATTTTATTTTGTCAACAAAACCAAATGTCAAATAACAATGGAGGCTCTTTGCACAAACTGCAGCAGGACAGTATTGTGGGCCAGGGTTAGGGACAACAGCCCTTCAGCAAACATATGTAAGGGGTGTTAGTGTGGGTGTATTACTACCGTAAAAGTAAAGTACCTGTAAGCAGATGAAATACAAACGAGGTAGTTTAGGTTGATTTATCAAACCCCTTAGAGACACAGTTGTTCAACTCAGGAAAGTTACCCTAGCAGAAATGATTTTCTCCTCTGTCTCAAGGCTTGTGATCTAAACAGTTAAACGAGTGAAATGCTACAAGTTGTATTCTGCGTTAAACTGCAGCATGTTGCCAGATGATGTTGTACAACACTGTGACATACACTGGAGTCAGGATTCTGACTAAAGTGGGATATGTGATTAGTTGGACGGCCCTTAGCGGAGTTATTCAAAAGGAACATCAAAGTTTCTGAATCCAGTGTGGCTGTAATGGAGCTGGGAGGTTATACAGCAGAACCACTCTAATGAATTTCTGGAGGACATGGAAGTTTTTTAACTTTGCAATGGTTTGAATGTTTTTTGCAACTCCTTAAAAAGTATACATTTATAGCATACAACTCAATGCATATCACACACTCTATTGTGTGCTTATATTTTCATTTTAATGTGAATCCAGCATTATGTTTTTACATTTATCAATGATCATCAGTGTTATTTTCTAAGAGACCTAAGAGTAGATGAGCAAACTGACCCTTATATTTAAAATAATGAAGTGTCCCTTTAATCTAAGGGCATTTTCAAACCTATAGCTTTGTTTGCTTTGATCTAAATCAGTGAAAGAGTTGGTAGACTTGCCGTCTCTTATGCTTGGTTTTTTTTTCAGACAGAAAAATCCAAGCAAACCAAAATGTATTACTACAAGCCATGTGAGAAGATTCAACCCCCTTTAGCAGTCAGATGTGTCTAGGGTGGGAGCAAGAACAGAAAGACAGGAAGAAGGTCAATTGTTAATTTTGCTCATCTGCACCCCAGTTTACAAAGTGGGCTTGTCAACGGGAACCGCTTTGCTCAAACTTGCAGACTGTGCCGAATAGTTTGGTCAGATCAATCGTATTCCCACCAAAAACAAGATTTAGTTTTTTGCCAGACATAGATCACATCCTCAAAGGGTCTTTTGGTCCACATTCGAGTATGATTTCTGTGTTTAGATCTGCCGAAACAAATCACATGAATGGGAAAAACGAACCAGAGTCTAATTCAACTAGACTACAAAGTGCAGGTGTGAAGGTGCCTGAAGTGTAAGACAGCACGTGATGTTTAAAGAAATGTGCTTTCCCTGGCTCTTTTTCAGTTTTTGGCATGGCTTCATTACTTAAGTAAATTGAAATAAATTAGCCTCTTGACCTCATACACACCTACAGTCAGTAGACTAGTATTCTTTCCATTTTTTCCTGAGTTATGTATAGGAATTTGCTGCAGGTTTAATTTTTTTATGCGTCTGTAGATCCCACTATGCCACTAAACTTGTGGGTGGCTGGGCATAAACATGCATACATAACTCACCAGAGACGAATTAGAGTTTGCAGAGTTTAATTTTGCATGAATGGGGATTATGGCTCTGTTTATGGCTTTGACCTTTTGTGTGAAGGGAGTTTTTTCATTTGGATATTCACATTCAAATCACCTGCTGTTTCACTCACAGTGTGTAGATGATAGTTTAGGTAAGGAATAGCCAGCAGTGTATTGCTGATCTGGGAAATGAGGCTGTGTCTGAATTCATAACATCTGAGGTATCATACTGGCATCAGCAGGTCTGGCTCCTCCTTTTGACAGCCTAACACAATCTTTAAGTAACTAATTGCCTTGTTGCTCAGTTAGGGTTCAGATCACTCACAACATAGATCGAGCCTGTTTTGGAGCTCAGAGGTGCAGCTCATGGTCGGTGCCATCTTTCCCATTTGGAGACAGTACCTTCCAAATAAAGAGGGGTTGTCTTTCACGCTCACATCCCGTGAACTCGGACTGAAGTGAACACTAGCATTCTGAGAATATGACCAGTGCACACTTGAGCTAATGTCAGCTACTTTATCTACTTACTGAAATATTGTGACATTTATCCCACTCAGTGTGAGTCCTGGCTCTGGGGAGACCAGTGGTCTAGCCAACTGTCATTAACGGCTGTCAGTCAACACCCACACAACAGACATCAAAGCCTACCATAAGTCTTCAAATTTTATTAAAAGAGAAATTATTTAAAAAATTACCACCAGCAAACTTATTAGAGGGACAGAATTTAGGGATTGAGACCATAATGACAAGTTGGAAAAAACGATTGACTGACTTAGTATTCATATTGGGAAGTTGATGCTTTTTGAATGGGAGTCAGGTGGAACCAGGGCTTGTTTTGGGGCTAGCATCTAGTGGCCATTGTTGGCATTGCACTTTAAGGTACATCTACACTGGCTTAAGCCTTTAGCCATGGTTGTTGCCACTTGGCTCACACCTGGCACTTTTTAAGTATTAACTCATTAGCCAGCAGCTACCTGTTGAATGTACAATAACACACAGAAGAATAAGGACCGATGCCTCAGCAAGATTCAGAATTGCCACCTGTAAGTGCTGATGTGTTTTGACAAGGGCTTGGACTGACACTGGATTTTTGGGGCCGATACTAATATTAGGGAGTAAAAAAAACAAAACAATATTAATGGCTGATAATTGATACACACAGAATCTATACACACAGATTATATACATGAACACAGTTTTTGCAATGACTTGTCACTTAGCAAACACATAGTATATATTACTGTAAATTAAAAAAACACATTTAGAACAAAAAACGTGTGTGTGTGTGTGTGTGTGTGTGTGTATATGTTAAACTTAAATTAAGAAAAGAGATCCAATATGCATAAAATTCTGCCTATATATCTTAAAAAATGAATCCGCTCATATTGAACAACATATACATCGATATTGATATATGACGGGGCAATATCGGCCATTAACCACAATGATGACCTGGTCTGTTCACAGCGACACAGTTTAGTGACAAATCAACAACTGATTGAGTTTTAAAAGACAAGTGATGGAGTGAAAAGGATCACACTCTAGCCTATTGATTAGAATTTGTATGTGCATCAGTGAATCTGCGATTTAAATAGACGGTGTTTTACATGTGTAGATCTGTGAATGATCTGCTTGTATAGATCAGAGGATCTGTGTGATGGTGCATGAAGGTTATAGAAATTACAAAAATAGTTTTGAGCTGAGAAAACCTTTTTGTTGTGTGCACTGTTGATGGTAAATGGACTGCGATAATATAGCACCCTTCTGGTCTTCTTACCACTCAAAGCACTTTTAAAGTACAAACCACATTCACCTATTCACAAACACATTTCACACAGCCTTCAGGAGCAATTTGGGGGGAAAACGTAAGCATGTGAACAGGGCCACAGCTGCCCCAAGTAATAGATTGACTGACCTGTACACCAACATATAGCAGGAGTGTCGAGTTTGTGGAGTTGGGGTGAGAGAGATTTAGATAGCGATTATTGTTTGATGTATCTATCATACATGTTGCAAATGCAGTCTTCAAACTAAGGGGTCAAGATTTATTTTCACTCCACTGTGACCGTAATATCACCGTGACACTGTGGTATAAGAAATCCTGCTCGTAGGCTACATGAACTCTTGAACTTGTTTCTGTCTGGGGGTTGTTTGTTGACCTCTGGGGTTAGATAAATCTTTGCCTTAAGCCTGTTGTCTTAGAAACTGAATGGATCATGAGATACTTAGATGAGCTAAATTTGAAGGATATTGACCATCGTCTATGACCATACTTGTTTGTAAGAAGGTGTAACAGTTTGTGGAAGTGTCCATTTAGGGACCTGGCTGTTGCTTTGGCTAACTTTGCTTTGGAGAGCTACAAAGCTATCTGGTTTGTGTTCGCAGTCTTTAGAGAAAGAACTGGCTTTAGATAAGGGGCTGGTGGAGAAATGTGCTTTATTTCCAAAAAATTATAAGATAATTGTATTTTTGTTTTGTGTATTTGGACATTTTGTATAATTGCTACTAATTGTGCAATTGATTGTACAGTGTCTACAACTGCGTCAAGAAGTAACAATGTTTAATGCTCCCTTTTCTTCTTTGTGTGTTCCTGAGCGAGCAATGAAATTTTCCAAAACACCGGTCTTAGTAATGCCTAATAACGCAGGGAACAAATTAACTTTCTTTTGTGTTTTGGAGGGTAAAAATGATGTCCCTTAACAATTACAAAAATTGCAGGGGAGAAATATTGGAGGATGTGACCTGCAGCCCCTGTGGTGATTTTGAGCCTGTGCATATTTACAATTAACTTTTTCAGTTTACAATTTAGCAGACGCTTTTTATCCAAAGTAGCATTCATATGATTGCAGATCTCTGCTCCTCAACTGTAAACATCTGTTACGGGAGTCAACATTTGAGCATTTGAGTGATGTACTGTACTGTACTGTCTGCTGCAGTTTTACAGGATTTTGTGCTCTGCTGAACTGTCTTTTCCTAAATATAAATAATTCATTTTCTCTATTGAGCTGAGAAGCATTTAAATGTCTTAGTTTTTATAGATTTTTTTTTTTCAAATCAAGTGTTGACTCTGCAAACCCCTGGTAAACTCACCAAAAAGAAACCTTAGCAGTACGAGGGGAAAAAAGAAGCTATTTATTTATACATGTTACAAAAACAATCAAAGATATATTATTGGAAAACCGTCAAAATAAAGCCGAGCTAGAATGGGGGACAAGTCAATTCAACCTGCATTAACAGTTTTTTTTTGTCTTTTGGGGCCTTTGAAAACAAACTGCCTTCAAAACAATGACATATAATCTATTGCTTAATAAAGGGGATATGGTGGACTAGATAGAAAGTAAGTGGTAATTTATACATCCAGCCTATAGGGAGACAAAGTCCTCTGCTCTCTAAATACCAACAAAATATTATTTCTTTAAGGTGAAGAGTTATTTTTGATGTAAGTGGTCATTCTTAATACAGAATCCATCCATCCATCCATCCAATAAAAGAAGCCTTCACTGTGCTGACAGTTTGGTCCATGCTGCTTGTCTCTGGCACACTGTGTAATTGTAATGGTTGTGATGAATGCAGAGCGCAGCCACAATCAGAAGCAGGACACCATCTGATTCATAATGATCAACCATGACATGGTTGATAACGGCTCTTTTAGAGGCAATTTACGGAGCTGTTAAAATGCCTTCATGGGGGACTAATTACCCTAAACACAGACTAGGGTGGGTAAAACTTTTTGTAGGTTTTTACCTCCAAACAATTTCAAATTGGACTCTGTGAATGTGAAGACAGTAAATTAAAGTGGTTGTAATATAGCAGCAGCCAATGTTGCATGCTCAGTCATAAAGCATGGATGTAGCTTACACACAGAGAGAGGAGGAGGCACAGTGAGACTTAAAAGCCTGCTTCTCATCTCTCTCACCCTATTGATTTATTTTCTTCAAAAATTGTTTCACCCCTGCTGATAAGTGACTACATTCATTGATCGGAGTCTGTGTTTTATCCACTTAGCCACTTGAAAATGTGTCTATCACAGTATGATTAAAGAAAATATAAATATAAAACATTCTTTGTAAGTCACATACTTCGTGACTCGAGCGTATCAAAGGAAGTTCCCTGCTTTCTAAATGACTCAATATTTCATGCACAACTTTTGGTTTTGGCACTGGATATTTATGAAAGCACTGAAGCCATGACCAGTGACAGAGCTTTTGTCTTGTATACTGTGACTTGTCCCTGATGACTCACAGAGCAGCAATTGGGCAGAAAATGGTCCAGCAGTTTAAGTAAAGCTCAGTTCACACACAGTGTGTTATGTTATTTCAAATATTTAAACCCCTTTTGTTCATCGCCTATTTGTCCTTTTTATAAATTACTTTTGCAGAGTTAATTGGTGGCAGAATAGATTGCAATCAACCTCTTCTACATGGTGTAGGGTGAAGTATTATCTGGACTCTTAATATTCCCGTAGGACAATATGTTTGTAGGTGACTGGCTACATCCCACCAGGGAAATTGAATCAAGTGGATCATATGCATTTTGTTCATTGTTTGATCAAGTATTTTTTTTAATAGAATAGGCAATGGTTTATACACTAAATGTCAGTGGAATATCATTTGTCCATTATTCTCACAAGCTTTTATTTTAATGTGCAAAAACATTGTATGTTAAGTTCATGTATGGATGGAGTGATAATGAATAACACATAAGTAAGAACATAGACTGATCTAACCTTGATTTCCTTTTCTCTTCCTCTCTCTCACATTAGGTGGAAGGAGCTGCATATGTGGGTTCATTTATATGGAAATCTCGTAGCATTGGTATGTGGGACCGTTCTAGAGGAGAGAACATGCTGGACAGTGGAGCGCCCTTCTACGATACATACCAGACTTCAGATGGAAAGTACATGGCTGTTGGTGCCATAGAGCCACAGTTCTACAAACAGCTACTGAAAGGTTAGTAGTATGCAAAAATAAATAAATCTCTAAGACAGTGGTTAGTGTCCTTTTCAAAGAAAACCATTTTATGTCGGGATATAAGCCTCCTCCTCCAAATATCAGTGATCTGTGATGACATTGCCAACTTTGGTGGAGGTATAAAGCATTTCCACTGAAGGTCTTGAAGTCCTATTTTAAATGAGCAGTGTGGCTGAGTGATGTGAATTATAGACTGAAAGATGTGATGGTTAATGAATACTCTGTCAGCCAGTCACATCAGTGGTGTCATGGTTTGGTAACAGCTGCCAGTAACAGTGAAGAATCACACTAATAGCTCAACAAATGGAAAAATCTGCTTCTCCTGAAAATCATAGTTGTTAGGTTAGTGTTGAGCGTTGTGATGTAACACACAGCACCGCAACATGTTAGTTTGTCCAACAGATAATTATACGATGAGGATATAAACACAAGAAGAAAAATATGTAGTGTGGTGAAGCTGTTTATGATCAGTCCAACCCACTGTTGCCGTAAATGGCAGCGTTTGCAGTTTAATACATTTCAAAAATAAAAAAATGAAGCGCTGGAAAAACTGCAGAAAAAGCTTGAAAGGAGGTCATGATGCTCAAGACTAATGATCCCCAGTAATACCAAATCATCCACTTTAACAGGCAGGATATCCAGTTATAACCAAACAGCCCGATGCTTGTAGAGTTGTGTGAGGTTACTGGTGTCATTTGCACATGATGTAATCACGGTAAACATAATGAACGGCCGTACATACAGTCATGGAACTGTGCTCTAGCGTCTCAAATTGGAGGCTGCTTTATTTTTACCCACATATCTGTCCTGCAGCCTTCAGATCAGATGGCTACAGGGTTTTAATGAACTGGATCGAGGAGATTGTTTTCATATTGTATGGACAACAGATGGTGTAAGAATCAAGTATACTGCTTTACAGACCTTCTTTTGCTTTGAGCACATTAAACATTTATTTTAGATTTAAAGGCATGTACGGATTAGAGAATGTTATTATTTGTGTTTAAAGCATTAGTGATTATTGCTGTATATTTGCTCCCAGTATTTAGTTTACTTTAGTAACAGACGTAGTTCTCAGATGTATATTCTCAGATCCAATTTCCACCAAAATACAAACAACTCAGCTCCAAGATATCACATAGATCGGCAAAGACAATTTCAAAGACGGGAAAATGCTGAACTATTGGAGTGCATCTTGTTGCACTGTCACAAAAAAATGTATTTGATAATTTAAATATTTTAGTGTCAAACTAGAGCAACAGGAAGTAATTGAATTAGCTGTAACCAAATACAGTCAAAGCAGTTCAGCCTATATGGCTCTAAGAGCACAATCTTAATTAGCAACAGTGAATGAATTATCTTTTGCAGTTGACGGATTAGTGATCACTACACTAAAATATTTTGCATAATTTTGCTATGAAGACACATTTGAGGTTACATAATTGTTTTTTTCCCTAGGCTTAGAATTGGATGCTGCAGCGTTGCCTAACCAGATGAACTACATCGATTGGCCTGAGCTCAGACGGATCTTCACAGAGCGTTTTGCCACGAAGACCCAGGCGGATTGGTCAAAAATCTTTGATGGGACTGACGCCTGTGTCACACCTGTGTTGTCTTTCGACCAGGTGAGCTCACACCCACATAACCAGGAAAGAGGTTCTTTCATCCAGGACTCCAGCAGAGAAGAAAGTCCCCGGCCAGCTCCGGTTCTCTCTCGGACTCCTGCGCAGCCTTGCCTAGCCTCTGACCCTGTTATTGGAGAACACACAGTTGAGGTCTTAGAGGAGTTTGGTTTTTCATCAGCACAGATAGACCAGATGCTAACAGCAGGGATTGTAGAGTGTAATGCAGTAAAGGCAAAGTTATAAGGTCTAAACCTTATTTGGGAATTCAAACGTCACACTATCTTTTAGTGTTAGACTACAGGGAAGAGATGGACCTTAATAAGAACAATTATGAGTTGTACCATAGACATAATTGATATGGATAAGATGGATCCAAAATCAAAATTTTTAGTGATGTATAGTAAAACCTGCCATTTATGTACTGTACTGTGTAAGACAGAGCGTGGAACCCATTTTCATGAATTCTCTGAGGCCTGAGGTCCCTGATGTTCACATGTAAGCAGAGTTGTCATTATCCCACACACTTTCTTCTAGTGTAAAATGAAAGGCATAACTGTGCACACTCTCAGGGTACATGGATGATGTTTGAGTTCGTCAGTGGGTTACAGTTAGCTTGAATAGCTGCCTCCTCCACTTCATTGCAACTGTTGCCCTCTGAATTTTTGAGTTTGAAAGATAGATAGTCTTTTCTGAGATTTACACATGGACATGCAGAGTCAATCTGGTTTCCACATGCGAAAAATATATATGTGTGCACAGCTTGATAGATCTGCAACACAGAAACGTTCATAGAGCATTTATTGTATTGTGTCAAATTTGAGGCCCCTGATGTCTAATGTCCACTGGATCCTGCAGTGTTGCCTTACAGTTAAGTTAATGGCACAGTCACAGCACCATCGCAGTTTCAACGTCCGCAAGAAACATTTCAGAAGTGTATGCTCTTCAGCAGCCAGGTTTTGCTGACAGTTATACAAGCATATTAAATACATATTGATGTAATAACAGATGCTTTGTGGCTGCTTTTATTGCCTCTAACTTGATCTATGATCAATAATAATTTCATTCATTTTAGCTTTAGTGTGGTCTATCTCATGGCACAGCTGTTATCATTACCTACTGTTTTTGTTTATTATCTGGTGATGTCATTATAATAAATAATTATTTAATCAACAGCTTAAGGGTTGGGAATGATTGCGCAGGTGGTATTAATGAGATACAGTGACATTTCCTTAATTGTTTCATTGTCTGACAGCAGAAACAGAAAAATATATAAATGAGAGCGAGTGATGACAGAGAGCAGAGGAGAGAAACCGATGGATCTTTCTCTTCACCCTCTCTATCTCCCTCACTAACTTCAAACATGAAAAACTAGTTTTGCTCTGTGTGTGTCAAGACAAAGGCGGTAAGAAGTGAAAAGCATCCTTAATTATTTATTTTAAGTCAACTGCTGATAAAAATAGACATTGTAATACATTCCCAAGTGAATTTCACACTTTGGCAAACAGATAGTGGCTGTTTTGTGGTACAGTGTACAATATGTTTTAATTAGTAGGGCAGGTCAAGTCAAAAAACAGCAGACATTGACAAAGTGCTTCACAGAGAGATTGAAATTTGATTGATGATTACACTCAAACAAAACCACAGGATCAAAGGTTGCATAAAAGGAGTTTAAGGGAAATTTCAAATATAAATCACCAAATCACATTTTTTAATACATTTTTGAATAAAAGGGCAATTACTACAATGTTGGGAGTTTTATTTTTTGTTTTCTCATCAATAACACTTTGTTTAACAAAATTAGATTGTAATTTATTCAATTGCTGTCACCTACAGTATGCTGTAATTATTGTGGCACTGCCAATGGTTTAAATTGTTTTGCTGTTGTTGTGTTGTTTTAAAATGATTAAATGCTGAGGCCCTCTGTGCTCTTGTCTTTATATATAATGTATAAAAGTGTAAATCATATGCAGCATGGGTATATTTTCCAAATTTTCTTGTTTTTGAAAAATCAATGAACATCTCTGCTTAAGCTTGAGAGCTTCGCTGCAGTTATGGAAAATTGTGAAATATGAAAATGGCCCAAGAAGATACATGCGCATTAAAGCATTGCATTGTAAATACCTTGTAAAATAAGCACAAAAATGCAAATATGTTCCATGCATGAACTGTTAGATTAATGTTATTCAAACAGGCATTGAAACAGCATAAGAGGGACTGACTGTTGGAATGACTTTGTAGCTGAACAATAAGCCTATGGATTTTAAGTAATAGGATATAGTGCAGATTAGATTAATTCCACTGTGTATACTGTCATGAGCCAATTTCTTTTTAAGCTGTATAGGGTCAGCATTGAGAATTTCATGACTTAAAAAAACGGCATCATCAAAAGACTCAAATATGAGTTTGCATGTGACTTGAGCTGCAATTTAATTTAAGAGCTGAGAAGAGAGAGCTGAAATATGTGCAAAGGTGCAAAAGGTCATTCAAAGAAAAAAGAAAATAACTTTTTTTCATCCTCCTGGCAGTACATGTAATTTTGGTTTTGCTTTGCAAGGTTTTGAGATACACTATATTGCCAAAAGTATCGGCTCACCTGCCTTGACTCACATATGAACTTAAGTGAATATGACGTTGGTCCACCCTTTGCAGCTATAACAGCTTCAACTCTTCTGGGATGGCTTTCCACAAGGTTTAGGAGTGTGTTTATGGGAATTTTTGACCATTCTTTCAGAAGCGCATTTGTGAGGTCACACACTGATGTTGGACAAGAAGGCCTGGCTCTCAGTCTCCGCTCTAATTCATCCCAAAGGTGTTCTATCGGATTGAGGTCAGGCCAGTCAACTTCATCCACACTAAATTCTCTCATCCATGTCTTTATGGATCTTGCTTTCTGCACTGGTGCACAGTCATGTTGGAACAGGAAGTGGCCATCCCCAAACTGTTCCCACAAAGTTGGGAGCATGGAATTTTCCAAAATGTCTTGGTATGCTGAAGCATTCAGAGTTCCTTTCACTGGAACTAAGTGGCCAAGCCCAGCTCCTGAAAAACAACCCCACACCATAATCACTCCTCCACCAAACTTTACACTTGGCACAATGCAGTCAGACCGTTCTCCTGGCAAGCGCCAAACCCAGACTCGTCCATCAGACAGCCAGATAGTGAAGCTCAATTCATAACTCCAGAGAACGTGTCTCCGCTGCTCTACAGTCCAGTGACGGCGTGCTTTACACCACTGCAACCGGCGCTTTGCATTGCACTTGGTGATGTATGGCTTGGATGCAGCTGCTCAGCCATGGAGACCCATTCCATGAAGCTCTCTACACATTGTTCTTGAGCTAATCTGAAGGCCACATGAAGTTTGGAGGTCTGTAGATATTGACTCTGCAGAAAGTTGGTGACCTCTGCGCCTCAGCATCCGCTCACCCTGCTCCGTCATTCTTCATGGCTGAGTTGCTGTTGTTCCCAATCGCTTCCACTTTGTCATAATACCACTGACAGTTGACTGTGGAATATTTAAGAGCGAGCTCTTCCCCCCGTTCCAGTATCTATTTTTACCTTCATATTTAGTTTACAGACATGAGTGTAGTATAACTCCTTTCATTTAACTCTTTACAATGAAGGGAATAAGTGAGTTTCTCAAAATATCAAACAATTTCTTTAAAATCCTTATAATGTTGATATTGTGCTTTAGTTATTTAAATTCCCAAACATATAGTCTGTCAAATTCGCACAAACCAGTTGACACGCAGCGTTGTGGGGCTTAGGACGAGCTGCCAGCTTTGTAGTTGGTATTCTAGACAGTGAGATCTGTGGAATATGTAATTTCAAAAATTGGATTACGTAACTATTAATTTCTTTTAGTACAGCACAAACTCTAAACTGTACTATAAAGTATAAAACACAGTGATTGTATTGATGTGACGATACAATTTCCAGAGGAAAATATCTTATAACAGCAGCCTATAAAACAGATGTAATCTCTTTTTAGACCACATGTGAACATTGCGTGTTCTTGGGTACCCACCAATACATCGGGCTAAAGTGAAGTAGATCAGGTTAACGGCTCTTGAGATGTGTGATGGACATACAAACACATTCATACATTAATACATACAGTCCCATTCAAGTGAATGGGAAAGTGGTCCCAGACTTTTGGACCATACTGTATACACATACAAACAGACACAGAGTCCTTGGTTTACAGTTAGGTAATCAGTTCATAGCTGGTTTGAACAGGAGGAATGATCACAGCAAGGAACACTGTCACTCTGCCAATGTTCAAAACAGGCTTGAAAATGTTGCCTATTATTAAGGAGTATAGTGACTATGAGTTGCACTGTAATGTCTGTTTGTTTGTGATTACTAGCAAACTAATATAGGAACAAGGTCACCTGCTTGTCACTAAGCAACCTGTGGATGTGACAATACTCTGTAATGGACAGTAATGTAATGTACAGGCGACCAACTTTTTTCCCCGTGTGCAGCAATGTTACTATTCCCTGAAGGAGCTTACACTGTACTGTTCTTCACAAGAGAGCTGTTCACTCCAGCTTTGTTCACCCAGCCATTTCTTCACTTGTTCATTGTGTACTATTTCATTCACAGTTGTGTTGTAAGGACTTAAGGCACACAGGTATGTGAGGAATGTCTGTGGTGTGACTGTGAACATCTGACTTTCACCGTGCCAGGCCAAACACAGGGCAACTGACTATAAGCATAGCATGATGGTAGTGTAGTGTAGCTTCAAACAGCATTTGATATATGTAGACTGAACTGCATAGTTTTGACTGGCTAATCTCCATTGTGAAGTTTTCAGTAAAAATATCATGAAAAGCTCATTTAAGCTTCTAACTGTCAGAACATATTGTATCATGAGTTTGTTGATTATAGACAGAATGTGTAGTGTTGCTGAACATGATTATGGAGGTACATTTTATAGGACATTTTTGAATTTGAGTTATTACTTACTCTTTCTAGTAACATAATTTGTCATTTCATTTGCTAACTTTAAAAGATAGTTTCACAATTTTTCAAGTTTGTCTTAAAACAATAGTCAGGTGCCTATATGGACTGTAATTATTCCTCTTCATACTGGCTATTAAAAGATCCCCTTCAAATGTGCTTTCATTGTAAGTGACGGGGGCCAAAAGTCATTTTGTTCAAAAATATATTTAAAAGTTAATGTCAAGCTTCACCAGTTTGAGTCATAGAGCATCAAGTGGATATCTAAAACATTTAATGGCTTTTTATTATCAAAGTCCCTCTTTGTTTTTCTCTGAGCTGTGGTGAAATTATAGTTACAAAAAGAGTTTGAGGACTTTGGCACAAAAAAAACACTGTAAAATTGAAAGATATTGACTTGATTTAGCACTGACTGAAAATTATATTAGCTTCAGATAAATGTATTGATACATTTTTGAACAGGAGGACTTTGGATTTTGGCTCCCATCATCGTACTTTGTAAGTGCTTTATGAAGGGATTTTCTAAAGGTCAGTTTAAATAGGAGGAATGATTACAGCAAGAAAACCCCATTTCAGCATTCATTTGGGCTCCTGGCTGTTGTTTTAAGACAGACTTGAAAAATTGTGACAGACTGAACCTTTAGCACATTTCAAATATGGCGCAAGATCTGTATGAGAAACAGATCATGCGAAATTTCATAGTTTCAAAGCTTCTGAGTCAAGGATCTAATAAGACTGTGCCATTGTTTTATTGCAAGAGCCACTATGTAGAAGTTCAGCTATGACGACAGAAGGAGGATCAGAAGCTCATTTGAAAATGCCAGATGATGTTACACATGGACGTGCATGTGTACCATACGTCAATATGCACTCACGTGTGTATGCATGTGTGTGTGTGTCAGTTTGTGCACTGAGCAATCTGAGGAAATGAACCATGCTTGTGTATTCTTTCATATGAATGTTTTCTTCTAAACAGTTAAGAAATGACCTTTGCCTTTTGCTCATCTCCTTCCTGACTACTCCCACCTTTCTCTTTCTGATCACTATCCCTCCACAAGCATCACATGCACAATCACTTGCTGCAGCTGACCACAAAAGAGCCCTTGTGATTATACGGTTTGGTGAAGAACTCATCCATCAGGGCTAGTGGTTTGGGGGGGGAGGGTAAATCCTTGCATTATTCTGAGATTTTGCATTTTTGAGCAGGGAAATTCAATAATTACAGTGCAAGTTAAAGATGGAGTCTTAAAATTGTAAAATACTTCTCTCTTTTTAGTTGAAGGATTTTCATGAATCAATCTGTTGTTTAAAAAAAAAATCTTTTAGACAGATGAAAAATAATTGTGAAAATTAATTATCTTTCCAATACAGCTTTCAGTTTAGTCTTTAAATTTGCCTAAAAATCAACTTTTGTACCCTGCAAGGTTTTTAAATGTTCTGTCATACATATTATCCATTGTACTATTTTAAATATAATGTGTTATGCACTAGGCTATGGTGTGTGTCTGTGTGTGTGTATGTGTGTGTGTGCCCACGAATGGATCTAACAGAAACTTTGAAAACAAATTTTGACTGTAATAATAAGTGACCTTCAGGAGTTCTTGTATTGAGAGCAACTCTACAGCCAAACTGAAACCTCTCATTCATTCATTTATATTAATGAATACAATCAAATGTCATTATTAAAACACTAATGCCTGAACATAAAGTTTAAAAAAATTAGATTTTGAAAACTGTTCCAACAATGTTGGTGAAAAAGGATTTTTATCCATGCTAGGGGTGTGACTAAATGGGAATATGTCTGTCTACTTTGGTTAAGACAAATATCTCAACGACTATAAATTTTAGTTCAGTTCTCTCAATAAATCCATGGTTATTATTATTTTACTGATGTTACACAGGGACCCTAATTTTGGAGTACATTTAGTGTATTAGCAGCCTGTTTAAGAGCCTTCACTTTAAGGCAAAACATGGTTTGACTGTTTGGGATAATACATTTATTCTTGCATTTCCCAAGTTATATAAGAAGTAAGCTAACTGGCTGTGGGCTGTAGCTTCATATTTCCTGGAAAGAGTGTTATCAGTCTTTTAATCTAACTCTCAGCAAGAAAGTGAGAGAGTTTGCATAATGCAGCTTTTCTCTGTCATATAGGCAGAACAGATGATAAAACCATAAAATCAGCGGCTCATCTGTTGCCTGTGATTGCATAATCACAAGCGTCTGTGTGGGCAAGCAGGGACTCAAGCAGGGAGGGCAGACTATAACGAAGTTTAGGTGGAGGGAAATTAAGGATAAAGATTGATAATCAATAATACTTTAAAGCATAGGTTCACAATTTTTCAAGTCTTAAAACAACATGGCCATGTGAACATTGTGCCATGTTTTACTCATTGTAAACATTCCTCCTGTTCATACTGACCATTAGAAGATCCCTTTATAAAGCTTTTTCAATGTAAGTTATGCAGAACAAAATCCAGAGTCTTTATTTTGAGAAAAAAAGTATTAAAAGTTTATCTTAAGATAATTTGAGGCTTCAGCCGCTCTTGTCTTTTTAGTAAAAAAATATTCTTTCTTTGTTAATGGACATTTTGTTTGCTGTAATCATTCACTGGCCTTTTGTTAACTTGAAAAATTATGAACCTATCCTTTATTTTATTTTTTAAAAAGACAAAACAATTTTCTGAAGTAGTTGATGACTAATTTTCAGCACACATTGCTCAAACAGGAGTAAATGGTTGCTTATAGCATATTTGTGACAGCAAACAGCATATGTGGGACTTAAAATAGGTTCATAATAATGAAATATATCAGCCAGTGCAACAGTGTGTCTCGTTTTAATACTTTTTTGACAACAACGGAGATCTGTGGCACAGAGGAATAATATATCAGATGTTGGATACACAGGCAAGGTAATGATTGGGTTTCATTCTTTCCTTACAGGGGGGTTGTGGCTGTGATTCAGACTTGGCATATCACTCCAGGCTGATCTGTCACGCTGCTTAGCACTGATTTATTCTCACAGATTAATCTGGTAGTTTTAATAAGGAAAAAACACAAAATAAAAATAGGTCACCACAACAGGAAGGACTGGGGAAAGATTTAAGTGGTGTAACAAAGATGCGGGTTAAATTCATGAGATGACAGACAAAGAGTGGTTTTATGCTCCTTACTTGCTCACACATTGTGTATCTTGTGTGTGATTGAATCCTAATGATATTCTTGTGATTTCCAGAGACGGTCTGCTGATTCTGAGAAAGACGGACATCTGACCTTAACTTGATCTTTGAAGGAAACTGATAGCAGTCTGCAGAATGATAGCAGAATGAAGTTCACAGTGAAGAGCTGGATGTAAATGTCTCCCCTGAATGTTGATTTAAGGTCAGAGCATCACGATATCACTGTGGCTTCACCCGGAACCGGATGGTACAAATGGTAATGGTAAATGGTACGGATGGTAAAAAAATAAAAACACGGATTCTACTTATATGGGCATGAGGCCATGGTAGAGCGGGGAGGTTGCGATAGGTTGCGAGGGCTGGATCTCGAGGACATTGTGCTAGCCACGCCCTAATGCATACCCTGCTTTATCGTCAAATATAAAATCAAGGAGGGCAAAATTTCACAAATGAATATCATACTGCATTGAAGAAGGCTTTAAACTAGCGATTGGGACCATAAACACATTTTGAAAACGTTTACTGAGGTTAGAAATCAAGTGAGAAGTTGGTGAATTCTCCATTGACTTGTATAGAGACAGAAGTCCTTTTGACACCAAAACGGTCGCCCCCTGGTGGCCTTTTGATAGAATGCAGTTCTAAGTTCCTTCCGCGTTGGCCTCATTTCAGAGGACCGGAACTCCCCGCCTGCTATTAATGTTATTAGCCAACGTTGGCTGGCAAAAATATGGCGGACTTTCCAGTAATGGACAAAAGCGATTTGACACTAAATACATATATTTAAGATGATTTTGACAAACAATGTATTGGATTATTATCGCTTACTACACCTTTAACCCATGTAACTTGTAATGGGTAGCACATACTGTCATGCAGGAAATATCTATCAAAATGACCTACTATCCATTATATTGTGCTAAAACCATGGATAGAACATACTGTCATTCTGATAGATATTTCCTATCTGACATTATGTGCTACCCATAGTTTTAGCACCATTAGTCTCCCCTGGTTGCTCTGCCAGTGCTGCCCTTTAGCTCTATGAACTCACTCAGACGGGGAGGTGCTAGCCCATGTTGTATTTTAAATATGAGACAGGCATCCAAAAACTGTACGAAGCTGTCAAATTTCAATAAGTTATATTTTGTTAGTATATGGCAGTGGTGATAGTTGATAGGTTTCTGGTCTAGTGCGAAACATAATATTTTATAGACAACATAGCTTGAAGGTATTGCTTAGAAACAGCACATGAGGATCTGATGACACATGCAGCACTGTAAGTAACAAGAGTCAATGAGCAAGAACTGTTCAGCTTCCTCTGACAATCTCTGACCTTTCATTGATGTGGATTGGCTGTCTACCCTAGAGTCCTGAAGAGTCACGTGATGTGTTCACAAATACCTTTTAGAGAACTGCTAACTTAGCCTAAACGTTTCTAGCAAGGAGTCCTAGCATAGGAGTGACCCCATTGGGATGACTCATTCTTTTAAAAAGTGTGATTAGTTGATCAAAAAAGGGAAGACAATAAAAATTCACTTTTAATGATAATGGATAGTGAAACCATGCTGGTATTGATCTATTTGATATTAATGGGAAAATGGTCTCAGTTTTCATCTATTTCTGTAATTGTTTCTTCAATCTATACAAGTAGACTAGATAGCGGTTCATTAAGGCACTATCATTCAGCATTTGGAGAGTATTTCTCCTACCTCTTTGTCTTTTCTTCTCTGCTTAAGAAACTCTTAAACCTCTTAAAAGTCATCTTCTCTACTCCTTAAGAGCTCTCTTAATGCTTCATGAATAACTATAATAATAAATATATATTAATAATTTGTATCTTTACCAGGATCTACTGTAGTTTTGTCTGTAAGGGGGAAATTCTGAGATTCTTAGTATTTTCTCTCTAGGAGCAACTCTTTGTTCTCGGAAGCTTTATAAATATGACCCCTGTCTGTGAAAAACTGAGTGTACTTTTACAGACCGCATGACCACACACACAATTTGTCACTGATTTATTTACTGCTTATGAAAAAAAAAAACGTCAGTCATTTTGTGTGACAAATGGAGCGGATCAGTCTCTTAGTTATTTTTTGTAAAAAAAACTTTTAAAAAGTAATGTGTGAATAAAACAAACTGCAAACATAAAATAACTGAGATTTGTTATGATAAGAAAACATTAGTAAAGGACACAACAAAATTACTTTATTTTATTATTTAAATTCTTTATTTAAATGATTAGTTTAAATATGTTTTTGTTATGTATTGGCAGGACTGTATGGACCAGTCCTATAAACATGAATGTCGGTCCATCCCTGGTTCACTGACTGAGTGATGATGTTTCAATGGTGGAGATTTTGAGCAATTTACTGTAATGTCTCTATAATATTTTGATATATGTATATTGTAATTCCTTTTGGAAGATAAATGTTGGTCCCATAGATAAAATCTAACAATTGTAGCTGCCTCATTAGTTTTTACTAATGTACAGTGAAGTTTCATGTTTTAGCACTGCCTCCGAGGCTCTATATGTACAGATATCACCATATTTACATAAATATAAATGTATTAAAATGAACAGGTCAGTCTATATTACATGTTGTTTTACTGTATTAAGCAACATAACAGTTTGGATTTTTATATGTTATAGACTGAATTACATAATTTACTGCATCTCTCAGTTAAGGTTTATTTTGAGAAAAAAAGGTGTTAGTGAAGCTTTGAGTTGAGATTATTTTGTCACAGTAGAGTGAGGTAGGCGTGTTGATGATGCTGAGCTGCTGCTGTCAGCGAGTGCGCTGCTGTTCCAATCGCTAAATGTTTGTACTGTGTCCTCCCATCCTCGGAAGTTTGTTTTCCTAATTTGAACTTTCCAATTCTGAACTTGGGGTACTTGGTATTGAGAAAGGCCCTGTGTCAAATGAAGCTTAGCGAAAGTTCAGCCAGGAAGACTCTAAGACATACAGGCATCAGGAGTAACTTTCCTGCCTTCTTTTAAGCATGCTCATCTTGTTCCTAGTTTGTCATGGCCAAGGGCTTGATCTTAATTGAGTTGTCAGTCACCTGTCAATCTCTGCAACCAATAGCAAAACACCACACTTCAGCCTTAGCCTATCATCTCGTCGTGGTCTGTTTAAATATGCCTCTCTCTCTCTGCTTCAGTTCTGTCATACAGCTGTTTGTGCGCCCCACCACCTCCCCATCTTTGCCATTCGCCACAGGCTCTGCAGTCCATTTTCCATTCTGCCATCTTCTCATGAGACTCATCAGCAATCACCACCACCAGTGTCTGGACTTCATGGGGGATCTATATATATTTGCAACTGTTCTGGGATGATTCCTCATGGAGTTCAAGCACCAAAGATTTTGTCCATTTACTAAGACTTTGTTCTCTCATATATTCACAATAAATATCTTTCTATCACTTGTCTCTCCTGATTGAAATGGGCTTTGGTCAAAGCCCTGTGCATTTCCTCTAGTGATTCATATACAGTCCAGTCATATATTAGATTTTGACCTAGTCTTGTTCACTAATAGTTTTTCCATTTGCCTTTTCCATTTGTAAATTTGATTAATCATTTTAAAATAGGTTTTCAAATGTGTCAATAAATGAGTTAAATTTGGTGGCACCAGCTTGTCGACTGAAAGAACAATAACTACTGTTGTCACCAGGATATAAATATTACTGGATAATCATTAGCGTCTGTGTAACAATAGAATTAACACCCCTTTTTACGACACTCATCACACACACAGTCATGTTAATTCCTCACACACATTCCCATGAACTGCTCTAGGCCTTACTACAGCATTTTGCTGTCATTCAGTAAACTCTTAAATACACCCACTTCTTTTTCTCCTCCTCTCTCCCTCTCTTCCTCAGTGAGTCCTGCTCTGCTCTGCTCAGACCAGGAGGCAGACCCTCACATGTGAAGTGAAGAGGTTTGGATCTTGGACTCATTTGCTCAGCTATGCAGTAAAGAGGAGGATTAACTCAAGCTGAGCAGCAGTGCAAGAATTGGGCATTTAGCCATTTATCCATCTTCTGGCTGACTGAGAGAGACACTGTTATTCTTTCTGTCTCTGTTTCTTTCCCCTCTTCATTCCCTTTTCATTCTCCCTTTCTCCTTTTACCCCTCTTCCCCCTCTCTCAACCATGACCCTTTTATCAGAGGACCAGTCAGTCAGGCCCCAACCCTGCCGGCTCCCAGAGCCTGGCAAACACAACAGCAGTTCTTTGCACCAGTACTCAACAGACTACACTAACTCAAAAGAGGACTACATGGACAGTGTGGAGGGTGCCGTTTTTGGAGCCGTGGAGCCCCCCAGGCGCTCACGAGGCCGCCTTATCCTCCATGGCTCGGTCATGTTTGGAAGGGAATTCTGCTATGCTGTGGAGGCAGCATTTGTCACACCGGTGCTTCTGAGTGTGGGCCTGCCCCGCAGCATGTACAGCTTGGTGTGGTTAATCAGCCCCATCTTGGGCTTCCTGCTTCAACCCATCATCGGCTCGGCCAGCGACTTCTGCCGATCGTCATGGGGCCGGCGGAGGCCTTACATCCTGGCTCTGGGCATCATCATGCTCGTGGGGCTCACCCTGTTCCTCAACGGAGATGCTGTCATCTCAGGTGAGGATGAGTGGGAGAATTTGAGGAGAGAGGAAATGAAAGAGGAACTTCAAGAGCCAGACAGTGAGAGGGGGAGGTACAGTTATATTTTTAGTCTTGTCATTTTCTGGGGCTGACTGTGCCTTTTGAAACGGGAAAGTGGTATGAATAATCATTTCTTTTCATCTCAGAGAAGTAGAAATATTTTGGGAAATACAGTTGAAATCTGAGATATCAAAATGTGTGCTTGAAAATATGAAGTGGAAGAGTTGTGACTCAACTTACTAACTCAACAAATCCAGTACAAACATTGTTGCCCTTCTTCCTTCTTGTCTCTTGAAGAACATCAGCTTTTACCTGCCATTTAAGGTCATGATCTGATGTCACTATTTCAAATTGATCCAGTGATTGTAACATGAATGTTTTGCACCCAAGCTTTCCCTTATCTCTCAGACAAACACAGACTTAGAAACCAAACTACAACAGTATCTGCTCACTCACAGATGTGAGAAAAAACTGTGACACGTCTATCAACAAAATAATAACCTGTTATGAGCATGTGTGGGAATGACGTCTTAAGCAGCTCTTACGCTCATTCTTTTAACTTGTGACTGAAGTCAAACGTGTGACTTGTCTCTCAAAACCGCTAACCGCTAACATTTAAACTGCTGAACGTTTTTCACGAGAATCTGCCAAGCTCCAGGCAGCATCACGAGAAGATTGCTGCACAAAAGAATTGCTGACCTTTATTAACAAAGATAAGTGAAGTAAAGAACATTTTCTTTGTGGAGTAGCCATGTGAACTGATTCACTGAGAGTTACAGTGCTGCTGTATTGTTACCCACCAAACAGCTGGTACAGGATCAGTTGACGTGAAGTGCCCATCCAATGATCATTTTCACTGCTCAGATTTTCATAGTTGGCCCCAGAAGCTTTTAATCATGAGGCTGGATATGAGTCATCCACCATACCTCAATCATAGCTTTTGATTGGGATTATTGAACAGGACATTGATATCCAAAACTCTCTGCAAATATATTGACCATGTTATATTTTAGCGACTGTTTGATAAGATTTAGAGGTCTTATTTAATTTAAAAACCATACAATTATACAAGAGAAAAAGCAGAACAATGTTTATTTGTTTTACTGTAGCTGTATACAGGCTGAATATTTAAATCTGAGACTGAGGGCAAAAGAAAATCAGAAGTCAAATCTTTTGAAATGCACTTTTTTTGTTGAATGATGTGATTGTTGTTTGAGTTCCTATTAAAGTGGATCTTTTTTTTTTCTAATCATTACTTGGACTATAATGTATTTCTTTCTTCTGACGTGTGCTGGATAAGCTGATTATCGTTCTATTTTTCTCATGGTTGTAGTAAATGCCACAGGAATCGTGTTACATAATGTTTGCATTGTATTAACCGAACTGTGAGGGGAAAAAACGAAAATCTGTCAGCTTCAACTTGACCAGGCTTAGAATTGCCCTTTCAATTTTAAATAGTGTTTTTTGTTTAGTATCTAGGAAAAGGTCAGTCCAGACCTGGTGTAAACAGAGAACAGAGTGATGTTTTCAGATTGCTACTCTGTAAGATTTCTCTCTGCTACACATATTTTGAAGGTTTTTGAGCCATGATAGCAGCATGGCTCTAAAGGATGGCAATGTCAGTCTGTCAGTCCACCACTTTGATCCAGACTGAAATTACTGTCAGATGGATTGCCATGAAATTTTGTACAGACATGCTCAGCGCCCAGAGTATGAATCCCATTGACTTTGATTATCTCCTAACTTTTCCTGTAGCGCCATCATAAGGTGACATTCTTGGCTTTTAGTCTTTGCAACTGTTGGATGGATTAACGTGAAATAACTTTGGTGATCATCTCACTTTTCATCCTCCATCATCTAAATGTATATTGTTTCCAACATATACCAAATAACTGTAAAACTGATGATGTACTATCAAATGTTAGCATGCTAACATACTAAATTAAGATTATAAGCTTAGTAAACATCATGCCTTAGTATCGTCATGTTAGCATTGTCATTGTTAGCATGTTAGCAAACTACTGAGCCTTGCTACCAGTCTTTCCCAGTGGCCACTTATGGTAGTACAAAGGAAAAAAAAAGCCCTGCAACAATAAAAACTTTATATTTGTAAAACTTTCCCAGAGCATAGAATGATTTTAAAGTGCAAAAAAGCATGACTGCACTTATTTAATGTACAGCACAACGCAAAGGCGAATGACATTTATGCTGATGACATTTATGCTGATGTTAGCATGTAACTCAGTCTTGGAACCCATTGGCTATAGTCTGAGGATGATTTAGCTTCTGGGGGCAATGGCCAATATTAAGGGGGGTTCCGGTGTAGCCAGCGTGCCTCCGGATAACAGATATCTGGGCTGACACTTCCTCTTCCATGCACCTGTTATTGTTCAAAATGTGATTAGCAATTTGAGCTGTGGGAATGGAGTTGGAGTTGAGAGACGATATCTATGACCGGATTTAACAGTTTAAAATCAAACAAACACTGATACTTTTTGTAGATGTTTTTGGTCCAGACATTTCAGCCAGTGCGCTCTTTTGCTGTCCACAGGGACGGTTTACTGGCATGCAACCAAAGCATGTTACTGTTGCAGGAATAGAAAAATCAAAAACCAGAATACTTCCGATCCAAAATCTTTTCTCTTGCATACAGATTCTGCATATCTGTTATAAAGATTACGTCTAACTAAAAGCCCCATTGTGCTTAAGCCTCACATATCTTCTACCATGGCTTATTATTGTTGTGGATATTTTCTTATTGCTATTTCTTTTTTCTAAACTTACCTATTCTTTCTTACATAAATTATAACCTTCACTTCACTAGGTTTTAATTAGAAGTGTTTCCTTCTAATATGTTTTTTTAGCCCCCATACCAAGAACAAAACCAGGCTTTGAGTTCAAAACAGTCACACTTCATAATGTAATTGTTACCTGTCAAGCATAATTGCTTTTCTAGGAAATAAACAGAGTCTCCTAATGTCTTCTAAGTGCCTTTCAATCTGCTGTTCTTTTGGGATGTTCTATTTCCTGTACAATACCAAACCGAACCAAATTTGACACTTTAAGCTCAGCAAATAAATGTATCAGTGTGGAAGTCACATATTATTATTATTATTATCAACACATTATTATTACAACATATTATATTATTATCACATTATTATTTACATAATTTGCCACAGTGCCTGATGAGTGATCAGATGTTTTGTTGTGTTTTGCAGCACTCGTCAGTAACAGGTCATTGAAGAGTATATGGGCCATAGTGGTGGTGATGGTTGGAGTCGTACTGTTTGACTTTGCTGCAGACTTCATTGACGGGCCCATCAAGGCTTACCTTTTTGATGTGTGTTCACATCAAGACAAGGAAAGAGGTCTGCACTACCATGCTTTACTCACAGGTTAGTAATACAAGCACACGCATAAACACACTGTTTATTTTATGCTTATTTCTGTCATAATTTCTCCTGGCTGGTTGTTTCCATTGTGAATCTTGATGGATTTGCAGTGAATTAATCAGCATTTGTTGAACATGTAAATGGGAATAGCTGCCTAATCAGCAGTTTTGGCTGTGCAACTAACATGAAACAATAATTGTGTATGGCAGTGATTCTCCGAGATAAACAGAATCTTTTTCTGGTTAAACTGAGTGTATACTGGTGGGTGGAATAGCAAGTACTAAACATTGTGTGAACAGCTCCAGCTGTCCATGTGTTGTTTGCATGTTCAGTGAGACTGTGGGTGACAATTATGTCTGTCTTTTGATAGGTGATTTCACGAAAGCCAAAACAGCATTTGAGTGTGACTTCTGTGTCTTGCACAGAATTGAATCACTCTGTATGACAATATGTCGATAATCTTATAATAAATTATACCTTAAAGTTGTTTTTTTGCAGTACACATGGTCATTTATAAAGTTAAGTAAAAGACAACAAATTAAGAAAGAAGTACTGCTGTAGTTACTGAATATTTTTTCTTTCGAGGATGTTTTTCAGGTTATTTAGACGTGTTTGAAAGTTAACAGTTTGCTGCATGACCCATAGTGTGACTGAGCAAAGATGAAGTTAATGAAGGAGAAGGTGCTTAATTGCTCAGTAAATTAAGGATTGTTTTTTTCAACATTTTGTTGTTAAAGTATTTGGGAAAGAAGAAACACGTTTTTGTTGGACATTACTATGATATTAGTAAAATGCAACTCTATAAAAGTAGAAAAACTGAACTCTGAATGAGCTGCACAGTTTTTGATCATTTTTTCTCTCATCTGTTACTGAAATCTCACCTATCCAATACAGGTACCTCTACTCTTTTATGTTGAACTCCTTTAACGTTGTGGAGTTAGTGAGTTTTTGAACTTGTGCATGAGAGTGTTTGGTAACCTCTCCAAAACTTGAAATTATGTGTTCCTCAGCCCCTCGGATACAGACATACATGTTTTGTAGCATGGATTAACCCGTCTGCACTTCACCTCCAGTTCAAGGATGTAAGGCTGAATGGATGAAGGGACACTCTTTCAAAAGTTCAGGATAATACTATGAAAAGTAATTTGATACACAAAGCAGGCCTACTGAATGGGGACTGTAAGCCAAAGGCTGCAGCTGGGTTTATGACACCCTGTATAATTATATGCCTTGTTGTTATTGAAAGGATAGCATTAAGAAGCAAGTCAGGTTTATCAAATACAAAGTCAGAGCTTTCAATGTGATACATTACAATTACAGCCTCTAACCAACCCAGTGGTTCATTTCTGACAGAATAGGAAAGACAAATAGACATTCTTGACATTTAGTTTCCCTATATTTCAATATACAGTAGTTCATCAAGCAATAGCTAACCAGTCAACAGCTCAATTATATTTCAGTCCTACTTACAGTTAAGTGCAAGTTCAAATTTCCAGCTAAAATTACATGTCCAACCTTTTTGCTTCACAGGTGTTTAGATGGATTGTTTTGTGGTGCTAAAATTCAATGGCTTGAAGATTGTGGAACAGCTAAAGTTATATAGTTTTATATATTACTAACATCAGATGTACCAAGACATGTGCTTCTGTTTAAGAACTTTTCTAGAAACTATTTTGGGGGCTTCTAAAAGTGCTTTCTTTTAAAGATCCTGTATATTGCTTTATATTGAGTTGAGATGGTCCCATTATTATATGATGAAAGAAGCCCCACATTGTTCTCCTTCCATAAAGCCCTATAGCCTTCGAAATATATGTTCCATATGAATCTATAATAAAATATATCAAAATATACAGGATCAAGCTAGTATTTTTTCATACCCTGCTTTGGGGCAAGATAATGTTTTCAGTGTAAGCTCCACCGGTGCGCTCAGCTATCAGCAGGCACCGGGTGGTGTGAGCATGCTAGTCAGGCAGTAATCCAGCCCAGAGCTAGTCATGTGTTGCAGTCATGGGTCTGAGCTGAGCGAGACGGAGGCCAGGCACATGACTCCTTAGACACCCCTGCCACTGCTGGTATGTGAGATTTGAGGAGGAGAGAGTAGTTATGTGTTTCTCTTTGATTAATGTATCTTTTTCTATTAGCTTTTCTTAATCACATATTCTGAACCTTTGGAGTGAATGCTAGTAAAGTCATTGTTTCACAGCCTCTGCTTGAGCCAGTGAGCGAGAAACTCTTTAAATTTTCTGCTGGACAAACAGCAGGTCTTTAATTAGTTTCTTACCTCACCAAATGAGTTATTACTGATAAATTATGGAACAGTGTTTGATTTGTTTTTAGGTATGTTAGCAGTGTGGCAGGAGTTGGGGGAGAATGGGCTGTGTTTACAAACCCAAACTAACAAATCCTACATAGTATGCCTTTAAACTTTGTTGTTAAAGTTATCCCCATAAATATTCAGTGCTCGGTTTGCACCCTCGAGTGTGATGAGCTGGTGCAGCCTTGTAGAACACAATTTTTTCAATCTCTCTTTGTATATCTTTCAGACTGCTGATGTGAATCATAGTGATATCCCAGTTTTGTTAAGTTATACTATGCTGCAATAAAAATTACAGGGGCAGAAATGTACACACTTTAGCTGATGACAAAGACACAGAAAGAAAAAAGGAGAAGGATCTCAAAACAGACAGGAGTGTTTGATACACAAATAATGTTGAAATCACGCAGACACAAGTGAAATGTTACTCCTGAAGTGGTTATTTCTTTACTTCTTGAAAAATAACCTCTATTACAAGTGATCAACAGTAGAAAACTGCAGTTGTCATAGCCAAATAATGGTTGAGTGAATGAATCAATCAACTAATCAGTTGGTCAGTCAATAAGTAAGCTACAATAAGTACTTTTTTGTTATTTAATTTTTTATTAACATCTAAAAAACAGTTAAGAACTACTGGAACTATTGATTGCATTGCCTGTCCATCTATCCATATTATGACCAGACAAGGCAATCTCTGTTCTTTTCTCTTTGTTGTTTCTTGAAGTGAAACAGTCAGTGTGGAAAGTTAGTTCCTCACCTTTCTCGAAACTGTGAGGCCTCAACATTTAAAGTGTGAAAAGTTTCTGTGTAATGTCAGAATAAATATGTTTTCTGAGTTTGACCACAGAAAAGTGTGTTGTTAACCACCCTGCCAAATTTGAATGATTAAAAAAATCGCCAAATATATGAAATTAGGCTTCAAAGTTGTGTAAAAATCAGCCTCTTTCTCTGCTCCCAAACGCTGTGGGAGTGCTCGCCAAGTTCACTGAAACCTCGCCCCCAACCAAGTGTCACCTGTCAATCAAAGTCACCACCTCTACCCAAAACATGGACACTATGTCTGAGAGCTTACTGCTGCTAACTCAGCTGCTAGCTCGGTGGCTAACTCAGCGGCTAACTCAGCTAATTGGCTAACTGTAGACTGGGGGCGGGGGTTACGCGGTGGTGATTTTCACTTAAACAGTCTTTAAATTTCCTTTTATTGTAAGGAGAGGAGACTGTGTTGTGAGAGAGAGTGAGAGCAGAGACAGATGTGACATTTAGCGCTGCACCAGAGCACATGTTGCATGTGGCACTTTTCCTTCTAAGTTCAACTAATGAGTCTCAAAGGACCAGTGTGTAGGATTTATCAACATTTTAGCAGTGAGGCCACTTGCAATAAACTTCATACCCCCCACCCTCCAAGCATGTAGGAGAAGCTACCTTGGCTACAAAACTCACAAAAGCACAGAAGGCCCTCGTTTTGTTTGGTTTTTCCATTCTTTGATATAAAAGAAGTGGGTCTGAGGTAACAAAAGCAGAGCAATTCTTATATCAGGTGACCATATTTAAACTATTTATAACATAATAATGAATATGTTATTCAATTTTGCAAAGTCTGTTTTGCTTGATTTCACTATATTCGACACACTGCATCCCCAATGTAATGAGAAATAGGCAGATGGGCCACAAGCAGTGCTTGAATATTGAGTATGACGCACATCCTCCAAATGATTCAACTGTGTGTTACTGTGTTGGTGAAAGAAAGTAAACAAATATAACTCTATGAGAATCTTTTCTTTCATACTAATGCGTTATGTGATATTCAAAGTCCCTAACTGATTAATCAGAAAAATCTACTTTTTCTTCTTGTTTCTTCAGAAGGATGTACGAGCTTCACTGTGAATGATATATGTGCAGAGTCTGACAGTAAAAAGTTGTTTTCACATTCATCTGCCCAAGGGGGAAAGTTTCTCCATGTTCACTGGAATCCAAAATTCAACGTACACAAGTATGATTAAGTCTCCAGTGCACATACAATGAGAATACACTTTTCAGTTCAGTAGGAGGCATCATTTGGCTTGCAGTTAAACTTTTGAAATAAACAATATTTGAATAGATGGAATTTTAAGGATTTTAACTTAATAATTGTGTTGTTTTGTGGAAAACACATATTACTCTCACTGGTTAATATTCAAAGTATTGTTTTATATATCCCTTAAATCATGTTTGGGAGGATCTTAAATGTAGATCTACAATTCGATAAGCTATGCAGCAATATGATAGCATACAATATGTTGTTTACTTCCTTTCTACCTCTTTTTCCAGTGTTGCGTAAGAGTGAAAATAAGAGGACAGCATTAGATTTTTTTTCCCTTTGCATTACCGTATGTGCAGTGTACTGTGCTCTTCACACATTATCTGATTACCCTCCATAATGCATTTCACAGTAGCCGCAGCATGTGTGAAAGCACTATTCACACAGGTACCAGAGGATGGATAATAGCTGATTCAGTCTGATTTCTCTTTCTGATGTTTGTAGCTCTATCTTAGCTGAGCTATTACCAAATCTAAAAGCAGAAGACACACTGAAATCCATCCAACAGATTGAGCCCACATGTCATTTTTAAAACAACTGCGCTTTCCTGTCTGGTCAGTGTTTTAATATTTGCTGTTGTGTATATTCCAGGTCTGGGTGGAGCATGTGGGTACCTGGTGGGCGCTATGGATTGGGGTCACTCTATGATGGGTCAAGTGCTAGGCTCTGAGTATCAGGTCATCTACTTCTTCTCAGCGATTACCTGGGGCTTCCTCCTGACCGTTCACCTCTTCAGTATTCCAGAGCAACCTCTGGGCAAAGACTCATCTACCTCTGACTTCTCACCCGCCAATGCCCTCCATCTACTGGGCCCCCACAGCAATGGATACGGAGCACTGACTAAAGAACCCAACTCACCTGTCTCTCCTGTGGTCCCAGCATCAGTCACAGACCTCCGACCTAGGTCTTTCTCTGCTCTGGGTGAGGCTAACTCAGTGACCTCCAGCGCTAAGCAGCCAAACAAGGAGGTATGTGATGTGAGGGATAAAAAGCCTCGGGGGCCCAATTAATACACCATGTACAGAATGTATCGTTTTATTCCTGAATGTTTTAAACCACTCATATTGTTCATGGCAAGGGAGAATACAACAGAGAGAAACAGGAAATGGATGTCTATTACATACAGTCCATTACATACAGTCCTAAATGTCAGTTCTATTTAAAGCCGGAGACACTTCCTAGTTAAATGGTTAAAGCGCAGGTGCCTTTATTGAAAGAGTTAATTGCTTGTGTATGTGTGGTGTGTACTGTATATAGTTCTTTCACCTGTTACAAGCTTTGAGTTGTATAGCAGACTTGCTCCACAATCTGAAAGTCAACCTTTAGACAAACAGTGATGAAAAACCTTTTCTTCATCTTCTTAATTGTATTAACATTTTAACTAAAGAAGACATAACTGAAAAATCCCCAAGGAGAAATGCTACACAAAACTAAAACACACTCTTTTCCTTCTCACCCGATTTCTGTTGACTACCTCAGTGCTTACTGTGTGTTTCACATACAAAATCATTTTTTTTAAATTCATATTACTGAATACCCCAAGGTTACTAGAAGAGTTCTCTCTGCAGAGTTCAGCCTTCACTTCTATTTTATGCATACAAATACACTCACTGAGCGCTTTATTAGGAACACCTGTGAAATCTGATGCAATTCAATACAGCAGCTCAGCCATAAAGTCTACTCTTTCAAAGCTTGTACTGTACATCTTCAGTTTTTGTTGATATTGTCAGAAAGGTGATAATTCTACTTTAGGTTTATTATTGAGGTTGTAGTGGATGGTGGTGGTTGTGTACTGGAGTGCATTATATTGAAAGGTGCTCTGAATATTTGGCACACCTCATGTATGTTAATGGGGTGGACAACATATTAGGATATTAAGCTGATGGGAATGTGATAAGTTTTGCAGATATGATAATGATGGTGCCAGACGAAAAGAACAAGGATTGCCACAAACAACATTTCATGGCAATCCATCTAATAGTTGTCATTTCATTCTCTGCGACTTTATGTATATCTGTACCAAATTTCATAGCAATTCATGTAATGGTTGTTGAGATTTTTCAGTCCCGATGGACCAATAAACAGACATGTCGTTACTATCTCTAGAGCTATGCAGCCAGCTTGGCCAATTAAAATACTTTGAAAGTGCTTGAGGGAAAATGGGAATATTCTAGTTCAAATGGTTAATTATGCTCTGAAGAGGGATTTCTTTGAATAACCTTGTGATATACAGTAATGTGAATATATCCTGTGCAATATATAGATTATATTTCCATGCGACACACATGGCATGAAGTAGTCAATGAATACAGATGAGTTAATTGTTGAATAAATCTGGACATTAAAGCTTCCAAGTTAATTCCTGAATATGTATAATATGTCTTGATCAAACAGAAGAGTATCAGAGTTTGCCTCACCTTTGAAGAGTGCTAATATATCTAAAAATACAATAGGGTGGTATGATTGATTATTTCAGAGAGTTTGAACTTCTGCATCTCATTCTCCTCTCTGTATTTCATCATCTCTCAAACCCTTTATCAGGGTCCTCTGAGATCTTTATTTTGAATCCTGCTCATTCACTCTAATTAAGGTCTGTATGGCGCAGTCATGTTTTGTATTATTGTGGAAGCCTTTGAACTGTCAGACATGAGCTTTAGCACCACTAGCAAATGAAATACCAGGAAAGTAATGAGTGCTTTATGGGAAAAGTAGTTATTTTCTGCCTATCTGGACTGATATAGCTGGTGGCACTGACTGTCTGTCTGTGATGTGTATATGTATCTGCAGGCCCAGAAGAGGATGACATTCAGGTCAATGATGAAAACTATCATCAACATGCCTCACCATTACCGCTGCCTGTGTATCAGTCACCTATTGGGATGGACGGCCTTCCTCTGCAATATGCTCTTCTTCACCGATTTCATGGGACAGGTATTGATTTGTGTCTGCATATGTGCTTGAATCAGTACATGTCAAAAACCATCACATTAAAAACCTAACTCAAGAATATATAAAGGTATTCATTCACACTGGCAATTTAAATCAGTTTTTGTAGCTGCCCATTACTACTTTCTTACTTTTCGAATAGGGAATAGTAGCTTCTAAACTCATCTTATTTTCCAATCAGTGAAACTAACTTAATTTCACTGATTAGTACCATTGAACTCTAAGTGCACTGTGTTGCAGAAATCCTTTCTTGCTCTCCACTTTCATTCATTAAAAAAACATTTGCTTGCTCCTGTACCTCAAACATAAGGATGTTATGCTTCTCTCTGTTTCATAGCATTGTAAATTGAATATTGTTTGGTATTGGACTGTAGGTCAGACAGAGCTGAGAGAGCTGACAGGGAATGAGAGAAGAGAAATTGTGAGAGACAGGCAATGTGAAGGACTGGAACTGGGGACATGACAGTTCATGGTCCACATCTCAAATTATTTTCTGGTATTTATAGACAAAACAACTAAATGATTAATTGCGTAAGAGCTCACAAAACATTTTCATTTTACCATTTAGTTTGCACGCAATAGTTCAGCACCCCATGTTTGGTTGTGTATGTGGATATAGTGTGTATACTGTATGTGGTAAAGTGGTATATACAGATATAATTATTACTATCATAATAATAAATCTGTATGAAGAAAAAAAACAAACAAAAGGGGTAGAATATTAAATGTGTGTGTTTGTATATTAAAAGAATGGTCCAGCATTTAAACATTCAGTGTGTAACTTTTGTCTCCCCCTCCTGGTCCTGAGAATAATTGGTTATTTAAGTAACTAAGTCAATTTTATACATACTATTGTTGTTTTATTTATGTTTTTTATCCTGAGTCTGTGATTTATTTATTATAGCTTATTTTTTAGACTTACTCATTGTACTGTACGCTGCTGGACCTGAGTACAAAGTTCGTTTCATGTGCAAACATGTAAATGACAAATAAACCTTAAATGAAATATAGTGGATGTTATTGATGCATGCCACACATTTTATAGACTAAACAATGAACTGAAGAGGTAATCCTTATATCAAGCCCTGAACATAATTCATGGTCGAATGAGGTAAGATGAAAACTTAGTACAACAATATTAGAGGTGAAAAACAAACCACTGCAATATGTGTCTGCTGTCAAGCTCCATTAATCCCTGTTTGTGAGGGGGCAGAAGGGGGGGGGTGAGTCTGTTGTTGTGCACAGTCTCCTGTTGACATGTGTAATACAATAATGATGAATGCTTTACAGTTTCACAGTATGCGCACTGATCAAAGGACGCCCTTCACACCATGACATTGTGCTCACCTCCACGATTCATTGATAACCAGTGTGCCAACATATAATCCAAAATTGTAGGCATTGCTATCAGCGATAAGAAATGTACAGCCAGAGGCTCCCTGCCAGGTTAAAAGGAATGTGCCTCTTTTCATAGGAAAATGAAGGTAAAGGCACATATTAAAGAGGGAGTGGGCGAGTTTGATGTCTATATCAGTGGATTTATGTGCTTGGATTTACAGTTTCTCCCTTGAAAATGGTGCTTTTATTCAACATTGTCATCTTTAAATCCCCTCTTTGTCTCTTCTTTTTTTACAGATCGTATACAAGGGAAATCCTTATGCTGATCACAACTCAACAGCCTATGCCACATATGAGAGAGGAGTGGAAGTGGGCTGCTGGGGACTGTGTATTAATGCTGTGTCTTCTGCGCTCTACTCCTGTAAGAAACTGTTTGTTTGTTGTGTATTTACCTCTATATTCATTATAGTAGCTAGCAGCCGCATCGATTAACAATACAATGTCCAGCATTGACATAATTTGCTCATCTGTGAAGGAAAGTTTGTGCAGGGAAAAAGATAGCAGCAAGCAATTACCGCTTCTTTCTCCTTTGAATTGGAATTGCAGTCCTCTGCACAAATGAAGCAAACATGTTCTCCCAGAGGCATGCTGCTCTGCATTGATAAATCTAAAGCAGGGCTGCTATAGTGATACCCACGTGAAATAATAATGTGTACATGCAAGGCAAAGTTTAGTCAAAATAAAGAGTTGGTCACTGTGTGCATCTCAGCGAAACTGGCTTCATTAATAGCCTGAATCCTTAAAAAATGTTTTTTTTCATTGCAGCTCTGACCGCCAACCCCCCAAAATGTTCAATCAACTGTAGCAAATCTTATACAAACCATGGAGGGTTTTGAAATGTTTATGGCACCATGCTTGAGAGGTGCAAACCATAAAAGACAATCCAATTTCTACCCTGAAGCAACACACATCCTGGTCCTTTGCTGTAGTTTTTCAGTAAATTTGATCATCTGTAACTGCAATTTTTAAAGCATATACATTGATAATTTCATAATAAGGGTGTGTCAAATGACAAGAGGCGCTTACTGTTTCAATTAATAGAAAAAGTTCTAAAAACCATAAACACAATTACAGTATGGACTAGACGGTGAACATAGTGGAGCATTTAGCAGCTAAAGAGTCGGGTATTTCTGTCAGGAGTTGATAGAGACCAAAAACAGAGCCAAAAGAGAGAGAATATTGGACTTGGATACATGCTGTATGTGCTTTTGCTCAACTGTGTGTGGATGTGTTTTCAGATGTGCAGCGCTTCCTTCTCCCATACATCGGCCTGAAGGGGTTGTATTTCGTTGGCTACTTTGTGTTTGGTATGGGCACCAGTCTAATTGGACTCTTCCCCACCGTCATTGCCACGCTCATCCTCTGCAGTGTGTTTGGCGTCATGTCCAGCACACTCTACACCATACCTTTCAACCTGATAGCAGAGTATCAGCGTGAAGAAGAGGTACAAAATATTTTTGTGTGGTTAAAATGCTTGACAAATCTGAATGGCATGAATCAGTGGGAAACAAATAGCAGCCCATGTATCTCCTTAACTTCTTCTTCTTTTTTTTTTTTTTTTTTACCTTGCATAACTTTATTCCTCCACTTGTTTCACAGGTTCTTTTTCTTACTTGCCTTTCAGGGCTTCCATAGTTTTCCCTTTTAAACATCTACATCAAATATTTTACACTATTCTTCATAACAATGTAAACAAAAGCCTAAAGCTAAATTCCACCAAATATGAACTCATAACATCATATAAACAGATGCATAAGCATAATTTAGCAAACAGATTTCAGATTTTTTATCACCTTCTACAATATGTTCACATACAATGAAGACCAAATGAAGACCAGCTATTACAGTAGATTGAATGAATAATAAATAAGTGAAAAAATAAGGAACAGTAAGAAAAAAAACAGTAAACAGGAGATAAATTATACAAAAAAAGGGGGAACCATGTATCAGTAAATACCACATAAATGGGGAAGACATTCTATTTAAAACAAGGACAACAAAAACTAATTATAGGAATATTTGCCTCCTGCCAGGTTCCTTCCTTTATATACAGCAATAGCCATAAATAAAGCAGGATCACTGTTTATTGAATGTGGAGAAGATATCAATTATATTTCTTGTCTTAAAGTGCAACACAGAATTATTATTAACATGCTGTTTCACTACATTTGTGAATTATGGAATCTGCCCTCAAATACAACCTTAAAACTGTTTTATAAGCTGTTTTTATTCTTGAATGAATTAAAAGTAATAAAGAAACATGTTGCCTGTAGAATGGCCGGTCCCTTAATAAACATGTAGAAATAAACTAGCCCATGGTTAAACTTAATCCCTGGCTTAAATTAAAGTTTTTCCATTTCAGTTTCAAGAGATTTAGCATTTTACTTCCATAAAGTTTTGGGGGACTCAAACGTGATGGATTAAAACCATAAAAGGTCGAAATATCCTTTCTTTTAGTCATTAGTATGAGCCAAACCCCCCTGAAACCCTTTATCCTACACTTCCCGTAATGCAACCAGATAGCATCTTTCACTACACTTCTAGTTCTGGTTTCTGTGATTTTTAAAAAAAAAAAGTCTTTTTAAAGTCTGGGATAAAAGCTCCTCCTAGAGCCACAAAAGCGTTATTCAACAGTTTTCATAATCTGAGCTCATGGTGATTAAAAGTGTATAAAATCAGTTTAGAGCCTCTTCAATTCCATTCAATCACCTGAATAATCAATTATAACTAAAAGTAACAGTCAGTCATAGCATGTTCCCTTTTAGACCTGTGTGGTTGATTCCACTGATTAGCACCATAATAGTGGAGGCCGCTCTTGAACACAGCATGTTTGGCAGCAGGGATTTCCAGAAAATGTCGACCCCACCTTTAATTAATAATTTGTGTTGCCCAAATTCCAAACTTACTGCCATTTCATTAGCATTTAAGAAACCTTGTTTGAGTATGTGAAAGACAATGCGTCATTTTTAAATTGCAGTTTATGGGATCTGATTAAAATGTAACTTGCAATATTGCTGCTTGATTGTTGTTTTGAATGTAATTATTCTCATTCAGAGCCTTTTAATTGACATAAATGACAGCTGGTCATAATATTGCACTAAACTGAATGATGAAAAGTAGTTAATACCAAAAACTTTATAATAAAGCATGATATGTTCCCTCAGGCTGGAGTTCAAAAATCAATTCTTGGCTGAAAATAATACCTTTTGACATGCATACAGTATATGGTATGCTCAGTCTTTACCTCATGGAATTGAATCAGGTGAGCTGGTGATGAAATTCAACATCACATGGCTGAGGCACCAGAGGAGAACTGCAGGAGTCAAAGAAATACAGATACTATAGATTCTATACTATACAGTCATGTAGAAAACACAGGGGACTCCTAATACTTACTAGAATTGAATCTGTTTACTTAGCTGTTGATTGCTTTTTGCCATGAAAATGTCTGGTAACACAGAAACTGATTCTATTGCAATCTTGTTTTTTCTTCTTCCTCCTCCTCTCTAATCGCCCCCACACAACCCGCTGTGCTTCCAGGAGCAAATGAAGCTTCAAGGAAGCAATGAAAGTCCGCGAGGCAGTGGGGTGGACTGTGCTGCACTTACATGCATGGTCCAGCTGGCTCAGATTATTGTGGGTGCAGGACTCGGCGCACTGGTCAACTTGGCAGGAAGTGTAATTGTGGTGGTGATCTCGGCCTCAACCGTGTCCCTGTTTGGCTGCATCTTCATCGCCCTGAGTATTAGATATGTTGAATGATTCTGTTTGTAAAAGTATTTTAATTATATTGTTTTAATAAATAAAGATTCTTTATTATATCCTTAAAATGTCTTTGAGTCCATTTGTTTTTTTATATGATAATTTGATTGGCATAGAAATGGTTCAGTTTTTTTCATGCATGTTGTGGCACCATATGCTTTATTAGTCATTATTAAAGGAATAGTTTGACATGTATCATTTTTAAATATATGCTTTTTTTGTGTGAATATAATTATTCGCGAATTATGCTAATTTTATAAATGATGGTCTCAATTAGTTAAAATTTGACAATAAGTCTTTACCATGGTGACAATGTTTTGTTTTAGGCAACAACATAACTGGTGTAGCCCGAAATAGTTACATTTTGGTCACCTAAAAGAGTATTGTTCAGCTTGTGGTTGTATTGAAAGACACTCCAAGGAGTTGGCTGTTACTTTTTCCAGTAAATTAATTTTGTTTTATGGTTTTAGGCATATAATCCAGGTATGGTATATTGCTAGCAAATATTAGCATATTAGCATTATCACTGTTAACTATAGACTGCAAATGCACCATGCTAACAAGCTAGCAGCTAGCACCATGGTCAGCTCCACCCTTAACTCTAGCATGGATGTATGTACATTTTGGATGTAACCTATTTTGGATGTACTTTTTACATCCATGAACTTGAGGCTTCAAAAGGGCAGTATATGAACCAAGGGATGACGTCACAGTGACCTACATACTTATTATTTTACAGGGTCAGCATTCAAACTACATGAATGTGATGTGGAAACATTAAACCTCCAGTGCACAAACACTGATATTGTCCAGAGTCGAAATGAACAATATTTGCATATTTATAGATTCTGAATTTTCTCATTGAGGAAGAAGGAGCAGATGTCATTTAGAAAAGTCTTAATGAGGTAATTGAAAACTAGTCAAAGTTAATTTAACGTAAAGAAGTCTGCTGGTGAAGCTGAGTGTAGAGGCCAGCGTTTGTCATCCATTTAATTTTTCCACTGGATGAGTGATGAGTGATTTTTCATTGCTCCTCATGATGTTTTTGCCTGCAGGCTTAGTAAGTAAAGAGAGCAGTAGCTTGCTCAATTTTCAAAGCTTGTTTTCACTCTTATCTGTTACTCACTTGTAATACACTGACATCTAAAGAAAATGCAGCTGAAGTACATTCCTGCTAACACTTCACATTTGTTAGGTTTCTATCACCGTGAATCATGGGCTTTCAGATGTTGTTTTCATATGTAAATTGATTAAAAAATTGTAATGGGGGTACTCAACTCAAAACGTATACGGAATATCTAAACATCTTTGAAAATACATATTCAAAACCCATCAATGGGCCTCATTCAGTGCTGCAGGGGATAAGTGGAGATATCAGCTTGTCTGTTGAGGAGCATGCACAGTTATATTTTATAATTTTTAATAATTTTGATTAACTTGTCTTTCCCTCAAAAGGAATACTATGAAATGCTCTTTTGTGTGTGTGTGTGTGTGTGTGTGTGTGTGTGTGTGTGTGTGTGTGTGTGTGTGTGTGTGTGTGTGTGTGTGTGTGTGTGTGTGTGTGTGTGTGTATAATGGATTCAATATGCCCATAACAGATCTGGTGTACCAATTTATTACCCAGGTCCTGCAGCCATAAGCCATTCATTTCTAATTAGACTAGCTTGTTGATATGTGCATCAATTAGTCCCTCTGTGTTTAGTTGCTTTTATTTATCCACTGAGTTTATTGTTTTGTTCTTCTCCAACACACTGCTGTGAGATTTCAGAGATACCACTGAAATCAACAACATTTGACCTGAAAGTATTGCTTGCTTGAACCGTGCTCTGTCTATTGAATCTGGGAGTTAAACGGTAGATTAGTCCCAAGAGGGTCCCCATTACATTTATTTAAATTCCTTTTGATTGTGTGAAGTGAATGAATGTGCAGAATGTGCAGTTTGATATTTGATGTAACCACCTTAATAGCACCTGGGTCTTTTCTTCACATTCTCATCCTGAAGAAAGAGAAGACAAAACAGGCTACTATATTACATTTTGTTGATGCACTTTACTTGCAAGATGAAATGGTTTTGGACAGATGCAGCACATTCAAAATATGTTCTCACAAAATATGTTTTCTTCTTCCTTTATGCACACCTCTCGCCTCTTTCATCACAAAGGGCAGTAGAGTACAAATCCACAAATGCATGTGAAACAGCAAAGTAATATTTGTGCGGACAAGCATGAGTCATCATCACTGATCACTGACAGATACCAAAGTGGCAGACTGGCATGTATAGGTCCCATAGTGTTTGGCAATGTCTGTTTTCTCGCCTTTTAATGCAAATCCAATTTGAGATACAACTTTTATGACAGTATACGGTCTGAAAGAAATAGAAATAGTGCAATTAATGTAGAATGAATGCATATAAATACAAACACAGATAATTAAAACCCTCTCCTTGGCATTTTAAACTATAAAGCGCTGTTTTGAGGCAGGTTTCGCTTTTCTACATTACTGCCCCCGGTGGATAAAACACCACAGCTGGCGCCACTGGGGCGCCGACCGGGACTAGGACGCGCCCTTGGTCGTCAATCTCTGGTTTTGTGCTGGCTGTGATCGGTCTTATGATGGTCAGGGTTGGCGAAGTCATGCGCCAGAATAGTTTTTTCAGCGCTTTCCTGAACTCTCGCCTCATCAGGCAGTACAGGATGGGGTTCAGGCAGCTGTTGGAGTGCGCCAGGCACACGGACACGGGGAAGACGTACACCTGCGTGGTGTAGTACTCGTAACTGAAATGAACCACGTTGAGTTTGATAAGGATGCCCCAGGCTGTCAGCGCCTGGTTGGGCAGCCAGCAGAGGAAAAATGATAAGACCACGATGGTGACAGACTTGGTGACCTTGGCGCGTCTTTTGGCGCTGGAGGTGTTGATGTTTTTGGAGGTAATGAAGCGCAATAGGAGCAGATAGCAGGCTGATATGATTCCAAGCGGGACCACAAAACCCAGCAGCACTTTCTGAGAGTGATAAAGCCCCAGCCATAATTGTGCGGTTCCGTTGCTCTCCGGGAATTTGACTAGGCACAGGTCCTCGTTGGAAACTGTGACAGTAGTGGAGAAAACTGCGTGTGGCAGCGCAGCGGAGACAGCGGCGAACCAGATGAACACGGTTACGCACCTGGCGGAGCAGCTCAGTGGCCGCCGGCGTCTGCCCTTCAGCGCAGAGGCGAGGGACCAGTACCTCGCCACGCTCATAGCAGTCAGAAAAAACACACTGGCGTACATGTTCATAGCCGTCACATAGGAGACTATCTTGCACATGGCTTTGCCGAAGAGCCATGTGAAGTCCAGCGCGTTTTCCACCGCCCAGAACGGCAGAGTCAGGACGAACTGGAAGTCAGTCACTGCCAAACTAGTTACGAAAAGATTGATGGAGGATTTTTTCCACACTTGTTTAGACTTCATGAGGTACAGGACCAATAAGTTCCCAACCAAACCGAGCGCACAAACCAGAGAGTAAATGACAGAGATGATAATCCTCACGACAGCAGCGCCATCTCCCACAAAATCAGTTTTGTCAAAGTCTGACAATTGGAAGTCATCGCCGTATGAGCGGTTGTTCGTGCTGAAAATGCAGCTGAAGTTTAAGGATTCAGCAGAGACAATCCCTACTGATCCAGACAATTCTCCAGACATTTTAACTATAATCCAGGATTCCGAGGATGTCCACTAAAGTCTTGCTTCATTTGTTTTAGTTTCTTGCACCATCTTCTGTGTTATTGAAACAATAACATACATTTTAAAAGCAGTCTTGTTTTTTTGTTTTGTTTTGAATGAACACCAAATAACATATATTGCTGTGGATCCCTGATAGGTGACAGAGCTCCTCAGGTTGCAATGTTGCTCTGAGATGTTCTTTGTGCGTCTCCAGCTCTCCAACCGTGAAGAGGCGTCCTGACGCAGAGCCCAGGCGCAACCTGGCACTGTCCTTGGTTCTGATTAGATGCCACATGAAAAAAAGAGAACAAATTCAATGTAAATCATCTTACTGTGCAATTACCATATGATTTAGGCTACATTACATACACATATATAATTACAGTGGAGGTTGCAGATGTTGCCCTCAAATGCATTCCAAAACGTTTTCTTGAATAATGAATTCTCTTTTGTGGATTCAGCCCACCATTACTTTTCATTTATTCACCATCGATTCAACTTTGCCGTGGACAAGGGTCAGCTTCATGCTGTTTCATCAATGTGTCCTGAGCCCACCTGGTTGGATAGCACAGATGAAGGTGGAAATACATTTAAATCTAGATGAGAGTTGAACAGTAGAGGAAGGGTAGAGACATGACCGGACTGGGAGATGAAAATAATAAATTAGACTGTGATTAAATTAGAAGGTAGCCTATTAGGGGGATGTATTAGAGTCATTGTGTCCTAATTGTTTACACAGTTAGATGGAAGATATGCAAGGACTATTTCTATAAAGACATGATTTATTTCTGCACAAACCATTTCCTCAAGGTCATTAGTAACTTGCATTTACCCCTCTGTTATCTGCTACATTTTTGTTGTTAATGAATGTACATGATCACTAATGTTGAAATAAATAGTGAAACCTTTCAGATGAGTTTATGTGGATGTGTTTCAGGGATGTACTGTGCTCTACATACTAATAACTGGCTATCAAGGCTGACTTTATGATCTGAATGATAAATACTTTGAAAACAAAAATGCAACGTTAAAAGTAACTGCTCTACATTTTGGGGAATAAACTAATTCACTTTCTTGCAAAGAGTTAGCTGAGAAGACGGAGACCACACATAGTCTTTATATAATGCAAACAATGTTTTAATTAAGTCAATTAATTGAGGAAATACAATAGGAGGTGTCTGATTTAAAGCCTCCTGATCCCAGTCTGCCCAATGTTTGTCGCATCTCTTACAAGGTCTCAGCTCAGCCCATCAGCCTCCTAGAACATATGAAAAAGAGCCAACCCTGAGGCTAATATGGTAAATATGAAGCCACAGCCAGCAGCTAGCAGCTTTAGATTTAGTTTAGCATGAGGAATGCCTAACAGCTTGCCTGACTGTCGGGTAACAAAACCAGCACCTGAAGCTAACTAATTAGCATGATCAAAGGGACCATTTTCCACAATTTAACACAGTTGCCTGGGGTCTTAATAAAATGTATCTCATCCTGTATAAACAGCCCTGTTCAGAACAACCAATTTTTCTGGGATTTAATGGCAATGAACTTATAAAAAGGATGCTGAATAAACTACATCATGATGTTGAGTTAAAAAGCCTTAATTTATCCTCTGCCAGGTCTGTCCACAAGAAAACAAGCAAACACAAGGGGTTCTCATCTAAATGCATATTTCCCAAAGATTAAAAAAAGCAACCAAAAACTAAAACTTTAAATGCTGGGAACATTGCAGCTGTCTTCCCTGCAGGAAAGTGAAATAAGATGATTAGTCATTTTCAGTGGATTAACATAACATAAAAATCACCACAGGTAGAGCTTTTTAGTCAAGCCAACCTCTATTTTTATAGCACAGTTTGCTTCACACACAGTGACAATATAATCACAACACAATCATAGAAGAGTGAGTGCATAATGTACAACACACATTCACACAGTTAGCCATGAACTGTGAAAAGTGAGGCTTTTATCCTGCCTTTAAAAGTGTATAAAAAGCAGCCTCCCCTGCTGTAGAGTTAGTATGAGGGACAGTTAAAAGGCCGCTGCCTGTGGGAGAGCTCTTGCTGGTTTGTACTTCATTAGCATGGTTTTTACATACCTACGTGCAAGACTGTTTAGAGCTTTTTACACAAAAGCAGAATTTTAAAATCCATTGTGGAGCTAACGCAGAGAACATGTTCAGACTCTTTAGTTCTCGTGGGAATGAGTTAAGCTGCATGTTTAATTAACTGTTGTCACTGCACAACTGATTTTGGGAGGCAGTAGTAAATAGTGCTCGTTTAAAATTCATGCATTAACTCTGAGTTTGATAGAAAGTTTTAAAATATTTTTAGATGGAAGAGGTCTGATACTGTGAGATGAGTGATATGGCTCTTAAAATGTGCCATATTGCTGTCTGTGGTTACACTCAGATTTGTAGCTTCGTGTTTGCTCTCCAGAGAAGTGAGATAAACTGAGATGAGCTCCTACTGAATTAGTTCCCAATTCAGAAGGCAATAAATGCCTTCATCCAAATTCATGCCAATCCATCCAATAATTAACAAGCTGAGGGAAAATGCATACCTATTCTAGTGCTGGCTTACAGGCAGACCTCAACAAAAAAAGTAAAAAAGATAAAATTCAAAACAGAAATGTAAAACTCTTCTTTTCTGTTCTTCACTTTGTGGTTTCTTGATTTATGTGGACTCATGTTTGGCCTCAGGCTTCCCCTAAATTGGCCACTTGTAGTGTCAGCTGGGTGACTGCTGTTTTTTAATCCTGAAGAAGACTGTGTGCCAAATCACTGATCTTCAGCTGTAAAATAAATTTATCTGGACTATTAGAGTGCGCCTTTTTCACCTTTAAAAAAAAAAAAGACATCCTATAGTTGCCAAAACACCACCTTCACAGTGGTGCTATATAGGACAAGCCAGCGGATCTAACTGTCACAATAGATGAGTTTCTAATACCTCCAAGTATTCATCCCTGTCCGCTTGTTGATCCACCAGAGATTACTTCGAGCCTTCCTGGATGTGAGCTTGGCCGTCACTGTTGCCTTTAATCAGCCGTCAACCCTGCTCAATCAGCTTGTCAGTCTGAAGGTGTCCTTATGTCCTTTTGCAACTGAGCTTCCATACTGAGTTTTGCTTTTCTCTGGTTCCTGCCTCCCTGAAACTTTCCATATGACACTGAAGAATGTAACTGCTTCTGTCTCCTGTCTGCTCACTATATTTGGGTCCTAATTCTTAAGTCCCTAATCCTCTGCCGTTTCTCCACTATTTTCCAAGGAGAGAACAACATCTCTTTTTTTGTGGGATATGAGCAGCTTACACATTATTTTGCATTGTCTAGTTGGTGAAGTAGAAATACACAGAACTACAGACAGGAGTGTTGACTCTCAGTGAGTTTAGCAGATCAAGCAACCTTTTACAGGGAGTAATTTAATTTAGTGGTAAAACCAAGCATACTGCTTCGAATAACCATAACAACAGAAGCAAGTTTGCATTGCTTTTATGGCAGATATGTGTATCATTTGACATTTAGGTCAGAGGATGCAAATCAAAAACATGGATGAAAGAATATCTCAGCTCAAAGAGATACATGAGATGAGGATGGAAATGTCAACATGTAAGCAGGTTTCCGATATTCATTATGCCGTGCAATTCGATTTGATAAGCAGGATAATGTGGGGGAAATTATGCATCATCAGTGGTGATGCATCAGTGGTGATCTGGTCTGCTTCGATCGCAACTTCGTGCAATCCCTGCTAATGGTTTCCTGATCCTCCTAGTTTTGGAGGATATTTTTACATGGCATGTGTCTATCTGTAAATCAGGTCAGATAGTCGCTGCATCCACACTGTATATACCCACCTGCATACAGTATCTATGATTTTAAAAAAGGTCTGTTTGCTGTGGATTTGGTTTCTTTCTCTCAGATCCAGTGCTGGAAGAAATATTCAGATCCCCACAATGTAAAATTACTCAATTACAAGTATATTCCTGCATTTAAGATCAAAGTACAGAAGTATTATCAGCTAAATTTACTTACTCTACTTACTTAAAAGTAAAAGTACTCATTTTGCAGAAAATCAGCTGCTGTGACTGATATCTGCCATGTATAGAAAAGAAGACAAAGCACAATTGTACTTAAATACAGTACATGAGTAAATTCACTCAGTAATTTTCTACTGCTCAGATCAGAGTTCGGCTCTTGTGATTGTAACTCTTACAAGACTGGACAATTAAAATAATTTGTGAGATGAAGATTTTAGAGGACTGTTGTATTCGGAGTACTGCTGACCTCCAGTGGTATTTTTACAAACTACAAAAACTGAACACAAACTGTTCAAGGAAGGATTCGAACACACATTAAGTACAGCCTCAACTACTCCTTATGTTCATGACCAGTGCTGATGTGGCGCTCTGTGTGGTACAATAAGTCCCAGTCCAACTGTTTGGTAGTTATAGCACAGCTGTTGGAGACACACATACCAGAGGAGAACAGATGGAGCTGTTAGCTGTAGGTGTGAAAACTGTATTGAGTGAACTGTGCGGTCACATCTACACTTCATTCCTAGGTCTTATAGGCCTACCCACTAGAAGTGTACTGAAGCCTGAAGTTTAAAGTGTTTCAAAATAACACTGTCGTCTTCGTTCCAAATCAAACATCTACTACAGTTAAGTTGGTATCTCTCTTTCTTATCAGCCACATTTCTAAGTCCTGCAGACACGCCCCTCATATAGAAACTCGGCATTCCACAGCTGTTACCCTTTTGAAGACAGCCGGACACACAGGTCACCTGAAATTAGGTCAAAGATCCAATCACCTTCATTGTAAACAGAGCAGAAAATAGATTTACCCTCTGAATACAAGTATGTATACATTATGCTGGTGTTTTTAACAGGCAAAATATTCAACCTCAAATTCTGTGATGTAAAAACTGACATCTTTAAACCAAAATAATTGAGTTGTGAGAGAGAAAAAAACGCTGTATCACTTCTTGTCAGTGTTTCTCATTGAATTTTAATCCATTCTCCTCATATTTAATTTTATAGTTGCCTTGGTGTAAAAGTTGAGGATCTTTTGTGGAAAGCAGCTCTTGGTAACAGAAACCAAGCACAAATCAGGCAGCGTTCTCCCTCTGGATAAAGAATTAAAGTTATTATATTGCAAAACACATGCAGCCAAGTGTCTTCTTTTTATTTATTTATTTTTTGATTAATTCTAGCAGACAGTGACGAAAACAATTACTGAGTTGTCTCCAAGGAATTCAGACATTTTTTAAGAAATGTTGCAAACTGCAGCTGCTAGGAACAGTCATGTTGATACACACAAATACTGATATAATGAAAAATAAACAACAGTCACAAGGAAAGATCCCGTAACTGTAACATTTTGGGAAATATGCTTAGTCTTTCTTGCCAAGAGTTAAGAAGATAAGACAATTGATATGTCTCTTATGTTTTTATTCTATTGATAAGTGATGATTTGTGTATTTGGACAAACTGGGATAAAGTAATAAAGGGACAGTTCATTTTAAAGCTAAACAGATAAGCTAAAATGAAACATACTGTGCTGCATATTAACACAGATTGCCAACTGTTTGGCCGCTTTCCATTATGGCATTATCAGTCTCATACATTTAAAACCTCATATACAAGATTTACTCTCCGTCACACAGACACTGATTTTTAGTACCCTGCACATTTTAAGTGACATCTGAAACAGTTTGAGATTCAAAGACAAAGCTAATTCCCATGCACCAACAGGATTAAGTCATATTATGTAAGAGGACAATGCTGTATTCTCTTCACACTCTCACACTGGAATTTGTCGGCGCCTGTGACATTACACTGCTGACTGTAGCACCATAGTAACACAATAACACATTACAACTGAAACCAAAGTACAATCTCCTGAAAGACGAAACATACACATTACATAATCTGAGTTGTTTAGGTAGGGATATTGTGATTATTGCATGTATTTGTTTAAAAGTTTGGAATTGAAGCCGATCATCTGGATCAAGGGTAGAGTAGTTCTTTGGAGTCGGTGATGTCAATCTGCGCAGGAGTGCAAGTCAGCAGTGATCTTGTGAGCTCATTGGTCTCTGGTGAGATCAAAAATGATATCACACAGTCTACAGGGAGAGCATGTTGAGAAACATTTCTCAGAAAACCCCCTCATAAAGCCGAGTTTCACATGAAACACATAACGCAGGTCTTATTTGCAGTTGATTTTTAGCACTTTAAGTTTAATTTTTTGAAAAATTATAGAAATGGACAGCATATTTACTTTACAGCAGACATATTTATTGAAAATACATTATATTTAAACACTAGGAGTGTCCTAACGCTCTTCATTCTACATTTAGATGCAGAGCTAATACACATACAGATACACATTAAACCCAGTGAAAGGCTGGCAGTTTGTCTCATACAGTGGAGCACTTTCACCTCAGTCGAGCCTTCACACACAGGCTCGGCTGTTCTGTCTCTGTAGCTCGGAGGCTGCTCGGCTCCAAATATACAGATCAAAAAAATCCTCCAGCACAAGTTCTCCTTGTCCTCGTCCAAACCTGGGAGTCCAGAACTGCAACCTTTCCTATAGCGAAGGCTCTTCTTGCATTGCTAATGTTGATGAGTAACAATATTCTGTGTGAGTCTACATAGAGATATGAAGGAGGAATAAGTGATAACTGAGCTGATGTTTTTAATTTTTAAATATCAACACTGTGCATTTGTGAGATTAAACTTTACCAAAAGCAGCAATAAACAAAGTATAAACAATATGACACACAAATACAGCATATTGAAGCAGTATACTGCAGCTGCTGGTACTCAGCATATTTCTATACATTCAATGGGTTATTTAGTTAAAGAGTTCCCCGAAGAGAACATGGAGTGTAGCATCTTCATACAGTCCCTTTTCTCTCGTTCACCAGTGTCTCTGTGTCTCCCACACATACAGACCATTAACTTGATTGACTGTTATCACCGGCTGCCAGATGGTGTCACAGCTTTTTTCAACATAGCAACATTTTATTTAGTGCCATGCAGTCAGCAGCTCTGTGTGAAAGGCTACAAGTGCCTGTTGCTCTTCAACAGCAGGGGAAAAAAAGCATCCTTGCTAACTCAATGCCTGCTGAACACTGATCTCCAACTTGTGTGTACCATAAATCCAGGAAAGCATCTTCTTTGAAGTTTCAGGCCGGGCTGCCCCTTTAGAGGAGAGAGCGAACTCCTTTGTGCTCCTGCTTGTTCTAACGCAGCCACACTTTATCCAAAAATGTCCCTCCTTTGAGCAGGCCTCATTCCTGTCCAGCACAGAGGGAGCTTCTACAGCACACTGCCGTCACTGTGAGACAAAATGCAGCAGCTGTCATTTGAAGGGCAAACTCCTTAATGTCTAAACAATCCCTGACAGACTGGTGGGTACACACACCTCTCATACAGCGTTAGTGTGTGGTGGCTCTGTCAAGTCTGGCGTTATGGTTGTGTGTGTAGCTCTGGTGTCCATCATACTGAGCTTCTCTGTCCCATTCGGTGGTTCTTCCCTCCGTCTTCCCCTCCGCCGCCACAGTCTGCACCTACGACTGACAGAGAAACCGCTATGTTATCCACACAAATACATATTATTTATATGTAGCTCCAATGCAAACCAATGGGTGACGTCACACCTTGCTATATCTATTTTTATATACAGTATATGGCTTGTACAGGTAGGTGACCTAAGCCAGCTGTTTCCATCTGCCTCCAGTCTGTATGCTAAGCTAAGCTAACTCCATCTTCATATTAAGCGTACAGACATGAGAGTGGTTACAATTTTCTCATTTAATTCTGAGTAAAGAAAGCAAATAAACTAATTTCCCAAAATCGTGAACTCTTCCCTTTACTACATTTTTCTACAGTGGTAAATCACTTTTTTCCCATTTCAAAACCAGAAGGGCTCACTGTGAACAGATGCAGATGAATACAATGAGAAGAATGAGGAACACGAGCCCCGCGATGACACAGGCGATTATGATTTGCCGTTTCTCTCCTATCCGCCAATCCAGGTCCACGTATTCACATCTGGAACCAATGTAACCATGCTGGCACCTGAGACAAAGAAGGATAATAAACACTTTAATTTTCATTTGGTTTCATTTGAATTTTCCCTGCAACCTCCTGTTCTGTCCTGCTTCTCAAAATAAATCACGTTCAGAGCCCATAATAGTGCAGGAAGATAACAGGTAATGAAACAATTCTACAGCCTTTCCGCCATCTGTTCTGTTTTCACTTTCATTTTGCTCTTTCTGTCTTTGTTTCTCTCTTTGCTATTCATTTGACCACTACACCTGTCTCTTTATGTTCTTCAATCATCATACAGTTTTTTCATCTTTCAGTAATAGAAGATTCTCACCTGCATGAGGGTGCTTTTTGTGCTTTAATGTAACGACACTCCCCGTGGATACAGTAGTGCATGAGGTCCTCTGGACATTTTGAAAAGTGACCATTCCACTGCCCTGTATCTGTTGGAAATATGAAATGACAACCTTTTAAAATCAGTTTAAGAAAGACTGTTCAATGGGACTGCATTTCATTATCCATTGAAGTTCACAGTACACACATTTATGCAGAGTCAAAGTTATGAATTTCTCAAGCTTAAAGGAATTTTTTGACATTTTAATATTTGTAGTTGTTTTTTTGTAGGGTACAGCCAGCAGCCGGCTAGCTTGACTTGGCACAAACACTGGAAACATGGGGGAATGCAACTCCTATTAAACTGCAAATAATGGGCTTAGAGGTACTGATAAGAGATTTTACCATTGTTCATGACCACACAAGCCATATTCCCATTTCCAGTCTTCATGCTAAATTAAGCTAATCATCCACTGGCTCTTGCCAAATATTTAGCCAACAAGTAAATGATCATTGGTTCAGGCCCTCCAGAATGCCACATGCAAGCATTTTCTCATCAGCAAGTTGACATTACCATATCAATAATATACTATTTTCAGAACTTGCACATAATGGGTTAGATTTAGGCTCAACATTTAGATAAATATTGTAATTTGGGTTAAAATTTAAATTACTACTTTGTTCAGGGTCCTTTGTTGTCATCTTTACAATAATAAACACTTGGTTACGGTTAAGGGGGTGATCATTTCCATGTTGACTGTTGGTAGGAGACAGGAATTGAGCACCAATCTCTCATGTCAACCATTGTCATTTTGTTGACCGTTCCACTCACCCCAACCTCTTGATGTGGACTTTCTTTGTAGCTACAATAACATCACCATTTTCTCCTTTTCTCCCAATGGACAGGAGTCATAGTTATTATAACCACTAGAGTGCTCTGTCACTTCATCGCATCAGCATTTGGTGAAACAGTATTATAATATATATTTTTCTTGGTGGGATGGTGGTGTCACTCTTCTCATCCAACTCTCGACAGGAAATCGGATTAGTGCATTTCCCAAAATGTTCTGTCAGCTTGCTTCTTTGACTTTAGCCCTCACCTTCTGGTATGACCTGATGTATAAATAGATTGTTTGCAATATGATCCAGAGGGGAAACCTGATGAATCAGTGCCAGGAAAAGCCTGGTGTCATCAAGGTCCCATTAACTATGCGTCTCAAAGTTAAGATACAGTTATAGTGCAATAACCATTCTACCTTTACATATACTGTATCATGTCTATCTAGCTTGCTCACAAACACATTAATGGACTAAAACACACCCTTACACATCTGCTAGTAGGTCATAATTGTGAACTTCTGACCACCAGTTACACATCATGCTTCTTATACCACAGGCTGCCGCTATCTTTACTGCCCATTCTCATCTTTGAAAATGAGATTGTAAAAGAATACTGCTGTTCAGCTGACATCAAGGTGAGCGCCTCAGTTATTAGCTGAAACCGGAGAACAGGCTTGCTGCCATGACCTCACCTCTGTAAAGAAAAATATCCAGTGACAAAGTCTAAAGGAATAGTTTTACATTTTGGGAAGCATGCTCATTCGCTTTCTTTTCCAGAGCTCAATGATACCACTCACATGTCATTGTTTTATGAAACTATACCCAGGAGGTTAGCTTAGCATAAAGACTGGAAACAGAAGGAAACAGCTAGCCTGGCGCTGCACAAAGATAAAAAAATACACTTGGCAACACCTTACAATAGTTATTTTGTGTTTGTTTAATCTCAGAAAATGAAGTTTCCAAGTTTCCATTCTTTATGCTAAGTTAGGATAAGCCAAACACTTTCTCATCCTACCTTCAACATTTAACGTACAAACATGAGAGTGGTATTTATTCTCTCTCTCTGGATAAATATTTTTCCTAAAAGTAAATTTTGAGGAAGCAGATCCTTTAAAGAACTCACAAAATGTTTTCTCTGGTTGATTTGGCTACTTTAAGAAAATTAAGACAAAGCAGTTTATATTTGCACTGGTGTTGTATGTCATGTATTGTCAGTTTTTCCAGCTCTACCGAGAGTCATCAGCCTCACTGTGTGGTAATAAAAGAAACTTGTATTTAGAAAAACAATTATAAAGAAACTAATTGCAAGATTGTTATCACAGTGTGTTGTAATTAGTCAATCCAGTCCTCCTGTAAAGAACCAGATAAGCTGCTAACAATTTGTCCAGGCTGCTGATTAGTACAGGGACTTTAATTGCTACTCTTCTCTCCACCTCCTCCACAACTGCCTCGCTCTATAACTACCTGTGCAATTGTCTCCATTTCCATGATGATGACAGTGGGACACAGTTCGATTGGCAGACTCTTCGGTGGTATTCCACTCTGCCAAGGAGTATTTGCATAAGGCCAGAGCTGCAACCAGAAACACAAACAATAGCTGATCACACAAACACACACACACACACACACACACACACACACACACACACACACACACACACACACACACACACACACACGCACACACACACACACACAAATAGATACACATGTACAATGCTAAAAGCTAATCCCACCCACAGAAACTGCTTTAGAGAGCACCATGACAGGCAAAGAATTGTCAAATAGTTTCTGCGTCATGATGCCAGCCAGCCTTTTAGGGAAGGAAGAGGAGAGTGTTCACGCCCACTTCTGTCTGAGCCACACTCTCTCAATAACAAACACTTTTACTACTCTCAAGACAAACCATAGTAATTATCTTGGCCAGTCTCAAAGCAGTAAATTTATATACAGGCAGTTCCATTTGGTATCCAAATGTCATTTTCACTCCATATGAGGGAAGCTTGTTATGACAATGATCAGTAATCACAGGGTGTATATTGTTAGTGTATGGACTCTTCATTCAATTATTAACCAACACTTTGGTCTACTGTACAATTACAGCACAGAAGGGAAAGCACTGTCCTTAAGTCTACTGTCTCTGCATGGCTTTTAAAGCACATGGGTGTGGAAAAGTGCGCCAGCAGTCAAAACAGTATCACATGAATACATAGAGTGGCATTTTTATATGAGCATGATATCTCCAAAGAAGAAAACATGTATAAAAAGTTCAGATTGTTTATAGCATAGAATATAATGTACATCACTCCTGTGTATCTGTCATGGTTTGCTAAACTAATAAATCACTTTACCACCACACAGCAGTGAAGGTGGACACTGATTCAAGTGAAAAACTGCAAATCTTACCTGTTACTATTCCTACATAGAGTCTGTACACCTTGGCCATTTCCTCACTTGATAAAAGTGCTCATCCGATACATGAAAGTGTGTCCTGGGAGGTCATTGACCTCTTGAAAAAGGTGTGGACAAGCTGTGGAAGTTCCCCAGTGGTGAGTCGTACTGTGGTCCCTCATTGATGGCAGTTGAGTTCATAGTCAGCAGGGAAAGCTTGAGGCTAACCAAAGCACACACGCAGGCCAAAGTGCCTCCATGGAGTGCGACTGGAGTGCACTACAGTGTGTGTGAGAATAGAAAGGGGGTGGCACTGAAACCCAACTCTGCTCTCCGCTCCCCGCCCACACCTTTAAAGGAAAATACCATTCCATTCAAGCTATTCGGGTTATTTCCTTGTCAAAGAACAACTGCACCTTTTTCTTTCTTAAGAATGAAATGTCAGATGGAGCATTCATTGATGACAATGAATAATAACCTGTGTGATAAAAAAAGCACTTATGAATCTACTAAATTTTCCATTGTGTTGTCCTGAATTTTAAGATGTATATGCTTAGTTTGGTGACAGGTTGATGTGCCCGAGTACCAGCTGCAGTTTGCAGCTGGAAGCTGTCCTTCACTGATGATGTTTCACCCCTTTAATCCCCGAACATCTCAGCATGGCGGGTGGTCATGAACATCTCCCTGCTGCTCCATACAGCTAGATTTAGATTTAATTTTGCAGTAAATCCGAAGGACCAATAGAAAGTAGAGAGATGAAGGTGGACTGACAAAATCAGATGACAAAATACATTAACTAAAAAAGATGTTTAAAGGATGGGTTTACAATTTTCCAAGTCTGTCTTAAAACAGACAAATTAACATTGACTCAATTACATTGTGAAATCCACAAGCCTACTTCTGTGCAAAAATGTATGAAAAATGTTATCTGAAGTTAATATGAAGCTTCATTAGTCAAACCAAGTAGATATCATTCAATAGTCTTTTTCGTGCCAGTCATCCTCTATAATGCTAAAAAGACAGATACCCACTTGATATAGATATCCCACTTACTGTTATTACATCCCTTGCTGTACTTCTGACTGATCTTATTTCCATCAACTTCTGAACCCACATTAGCTGTGTGCTAAAAATGTAATTACATATAACAGTATAGCTATAGTGTTATAGTGACTGACTTGTGTTACGATCCACATCTTCTTCACACAATGCAGAAAATGGCTGCTAGTATATATGTTAGCTCTGTTGATAACAATATAGTCACATATTGACGAGTTAACAATTAGTAATTAACTGAAGGGCTAATCAGGCAAGTCAGCTGTCGCTTATTAGCTGTACCCAAATAAATGTTTTCATCAGCAGTAACTTGGCTCCGATATGGCTGAAAGCGATCAGGAAACTGAAATCTAATGTCTACTTTTGGCTCCACTACATTTATCTGACAGTTGTGGTTACTTGTTGCTTTACCAAAACACATGATTATATAAAATATTATACATTGTTACAGATTAAACTAGGCTACTCAACAGTATAAAAATAAATAATTAAAACTACTTCCACCTTAATCAAACAATTCTTTAAGGAATTTACAATAATTGTATCACACTTATTCTTTTTGCTACTTTAACTAAATTTTGTAGATGATACCATATTTACCTAAGTAATGTTGTCAATACAGGACTTTGACTTGAATACACAAGTGAATTAGCATTTTTACATTATGGTATTTTATATTTCTACTTAATTAAAGAATCTCAATACTTCCTACACTACTGTTGATACCCTGCCTTCGAAAAAGATGAATGGTGATATTTTTTGTCTTCTAAACATGACCAGCAGATGGCGTAAGTTCCCCTTTAATTAAATATATGCTTCTAACGTGTCGTGTGATACTTTTATTTTACCTTCAGATCAGCCACATACCGTATACTGGAACAGCAGCATAAAACAGTTGAATTTGAAGTTATAATTTATAACTGAACCAGTGTCTCTCTGCCTCTTTCAGGCATTTTCTTTGAATAATTCTATCTATGATTAAATCCCTTCCTTGTATGTAAAAGGCAAAGATCAAAAAGAACATGAAAAGGGAAACCGTGTTTGCATGCTGTATCAAAAACATCAAGCTGTGCTTGAATTTGGTTAACAAGCACTTTAAAAAGATAAAATTGATCAGAGAGGAACTGGAACAAAAATGTAGCTTTCTAGATTTCTATCTATCCATACAGCTAATTACATGTTAACCCCTTGTGAGCTGCATAGCATTACTACAAAGACAGATCTGTGTCTTGGCTCAGTTGGAGACTCAGTATAGGCTCAGAAGGAGACATTCAACAAATCCAATTACCACTGATCCACCACTAAAGTATGGAGTTTGAATTGGCTGAGGTGCATTTTCCTGTTCTTTCTTTATTGTGTTCCTCCATAAGAGAATGTGATTAAAAAGCTGGTGTTAGATTGTGAAGTTTCAGGTATCATCTTCGACCACAGTCAGTAGTGACTAGTCAGAAGTTTGCTTTGTTGCACCTGTGACCGCACCCAACAGTGATGTCAAGAAGAACCGCCACGGCCGCACCCTGGAGTACACTACTACATCACTGCAGCAAGATATGGGTGCGTTCACACATACGGACCCAAAGTAGTAGTCAGTCTCTGGCCTCTTATAAATTTGTAGTTGTGTGTGTGTTAGGTTGAGCATGTAATTTACATACTCTGCTCTGACTTTTCTGACATAGCCACCTTACTAATGAACGACATGATACTGTTTCATATGTGATGTTCACGTGAGTCAGCTTCACATTATGCTCTGCTTTCTGTCTTTTTAAATGTAGATAGTGCTCATTCTCAGCCCTCCATTCTGTTTTACTTTTTTACTTTGAATATATAAAAACTATTTCAGCTCAATTCTCAAGCAAGGAGTGTCAAATAAAGGAGCATCTGATCCCGACAGTGAGGCACATGAAGTATTTTGAACAAAGGCTGCTAGGAGAGGAGGAATCATAATGGGAAGACTATTGAGACCCGTCCAAGAACAGTGTACCAAGAGGAAAAGGAAGTGACAAAGTAGAGAGTTGTCCCATGACTGGCTAGACCTCTGTTAGGCTGATGTGGACTGTTTATGAGAAAACTACCTACACTTTCAAATATCTATATTTTAACTTCTATTTTACACAATATATACCAATAAATAAATTGGACAGATAGGCTACAGCTTTTTGTGACTAAACAGACTTAAATAAAATGGAAAACATGATTAATAAAATCCACTCACTACATCATGGTGACTCATATTTTATTCCTAAACGAGCATAGTCTTTAACTTGTAAATACATTTAAAGAGCTTTAAAAAGCTCAAAGACTAAGTGAAATGTAAAACTCTGCTGAGCGTCTTTGCAGTTTTGAACAGGAAGACTCAGTTTCCTCTCTGTGGCCACACTCCTAACTTAGACTGAACATCAGGAAGCTTGGACGCTGTGAGATTCCAAAGGGTAATTTAGAGTGGAGCTATAAACATCCGCTTTGTATAATCCATAGATAATCCCTATATGACTCTGACACTGTACACTATAATGCAAAGATCACTCTTATAAAGTATCAGCTTTCAAAAGGTATTTAAATAAAGGCTAAGATGAAGTAGGTTCATACAATGCACTTTAATGTGTTTTATTTAAAAAAAAAACCTTAGTCAAAATATAAAAATTTGTATGGCTGTACAGTAATGTAGAAACAGATTTTAATGACAACACATATTTGTCAAGTCTTACTTTTTATGTATTTCTTTAAAAAACAAAGTGAAATCTAGTAAAATAGTTTGTAAAAATGACTAAAAACGAAGCAGAATTCTTCAGTGAGTGAGATGCCATAGTGCCACTTGTGTCCGTTCCCTCTTCCACTGCAAAAATAAAAGTTCAAATGTTTTTATTCCCCTTTTGAAATTCTCTCCCAATACACATCCATAGGAGGTGTTACTTATATAATAATGCATAAGTTACTAACTTCGTGGACTCTCACCTTCTTTGGCTTCACACGACAGCACAGGAGCGCGGTTCTCTGAAGGGGTTGCTGCCTGTGGGGACTCCGACCAGCAGGGCGTCCTTGCCTGCATTCTGCAGACAGTACTGCTGGAGCTCTGCAGCAGCCTGGGACACCTGGGGGAACAAACACATACATATACATTCATGCTGTATATACATTTGTTTTTCTTTTACAGTGACAATGCACTTTGATCACTGTTTTATCTTGGTCAGATATTAAATTAGAGCAGGAGAGAGTAGATGAAACATGGAGCTGCTGAACAGAGGATAAAAAGCGGTAAAACAAACATGCAGTGCAGGAAATGTACAGTAAACGATATATGACATGTTCACATATAAATCATGTAAATGAGGCAGCTACTTGGAGAAAGCCTGGGAGAAGAGAAAAAAGAAGCCCTATATTGGGATAAGCTGTAGGTATTACATGGTTGTATTTCATGAGCAATTAATTTGTCTTTTCTTTTGTTTTCTTCCACATGCTATTACAGGAAAAGGTGAATGTTTTGTAAAATTGTGGTGTCTTGTAATTCCATGTAGAATGCGCCAGATGCTTGGCATGACACAGAAATTACAATAAAACTATGCAAAACAGACAAAGGAATGTTATGCAGACAATCAATGCATATAGAGGATTAGTCATCATATTCATGTTGACATCCGTTTTGATCATTGTTTAATAAGAAACTCTTACACATATCCTGCTTTTATGATGTATTATGAGGGTGTGAACCGCACTAACACGTCCGCACTAACCACATCCTAATAAATAAACAAACAGTTAAACATGACAACACAACATCACATTACATTACAGACAAAACCTTCAAGGCAGTTGTAGTCTGAAAACGATGAAGGGCGACATCTTAAAACAAAAAGACACGTTCTAAGTTTGCTGAAGCACCGTCACTGACCGCAAATATTTAGATTTTCTTTGATGTGGATAAAACGTCTGGTGAAGTATGTATTGTGTTCTACAAACATCTTAATCTGGCATATATCAAAATCCAGGGAGAGAGCATACAACTGTTTTAAGTGCTGTACTTTGGAATGATTATTTGACCCTTGATACATAAATAATGTGTGGAATAATGTGAACAAAGCAGTAGAATAAAACAAATGAGACTTTATGAGAGAGTATGACTGTGCCAAGTACTATGTGGCAATATACTGTTTAAAATAAAAAGATTAAGTGATACTGTAATGTGTTTCATGGGTGACAGCTCTTAAATATATCACACTGACTCTCAAATCAAGCATGCAACCTCAAACTCTCACGTTTTTCAAAGACTTCAGCATATTCCACCCTCTGTTTTATTTATTCCCTTTACCTTGATTCTCTCCACACTGGCCTCGAGCTTCAGTTGTTCTACCAGCCGCCGCATGTTGGATAAATTGGAATTAGAGGTCATGTTGGTAAAAATTGTTTTGGGAAATAAGAATTCCTGGTAAAAAAGAGTCCCTTAAGTCTTTCAACGCAGCTGCTGACTCCACTAATAGGCAGCAACTGCTCGCCAGGAAAGGGTGGCCGGGTTTCTTTCCAAATGACCTCAGTCCACTCAACTAAAGAAGCAAGGAAAGAGAGAAGCATACTGACCTCCACGTGTGCTTGATAGACACATTTTAAAGATTATTTTAGTCCTGTTTTCTTAATGTGAAATGAGATATGTTAGTCCCCAAACATGCCAATGGACATAATGTGGATTTGTAGCTATTTAGCAGCATGCTTGCTTTGAAATGCACACTACTAAAACCTTGGATACTTATAACTTGGCACCACACACACATACATGGTGAATAGGATATAGGAAGAAACCTTTTTTTAACCAGGGAAGAATAATACATCTTTATGAACTTTAAACCACTGTACACACTTTGAACTTTTGCAAAAACAGCTATTTAATACCCTTTACATTTAAGTTTTTTTTTTTTATTGTCAACCCAGCAGCATCAACAGGAAATGTGTTTGTTATCAGCAGTAACTTAAAGCAGCTCAGATCACTGATCAGGAAACAGTCAAATGAAGACGATAACTGACAGTACAAACAGGGACACAGGCGACAAATTAACACACAGAGGCTTTTAAAGATGTCTTCCTCTCTGAGTTCATTCTCATAAAACAGCTTGTTTGAGAGGAAGAAGTGGGGAGAAGTGGTGGTGGGGGGTCATCATGGGTTGGCCGTGGCCAGTGAGATGTCACCCACAATTTGCTTGGAGGCTGGTCAGGCACACTTTGGCCTGACTCTATAAATGGTCCATCTTGGGTGCAACTGGACACAATTTGATGTGTTTAAACTCGTAATAGACACACAAATCAAAAGTACCAGTGCAAAATCCCTATTGGTAAGGGTGGGGGTCATTTAATTTTCAATCTGCAGCCTCATCGCTAAATACCACTATCATACACACTTGCACCTTTAAGTGTGTGGGGAGCACAGATAAGCATATAGTGTATGACTTGCCACCTTGACCCTGGATATCCTCATTATTGTATTGTTTGGTTGACAATCATGTTACTCTCCTCGCTTTGGTCACTGATAAGACTACTGGTGCAATCCACTTCACCCCTAACACATCAGATTGCACAGGTGCTCCTAATAAATTGCTTGGTGAGTGTATAGCTATGTATATATAAAATGGGGTCATTTAAAATGAATGGTGATAAATGAAGTGACTTACCTTGTATGAACATTACATTATTATTATTATTATATCTGCAGACTTTTTTGTTTGTTTTTCTGAATTAATTATGAGTATTTCTTCTGATGTTATTATTATTTAGCTTATTTGCTGAACATTTTTATTTTATGTAGTTTTGTATGATCAGCCACATGGAGGCCTGGGGGCAATGAGAAGATATAGACATTGGGTATGAGCTCTGCAGAGGGAACTCCACTAGTAGCCTGTTATAACATTGAATTTCCATGTGAAACACACAGAATTCATCAATGTGTTCAATCTACATCAGGTAGGGGTGGGTTTTGTTTTGTGTACCATCTCTCCTTGGTAGTTTTTTCAGTTCTGCCTTCTTTAGAATAAATTTAATAAAAAAGATAGATGAAAATGAAGAAAAGGTTATTAAAGGTTAACTGTCAGAAGGTGGAACAAGGCTGCCATACCACTCAAAATTTGTAATGGGAGGAAGATGTATAGCCTGCACAGTACACAATATATTGCCCACAAATGCTGGTGATTCAGTATTTCCTTTTTAGTCACCACCACTTAGTAAATGCTGCTCTCCCCCCTCTGCGCATGCGCCAGCCTGGGTCTGCACTTGCCTGAAAGTGTTGTGAGACGTCGCGCTGCTGTTGCTGTCGCTGCTGCTGCTGAACTGGAAATTACTAGCTTACAAAGCAGCGTTTGAATGCACCTTTGCCCCCCTGACACCCACGTGGCTAATGAACTACAACACTGTCTCCTCGTATCCTCATTGGTCTGCAGGTGATTAACGAGATTGGCTGTTAGTAAGTAGCTTTTACAGAAAGGTAAAAACATTACAGAGAAGTCAGCCTGCTTCTTCAGGGGCAAACAACACTTCTGAGCAACGCAGAGGAGACTAAAGTAGCCAACGTAAGGAAATATGAGCTAAAACGACGCTTTGAGCTGTTAAACCTCACTTAAATTAAACTAAAGTGTGTGTGAGAGAGTTGTAGCAGACATGGTAGAGGTGTTTTCCGGGCGGACTCTCCTGAATAAAGACGGGGATTTTGTCGACCCCGAAGAGGCATTGAGGAACAAAGTGGTGGGGATCTACTTTTCTGCAGGATGGTGTCCGCCTTGTCGAGACTTCACACCCATCCTGTGTGATTTCTACACGGAGCTGGTGGAGGAGAGTGAGCCTCCAGCTCAGTTTGAGATAGTTTTTATCTCCTCTGACAAGTCGACTGAGGACATGGTAGAGTATTATCATGATATGCACGGAGACTGGCTGGCTCTGCCCTGGACGGATGAGTACAAAAAGTAAGTATCAAATCATAAAGAAAAGTCAATGGAAAACTAGTTATAACTTTTAAAAGTGCAGGGATATTTCCCATAGCTCTTAAATGTCTTACACTAACATTTTTAGCTGCATATATAATGTCAAAACGAAGTCAGCTGCACTAAATTGGACTTTAACACAATTGTCTACAGAGCTCATTAGGCGAGCTCCTGCTTATGTAAAATGCTTATGAGGGTCACCCTCTTAGGAATTAGGTTAGGTTTAAATACAGAGCAGAGGAACTTCCTCCTACAGCCGAGCCAAACAGACTTTAAGAGTGAACTGGTCCATTTTTATGTGTAATGCACCTTGTTTGTGTTATTTTTCTATTTATAATCTGTTTTGTTTGATTTCAGTCTCATAGTTTTTGTTCTTGAATGTTCAGAGATGCAGCTAATTAATCTGCCAATCAGAGCTGCAACAGTTAGTCGATATAGTTGGTCCATTATTCAAAAATGAATCACCAACCAATTCGATAATCAATTAATTGTTTTGATTAATTTTTAAATACAATTGTATAACGTATTTTCTGATTTATTTAGTCTTCTTTGATAGTAAAATTAATTTTGGTCATTAAAGGCTGAAGGGAAGAAAGTTATTGTAAACGTTATCCAAAAAAACCCCATCATATTAATTGATTAGGAAAATAATCATTAGTTGCAGCCATACTGTTGATCATTTTCTCAATTAATCAATTAATCATTTCGTCTATGAAATGTTTGAAAACTGAAAAAATGTAGGATGCAGTAATGTCTTCACTTTGTTTGTTTTGTCGGACTACGTGCCTAAAATGATACAATATTTAAATGACTGTTTTATGAGACAAGCAAAAACAGCAAATTTGAGAATCAAAGAAAAATATTTGGCATTTCTGTTTGAAAAAAGACTAAAAATAATCACTTGATTATCAGAATAGACTCACATGCACTAACATGAGTGAGTGCCGAGCCAGCTTCCAAAACTAAGAAGAGAAAAGCTTGGATATCAACACACACACACACACACACACACACACACACACACACACACACACACACACACACACACACACACACACACAGAGGCAGTGTGACTTCATTCTCTGCTCAGGACTCTTCAGTATATCTTAACAAAGCAAATAGTTGTTTGCTGACATCTAGTGGGACTGAATGTTGTTGATTGCATATTTTTAAGTAAAGGTATCAATACAGTAAAGGTCAGTAAAAGTTTAGTGTAAGTACAGACTTATTACTTGTTAAATGTACTTTAAACATCAAAAGTACTCCATATAACACCAACATTGCCCCCTGCCAACGCCAGTTATCAATCAGTCTGCTTATTATTTTCTCAATTAATTGACTAATATCTTGTTATACAAACTGTCACAGAATAGCAAATAGGTCTTCAGATGTGTCATTTTATCTGATCAACAGTCTAAAACTCAAAAATATTCAGTCACAAAGAGAAGCAACCCATATTCCAATTTGAGAAGCTATAACCACTGAATTTTTGACTTTGCTTGACGAATTTGTGAAACGATTAATCTAACATAAGAGTTTTTGTTGGTCAACTAATCCATTAAACAACCAATCATTTCAGCCTCTGCATTAACTTGTTTAACAGTATATAAATATGTTTAATATACTGTCATGTAGTTAAATCAGTAACAATGCATCTCAGCTATTAATTCAAATTCAGATGCAGGAATTGGACCAAGTATTAATCTGTGAAGCAACAGCTATAATTGTTATGTTAATGTATTGAAGAGAACATTTGCCTCAGAAGTGAAAGAAGTATAAAAGAAGCTTAAAATGGAAATACTGAAGAAAATTGGTGTTGAAGCACTATATTTGCATAAATGTAGTTTGTTATATTCCATCGCTGCCACCACTTTTATTGAAAGTATAAAAATAATGCTGTGTGGTTCAATAGATTAATAGCTAGATCAGTATAATGATAGTTGTATATTATAAGCTATATTAATGTCTTGTCTTCATCATTTTTCTTTCATCTGTCTGGCAGCGAGTTGAAGCAGCGCTACAAGATCACAGCGGTGCCCAAACTGGTGATAGTGAAAGAGAACGGCGACATGATCACAGACAAGGGCAGGAAACAAATCCGAGACCGAGGCCTGGCCTGCTTCACGACCTGGCTGGAAGCTGCAGAGATCTTTCAGAACTTTAAAGGTTAAAAAAATGGGGAGAAAAGAAGATGAGAGCTGAACAAAACCAAAGTAAAACCTTTCCACGTTCACTTTAGTTCAGTAAGATGATTTAAAGGGATATCAATGAGCAAATTATATTTCTGTTACACTAAATTATCTTTATTTATTTATTCTGCTTTGTCTTTATTTTACCTCTTTAGCACTCCTAAAACACTTCAAATGAAACAATCTGAGGAGCGAAAGTCTAACTTTAGTTCAGCTTCTCACAAGGTTGGGAACCGCTGCTTTTGTTGCTGACTCCTAACCAACATCCTATGCATTCAAGACAAACCTCAGGTGTGTCCACTGCGGTTCACATGTGAAAATAATCCAAGCCAGCTGCAGTAGTTTCTCACTTGACTTCAATTGATTAATTTTTTTAAACCTTGCCTATATTAAGTAGATATTCTTTGCAGAGAGCTTGCCTTTATTTCCAAATATTTGGTTTGTAGTTCTACTCTGAGCTGCCTGTATATTTTTATATTTTGTTTTTTATGAGTTGTTAAGAGTGGTTGTTATTAAAAGAAAAATCTATATTCTGTGATTTAGTTGTCAGTGATTGTTTTATCTTACATGTCTGTGTGCTGTTACAGTATTATGGAACCTCTGCATACAATACGTCCCACGGTTACACAAACAAACGGATTCCCTTTTGCCTCGTTAAGATGCTGAAAGCCCGCAGGACATTGTTTCCAGTATGTTAGCACATTCACTTTGGACCTAATTGCCTCTCTCCCCTGTGTGTGCTGACACTGCTTTTACCCTTTTGTACATGAAGAACCAAACAGGTGTCATGACTTTATGATGAGCCTGCACAGTCAAGTCTCTTCAGGTCTGTCTGGTTTGCAATATTAAATGCTTTAAAGTCTTTAAAGTGCAGCTTCTGCAACACAAGGTAATGCCCTGAGGCTTCATTCAGGTGTAAAGTCAGGCGGGGTTGGTGCTTCTCCTAAAATCATGTCTCAGAGGACTTGAGGAACTTTCCTAGATCTCGCAGCCTGTCACAGAGTAAAATGATGCAACTCCATGAGGTAAAAAAGAGAGAGCGGGAAGGAAGTGGAGTGCAAACTCAAATTGGTATTTTAGAAAAAAACACAACAACCCTACTGACATCTCCTGCACTTCAAAGTGAGTATTCTGACATCCACAAGGAACTTTATTGATTTAGTTTGCGTCATTGTTCCTCTGATGTGCTTCTTTACAGAGTTTAGGGAGTTGCAGTTTCATATTCTTCCATGTGGGGTCACTATGTAGTCATATAATAGTATGATGTCTAAACTCTGAATTTCACCTTAAATTCTATTCACCCACCCTCCATCACATGTTCTACATAGTATGAATGTTGTGACATTTAATATCACCAGCAAAGGAGTTTGATTAACAGTTCATTTAAAGGTTCATGACCCCCATGAATTCACCTGCATACAAAAACGAACAGATAAGTATTCATTAAAAGCAATTTCCCTCACAATAATGAGGTGGTTTCTCATCCCTACAGCCCATTTTAAAGTCCCCCTTCACTCAGAAATTAGTTTTGCTTTTTGTTATTTCATCTGGATGTTTGAATCTGACACCTGAATCCTGTTTTCATCTGCTGAAGGGGGGGTTCCTCTGAGCTTAAATATGAGTTTAAGACATGTACCTACAGTATCAGCATGATATGGGATATCTCATGAGTCAGCAAAGTTTGTCGGAAAAACACTTTTAACAGGCTAATTGAACTTTTTTTTTGGTAGCGAAAAGCTATCAAAGCTGGGTTTATTTCTTTTGTTTTGTTTGGCAGTGGGTGTAATGATCCACCTCACTTATCCTACCCTTCCCAGTCCATTTTTTCCTCATAGTACACAGCTGTCTGTATGTTTTATACGCCTAATTAGAAATAACATTATCCTGTTGGGTGAAAGTGTGTGTGGGTGATTGCATTAGCTATAAGAATGTGTCATGGTGTGAGGTTCAAGGCCAGAATTACCCTAATTATTCTAGCTCTGGCTCATCATCTTTTAGATGATTTCTATCTAATATTTACAAATATGTCTGGGGAAGAAATGGGCAAAATCAACTTTATTAAGTATGTTTACTGATACAATCAATTTGACTCTGGTTTCTAGTGGCTTTCAGTGTGTTTATGTTCAGAACGATACATATGTTCAAACAAAGTTGAGTAAACCTACCACCTGTGTATATACGTATATTTATTATGTATATATTTGCAAAAGGGGTAGAAAAAAGATACACGTAGTAACAACAAATGGACAGCAACATTTAATGTCTATATACAGGTAAGAAGCATATTTGTAAAATGTAAACAGGATTGAAGTCATGACCCGCCATAGCTGCAAATAAAAGTAACGCTGCAAACAAAAACAAACGCTGCTGCAAATAAAAAGAAACGCTGCTGCATATAAAAGAAACGCTGCAAATAAAAAGACACACCGCAGCAAACCAAAAAAAACGCTGCAAATAAAAACAAACGCCGCTGCAAATAAAAGAAACACCGCAGCAAAAAAAAAACAAAAAAAACAAACAAACACCGCAGCATATAATAAAAAAAAACGATGCAAATAAAAAAAAACGATGCAAATAAAAAAAGCCACAACGGAAGTGGATTACCGGGGACTGTTTTTGCCGAAACACAGGAAGAAGAAACAACAACAACAACAACAGGACAACGAATTGGAAAACGAACTAGAAAGTAAGTGAAAATGGTAGTGTTTAATGTCGCTACATGTAGCCTACTTTTTAATGTGTTATTTGGTCAGGCGATGTAGCCCCAGGTTTGAAGTTGAACTGGAGAATGCCGGTGTATTGTTAGCTTCGGCTGCAGACACTTAAAACACGCTGTTCCGCCTACGGGACGGGTCGGAGGTTGGGAGGTAGCCACAAGTCCTTCTGAATGTTTTAAACACCAACCCTTAAACATATTTATTCATGCCGTACATTGTTAGAAAGCATAGGTTGCCCTGATTCATTCAAGACCACTCACGAATTATATTGGTTGCTCACAGCCGTAATAGTATTAGCGATTGGCTCGGCTAGCCACTCAGCTAAAGTAAAAACAGCTATAATCTCTACATACCTTCAAAGTCTTCCCTTTATCCACAACGATCATCTTATGACTCAGGACTTTCTGTACAGCTCGCCAAGTATCCATTCTTGTGAAATATGAAATCCGTTTCCATAACATCGAAATACTTTCCTCAATATGTCCATGTATTTAGTCCAACACATAACGTAATAACACAAACAACAAACCATATACGGTCCCTTTTACGTCTTTTCCTGACCTGCACGTACAAACAACAACAACAACGACAGTAATAAGCTGCCGGAACTATGTAGCCGTCAGTTGTTTCCACTCTCGTTAGTGGTCTCCCCGTGTTAGCCGAAGCTAACAATACAACAAGTTCGTTTTCCAATTCGTAGTCCTGTTGTTGTTGTTGTTGTTGTTTCTTCTTCCGGTGTTTCGGCAAAAACAGTCCCCGGTTTGTTTTTATTTGCAGCGTTTTTTTTTTGTGTTTGCTGCGGTGTGTCTTTTTTTATTTGCAGCGTTTCTTTTATATGCAGCAGCGTTTGTTTTTGTTTGCAGCGTTACTTTTATTTGCAGCTATGGCGGGTCTCGGCCACCGTACTACGGTTATACAACCTGCAATTTATGACAATTATAGCTACATCTTTTTCATAAGGCATTCTATATAAAGAGTTTATAAGTTGTAACTTAAATTATTCATTTACTAATGGTTTTTAGCTCAGTTATAGGCCATTAACAAGAACAACTTTTGGGTTGCCAGGTTGTTAAAAATCTCTCTGGTTGGTGTTTATTCTCCTCCACGAAGACTCCTCCAGCGGACAGTTTGACCACTTACTGTCTGGAAAAGTGCTGCAGGGACCAAATTCCACTCATGAACAAACATTTACAACTGCAGACCTGATGGCTTATTGGAAAGTGAGCCAAACCGATGATGATTTATTAATGAATACTGACATTTATGCATGACCATTTCCTATGGGGCCCCCGGGGGCAACAATTTGTTGTTTGGCCCCTGCTGGTCTCTGGTATACATGGTAGTACTCTGGAGCTTAAATGATTAGTTGATTTAATTGACAGGAAATTAACTGACAAGACAAGATGTTTGGTAATTGATTCATTGTTTTAGTTATTGTTTTAAGCTGTGGGTAAGTGTTCTCATTCTTCTATGATAGTTCTTTGGGTTTTTACTTTTGGCCAGAAAAAACAAGTAAGGTCAGTATTTTTCACTATTTTCTGACATTTTAAAACTTTTAAAGGCCATATCCACAAGAGGGATCGGATACTTGATATTGCACTTCAAGTGCTGCAAATTTCTAACAAATGTGCGACCAATCAAATTAGATTATTGGTATGGAGTAATCCTGGGGCTTTTGGGGTCCCTGGATAGTAGATTTTAACTATCTTTAATCCCCAAAATGTTCTCATGTAAATGGTTTGTAACTGATTTACAAAACATTACCCTGAATTATTTATTTATGATCATTAAAACCATCAGTTACAATCTTTACACATGGTATCCTATTATAAAATATTAATACATGATAAAGCTATAATTTGATTAAAATGGACTATGAAGGCTAATTGCAGTAGTCTTTGTTAAGGCAAGGACCCCTAAACTGACTCAATTTAGACAACAGATGCCTGTCTGAAAAGATTTTTGCTTTTAGATGTTTTCTTACATCATTACCCATGGCCAAAACAGTTATTCGCTCAGTCATTGTGTTACTTATGGATCAAATTATAGTGAAAATAAACTATTCTCCTAAGAAATAAGCTATTCTTTTGCTTGGGAGCCCACTTTGAGAACCATTTGAACATTTACTGTTCATAATTTTCTAGTGTTTATCTGGTTACGGGACAAGTTTACAATTTTTCTCAAGTGTGTCTTAAAACAACAGTCACGTGTCCATATGAAAAGTGAAGGAGGTTTTCCTTGCTGTAATCCTTCCTCTTGTTCATACTGGACATTGAAGGATCCCCTTCAGGACAATGGAAACATACACTTGCTGTTTCCACATAAGAGAGACTACATGCTCACTTTTACTCCTCTCATTTCTGCTTCTGCTTCTTGTCTGCTGTCTGCTTGTGACCCCAGTGTGCATAACTTCTCAGGTCAGTTTAGATTGAGCTGTATCTTTATGTGGACTTCACATTTGGAATCAGTAGGACTTGTTGTTGGCTTTATAATGAAAGGCAGTAGTGTTTCCTCCTGCTGTAACGGTGTCTTGAATCAACCAACAAGGCTGTCTTTATGTGGGAGCAAGGAAGGAGGGAGGCGGGGAGGTGGGTGGACCGGTGGACCCTGCATGGAGAGGAGCGCCGGTATCAAGCTCAGCACATTTAACAGACAAAACTTCCTTGGAAAACCTTCAGTATTAGACGCCTATGTAACATTTATTGTGAATATGATCACATCACATTAAACAGTTCTGGTATTTTAGGATGATAGACACGTACTTTAGCCTATTTTTTTGTGGAGAGCATTATATTCTAAAGAGGTCCTTTAACAACTCAAAAATCATAAATAGCATTGTTGTGTCCTGACTTTTAATATGTGTAAGGAAAATTGCTTATAAGCACAATTTTCAGCTGATGACATGTTTAAAAGTGTGCTACAAATAACGACACATCATAAAACATGGTTAAATACAGTGGATTTTTATACTTAAACACAGTTGTGTTGACAGGAAGCACCTTTTATGCTGCAGTATAATACCAAATCCCAAATTAGTATAATTACATACTATAAATAACTATAAATAAATCAATTAAAAAAACACATACAACATAAAAAATGTACATATATATATTAAAGTTCAATTAAGTAAAATGATCAAATAATGCCAAAATATATATAGGCCAATATTCAGAAATAACATCGTCTGCCCTTTATATTGTCCAGCTCGACACAGTTTACACATGCATATTGTACATAACCACCTACTGTGCTGTTAGTGTGTATATAAAATAACTTGAATTCAATATTTAATTCAGCAGTCATTTGCACTACTTGTATCTGAACCTGTGTATATGTTCAGTATGCTGTTATCCATTTATTGTTCTATATGTATCTAATTATCCACACACTTGCTTGTTTACTTATCTTTGCATTTAAAACCACTTAAAACCTGAGTGTAATTCCTCATATGCATATTAAAGCTGATTCTGACTCAACGTATTGGTTATATTTTGAAGGCTGCAGTCGTCAGGTTCCGGTGTTTTACTGCCTCTACCAGGTTGGCTTGACTAACCACGGCGATACAAACACTCACAGCCGCTCCTGCACGCCTCAAGTGTCGGCTGTAGACCGACGGAGGGCTGCAGGACTGCACCGCTACACCGAGACCAAACAAAACCTCCAGTCAGGCTGAACCAACTGAAGACTGCGGGAATAAGAGGTAAATTGGCCGGGGTGAGAGAGGAAAATAACACCGTGGAAGTCTAGATGTAGCGCGAATATCCGTGTATATAGACTTATTACTATTATAAATTCTTTTGTTTTGTGAGTTTAAGTGATCTTTTCTCTCTTCATGTTTTAACTTTTTGCGTGGAAATATTCAAAAACAACTATAATTAAATCCAGTCATGTAGCCTATTGTTCCCTCAGCACTCTTTTATTTAGTCAAAATGTGTCTGCTTTTTACTGAGAGCTGTGCTGAGGAGGTTCACTTTCTTTTCTGACTTATTTAATATAAATAAAATAGTCTAATTAAGTAGCAAATATCATCAAAGACCTGCTAGCAGCTTTAATCTCTGTAAATTATGTTTTTTTGCCATTTGAAAGCAAATTGAAGAATTAAAAAAAACAAAAAAAAAAAACAAAACGCCCACAATAATTTGTGATGGGTAGAACCAGATAATAAAATTACATGCACTCAGCCAAAGTGCAGCAGGCTTGTTTTACACAGTGTTCCTCTGCATCACTCTCTTTCACACACTCACTCACACACACACACACACACACACACACACACACATACATACATCATACTGAGCGAGCTGGAGGTTTTATCAGCAAAATGCTTCTAATCCTGCTTAGTGCACTCACTAACAGGCACCTAGCACCCTGAAATATTTGGTGTGCATGCTGGCAGAGTTGTTTTTCCTAATATTGGAAGAATGAAACTGGAGATTATGTGGGATTTGAGGTTGTTTAGCAAGGTAGAGAAGCTGAGTTTGGAGTGAACAGTACTGTATATGCTCAGGGTATATTAATATACAGTACAGTATATGAGTGAATTACTGGAGAAAAAGAAATGATGTGATACATGATGACATATATGTGCTTCCTGTGCCTCGAAGATAAAATTTGCCCCAATTTAGATGCCCAGTACATCTGTGTGTCCTACATGTACATGTCTGTGATAGTGTGTGTGTGTGTGTGTGTGTGTGTGTGTGTGTGTGTGTGTGTGTGTGTGTGTGTGTGTGTGTCTCATGTTTCACAGATTAGATAACAGAATCCAGCCGGTGACATTTTAACGGCAATCATGTAACATCCCTGCAGCGTACTGACAAATTACCTCTCATGATATCGCAGTGGCCCTTCTCATTTAGTTGATGCAGGATTATAAAAGTCCATTATATTGAGAACTTCTGAATAGCGCTGAAGGGTATATTGTCTTAAGAGCTCCGCTGTCAGTTCCAGTTACAAATATCAACAGCAGGAAGTTGGAACCGGTTCTGTTACAGGTATTGCCAAACACAACACAAAGACCTTTTTTTAACTGCTAAAAGCTTTGTACCTTTGCATGCAAACAAGCTGCAGTTGAGAAATGCAACCACCGAATGTGGCCGCAATGTCTGTGTGGCAGTTTACTGTCCAAGGAGAAGAGGGAAGTAATGAGCTCTGGCCTTGATTGAACTGAACCTTGTTGAACATATTTCACAAGTCACTTGCTAAACATTTCCGCACCAGACTTCAATTACACAAGTGGCAAAAACTGGAAAGATATGTTTTAATGATGGTGAACATTGTGATGTGTGGATTCGTTAAACCACTGTCAACCTCAATGTGTTGGCTCTCTTGTCATTGCTCTATTATCATCTATTCCCAAGTTCCCATTTGTAAAATCACTGTAAACAACTGTGAAGCATGTGACAAGGGAGTGCCTTCCTGTACACACTGACAGTATTTATGATACTGCACCATAATTACGCAGAAATGAGCAGTACCCTATCAGAGCTGTATCGTGGTTTTCGTTGTTTACTATATAAATTGAACTGCATTCCCACTAATTTCCCTGCTCTGTACAGACATGCTGTGTATAGCACATTGTAGTATTGGGTGGTGGTTGTTATTGTATCACCGGTTTGCGGAAGAGATTAATCTTTTTATGTGTACCACTAATAGACTTCTACATATTTGTCTTTCCTCGCTGTTACCTTTGGATAGAAATCAAAGTAACTCGATTATGATGGGATGGTGACAGATGCCACTTCAGTTGTTAAGTGCTAAGTAAGCAAATCTCCACGTTTGATGTGAATTAAACAATATAAATCTGATAATGATTTATTGGCTGTTAAGCACATAAGTGTGTAGATAATGATCTTTTAAATTTGGATTTAAGGGATTTTAAGGCGCCAACCACAGTTCAAGTATAGCAGGTGACTACAGCTTGTTTTTCCCCCTTTCATTTCTTGTCATCCCTCTGCTGTCAGTTCACTAGTAAAGCTTACAATAAAGAACTGCAACCAAGATGAACAGGGCATGAACGTAACTGTCTGATAAACAAACTATGCAACTGCGTGGTTCCTAAATTACTTTTAAATTACTTCTGTAGTTGAGTTGTGAATATCTGTAGTACAATTTCTTGTTACTTATAGGCCGACATAAATTCAAATTAGTTAAAATATGATGTGTCAAATGTATACACCAATACTGGATACTGAATTTTTGATGCCAATACCAATATCTATTTTGATATTTGGGAGAACAGGTAAAAAAAATTTAAATATATATATATATATATATATTAATCTCTTAGCGGGGACATTTCATGCTTTGTGTGTTCTGTTATTTTAATGGTGTTATAATGGCAGATCTCTTTGGTTAAAATGGTCAAAGACCAAAACTTAATGAGACCGTAAGTAAAAATGCTCCCTGCAAGTCAAAAGCCAGGTCTTCAGCCAGCACTGAACACTTTGGTTGTGTTATCTCTACTTCCTGTGAGATAGATGGTGTAAGAATATTCTATATATGCCTGACAGTTGGTAACCTTAGTTGCCACCACATGTACTTTGAGTCGTCTGCTTCCCTATTTCAGATTGGATTCAGGCTTGAACTTGTATAAGAAGTCTCTATTTTGAATGAGTGAAGTCCTGCAACTACTGTTTATTTATTTAGCCTCCTGAGCTGGAAGTTGTATCTGTAGCTGACCAATCAGAACAGAATGAGTTCATCAGGAGTTGGGCTTTAAAGACACAGGAGCTACAACTGCCTGTTACAGACTGAACCGAGCTGAACTGAGCTGAACTGAGGGGCTCATGCAGAACCATTTCAGTAGAGCCCTAGAATATAAATATAGTTTGGGGCAGAACCCCAATCTGTAAACAGAGCATTGACATATTATTACTTTGTAGAGGCGACATAGGCTGAATATGTTGGCAAGCAGTTGCTTATTTACACAACCAGCAGGCATGAAAAATATTGATTAGTGCAGATTTAAAATCGACTGTATCAAATACTGTTGCAGCAGTCGGGCTCTACTCTTGACAAACTCTGTCTATAAACACGTACAGTGACACAGATCCATGAATCATGTATGAATTAAGATCTATCAATCTGTCTGTCTATCTACATTCACCATTGCTGCAATGACCCATTTTCCCCATGGGTACCATTAAAGTTTCATCTGATACAATCTAACCTAACTGTGAAGAAATGGAGCAATTTGAGGAAGAGGGACCAATGAGGAGAAAGGGAGAGAAAGGGAGAGGAGGAGAGGAGAGGAGAGGAGGGGTGTGGTGTGGTGTGGTGTGGTGTAGTGGATGTTAATGCGGGGCGCCTTTAGTGAAGTAAGGAGTGTAGTGTGCCTTTTTTTTTAAAGGGCCTTCCAGATGGCACATCGACAGGAAGGTTCCGGGGAAAACGGCCCCTAATGAATGGGAGGGAGAATCACCTGAGGGGACAAGAAACATCAAAGAAACCTTTCTTCGCTTCACGCTCGTTCTTTCCCTCCCTCATGCTCACTTTATACTCCGCTTTGCTCTTCATTTTCTCCTCATAACATCTATCTGATCTACCCACTTAATAGTTCCCTAAAGTAATATGTGGGCATAGTTGACACTCTCCCAGCCTCCTTTTTTTCGCACTCATTTTTAAAAAATTATCTTAATTAATCTCTCTTCTCCTCTCTTCCACTGACAGAGGACATTCCTCATTTTTACAGTGCAATAGCCAGAGGGCAGGTTCAGACAGAGCTGTCTGACAAGAAACCCTGACATTCATTGAGGCCAACACATTCACATACACATAAACAAATACACAGCCCAACCCGAGGCTGTAAAGAGAGAGTGTGTGAGAGAGAGAGAGAGAGAGAGAGAGATAGCGACAAAGTGTGCGATAAAGCTTAAACATGTATTGTTATGTGGGTTATCAGGTTATTTGTAATGATCACATAGGCCACTTACAGAGGAAAGGGTTGAGGGAGGAGGGGGAGCTCTCTAAAAGATTAATGCATCCGTGCACTCTCATATAAACATGTGTGCATGTGTGTATGTTGTAGACGAGCACTTTAAAAACTATGAGATTTGAGAGAAGGCAGAGTTGGTAGCAGTGGTTTTTGCATGTTTTTCTTTACTATCCATAAAGTGTGCGTAATATTACAGCTTATCATGTTTCTCCACTGATTCAGGCATCCATTAGTTTCGATGAATTTACATACAATATAAAAAATCCATGGGCAGACTCTGAAAACTCGCTTTAGTTCTGTCACGTAATGTTATTGTAATGAGGTGATGCTGTGCAGACTTTTTAATTCACTCTGCATTTAAAGGAGGATTTATTAAATTTCAAGATCAGTTTATACATCAACTTGCAAAAGACAGTTGTGTAATGTCTTCTGTGGCTCTGGAGGTGCTTTGACAAGTTAGAGAAAATAACCTCAATGATGTCATCAGTGCTTATCTTTGTTTGAGCTGAAAGACAACACATATATACCACACAGCTGTTTTACAAACTGGAGGCACAAAGTTTGAACATTCATCAGCAGCTGATGGCCTAACAAAGAGGGGTTTTTTTTAAAGCTGCTATAGGGACTAAAAATGAGAAATACCTATACATACCTATGGCCTAGGTTTTGATTTATGGCACCATCACAACTCTAGATGGATGTATTTGCTGTATTTACTTTAAGGTGCCCCTACACTCAGAAATGTGTTTCGCTTCTTGTTCCCTCAGTTGGATGTTTGAGCTTCACTGTGCAGAATGATGTATGTTCAGAGTTTGACACTGGAAAGCTGTTCTGCCTGAAAGAGGAAAGTTTCTCTGTGTTCAATAAGTTTAAGACCTATGATCATGATCGGAAGCATTTTTATATTCATTTATTCTGGATTTTATGATTAAGGATTTTAATGAGGTAATTAAGCTTTTTTAATGAAACGACCACACCAGATACTTTTGTTATTCCAAGCAAGCAATTGTTTATACTTTTACATGTCTGGAGGGGATCTTTAATTATATTTTCCTGAAGTGTTTACATTTTTTCTTTTTTCCTCTTTCTTTCTAATATGAGACTTTTCCATGCAGTCGCTATGTTTTTGTTTCATCCAGTATGATGTTGACCAATCATAGTACCATGTGGTCTCTCCATAGCTGCCATAGCCCTGACGTTGTGTTACATTTTCAAGGAGGTGCAAGTCAGCTATAAGGTGTAGCTTCACCTTAACCTCTTAACAAACAACTATTAATCCCCTCTTAAGCTTCGGCTACAAAGATTATATTTTAAATCCGTCACACACAAGTCCCCACCCTTCACGAACCATGAAATGATAATGTAACATTGGCAAAAATTAAACCACACTTGATGAAATTAATGGAAAATAACATCTCCAAGGAACAGAAACAAAATATTTTTAATCTAATCTGTCTAAATCTAAAACTTGTATGCACATGGAAATGTTGAGCAAAAATGAGCAGAGTACAGGCTTTCATGTTTAAGAGCAAAAATGTGCAAACACACTGATAAGTGTGGAAACGATTATTGGAAACGAGATATACATTATCTTTCCTGTGGTTTGTTTGGTTTTGCAGGCACAAGCGTCTTCGCAACCTCTAAATTAACATATCCGCTAAATGCGTCTGCCTTTGAAAATATCATATACTGTATGTTCTCAATGTTCCCACCATTATTAGAGCATGCTTTCGCTTCAATATAATAAATACCAGCAGAGAGCAAAGAGAATCTGTTCTTTAAATCAGACAGCGTGGATGTCTGAGATGCTGCATTTGTCATGATGAGAGGGTCACAAGGTTGCTTCTCAGATGTGTCAGACAGTTAAAGGTTGACCTGTGCACACTGTAGTACAGAGAGGGGCACAAACACATTCTGAACCTATCAGCTGTGTGCAATTTTTGCTGTACTAGTGTGACTGTCAACCATAAAAGGGGCAGAGGACAGAGAAGGATTTTATTCTCTCTGCTTTCCAATAGCAAACTCACTGCTCCTGTAGTTTCTATGTCTTGCTCAATTGCCTTTTTTCTTACTGGACTAATTTCCTATACAACTGTCTCTCTCTCTCACACACACACACACACACACACACACATGGATAAACACAGCACTTTTAACAGGTGTTAAGAGGGTAACATTAATATTTTCGCAGCAAATGGAATAGATACACACATACAGGAAGCGGGCAGGGGGGAGGGGAGGAAGTGTTTTCAGAGGCTGAACCAGATGCTGCCGATCTGTGCTTTGGAAACATCTCTGGCCACCAAATACTAAATCATTCTCTTTCTCCTTTCACTTTTTTTCCCATCCTTTATGACAGCCTGATCATTCATTTCATCTCTCAGTGTCTGACCCTCTCCAACTCTCGTCCCTGCATCTCTGTTTGTATTCTTAGCAGAAAGAATGAAAGATGTGATAAGGGGGAAGAAACACATATATCAGTTATGTCATCTCAGGAAGTGGAGAAAATGATTCCTATGCCCTGTTTCTTTGTTGATACACAAGTCAGACAACGTTCATCTTATATGTAGATTTATTAGTTTTGTTTCGCAGACAAGACTGTTGGTAAATAATGTTCCATGAGGTCTTACGGTTGGAGACAAACACCAGGAAACTGTAATGTTATGAAGGAAACATAATTGCTGCCAGGATTTTGTTTGGTGGGAACGTTTCTTCCAGGAAGTGTTATGCCTTGTATGGTGCTTGACTGTCGCTTACTTGACACGAAGACTGAAAACATCCTGATTCTGGCATCTGATTCAGAGAACAGAAGTACAGTGGTTAAGGTTAGGCTGCACCCTGCAGTGAGGGGATGTCATTTGAGGTGAAACAGACTTTCAACCAAAGATGGCAGTAAATTGGTGCTTCTCAGCCTGCTGTTAAGTCACTTTTATCAGATACCACAATCATTACCTTACCTTAACCAAGTGTGTTGAGTTGCCTAAATGTAACTTAAAGTATAATTATACTTAAGCAGCTAAGAGTCACCAACCCTATTTTTGATATGTTCAGTATTGACATTGCAACATCGTGCAGTTGCCATATTTTGTCAACATTGCAACTTGCCAGTCTCCTTAAGTAATGTTTCTTCATCATGTGGACAGAAAACGTCAAACTAAACTAATTTGTTGTTGCAAATTTGTAATGATATTCCTCGGAGGCATGTGTTGACATATACAGTAAAGTGGAGCATAAAATATAAAAATCAATGTACGTAATGTTGAATGAGGTCTTTTCAGGGTGTGCTAATGTGCCAAACACAAAGTCACACAATACTCATATGATGTAATGATCTCCTAATTTGGGTTTACTGGAAATCACAACATCTTTTAGTTCTTGGGTGTTTGAAGCTGAAGTCTCTAATCAACAGTTATCTGCAGCCAATAACATTCAGTGAACACACAGATAAATTGTAACTCAGGGGGGAAACTGTCTTGGGGAATGTGCTTAGTAGTGTTAACAAGGCTAAGAGTCCACAGACATGAGCCGTGAGGCTTTGTGAGGTTGTGCTCAGACACAGCATGAAAGCTTTGAACTAAATGCTGAAGTCTGCATGCTAACATGCTCACAGTGATAAAGCTAAGATGCTGATGTTCAGCAAGTTTAATGTTTATCATGTTCACCATATTAGTTCAGCTTGTTAATGTGCTAACATTTGCTGATTAGCATGGGATAGGAAGGTCATTATAGTTTTACAGGAATTTACTTACAAACCAAAGTACTGTTAAAAATTTGACCAAATGCCATGAAGATGCAAGATATACAGTATGTTTAATCTGGGGTTATACTGGTATATCTTTGTATTATTTACAGTAAAAAAAGAAAACATATTTATCTTATACTGGTGCATTATGCAGCCCCACAGTTTAGCCTCTGTCTGAAACTGGCCGTTTTAGCTCCTGTCTCTTTTCTGATTGGTTAGCTTCTGGAAGCAGCCCCATCTACTGACAGTAGTAGGAGAACTTCACCTCTTTTTCTTTACCCAAAATATTAACTTCTCAAATACATTCTATACATGTTTGATCCGAGATCCTAACTGACTGTGAACTATGGACATAAACAACGTTAACATTTATGGGCATGTTCGTTGACCATGTAGAAATAGAAATGGGTTGCAAATGCAGTTTTTAAAGTCGGTTGGGCCCTGGCTTTTGAATTTTTACTGTTGCAACTTACTGTAGCATTGATATCTGACACCATGACAGAGTATAAATACCAGAAAATACACAAAAAGTACAAAAAGCACCTTTGAGTTCATCCTCTGGGAGAGAATCTAAACTTAAGTTGATGATCCTCTGTAATAGTGGTCGAGACATTTCACATCAAACCACAAATGTGAACCTCATGGTGGTGACAGAAGAAAAGTCAGGCCAGTAAGTCATTAGGGTACATGGTCTGGGGAACATGAATGAAAACATTGTTCAAATCCAGCTAATAGTTGTTGAGATATTTCAGTCTGGGAAACAAGACATTATTGTAAACATTGAAGTTGAATGGAAATGCATAGTATTTTCTTTATGAATTTTTGGAATTATATTGTATATAATAATAATGGCTTTATTATGTTAAAGGAAATGAATATACAAATAAAACCCAATATTTTTCAGTAAAGGTAAACATCATATGAGCACAAATACAGTAACACAAAGCAGGAAATTACAGATGCCTGTTTTCCATCACCAATAAAATCAAACATGATGATTAAGCTTCAGTCTTCCTGTGTTGCAGCCATGCCTATCCCCGCAGGGAGTCAAATGACCGGGAGCTGAATCAACTCTTTCATTCCCACTGAGACTCAGCGGTTTGACTGTGACTCCCTGCTCATAAATTTCAGTCGCACGAGCCTCCTTTTCTAAAGATGAATCTCTCACTCATAACTTTACAGCGGGGATTGATTGGTTTGCCACAGAGAATCATTACTCTCATTGTGTTTGTGATACATTTGGCAGCTGTAAAAGCAGCATGTCACAGGGGAAGAAATACAGCCCTGTCCAATACAGATATGAATCATTATTGCTTTAGCATCATGTATGACATCAGTATACTATATTTTTTTGCACATTTGCTCAAATAATTAATCAGGTATAGCCATTTAAAAGAAAATCAATCAAACATTTTTTATTATGATTATTTAAGTCATTTATCAATCAAAAACCCTCCCAAAAGACAGGATTTGCTGCCTTTTTCTGATTTATATAATTGTGAATTTAATATCTACAGTATGGATTTTGGACTGTGGGTTGGAAAATAAAGACAGACATTTTTTATTGTATTCTCACATTCAATCAATAAGATAATAAGACAATATAACATATGAAACACAATGTAATACTGCAAAAATAAAGAGAAAATTCAGTGATTAATTCAAAATGAAGTGTATATTTACAGGAAGATGACTGTTAAATAACAAAAATGTGTTAAATTACTTCTTGTTGGAGAGTAGGCAGTAAAGCACATGATGCAGGTTTTTGTGGTTTCAAAGGATGGGTTTTCATTTACCCAAAAAAATCCAAAAAAAGAACAAAGCAGTTGTGACTAATAACTAAATTTGGCCTTAAAGGAGGTCAACAGAACTAAACTGAACTGAGCTGTTACATAACTCGACTGACCTCAACAGAGACAAAAACTGACCTAACTAATGATTCCTGAGGGGAATATATATATATATAGAGGCTAACCAAACCATTTTACAGACATGAGGGGTGGACAAACATAATACTGAGTTAGAAGCAAATGGTCTATGTAGTGTTTATTTGTAGTTGATTTAGTTTTTAACTAAGGAAAATATAACCACAATAACTCTAAATTAGACTTACAGAATTACCTTCAAAATACACAAACAGACTCTCTTCAAACCCTGCTTGCTGTTGCAGGAGGTTGGTATAGTCCAGGATCCAGGTGCAAGTATTTAACAGTCTTTAATAGACCAGCCACTCTTTTACATGATGGAGGTCAGGTGTCCCCTGGATCATCCACGGTAACTCAAATATAGAAAATTATTTTAGTACAACTTAACAGAACTTAAGCGTGGCCAATACAAATTTAAATTAATGTACACATTTTATCTAGAAACTATGCATGTCAAAAATACTATGAATAAATAAACTTGTGTTGGTTATTTAACTAATGTAAACCTAGATGAGAGAAAGCAGGATCAAAGTGAGGGTGAGTGGACATGACATCACCCACCATGTTCCAGCTGGTCCGGCCATCATACTTCTATTATTAGTTTTTAATGATTTTAAGTTGCTAAAAGAATTAAAGTAGAAGTGATTTCTGTCTTGTGACTCAAGATAAGCCCCTTCTGTAGCTGGAAACATCAGAGGCTTACAGTAGTTTAAAAAAAAATGCAAAGTAGTGATTTTTTTCCTCAATTAAAAAAAAAAAAAAAAAAGACAAATTGGCCTTCACAATGTCACAGCTAAGTGCATGCTTTCATTTGTGCGAATGGCTCGTGGTCACTTTCACTGGCATTAGTGCAAGTGTAGTTTGTTACAGGAAGCCAATAAAACCAGGAAAGTCAAAGTCATCTGGGAGAAGTGATGTAATTATTTAAAGGAGGTTCCCAGGCTGTGATCGCACACGGATATAAGGCTAATGAGGGTCACTTGCAAACCAACCAGAGAGCGTGCCATGACACCATCAGAACTAGATGTATCTTATTGATCCCCTTGGGGAAATTGATCCTTTGCATTTGAGCCATCTCACACACACATACACACACTAGGAGCACCGGGCAGCCTCAGTGGGAGGAAACAGGAGCACCAGGCGGAAATCCACACAAACGCAACATGCAAACTCTACACAGCAAGGACCTGGGACGCCAGGGTGTGAACCTTTTTGCTGTGAGGCAACAGTGTGGCACCATATTATACCATAGTGACTGCCCTAATTAATGTAACTGCATATTTTTCTGCAGATTTATGAACTCATGTAATGACATCATGTGGATTTTTCTGTAACTGAAAGGATGATACTCCATGAAAGCAGCCATATTTTGCTCTCCACCAGTCACTCACCCTCCTCCCCAACCTCGAGCACCCTCTCCTCAAACATTTTCGGCAGTGGAGGTCTTGCTGGAGCGACGCCCTGTCTCTCCTGATTCAGCCGTCAGTTAGAGCACAGTCCAGTATTCACTCCTGCCATATACTAATCCTTTCATTGGGCTCGGCTTCAGGCAGCCCTGTCAAAGAGCTGACTGTGTGGGGAGTCGAGAGAGACTGAGACTGATACACAGAGATACATTTACAGATATGTACAGTAATGCAAACACTCAAACACATTCCTGCAAAAAAAATTATATATATATATAGTTTTTTTTTTTCACTCAAGACTCACATTTACATATTGAAATGCACCTCTATGTCACTCACTTTTTCAATGCTGGTGTTGAGTAAAAGACAGAATCTACCTTATCTTATATTTACGACTATATTTGATCTATATTTATATCTATATTGTATAAATATATATCTATATTTTGATCACATTATGGTAAAAAAGAATATCCTGTATTTTGCAAGAATGAAGCAAATATTAGCAAAACTAATTCATTCTGTTTATTAACAGTATTTTAGTTACAGAGTTACTAGAGTTGGACACATCTTACCATTGAAAAACTTTGTCCAAAGATTGATACCACTACCAAAAAGTTTAGTAGACACGCATATCCAAAAAACTTCAAACAGGTGCTGGACCAGAGACACAATGTAAAAAAAGATGCAGTTTAATGAGACATAAACTCATCTCTCATTAAATTGTATTTAAGGGAGCTGCAGTGTGAGGACCTTCATATTTCTTTTTTAAGATTCGTGCCACTGTCATATTTTTCTGTCAATGTGAAGCTTGAAAAGTTAGCTTAGCATACTGTAAAAACTGAAAACGGGAAACCCTCGCTTTGTCAGAAGGTAAGAAAGCCTGTGTAGTAGCAGCTCTGCTCACAGATGAACATGTTATTTCTTCCATACCAAAAAAATGTACAATGAACTGTATAGGAAGTTAAAGTCATTTTTAAACTTTGGTTTTAGAGCAAAATAGCCATTTTAGTGGTTTCCCCCTTCTTCCAGTCTTTCAAGTACAAGAGTGGTATCATTCTTCTTATCTAACTCTCAGAAAAGACAGCAAATGAGTGTATTTCCCAAAGTGGCCTCAGACTTTTTCTTGGCACTGTTTGAGGAGTCTTGACCTCCAGAATGGCAGCCACTGATCTAGATGGATATTTTATAATCTCCCTAATAGTCTCTTCTGAATTAAGAATAAAATACATACATAAAATACTTAAAACTGTCCAACCATCCATTATCTAAATTCACCTGTCCCAGCTCAGGTACACCTGAACCATTAGCCAGTCTATGACAGTCCTAACACATACAGACAGACCACCATTCACTCTTAAAATGACATCTACGAGACCTGTCTGTTCTAGATTAAAACAAAGGATACTTCCTATCTGGTGACCATGCCGCCTCAGGTAATGCATTGTGGGCTTAAAAGAAAATATTTAAATGAGCTAAATTTTGAAACTCACACCAGTCATTCAAAAGCCACATGAAAAAAAAGCCACGTGAGGGTTGTAATGCTTTTAAATAGACAAAGATATCATTGCAGGTTTCGTAAAATAGATAACATATCTAAAGAGATGCAGTGGTTAAAAAAAAAAAAAAAAAAGTTAAATAAATAAATAAATAGAGAGAGGTCTGGCAGTGTTACCCAAACCTCATCCACTGTATAAATACTGGAGGTATAAATAGATAAATGTATGAATATGTCCCACTTCTCATTTTGCTCTCCACTGAAAACACACTCACAATAACACACATGCTTTATACACATTTAAGCACACACCCCTGCACACTGCCTCATATTCTGACACATCAGTGACAACATTGTTTGTCAGGAGCTATAGTCTCAGAGGAATGCTTAGTTTGGCGTGGGCGTTTCAACCCTTTGCCATCCTAAACTAACATGTCAGAGTAGCCTGGCGTGTTTCTGATATGTGACACTTTTAACTGTCATGCCGATGTGATATAGAAAAGAAAAACACAAAATGATGTGATAGAGCTGTTGCGGTTAAGAAAAGAATGACTGTCTCTCTAATGATATACTTCTCTTTTCTTTGCTCTCAGAGTCATCAAGAAAACAACATGAGGAAACCACCGTTGACCACCGACGATTCACTTTCTCATGGAACGTAGCATTCTTGCTCCATGCATCAGCCGGCTTTACGAGGGCTGATGTCGGCAAATATTCATTTATTCCAATACGTTTCCTGAGACACTTTCCTGTGTGCTTGATTACACAGACAGGCAGACAGGAAGAGGACGTTATGGACTGACTGAGAGAGTCAGAGTACATGCAACAAATGAGTCACATATGAGAGATTGATGATGTAACAGTGTCTGAGAGAATTCTAGCTAAAAATGGAGGTAATTAGACAGAGACAGTGGGAGAAAGTGTTTTTTAACAAGCTTTTGACCCTCGATGGGTGACTTTGCCAATGACAAAAACAGTTACGTTCTCAGGCAGTAGAGAAGCAATGACCTAATTCAGATTAAATGACCTCACACTGATAAGCAGCTGGGTGATGGAACATAATCACAAATGCACTCTTATCATTGGGGCTGGTGTGTGTGAGGTTACATGATTTTTCTCTGTGTGTGTGGTGAGTTTTGATGCTACTTGCAGCGATGTTGCGGCGTGGACTACTAGCCAAAGTCTCCCGTGTTGGAGGAGTGCTTGTGCTCCTCTGCTGCTCCTTGTCACTCATCTATGTGATGACCTGCAGTCCCCCACATTCAGATGACCTTCCATTGAGTCACGCTCTGCCCCGCGCCAGTCCCAACCACCCCAGCCTAGGGGGTATAGGGCAAGGGGTGGCAGCAGGAGTCGGCGGGACAGGAGGAGGAGGACCTGCTCAAAGCGGCGGACCTCCTGGTGTCCAATCTTACCAGGCACTCCTCCAAGAGCGTGAGGAACAACACCGCCTCCATATCTCCTCCTTGAAGAAGCAGATAGCTCAGCTGAAAGAAGCTCTGCAGGAGCGCAGCCAACAGCTGAAAGGAGTACAGGAGAGCCTGAAGAGAGCCGCAGGGGGCCCAGCAGAGGGACAGGAAGCTGGGGCTGTATCCCAAGGAGGGGGTCTTGGGGAGACTCAGGGAGCCAAGAGCCAGCAGGCAGACCTCCAGGAGTTCCTCAGGAGCCAGCTTTCGAAAGCAGAGGTGACTGCTGGGACCAGGTTGCCCAGTGAATATGCGGTGGTGCCCTTTGAGAGTTTCACATTGCAGAGGGTGTACCAGCTGGAGATGGGACTGACGCGTCACCCCGAGGAGAAGCCTGTGAGGAAAGACAAGAGAGAGGAGTTGGGGGAGGTGCTGGAGACGGCTCTGCACAGCCTTAACTCGCCCACATCCCAACAAGACAGCAGGGGTGCGGTGGAAAAGACTCAAAGTAGCAAAGTCTACACACCGTCTGACTTCATAGAAGGTGAGAACAGATCTGAAACACACTAGCTTTATGTTGCTGCAACAAACAATGGTTTTCATTCTTAATGAATTGATCATCCATAGAATGTCAAAAATATTTTCAAATGTCTCAAAGCTAAAAATAAATACTTAATTTAAAGTGATATAAAACAAAGAAAAGCTGAAATCCTAACATTTGAGGAGCTGGAACCAGCATTTTTTGAGGAATTTGGACATGAAAAATTACTGAAACTTGATTATTAAAATAGCTGCCAATTAATTAATCAACTAATTGCTGCTCTTATCTTAACAACACTATACTTGACCTTTGGGTTACTTTGATCCTTTTACATGAATTCCTGGAAGGTCAGAAATTTGTGAGTGGGTTTGTATACAAGTGCAGCCAGGATATCCTGTCCTGTTCAGCTCTGATCACAACTGCAGGAAATGAGCACAGCTGCTCCTCATTCACAGCGGAGCATCTCTTCAAACGTGGTATTTTAGTGTGTGTGTGCATTTGTGCGTGATCCACTATTTGAAGGTCACCATCTTCAGTGCGTGAGTGGATGGGGGTTTAAAAGTGAGTAATAGGGGCACCTTACTCAGAGGAAATGAGCCACAGGTCACCACGTATATTTAACCCTTTGACATGTGTGTGAGCTTGTGTGTGGTCTTGTGTGCTCAAAGTGTGTTTATATGAGAGGGATCTTAATAGATGTGCATATATTTGTGTGTATCTGTGTGTATTCAGCCTCTACAATTTGTCACCAAGACAGCAGGAGAGCGCAGCTCACTAAGAATAAAATAACGACTCCCTCCTGCTCATATTTTGCACTTAATGCTCTTTAATGGACTTCAACATTGATTTTAAGAAAAATCTTGAACAAGCAGCAATTTATCCAACCTGCCAGACAAGTGAAAGGCAATCTAGATCACCAGACTGACAAAAGCATCTTTTAGGGAGCTTTCAGGGCTGCATTAGCAAGCTGGTGAACTGAAACTGCACACAAACACTGGTGGTATGCTAAATGAACTTGCCAGTCTCTGAGCTTTGTGCTCGGGAAAGGACAGAGAAGTGCAGTTAGACAGAAAAACAGACACAGGAAGTGAAGGCATTTAGGCTAAATTGTTCAACATATTTACTAAATGAAAGCTTTTTGCATCCCTCTGGGAGATGGGGACTCCCATCACAGGAAGCCAGGCAATTTAACAGGAAGAACTCAATTCGAGCTGCTATCAGACTGTAAATCTTTCTCTTCTTCTTCTTTTTCACTGTGATTTTCATATTCACACTTCTCTTTTTCTTCTTTATTTCCCATCTTCTGTCTATCTGTCTGGTCTTTCATTCAAGCTCTCTTTAAAGACTTGTGTCTCTATCCAGTGATGTGTTTTCTTCCTCTTTCTACAGCTGTCTGTATTCTCTTGCATCTCACTTCTCACTTTCTATACCCCATTTCCCTTTTGCTTCTCTTTCCAACCAACCATAGTAGGTCAATTTCCAAGTAATAACCCTAGTAATAGCAGAGTAATTGAAAAACAACTTTACTCTGGAGGCTGACGTAAGGCCTGCAACAAGAAAATTGGTCTGGGTGACCAGAATAGCCTCTCTTTTTGTGTATGTGTGTGTTTGGGTTGTGTACACATAGATTTATATGTGTATGTACACTTATGGCTTTTTGCCCAGCAACAGTAGAGTGCATGGACAATATCTTGCGTGGCCTCATATGCCCTATTTCTCTTTTTTTTCTCCCCCTCCACATATCAGATCAGTCTTCCACAAACTGTTGACAGAAGCACAAAGAGATAATGATTAAACTGATGCTAAAAACGATATTCCCTCAGCTCAGATTCTTGAAAAATGTTTGTTCCCACCAATTTTCTAAATTAGATGTCAAAAACTAACAAGGATAAACATGGTCCTTGGCACAAAGAAACAAGGAAGTCCCAAAGGATTTACAGAAAGGCCTCACCCCAGAGAAAACAGGGAAAACAAAATCACTGCGTCAAAAAGAGACGCAGAGGCACAGAAACTAGAATGTGACATTATTACTCAATGTAGAACAAGGTTTCAGATCAGATATTTGGGACTGCGCATTACAATTAATTTCCATTTTGTCCTGCATTCATAGTCTTAGTTTAATCTGTAACATATTGTCAAAAAGTTACAAGAAGCTGAGTTTATAAGTAGCAGCTGATTTACAGCTTTAACACACAATTTTTCTGATGAGAGTCAGATGAGAAGCTCAATACCACTCTCATATGTGTCTTTTAACCTCCACATAGTGTTCATATTCTGACTCTTCACAGTATCCCCTCATAATCAGTCTCTATACAAAACATAAACCTTCATAATAAATGGGTGATTAATTCCCAGTTAGGCTTTCAGAGAGCAGAGAAAATGTATTCTTGGGGTTTTAGACTATTTTCAACATTCATAATCACACTATATTGTGGTGCCTAAATAAGAGACATAACGGCAGTAATGAATTTAATGAATGTTGCTGAATGTGAAGAATGCAACAAAGCTGACAAAGCTGTTTTTACTGCTCTCAGATGTAAATGTATGGCTCAAATTTGACCTGAAGAGAGTGTAAGGATTAAGTTACAGCCAAGAAATATGCACTGATTGTGAATGTGATGGAAAATCCTACTGTGTGGTGACCATATCTGGAGAAAAGGGCATTGCAGAGTCTTGAGTGTGAGCTAAGCCTGTGTCCGTTCTCAGATTAAGCTTTCTTGGTGTCCTGGCAGATCTGTATTAAATTCTGAACACTCAGTGGTTTCATATGGTGATATTTAAGATTTTGTATCACCTTGTAAACAGATGATATCTGACCTAATTGGCTCTAACAACTTTCAAACCAAGACCATTGCAACCAGTATAGCACATTCCGCCCCTTTAACAACTATACCAATTAAAAAATAATACAGATTATTATTTCACAGAGAGCCACACCTGTGTGAAATAATACATGTTTGCATCTATGAGCCAGGAGATAGTTATCTTAGCTTAGCATAAAACTGGAATTAGAGGAAAACAGCTGTACAAACACCAAAGTGTAAAAGTGACAGTGTCTCGTTGACACTGGTCCCGCCAAAAACACCAAACTTGTTGTTTTTAAACTTAGGTTTTTGGACAGATAAAACTAACCAGATATAATTTGGGAGTTTTAGCTAAGGTCAGCTGATTTTTTAAAAACTTTTGGACAGAGTCAGGATAGCTGTTTCCCTCTGTTTACAGTCTTTGTGCTAAGCTAAGCTAAGTTAAGCTAAACTTCTCCTGGCTTTAGCTTCATTACTATACAGACATGAGAGTGAATCTTCTTATCTAACTCTCAGACATCTGACATGTGCTTCTCTACTGTATATTACTGTTTTATATAAACCTCTGAAAAACATGCATGGTCTCCCTCACTTGTCTCTAAGTTTATGTGGTCATGAGCTCATATCTTTGTGTCCCACCCATCAGGTATCACTCGTACAGAGAAGGACAAAGGCACGCTGTATGAGCTGACGTTCAGAGGGGAGTCGAGTAATGAATTCAGACGCCTGCTACTCTTCCGTCCCTTCGGGCCACTGATGAAGGTGAAAAACGAGAGGATCGACACAGCCAGTGTCCCAATTAATATCATCGTCCCACTGTCCAGACGCACAGACAAGTTCAAACAGTTCATGCACAACTTCAGGTCAGATATAGTCATCAACTTCTCTCTAATTTCTTTATTTTACTCCCAGCTGTTAATTTTTAGGTAATGCAAACAGTGCAACTTGAACCAAAAAGATCCTTATTAAATAATTCAAGATATGTTCTTTGTATCACAAGTAGGGAATTCACACAGCGACTGCGGGGGAGATTAAAGAAAATTAACATCAGGGAGTCAATTTTCCCTCTTTTTTTTTAAATGAAGGAACATGTAATTAACATTTTGAACTTGCACATGTTGTGTTATCATTTAATTTATTTGGGTGCTGGTAGGCATAATCAGAACATAAACAAATCTGAGAGGGTTTTAAAGGTTTCTGACTACGAATAAAACAGCCTTACAGATCCCAGCTCAGCATTTACCAGTCGCCACATGACCACAGGTAGTGTTCGTACATCTAGGAGCACAAGATCTTGATTGCACACATATTTTTGATGTATCTCTAATATACCACAGTATATACATTTAATCACAAGTTGATCCAAGCCTGTATGTGTATAAGATAAAGCTTTGAATATCTGTTATTAAAGCCCTCAAGGCAAAAATGACAAGAGTAACTACTGTCATTTTTAAGAAATTTACATTCAGGTTGTGACTGGCAGTCAAAATTCATCAGCAAAACATGCTTGTTTCAGCTCTGCAGTCTGTCACCATCAGTTGAGGAAACAACCTCCTTAATGTCTGTGATTTATTGGTGTTACTGCTGCTGCTGCTGCCGGTGCTGCTGCTGCTGCTGCTGCTGCTGCTTATCACAGCTCTTTTTACATGGTAAATCCTGCTTAGTAGCAGTGTTGCAGGCCATTAAAATGCCCCCCTGGGCAGACCAGCAGTAGTTGATATACAGCATGGCAAGAACTATACTTGCTTGAAAGACTCGTCAAGTCGCTGAGCAAACACTTTAGGCTCATCCATATTAAAGGTATACTGAAAAAAACCATATGCGTGTGTATGTGTGTGAGTGTGTGTTTAAGGGGTGATAACGTAAAGTGACTGTGTTTATCATATGTTAGGCTGCAAAATAACTATGATATGTATCCCAAGTGCATAATAGAGATAAAATGTGAATCCACACGAACACAAACAGACTGCAAACATTTGCAGACAAGCACTCTGGAGTTTAAAAAGAAAATGCTGCTCTGACTACATGATGAAATAATTATAAAAGTCAATTTACTCTAATAAAGCGGGCATTTAGAGAGAGAGCCTTTTACACAATAGCATCTACAATGACTGTAAAAATGTTATTATTCATGACTTACTTAGTATCTTCTGCACGTATTTAGTCTCTTTAAAGCATTTTGTGTTTATCCAGTTTAGTTTTATTAGATTTTTTCTCCCCATGTGCTTCTGGGAAAATTCTGACATCTGCGCATATGTGTGTGTGTGTGTGTGTGTGTGTCTTGTGGGAGAGGAGGTGAATTATCTTCAGCATGTGTGTGATATATTTGACATGTCTCCATCAAAGTGCCTGCAGGCATCTCCCACCTGGTTTCTGCTGTACTCACATACAATACAATCCCTCCCTGTGCTTTAACATAATGCTGTGTCAGAATGAGGAGAGTCAGGATTAGACCTTAAACTAATGATTATTTTCATTATCAATGGAAATATCAATTATTTTGATTAATTGATGAGTCATGTATTCTATAAAATGTCAGTAATAGTGAAAAATACCCATTACAGTCTCCAAGACTCCATGATAATGGCAAAAAAAATAATTTACAAAGCTATACAGCAGCAAAGCAGCCACTTAAGAAGCTCAAACAAGCAAACATATTTTTGGTGAATGACTGAAATGATGAATCAACTGTCAGAATAGTGTTCAAGTTGCACTAAAAAGAATTAAGCCAGGACCTCTTTCTTTAAACCCCTCATTTTATGGCCGTTTTCCTTCCTACAAGCCTCACAGATGCTCAGTTCAAGATCCCTTTCATCTATAATGTCTTTTCCTCTGTGTGTTTTTTGTGTTCGTACAGGGAAGTCTGTGTGCGTCAGGACGGCCGGGTCCATCTGACAGTGGTGTATTTTGGGAAAGAGCAGATGAGCGAAGTCCGCAGCACACTGGAGAATACATCCAGGTGGGTTGGAACCACAGCCAAGATCAGGTCTTTGAATTGGAGGCCAAATGCAGAATATGGATTGCAATTTATATAATGAAACAAACAGAGCCGCGGTCACGCACTTGGAAGCTGTAAAAATATTTTCGCACATTTCTGCACATTCACAGGAAACCTTTTTAATTTGCATATTGTAATATGTCTCTCTCTGTCGCAACACACACACAACAACACACACCTCCTGGCTCGGCATCCTGCCATAGCCAGTCATCTGCCTGATGAATAATGGAGTAGTGTGCCACCCATGCTGAGGAGCCGAGAGCTCGGCCACCTTTACCAGCCAACACAGATAAATTACAACAGGCCTGTATTCGGCCCCTGACTCACGCTAGCTTCTCACGTGGACGTTGACACCCACACCTCTAGAGATGATCGCTGCAAGCTGATGAAGAGTCAGATCCACTGTGGTTTGAGCCACAAATTCCCTAAAGGGGTTGCTATGGTGATGTCTGTCGAATCCCATCCCCGAAGGTTTTTGTGTGGCCTTGAATCAGTCGGACTATCACCAGTATCACACAGCGACTCTTTGTTTCTACGTATTTCTGTCTGCTGCTGTCGCTGAGGGGAGATTTAAAGAAGGCAGCTTTGAATACTTGAAAAGGGTCACATGAAGCGTTAATGAAGGCAAAAATCTGAAAAATGTGGAAGGAAGAACACAGACCAGACAACAAACTTACAAAATCATTGATTTTAGTGTGGAAAAAACCTTGAAAGAGTTATTGAGAAGGTTTGTAAGAGACAGGAGTTGAATGGACAGTTAGCAGAAATAAGAGGGGGTACAGTCAGTGAAAGAAGGGTGTTGAATAAAGTACGATTGTGCTGTAATTTTTCTCCCCGAGCAACGGTTCTGCCTCGAACTCTTTCAGTCTTTTTGTATTCTTCTCGCAGTCTAACAATGCAGTCATCAGTTATGTAGCAGCTTATCTGAGTGTGAATCAGTTCCTGTAATCAAGTCTGTACGCCTCTTTTATTTTATCTGGCTTTCAGACTGCTGTTGAAATGAATAGAAATCATCTATGGAACATTACTACTCATGGTGCCATTATGTAGGACCCCAGCCTCACATACAAGAAACCACACATACACATACAGTATGTTAATCCATCTGATAGTTGTTGAGATATTTCAGTCTGTGTTGGACTGGCCAACCGGCTAGCAGACAGACTGACAGTTGCATCCCTAGATACATGTGTGGCTACAGCAAAAGCACAATCTAATCCTCACATTTGTAAAATTGTATTGAGACAATTTTGAGTACTTTAACTTAAACAATTGTTTTCATCATCTAACTGTGTTAAACAAATTGACTTAAAATAACCCAAATTACAACTTTAACTCTAAAAACCAAGTTCAAATCCTAAAAGAGGAGTCGATGATTGGACAGAATTACCTCAAAAAAACCAACCTCATCCAAACTTGAGGATGGTTCACACAAAGATACAGTACAAGTGCAACTACACACACACACACACACACACCTTCTCTCTCAAAAAGTCAATATCTGTTCCCAGCAGCGATGGTATCATTAGCTGCTGATCTGATTCCACACTGCCCTTCCCAGAAATTAAATTCACCTCTAGTTTGGTTTGTGTCTGGTCCCAAATAACCTCTAGCCATGTCTCTTTCTGTGTGAAATCACATGCAGTCACGCTCTGTAGTTTTTAGTAGCACTGTGTCCCAGTTCAAATTCTTCGGAAAAAAAGCATTTTCATGACTATCAACAGCCAATATAAACTACTTCCCATGAGTCCCACTCAGAGAAATGGTTGCAATGCCACAGCTGGTATAATCTAAGATCTAAATTGACTGGAGCCTTTTAATCTCTGTCACCCCTTTTTAGGGTTTAAATGAGAGTGAAAAGACTATTTACTGCAGGAGCTAATTATTTGAGTGTGTATATTTGCTTTGGTTGGTGATTTTCTATACTTTTCTTACTGTCAACAAATCTCATGTGCAGAGACAAATAAACAATGAATTGATCTACTTACAAGTATTGGGTTTGCATCCAAAGCCTGATATAACTTCTTTCTCAGCACTGTAGACCTCCATTCTTACCCAAAAACTATTAAAAAAACGCATTAATGAGCCACACAGTTGCACTGGGTGATGTTCCTTCACTTTGATTATGGTCATGGTAATTTCTCCAGAGAGTATTTCCTTGTAAGGAACACAGTTTTGTTTACAGAGCTTCGGTAATTTGCTACATTGCATATTACAACTTTCTGACTTTGTACTAAAGTTCTTTAACAATGTACAATCTGCAATGTAGTGCAAACACAAGGAACTACTCTTTAGGGACTGAAAATGACTGTTATTAGTCTTGGGAGCCGTTTCTGAATAAACTACTGTGACCATAATCTTGGTGAAGGAAGATGCCAATCAATGCAAGAGTGAGGCTCAATGACATGTTTTTAATAGTTTTTGGACAACAACAGAGTAGAGCTGCAAGGACAAGTTGATCAATCAATTAGTTGCTAAAATTGTTTGATTGTTTTGAGTCATTTTAAAGAAAACATTGTTCAAATTTCATCTTAAATGTGAATATTTTCTAATATCTTTAATCTACTCTGATAGTAAACTAAATGTCTTTGTGTTGTTGATTGGTGTGGACATAACATGACATTGGAAAATGTTGCCTTGGGCTTTGGGAAACCTCTGACATTTTATAAACCAAACAACAAATTAAGTAATCGAGAAAAAAATTCAACAGATAAACCAATAATAAAAAGGGTTAGGGTTCGGGTTAGTCATCGGGTCATTAGTTGCAGCCCTACAGCGGAGGTCTAAGCCACAGAGGAATAAGATATATCAGGCTTTGGATAAACACACAATACTTGTGAGTCACCAGCCATATCCTTTAAGGCAGAACAAGTTCTACTGTACCTACAGCAAAAACTGGTGGAATAAAAGAAGTGCTCCAGCAAATCAGGACCTCTGTCTCGAAGCATTCTACCAGACACCAGGGAAATCGTTTAAAATAGATAGGATCAGTTGCTGAACTTTCAAGTATATCGCTCACACATCCGTACTTTAAAGACTAGACTCAAACCATTGGGGGGCATGTACAACTCTGAGCCTTACATGCTCAAGAATAAAAATCCCAATGTGAGATAGTGAGGAAGAGCAGAAGGGACACTGTGTGTGAGAAGGGAAAGAGAAGAATGAGTGACCTGTTTAAAGTGATACCAGTCGATACATATGAATAATTACTGTGTTTCCGAAGCAGAGGAGAGAAGAGGTCTGGGGTGGAGAACAACGAGAAATGAAGTTAGAGGAGAAGTGTAAAGATAAGACGAGAGGGCATAGCTCAGCTGCAAAAAGAGACTCAAAGATCTCAAAGAAAAGGGGATGCAAAGATAAGGAAAAGAAAGGATGAGGGGTTTTGGACAGACAAAGAAACAAATTGCTCCTTCAGCTACAATCTCTCTCCCATATCAACTTGCAACATCCTCTCCAACAAGCCTTTCATGTTATTGTGGCATTCAGTTCACAGACAGGTCAACTACTCTCTGAAGAGTTTCTGACAGCGTTGATGAAGCGAGGGGATAATGTTGAGCTGAGGATGATCGGGAGAAGCTTTGAGTGGATGAAATGATAACCAAATCACAGTCAGAGTTTGAAAGCTGTCCAGTATATTTAGGAGAGCGTGTGTCTTTACAGTCTTTACTTGGTGTTAATAAATTGTTGTGCTAGCTGTCGTGCCCGAGGGTTGAGTGGCCTGAAAGTGATCAGAACAAGTCTGCATTTTTTATAGCGTGCACTTTGCTTCTCCATTACATGCACTGACTGCTGATTCCCCAGCTCACTGTAAAGCATAGTGTTTATTTTCTTCTTCGACACAATAGCCTGGGGAGGATACACCATCCCGCCTGCTCTGTAAACAGCAGACAGTTGACAGACAGAAACAGGAAATATGAATTGTTTGAAAATTCTTGCAGGCATAGAAAGTTCCCAGGTAGAAGATAAAAGCTTGACTGGCAATGCTGCATCACAAAACATACAGAGATGTTAAAGAAGTGAGAGCGGTTTAGCGTCTTCAGTTGAAATATATTTATGAGGCGAAAAGCAAGTGCGCTTTTCTGGCATCTCAGAAATGTGTCGAGACTGAAAAGAAGCCTGGATGCGGCCACATACAGAGGCTTACTGTCGAGACTCAGCAAGTAGTCTGAAGTCAGTCCTCTAGCTATAACCGCACACAAGCAAATACATGCAAATGGTTGCACACAAACACAGATTTACTGAGAAAGAAAAAAACAAACACGGAGAGAAAATCTGGTCTCTACCCTCCCCTGTCCTAAGCAGAACTAACAGGATCAGGCCTGCTGCTAAGACACAACATGACAGCTCTGTAAAGGCTTCTCACTCTGACACAATTTCTACAATTTAGCTACTAGGTATCCGCCATCACGCCTACAGTAAACAAACTGACTATTTTAGGCCTTAATGAGGGTGCTAATGCCTGAGGGGACGAGGGAAGAAAAAGAACAGGATATAAAAAGTAATTTAGAGAATGAGGATGTTGTAGGATTTAAATGGACTTTTCCACTTGACACACAATAGCCAGGCTGTGCTGGCATTTGCAGGCTCAGAAAATGGGATCACACATACATATGGAGATGTGAGAATTATTTACGCGGCTAACGTGCCGAGGACAACGCACAGTAACTTACACACACACATACACACACACACACACACACACACACACACACACTGCACTTACCAGGATGAATTATAGATCGACCTCGGCTCTCCTGGAAAAAGACAATTACATTTTTCCCTAAATAACATTGTTAATCAGTAAAATATCACCGCCCTTTATACTACTAATAAATCATTTATAATTGCGTGCTTCCTTGTTTATGAGGTACTGAATTTGTAAATGATTGCAGGAGATAGACAGAAGTGTCCAGATGTGCTATCTTAGCTGACCTTTGTTGTCAGTATTACTGAATTATGGATAACGCATGATTTCATGCTCAACGAAACAGTTAAACAATTGGGGTAATACACTCAGTTGCTTTCTTGCCAATAGTGGGATGAGGAAATCTTACCACTCTTTAAATTGAAGCTACAACCAGTAAAACCATTAGTTTAGCTTATTGTAGAAACTGGAAACCGTGGAAAGTGTTATTATGGATCCCACAGGATTTCTTGCCAGAATCTACTTTGCCTCTAATTGTAATAATACTTAGGTTGGTTAGGTTTAGACAAGAGGAGTCATATTGGTTAGGGTTAGGGTAAGAATACCAGGGTAAACCAATCAGAGTCTTGCCAAGAAAAGTTGTGGGATCCAAAATAACGGAAGGAAGCAGCTAGCATGGCTAATCTGTACAATAGTTATTTGTTGAGTAGAGTAAACATTACTGTTACCAGGGGAAATTTGTCTTGGGGAAACTGCTATAGCCTAGTGCTCTGTTACTTCACATAAAAAACATCACAAAATCATAAAAGCAACGTTTAACACTATGTTAGACATTTGCCTCACATAAAACATCTTAAAAACATAAAAGAGACATTTGACTACACATTTGACTTTGACAACATGACAGTTTAAAAAGAAACTATAAGAATGAAAGTGCAAAATGCCAAAGTGCTTGTGTATTTATTGCTCTATTGCACTAAGATTTAACTTTAGAGTTCAGCAGCTTGATGGAGGCTGGAACAAACAGCTTCAAGCAGTTTGATTTGCATTTTGGCACATAAAGTTTTCCTCCTGATGGCAGAGGTTTGTATTCAGAGAAGAGGGGATGTTGAGAATCCGCAATTATTTTTGTTGCTTGTTTCATGATTGCCTGCTCGTATAAGCTCTCTATGTGCTTATATTCTTTCTTGCCTATTATCTTCATAGCTGTTTTGTGCATGCTGCTACTGCTTTCCAGTTACACAGATGGGTTGGCAAACTGTGCTGTAATTCCATATCTAATGATGTTCTCTAGGATTGCCTGGTAGAACATCTGGCTGCTTACTCCACACAGCCTCAATTGCCTTAGAAAACAAAGTATCAGCTGCAGTCTATTGCACAGGTTATCAATGAGTGTTTACCAGCAAATAAGGTTGTCTATGTGGAAACCTGAGTATTTATTCAAGGACACCTGAATGATTGTCTGGCTTTTGATGACCACTGGCTTGTGGTCAATCTCTTGCCTTGGCTCAAAGACAATCCCCTGTGTCTTGATGACATTTAGAAGGAGGTGGTTGGTATCACACACTTGGTGAAGGAATCTAATTTTGATACAGGAGAAAGGTCTGTGTCCTTGTGGAGAAGGCTCAAAATCACAGTATCATCAACAAATTTTATGAGATAATCATTCGGGTGTCCCATGAGTTAAAAAAAAAAACAGGGTAATGTTAACACTCATCTCCTTCAGCTTAGGGTTTAGGGTTAAAAGCAGGTAGGGTTGCACAGGATAAAATGTTGAACTAAAATCAATTAATAATTAATTAATTAGAGTGTAGTGTCTCAAGGTGCTTGGAGATAAATTGTGAAATGCTAACGATGGCGTCTTCAGCACTGTGCTCATGCTTGGCCCTTGTCAAGACAGCATACATAGCGTGAGCAGCATGTCATCAGAAAAGCAGCATCAGCAGCAAGTGCTCCGTCTGTGTGCCTGCAGTGATGGAGCAATGAGGTGCAGAGTTGAGCGTAGGTCACTGGCGTGTTGGAGTCACTCAGAGCCTAATACACATGACTGTAATGACACGTATAAAATGGAGGAAAATAGACTTGAAGTGTAAATGAATGCTTCTGTTCACGGTTACACCTGTGTGACGTGGCTAAGACGTGAATCTGCACGGAGCTGGAGCAAGAGCAGACAGCTGTTCTGTTGTGTGTGACGTGACTTGCTGTCTAGACACAGGGTTACAGAAGGGTCCAAAAGTTTCACTTGCATGGGAAAGTGGTGTCAGACCAAACAATTTGCTTTTTCACTCATTGAATCGCTTCCCTGCCCCATTTAAGGACAGATTACATTTTTTTTAAATGTGTAAACAATCAAGTGCCCATATGAGCTTTGAAATTTCTCCTGTTCATACTGGCTATTAAAAGATCTCCTTCAAATGTTCTTTCAATCTAACTGGTGGTATTCCTGGTATATCCACACAGTCATTTTGTGCAAAAAGTCATTTGAAAGTATGTCTAAAGGTTGTATCTCTATCTTTTTAGACTGTCAATGTGACTGTGTTTTCCTCAGACAGTGTTTTCCTGTTGAACTGTGGTGAAAGTATAGTAATAAAAAGATGGACTAAAAAGACTGTAACAATGAAAGATATCTACTTGATTTGACTCATTTTCATGGCTGAAGCTTCATAATAGCTTCAGATAAACTTTTGAATACACTTTTGCACAGACAGATTTTGACCCACATAACTTACATTGTCAGTGCATTAAAAGTAATGTTCTAATGACCAGTATGAACAGGAGGAATGATAATGGCAAGAAAAATATATTGCAGTGTTCATTTGGGCATCTTACAGTTATTTTAAGATAGGCTTGAGAAATTGTGTACCCATCCTTAAAAGTTGAGACTGAATCAAAATGTGAATGCAGCTGGTGTTACATTGTTTGAGACAAACAGGGCCATTGTGCTCTGTGTCTTCCATCTGTAGACAGTTTACTGCCAGCAGGAGGGTCCATCTCTCCTGGGACTCTGTGTAGATTGGAACAGATTGACTCTGTTTGGATTCATAAGCTGTAGACAGACATAGAGGCTGGACTCTGTGCACTTACGTCTTGACTGACAGCGCAAAAACACACAGACAAGCACATAAGGACATAGAAGTCTTGTTGTAGTTCCTGATATTTTACTAATTTCTAAAACTTTCCCATAATTGTACGTCATTTTTTTTGGATGTGATGATATTGTTTATCTGGTCAAGCAGAGCTGTTATTCGGACAGACAAAATAAGACACTCTTAAGTACTAATTTGTTTATGTTTCTGTGGGATTTAGAGCAATTATGATCTGGATCAAAAGGTTTTCATTATGTCTTGTTTATGGTGGAGGCTGAATGAGAGGATTGGAGCAAGAGACAGGTTTTTAACACAGGCATAAACATGAATAAATATGCTGATACACAACAACTACACACACAGGAGTGAGACATGGAAATGTGGGGAGCATGATTCAAGCAGCCTCTGGCAAAAACAAACAGACCATATTTCCTCTGGTCATCCTGGTTTCCTGTAACAAAGCTGAGCATGTCTACCTTTTCTCCATCTACTTTTTCCCATGTGTTATGCCACCCAGCATCACATGAATGAAGCCAGAGGTTTGATCCTGTTTGTTCTGCCTTGGGCAGAGACATGTGAACCAGTTTTCCTCAGTATCCTCTATCTGAAGTTGATGTAAGTGTGTGTGTGTGTATGTGTGTGTGTGTGTGGGGGGGGTGTGTGTGTGTGTGTGTGCTTGTGTGTCAGTCAATGTGCATGCACAGTAAAGCATTAGTCACAAACAGTGTGAATTGTTACGGTTTAGGAAAAAGCCACAGCTGAGAACATCTGGATGCAGCTGTTTGTCTTCACTCTCACCACATTCTCAAAAAACTTGAGCAGTGATGGAATATGCTTTGTGTCTGATTAACTTTCAATTTCCATTTAAAGTTTGTTGTGCGTATCTCAGCCAGAATGAGAATGACACAAGCAGGATATAAAAACAAGGAGTGTTGTAGGAGGAATGAAATGCGGTTTAGTCAACAAAAGTTTGTGCTGATGTGGACTTTGGAAAAGAGATTGTAGAGGTCATGATGTGTTAATCTTTGGGTGGAAAATGCCAAAGATGTGAGACATAAAAGGCAACAAATTGAGGATTTCCTTCTGCTACAGCTAATGGAAATTGAGCTGTGGGCCCCAAAAGTGAGCCGAAGTCAAACTGGAACTTGAGGCTTCTGAACATGAAGAAGCAAAATCTCATCAAAAATCACATTGACATTTGTAACTATGCTTATAACTAAATATCCGGTCATGAAACAAAACCTTTCTCAACAGTATGTCATGTGGCTTGCTTCATATTTTACAAAAGTATTGGAGTTCACACCACACGATTTTAGCCGAGATTTTCCACTTGGCGACAGTTTTTGGAATCGCTGACAAAATCCCAGAGATTGGAAGCAAATCAGCGTTGGCTCAGCACCTCCAAATCTGTGCTTGATCGCTATGTTGGAACTGTTTAAGAACACTGTCCGAGAGCTTGCTGAGAGCTCGCCAATGGGTCACAGGCGCCGAAAAAAAATCAAGTCGGCTTAATATCTGGTGGTGTCTGGGAGCCATGCAACAAGCTACAGCCAATTAGAGTGCAAGATACGGCATGAGGCAGACTGTGGGTGATGACAGCAGAGCAAACTCCTCTGCTGTCATCTGCAGCAGCTCCCTGAACCCTGTTGTATCATGTGTCTGTTTGTTTTTGGGGAGAAGGCGCACAATGATACAGTTTCTGTCAGAATCAGCTACTTGTGTTTCCATTGCCTTTCGAAAAGGCCAGTAAAAAATGAGATATAACATTGAGTTACAGAAGCTAGATGAACAGAGACTAACCGGACATTACATCATGACTTAAGCTCTCTATGGGCCTTCTGAATCCCTCCACTCTCTAAATATTGCATTGTGTCGCCTTCAAGTACCCATCAGGCAGAGTCTACATAGCAGCTTAATTACATTTTTGCCCAGAGCTCAAGAAATCAACCAGCACTCCTCTTCTGAATTACCATCAATTCCCACATGTGCTGTGCTGGTTTGTAGTGATTTGATTAAGCACTAATTCATTTAGAAATAGGCATCATGGGAACAAATTATCAAGTGAAAAAATAAATGTATTAGAACTAGATTTCCACAAGACAGGGCCTTGAGATCAGGTAAAAATGCAACTTATTCTCAGTTTGTGTTTAACTGCTGAAACAAACAAAATGATGAATTAATCAAATTACCACAAACTAATTACTCCAGAGCGAATCTGGGGCTCTGGGCAGTTGCTTGCTTTGTAATCCAGCCTCCAGGCTTATGACTCAAAAATGATGTTTTGCTGCAGGGAGATGCACAATGGGTTTAGAGACTCCTGTCAACATCAAAAGTATCCTTATTGCAAGGGTATAGCAATATATAAAGTTATGTTTGACTATTTGAATTGCTTATATTAGCTGATTAATTAAGCTAATAAACATTTTCTGAAGCAACACACAATCCAAAAAGGTTTGAGAAAGTTTCTACAATTTAATTCAATGAAGATTTGATTAATTGTCTAATTGTTACAGCTCCACAATGAATATATTCAAATGTAGTCTTGCAAGGAGAGTTTCAATAAGTGCTTTTGGTTTGAATAAATTCAGGAAACTTGTTTAATTTTGGGCATTCTACAAGAAAATGTACTTCTGCTTTTATCTAATCTTCATTAACCATTGACTAACTTCACTTCCTCTCTGTGTCTGCAGGGAAGTTAATTTTAAGAACTACACTTTGCTGCAGCTGGACGAGGAGTTCTCTCGAGGACGGGGTCTAGACATCGGTGCTCGATCTTGGAAGGGAGGCAATGTGCTCCTTTTCTTCTGCGACGTGGACATCTACTTCACCGCTGACTTCCTCAACACCTGCCGTCTCAACACGCAGCCTGGTGAGACACACAGTGTGTCGCACACATGCACATATTCCCATTCCCATTAAATCACAGCCTAGTTGTGTGACACCACAGTTTTTCTCCCTCTCAGGTAAAAAGGTGTTTTACCCGGTGTTATTCAGCCAATACAATCCCACTCTGATCTATGGAAGTCCTGAGCACATCCCACCCGTGGAGCAACAGCTGGTAATGCATACCAATCAAATCTATATTCTCCCTTTCCTTTTTAAAACAACTCTGGAAGCCACTTGTGGAAGATATCATACTCAGTGCTGCACTCTATAGCCTAGAGGTTTTGAAATATTTCCCCTCTCCAGCTGCTAGATGTTCAAAGACACAGAAGCATGCTCCTGTTAGAAGTGCCTCCTGTGTGTGATGGGTTGACATATTTCTGTCTGTAGCTCTCTAAGACTTGCACTTCTTTTCTTCTCAGGTGATCAAGAAAGACACAGGGTTCTGGAGGGATTTTGGTTTCGGTATGACCTGCCAATACAGGTCCGACTTTATTAACATAGGTAATTATGACAGAACATCAACATCATAACATCACTACAGCAGATTAGTGATGTAGGAATGTCTAAATAGTGGCGCTTGGGGGTTGATTATCTGTGCAGAGGCGTTACATAACAGGATAAAATGGGCTTCCTGGATCGCTACAGCTATTTTAATGGTGCCACAGCTTAATGGATATGAAAAACATGACAGCGCAAATGGTTCAATTTTACATTAGTTTTCTAAACTATGGAGAGATTTTATTACATTATTCTGCATGGAACAGGTCTAAGTAGCAGCAGCAGCATATATTAGCATATCTCATAGCCCCGTGTCCTCTGTGTCTGTATATTAGGTGACGAATATTGGATCTCTAGACAGATTTACATCACTTATGTTTCTCTCCAATGTGAAATCCGTTAGAGGCAACAGTGACATTGAAAGTGTGTTATTGTTTAAGGCCCAAACAATTACACAAGTATGCAGATTAACTCACATAAAACAAGACTTGAGGAGGGCCAGAAGTCTGTTTTTAAAGAATAGTTTGACATTTTGGGAAATGCTGAGCTTAGCTTAGACTGAAAATAGGGGGATACAGTTAGCCAGCCTCTATCCAGAGGTGGCAAAATCCACAACTGTTATTTATATACTTCTTTTCCTAACAGTGAATATAATAGTGAACTTTAGAGGTGCCAGCTGTCAGCTGTAGCATATGAATAGATAAAATGATAAAATCTGTCTACCAGCAACTGCAATTATATCGCTAATTACTAATTAACACTTTATATCACATTTGTTTAATCCATACCAACTAAAATTAAGCATAAAAACAACGTTGGGGGATTGTGTAAGGTTTGGCCAGGAGAACTGACTCCCGCCAACTTGTATTTTATTCTTTTTTGTATAGATTAAACAAACTATAACTACAATATATAGTAAGATTTAAAGATACTGGTAGGCTGATTTTGTTACCTTTGGACAGAGCCAAGATACCACTCATAATTATGTATATGAGTGGTATCAATCTTCTCATCTAACTTTGAGCAAGAAAGAAAATGAAGTTATTTTACAAAATGTGGGACTATTACTTTAAAAGCCCTTCAAGTTGTGCAGTTTTATGTTCTTCGGAAACAATGAAATGTGTCATTTAGGCCATTAGTGCATAGGAACAAACAGGCATCTTCTGTGTTCAAATTCCTGTCTTATCTTTGTTTAGCCCTGGAGCATGAGTTTAAAAACAGGAGACAGAGACAGACAAAATAATAAAACATAAAACTGCAGGGAGACACAGAGCTAAAGCTGATATGAGTAGTTCTTAAGTCTGTTGGTTTAAATATGTCAGAACAAATAGTTTGCTATATACAGCATCTGTCCAAAATGTCCTCAACACCCACTTATGAAACAACAAGCCAGGCAGTGTGGAGGGAAAACTGATTATGATCACATGCTGTACACTCTAATCAGGAATCATAATCAGCATTCCTTTAAGAGGTAGTGAACACAGCTCTGAAAAGTGTTTGACTATAAAGAGATTTAAAACATCCCATAACAACACATCCTATAACAATAATATAATAGTTTTACATTACATTCCTGTTCTGCTTTCTTATCTCCAGGAGGTTTTGATATTGATATCAAAGGCTGGGGCGGTGAAGACGTCCACCTCTACAGAAAGTACCTCCACAGTAACCTCCTAGTGGTCCGAGCACCATCACGCGGCTTGTTCCACCTGTGGCATGAGAAGCAATGTGCTGATGAGCTCCCTCCAGACCAGTATCGCATGTGTATGCAGTCCAAGGCCATGAATGAGGCCTCGCATGGCCAGCTGGGGATGCTGTTCTTCCGGCATGAGATTGAGGCTCACCTCCGCAAGCAGAAACAGCAAAACTCAATCCCCAAGAAGACATAAAAGCTTGCAGCTGGCAGAGTTACATCAACATATTGACTGCAGTCAGATCAATGAACTGAACTACATCAGATTTTAGAGGAATGTCTCAAGATTTTTGTAAGTAAGCTTATCCGCATTACAATTTGATGTGAAGATCAATACCTCTTTAATATCTGTCTGTTAAATGTGAAGCTACAGCCAGGACACAGTTAGCATTTCTTGGCTATTTCTTGGCCGGATGTAGTGACTTCCACATCCAAAGAAAAGGAACAAATTGTAATTTTTACACTTTTTACACACATTTTTTGTACAGCTAAAAATAAACAAGATAAACATGTGAATCAATGAGCTCTAGAGGTGATGGTAGACAGATTTTGTTACCTTTAACAAAGCCAGGCTAACAGTTTCCCCCTGTTTCCAGTGTTTCTGCTAAGCTAAACTAACCTTCTCCTAGTTGAAGCTTCATATTTAACAAAAAAATATATGTGGTATCTGTGGACTGGTATCGATCTTCTCATCTAACTCTCTGCAAGAAAGCAAATAAGTGCGTTTTCTAAAATGCCGAACTATTCCTTAAATGAAAAAATGTGAAGACTTTTTACTTTTCAAGGACTTGGAGCACCTTGTTGTTCTGTTTCACTCTGACAAGAGCAACACAAAGTTCAAACATTCATCTACACAACAGGAGTGGACTTTAGTTTGGACAATAATCAACAAATCTCCTGTCTGATACATCCATCTGTAATTGAACATTTGTATATTCCTCTGTAACTTCAGGCAAGACCTCTCAGAAAGAAAACATAGAGCCTAAAGTTTGAGCTATAACATCTCTCTGAACCGTGTGCCTTGTGCGAGTAAAACCTTAATTATCACTGTCTCATCAGGATGATCAGTGGAACCTGAACCGTTCTTCAAGTTTTTATATGTAGGGAAACAGAGTCACCCAGTGGACTGAAAGTGAATGACATGCTGGTAAATAAATGAAGGACTTGTTTTAAAGCCTGGAATAGCCTTGTAAAACATACCTTTTTTATAAATTATTGATCCTTAGTTCCTTTATTTATGTTTGTCATTATTTTGTAAATGCCACCGTTTATAAGGGTTATAATTTCAGTTTTTAAAGGGGCAGTTGTTGCCTGGACAGTATTAAATGTGGGCCATTCGCCTTTACAATGAAGTGAGTAGGGTGTCGAGTCAAAGAAAAACCTGCCATAAATTATTTAATCTTTGCTGTTTGTCTGTAAAATGACAAAAGCTTGATGAGTATGAAACATGTATCTATGTCTCACAGTTTCATGAGATAAATTTATTTTTTAAATGTTTAATTTATAAGAAAATGTAGACTAATTAGTGTTTTTGTCATATACCTAATTTGTAAAGACATAGTGGATAGAAAAAAGGAAAAATTGGACTGGCAGTTTTACCATTTACTGTCCTGACTCTGACGACGACTTAACAAGTCAGAATGAGCCTGTTAATCTTGATATTTTTGTTTTTGTCAATCAGATGTGAGCATTGTGTACTTAGATATACACTCCCACACACAAATTGAAAAAGTTCAGAGTGCAATAAAGACAAGAAAATGTGACATTAAGTGTATTACTGAGCAGTGACAGTATCTAGAGATGCTGCAGGTTTAGAGACATAAAACCATCTTGATCAACTTCCTCGATGGTTATTTTATATTTGTTCTGTCCTTCAATTTTGCTCCAGCACTTAAGTCCGTTCAAGGCAATCAAAAAGAGCTGTATTTTTGGTGGATGACCAAAGACATGAAAAGAGGCACTTTCTGAATTATGAATTATTACCCTTTTTACATTGTTTGACATCAATTTATTTTCTTTAAGTTTTGAGTTTGTTTTTCACTTGATGTAAATGAGTTGAATAAAACATGTTTGTGCATTATGTGTATTTTATTATAATCTTTGTTTAAGTGATCTACTGTAATTTATCAAGTCTTATATTAATTGTCTTAACATTAAGGTGGAGCAAAAGACAGGGATACTATTATTATATATTAAAATGATTACTTTCTTATCCAGCCCATAATGATTTTAAAACACATACATATTTTATCTTTTTTTATGTACTTATATTTAGTTCTCATGTTGAGGAACTAAATATTCAACAGTAAAACATTGTAAATGTAATGTAATGTGAATAAATACAGACAAAAGTAACATTAACATAAAAGTATGAAATAAGCTTAAAACATTTTTAAACTCATCTCATTATCATGCAATATTACATTATCCTGCTTATTTTTGCAACATTTATAAGTTTATATATTTATATATATATATATATATATATATATATATATATATATATATATATTTATTTATTTATCTATTTACATACATAGTTGAGTTTTTACTTCAAAACAACAACACTGGAGTCATGGTAATGTGTTTAGCCTTATTGGTGATATTCGCACCTGTGTTTTCGAAGTGCAAATAAGTAAAATAACACCATCTTGAGGTATGACTTGAGGTATGGCTTCAATATATTTCTGTTCTTGTTGTCACTGACACTGAGCATAATTATGTGAAAGAGAAAACCACTACGGGGCAGTGTGGGGCAACAGGTGGGTGATAAAAGGGCTTAATATTCAGTCGTAGGTGAAGTACTAGTATATTCCTTAAAGACAAAACAATTCCACAATATAGAAATATTTCATTAGGTAGATGGATGGGTAAATAGATAAATGCCAAAAAACAACAACAATACAAACAAAACCCAACATATATAACTTAGTAGCAATAAATGGAAGTAATAAAGAAGACTACCTCTGCAGAGCTGGCAGGTGTGCTGTGTTTTTGTTTCATTACTGTAGCTTAACATCCAAAACACTAGATGGGGTCAGTGAGCTGATAATGAGGTCAGTTCAACCATGAAACATAATGAAATATATAGACATACCTAAAGGCTACATACTGAGCTGAACATATAACTGCAGACTTATCAGTACACAAATACAATGTAACAAATGGGATTAATACATGATTGTATCTCTTCTCAGTATACTAAGGTTCATCTGATCTCTTATTGGTTAAATGTCCTCTGTGGTGCCAGTGGATTTTTTTGTAACTCCCTGCCTGATAAATGTTCCCAGAGTTGATGAGATCATCTTCCTGGGCTAAAGATCCTCTCCAGATACATTTTAAGACATATGAAAGTACTCTATTGAATAGGTTGAATTAGTGTGATGTGATCTATTTTTCTGCCAAATGAAAGGGACAATGACAATGACAAAAACTCTTATTCACCCTATTTATTTATTATTATTATTATGTCTGATATGATTTTTCCATAAGAAAGTCAATTTCCTAGTTATATATTCTTATAATTATGATCTATAATTATGATTTATTCCTTCTCCATCTTTGAATAATGCTGGATCTATGAATAGGCAAACATGAATAATGGAACAGATGATATGCAGATATTAAATATAAATACTGCTTATTAAATCTGTGCTATCCATGCTCCACCTAGCCTACCTACTCCAGGTGTGTAGGTAGGCTATATAAAGCAGTTATCAAAGCCAGGTGTTGCCCCATCTGTGACCTGAGCAAAGTCACTGTGTGATTTACGGATGTTTCATAGTGTTCTCTAAACTAACCTTAGCAAGAACATCAAAACTACTTCTTTGAACTTATTCAGCTGCGTGTTATCCTTTTGATATATATTTTTGTCCCCACAGATGTCTACATTTTACTAGATAAACTATGGCAAGCTGGGGCAAAGAAGCCCGGATCTGTGGAAATGTTTGAATTAAGCGTTGGTTTCGACTTGGGCAAACATGTTATCATTCCAGACAGACCATAAACATCTGGGAGATCACAACAATACCCTTTTGGATACAATCAACTGCTGGATTTAAATGACAGGATAATAATTGTTTAAGTCTGTCTTAAAACAACAGTCAGATGCCCAAATGAACACTGGAGCAGGTTTTTCTTGCCATAATAATCCCTCCTGTTCATACTAGTAATTAAAAGATCCCTTCATAATGCAATTGCAATGATGGGGGCGTACATTCACAGTCCTCCTCCTGTGTAAAAATGTGTTTAAACATTTATCTGAAGCTGATATGAAGTTTCAGATGTCCAGGTCCAAGTCAAATGATGTCAATATATTTCAACATTACTTTTAACGCTGCCAAAGTCCCTCTTTTTATACTCCCACCACAGCTCAACAGGGAAACACCATATGAGGAGACACAAGAGGGAATTTGATGCTTAAAAGACGTGAATGTGACAGATATTCACTCAATAAACTTTTAAATACATTTTTATACAAAATGACTGTGTGGACACTGTGGATTTGGGCCCCCATCATTTACATCAACACCTTTTATACAGAAATCCCACAATATTGTTGTTAAGAAGACCCATCATTATGCTGGCTTTGCTTTTTTTACACGCCTACACCCCCATGTGTGATTTTAGATAGCATGCCGGCATTCAAAATCAGAGACGTGATGTATAACACAACTGCATTGGCATCTAGTAGCCTTGTCAGGCCATGCAGGCTGTCCTTTTTACAGATGACGATCTGGCAATGTGTGGCAATGACCTGAAAAATTGTGAACATATCCTTTAATACTGTGAGCCTGTACTGAGTGTTTAAGTACTGTTATAACTGTCTGTTGATATAACCAACGCTACTTATTGGTGGAGAATGCATTTACTCAAGTACTACATGAGTACTATTTTGGAGTACTTTTGGAGTATTTCCATGTTATGCTACTTCTACTTACTCCTTCTTTATATGGAAATACTGGACTTTTTATTTCTCTACACTTATTTGAGCTTTGATTACAAATTACTTACTATATTCAGATTTTACACACCAAATGTAATAAAATGTATTTAAAGTAGCTAGTAGTTCCACTTTAAGCCACTATAGTAAAATGCTGCTCACACAAGGGTGGATTTATATTCACAATCTAGTAAAGTCTCATATATGCTTCAGATAAACTTTTAAAAATTGTTTTTTTCTGTACTGAATGAAAATGTGGGCACACTGGGGATTTTAACCCCCACAATTCACATTGAAAGCACACTGAAATGATCTCTTAACAGCCAGTATGAACAGGAGGGATGATTACAGCAAGGAAACTCTTTGAGTGTTTACTTGAAAAATTGTGAACCTGTCCTTTTAAAGCAGTGGCTCTCAAAGTGGGGTATTGGGACCCCTAGGGGCTGTTTAAGGGGTTCCACGGGGGGCAAAAAGGAGAATGATTTTCACTGGAATTCCATCAATAAATAACACAATGGCAGACTGTATGACTACTTTGGTCATGGGTTTCACACACTTTAACATCTAAAAGTAAAAATATTATCACCCTTTTTAGCCTGGCCGAGACACAATCTTATCAGATGGTCTAATTTGTGTCAGTTTAGAGGGTCATTGACGCGAAAAAGAGCTGCTTCAAAAATATGTCAGCGAATCAACCACTGTGTAAGACACGCAGGTCAACAAATTAGTCAAATGTTCGTATTTCCGACGTTCCTCCTTTGCTCGTGAATGCGGCATCAGGCCTGCAGCTGGTCGCCTTCGGAGCGTCTCGTCGCCGTCAAACAGTTCCGTGTGTGTGCCACTGGTCTCTCTCTCACACACACATATACACACACCGGCTCTGGACAGGTGTTCATCCATATGCTCGGACCCCCCTGAGATTGAGAGCTAACCCCCCTCCCCACCCAAACTCCAAAGCAGCTTTTAAATCATCATGACAGACGAGCGGAGGAGCCGACTCAGCTGCAGCTCCACGCCACCCGAGGACAACAACACCGACATCGGCAGCAGCGAGACGGCTTTCTGCGCCTGATTATCGCCGGGTATGTTGTTATGCAGCCTCTGTGCGTATATGTGTGTCTTACTTAGGGCGTCGGCTTTTCATTGCGTTTTTGTAGCACTTGCTGTAGCGATTTTCTGACCTCACACAGTGAATCGGAAGCGGCTGCAGCGACGTCCCAAGGAGGAGCATCCCCCTGGTGTTTATTACAGCAGAGGACGCAGCAGCAGCCAGGGAGTCGAGGCTGAGACAGACGAGAGCCAACATGTTCGAGACAAGAGGAATCCCCTTTATTCTGCTCGATGTCGCCTGTTTGATTTTAGGTAGGTGTCTTTTAAAATATCTTTGTAACTATAGTGCACTGTTAGTTGCTGCTATTATTGATATTAAGCTGATTAGTGCCCTGATATAATCCTCCTGTTCGGATATTAAGTTGTTTGCCATCACGTGAAGAGGGAGTGGTGTGTGTTCAGCAGCACAAGAGTGGGATTTACTGAGACGTTTAATATGTTTAACAAATTCATTTTAACTTCTAATGTCGCCACTAATTGAACAGTATGTTTATGTCATTTGTGATGTATATGATACTGTTTTTTTCTTTCTTTCTTCAAGTAGGCGTGGTGAGGTGTTGCTGTAGCTTTTTAACCTCTCTCAATAGCCTACAATGAGGAATTTGATTCATTTACATTTTATGCAAATTTAATGAGTCATGCCAACGTCTTTTCAGTAGTTTCAGATGTTCATGGCACATAATGGTTAAAGATCCCTCGCAGACATGTTATAAGATGTATAATACTCTACTTTCAGTCATAATGTATGTCTAGCAAAGTTTCCCCACAAAAAAATAAACTTAAAATTGATATAAATATGCACATTTTCGATGTTCCGATACTTACCGATGAACTTACATATCAGCTGACACTAAGTACAAATCTGATAGTGTTAAAAAACAAAAGTTGTGTTCTATCAACACTGTATGGATGTGATATGACTGGTATTTTTCATGTAATGCACATCTTTTTTCCTAAGATTGCTGGTGTTGGAAGTAGCAGCAGTAGTGCACATTCTTTCTTTGGTTGGGTTTTTTAGTGTAAAATATTGACAAATTGCTAATATTAAACTATTTATCAATTATCAATTCTTCCTCACTGCTTTAAAACAATAGTTAGCCAGTGGCTGCACATAGCAGCTTGCCATGAAGGCTGCTGTTTTGGAGAATAAGAGATTTAATTTAATCCAGGTGTGAAAATACTTTAAAGTTTATTAATAAATGATTTGGTATTGGATGGATGCATAGACATGCCTACTTGCTGATCCATTATGTTATGCAGTATTGGAGGCATTTCCGATAACTATATATGTATCGGAACAACTCTAATGCTAATATATTAAATCTCAAAAGTTAAGTTGTTGGACACATTTTCTTCCCCTTTGTCTATTCCTGTATGTGCACAGGAGGCCTTAAGTTTCCACTTCACATTTGTGTTAATTTCATACTGGACCAGAATTGGCTTCCGAACTATTTGTAATGTGACAAATCACGATTGCAGGCCCACCGCTTCAAATTAGATTTTCACTGAGCACAGACAAACTTTCCACTTTCAGCAGATGAATGTGAAAACAGCCTTCTCGTGTCAGAGTCTTCACATACATCATTCTGCACAGTGAGGCTCAAACATGCAACTGTGGGATCAACAAACAAAACATGTTTTTAAGTGGAGTGTGACTTTAATGCATTAATCATGTGGCATTAATCATGTTAGCGGCTGCAAATAACAATTTTCATTGGAAATTAAGAGATTATTTCCTTGATTAATTGATTAGTCATTCGTGCTACAAAACACCAGAAGATGGTGAAAAATGTCGATCATATCAAGATGCAATGTACAGTGTCCTCTTTTTCCCTTTCATCATCATAGACGACTAAAGAAATCAGAGGATATCACATTAAGAAGCTGGAACCTGAAGAATCTGAGCATGAATCCATTATCAAAATAGTTGATTTTCAGTTTTTTGTTTGACAAACTGTTGCAGCTCTATAAAGAGATACAGTGTAACACTGTCATAGTCCCTAGTTATATTGAGGCACTTACCTTAGTAAATAATGAAACAACATTTAAAAGTTAAAAGTTTGTGGTTCACTCATAGACTTATATATAAACATGCATATTCCAACTTATTATAAACCAAACCATAGATTTAAACTTCTAAACTTCTAAATGAATCTTCTCACACTAAAGAGCATTGCGTAGAAACTATGCTATAAATGACTTTTCTTCCACATACCCACCCTGACACAGTTCACCAGGGTGTGTTTCCTGGTTCATGTGGCCATATGTTTCCCCTCAGAAGGGTAAGGTCATTGTATCACAGAAACTTGTTTTAATATCAGGCCTGAAACTATATCCACAATCAAATATCTGTGCTCTACTCTATATCAGTTATTTTACCAGTCATTTTTTGTGGCCTGTCTATATATTGAATACATTAATGACTATTAAGTGCTGTGTGGTTTCAGGTTTTCAGCACAGACGCACACGACTTTGTCTCTCAGACTTTAGTGCCTTTTATAACCAATCATGAATGATTGACGTACACCATGACTCAATGCTGTAGTTTTCAGTATTTCTGACAGTTACACATTTGTCCTTGAGAGAAATTTGATTTGAAGTATTGTTAAAACCCCACAGGCTACAAATGTTTCATATTGCATAATTTTGTAAGTGCCTTACTACAGAACATGTGTTCAGTCAGCGAGAAGCAGTATGCTGAGCTGTTTGGATGATTTTGTGCTTGCAAAGCAGCTGGATTTGCGAGATCACGACATCACTTGAGAATCTGTCTTGTCAGGCTTCAAGTTATGTGCTTGTGCCTCAAACCCCGCTATTTCTCTAAGACTGTAATAGACCGTGATAGATGGTTCATCCATTCACCTGCCAAATGTGTTTTGAAAGTGCCTGCCCTTCTCTCAGATGGTCCTGTGCAACAAACCATCTGGCATGTCAGGTTAGGGATGACGCATAAGCAAATATGATTATTCTGCTAAGCACACACATACACTATTAAATTATACCGAAGCATCTGATAGTCTGTCTCCAGACTGAGGCTGCTGGCCACAGTCATGCAGATTTGTGTGTTACCAAACATGCATACACATGTACTGAGTGTTATGTTTAAGCTTGTAGGAACCAGGTTAGGAGATAAAAGCATGCATAATGAGCAGGGATAGATTGTTTGCTCTGGTTGATTCTGTTGTTAATAAAAATATTGAGCAGGCGAGGTGAGAGATTTATTGGAAACATACTAATACGTTTTATGTTAAAATATCCACATTTCTTTCTTTCTGTCTGTATGTTTGTGTTGGTTAGTCCTTTAGTTGTACATTTATAGAGAGGGGATCAAGTTAAAGTGCAACACTGCTGCTTGGTGCGGTTAGAAAGTGATTTGAGGGGGAGGGATGCCATTTTGACTTTGTGGCATTTCCAGCTGTTGAAGCCAATCAAGTCAGGATGGCACAGCTGACACTGACAGCTGTAGAAACGGCAGACAGGACAGAATTAGACAGTTTTGGGATGAAGTCGTTTTGATTGTTTGATGTAATGTGTTTGTGTATATTCTGCCATTTGCGGCTTGTGAAAATGTGCATTACAGCTCTATAATTGACCCTAATTTTCAGCTTGAACGGACGAATGACTATCTTTTGCCCGCCTTACAGCAGCCTAAAGGGACCAACCAGCCAGAGAAATGAAAGCAGCATTACATCCAGACTTTGAACTGTCAAAACCTATTAGCATAATCTATTATCTTTATGTTATTATATCTATAGGGAGTGCTTAACTGTGTCCACAACACCTTTCACGCCAGTGTGATTCGGTGCTCTAGCTAGAAGCTTCTCAATCCTCCAGTCTGTGAACCTGCCCAGAGATAACGTCATGTTTGCATCTGTAATAAAGTCATTGTCTATTTTTTACAGTTTTACACATAATATTGAGTTTGTTACTGAGCTCAGTGTTAAAGGATATGGCTGGCTATAATTATATCTTTCCTGTCATCAACATTCAAAAATGATCATTAATATAAGACCAAAACCAACAATGAATTGGTCATTCAAACATGTCGGTTTTTAGCTTGTTCCTCTGTCATAGATCTACATTGTTGTTCAAAAATGATTAAAAAAACATCAAAGAGTCCCTCCATTGTACTATGTGATATGTTCCTTCATTATGATGAACATAGGTGCTGTAGTTTGTTTTGAATTGATCTCTTATACACTGTCCAAATGTGTGTTAATCCGCACGTGAAAATAGTCCCCATCAAATGCCCTGTTCAGTCCTGTTGGAGTAATGTTTCCTAAAAACTACAGTGCCCGGCTTCAGGAAACATATTTAGCCTTTTTAAAAGTTGAAGGTGTATATTCCTGATCAATTTTTAAAGATTTACAACTGGTAGGCGTAATTAAGTATATAAGTATTGAAGTATTGAGAGACAAAGCTATGAAATGTTGGTTTTTGTCTTTTCATAGGATTTGATGACAAAAGGAAAAATACTGCCAGCCTTATTCTTTAATTGAGGTTGGGGTTTTAATTGAGGTTGGGGTCTCTCACTTCTGTCACAAATTCAATTTGGCACACATTCGTTTCTTACAATGACTAAATTGAAAGATGACAGATTTGAAGAGCTCAACCTTTTTATTTTTTTTTTATTTTTTTTTTAACTTTTGACCTCTTCCAGTAGTAACTCCTCCTGATCTCTCCCTCCACAGGAGGTTTGCCTTTGGCAGCCTTTAACCTGGGTAAGATCCGCCCTTACCAGAGGGGCTTTTTCTGTAACGACGAGAGCATCAAGTACCCTTTCCACCACAGCACAATCACCTCCACAGTGCTCTACACTGTGGGCTTCACCCTGCCCATTAGCTGCGTAAGTAGGAGTTGGTCAAGGCGGGATCCATATAGACACATGACCTGTCTCGTGGAAAATATTTTGACTTGTCAATCAGAGTTATAACCGATAACTTCATCAAGGTGTGCCAGTACGTCAGCTGTGGTAATGTAATGTGCCTCTTTACTGGCACTCCTTCATGGAAAGAATCCATTATTATTCTTATCAGCTACACATGCTTTTCCTGCTATGGCAAGTCAAAATGTCAATATCCAATGTGAGGAGGGTCTGTTGGGACCAGGAAGTAGAACCAACAATTTCCTAGACTGTTATTTATATTCAGACCTCTAGTGGCCTGCATGATAACGGAGATAACTTCCTTTGTTCAGTAGTTGTTACAGTAGCACACCTACTCTATTCCACTATGTTTTGTTTAGCTATGCTACTGTTTCATGTAATGACATTTTTAGAGGTGTTCACCCACATCGGCTCTTGCAGATGTGTTTGTAAAGCTTCAGGTGAAGGAGGATGTCCACTTAAAAACAATCAATACTAAAGAGAAACAGGCTTTGAGTCCATTTTAAATCCTGTGTCAACCAACAAAACAACCATTCGGTCAACATCTAACCTGCTGCAAGAGGACTGATCAACATTTCTGCCAAAGATTTACTCCGGATTTCGTATTGTTCTTTGATCCACCAGGATTTTAGTTTTTCAGCAACTATATTTTCAATAAGAGCAGTCTGAATCATTTGAACCAACTAAACACACAAACTGAAATTCAGTTTCAAACCACAACTTAATCTAGTCATATCTATAGGGCTGCGGCTGTAGCTGCAGCTAACGATCATTTTTCACTATTGATTCATCTGATGATTAGTTTCTTGGTGAAAAATGTTGATTATCATTTCCTAAAGCCCAAGATGACTTCCTCAAATATCTTTTATCTCTACCAGCAAACCCAAAGATATTCAGTTTGCCTTCATGGAGGACTAAAGAAACCAGAAAATATTTACATTTGAGAAGCTGGAACCAGAGAATTTGGACATTAAAAAAACAACAAACCTCAAAACGATGAATTGAATATCAGAATAGCTGGCGACTAATCAACTAATCAATTAAATGACTAATTGTTGCAGGTAACATTAAGCACTTAACGATTTCTTCTTCTGCATTAACATTAAGGCCAAGCTTTTGTTGTCTTAATCTCCTGGGTGAAAGTTTCGGTCACTGTTGTTAATGAATGCAACAGACATGCAGGCTGCAGGCTGCGTGCTGCGTGCTGAGTCCCTCTGCTCCTTAAAATAGCTGGAATGCTCTTCTGGAATAGACCGATTGTTTTTGGAGAATGACAGAGGCGGAAAACGCTGCTGGAGTGTGTGCTTTGCTTGCGTGTGTGCTTCTTCTGTTACTGCTTTGTGGTATCAGTGATTTATCTCTTCCATCGCTGCCTGCAGGCTTTTATGTATCATGAGTAACCATAACCAATCTGTAACACTTCTTCTTGTCCTGTAAATATTACCGTAGCCTAATTTTTAAGGACTGACTTCATCGTTCACTGTCTGGCAAAGGAAGGTGTGTGAGAATATGTGGGAAGACAGAGCGGTCACAGTCGGTTTCAGGAAGAGGGAAAGTGTGTGGTTTTTGCCAAAAGAGAACAGAGATAAAGAGGAGACAGCAGTAGTCATTTCTGTATTGAGAGGAAGCAAAGACAAAGTGTGTAATGTGTGAATGTTTCGGTCACATGTGGGTAACTGTTTCTTCTCACATGCTGACAGCTGTGGCTCGCTGTGGGTCTGTCGGTGAGAATTGGACAGTAGCAACAGGAGCCAATCTAGTAACACAATCCCTGATAAAACACGACTGCAGCGATCCCAGCTTCAAACGGAGAGCAACAACAGCTCCAGTTGCACTCCAAACCTGCTTGAAAATGTCATTTTTATGCCCTTAAATTTGACTTTTTTTCTATTAACATCTTCTCTTTATCAGCTTTTAACACACAGTTGCCATGCCAACACTATAACCATTCGTATTTTCAGCCTGGTGTTCCTGAAAGTTTGGTGAGGAAGCCAATGCCTTCTGGGGATGCAAAGGATGCAACTTGGCTGCTGTCTTTTTCTTTGCATAGGCACACACTGTTGCATGATGGGTAAGGGCAAGGCCCAGTGACATGATCTTTTAACCTATATTTTTGTCTCTCATTGCTTCTCTGCTAGCTGGACTCCCATTTGCAATACTCAATTTGCAGCACAAACCTTTCCGCCGAGGCTTTTTCTGTAATGACGATTCAATCAAGTACCCCTATAAAGAAGACACCATTTCCTATCAGTTGTTAGGAGGTGTTATGATTCCCATCACAATACTCACTGTAAGTGCTTTTGTGTTATTCACTGCTAATGGTGTATTACTTATTGGTTTTTATATTTACTCCTCCTCTTCCTCACTTTTTCACCTTTTTACACTCTTTTTACTTCCTGTCCTTTCTCCTAATCCACGGTTGCTTCTAAATACATTATCCTGTAATAATGTATGTGTTTTTAATTGCATGCCATCACTACCATTAACTGTTGTGAGCTAATTTGCTAGCAACATGTTATGGACTTTCAAAACTCTAACATTTAAAAGTTTGAAGATGAAAGGTTACCAGCTCTCAATTAACCTACAGCTGCTGCAGCAGTTTACAACCTAAATGAGACAGATGTGAAACTCTTAACAATCAGTTGGACTCAATCACCTCCTCCTAAATGAAGTATTATATACATAGTGATTTTAAGTGGACATCATCCTCTGGCCTTTATCTTTTCTATATTATGTGCTATTTCACATAAGTGGACATTCCTCTATAATGTTATAGGTATGTAATAGACTGTACCTTTCTGACACATATCTCATTGTTGTAGATCCTATGTTGAATGTAAAATGATTATGGAATTTTGCAGACTCTGATGTTTCATGTTACATTTAAATATTGAACTTTTCTCTTTGCCCCCCTCCTCCCTCTTACAGATGATCTTTGGCGAGTGCCTTTCAGTTTATCTAAAGCGCCTCAAATCCAAGTCATCTTACGGCAGCTATGTTGCCTGTGTTTACAAAGCTGTCGGTACTTTCCTCTTCGGTGCTGCGATGAGCCAGTCTCTGACAGACATAGCCAAATACTCTATTGGCCGGTTCAGGCCGCACTTCCTGGATGTGTGCAAACCTGACTGGAAACTTATCAACTGTTCATCAGGGGGTTATATCGAGGAGTTCGTCTGCACTGGAGATTTGAGGATGTCCAATGAGGGCAGGTTGGTGTTACCATTATATTCACATCTTTCAGAAATGGCTGAATTAAATAGGTCATGTTGAAATCAGCTCCCCATTTAAACTCGCTGGACTCTTTACTCCTGTTTTGTTGCATAACAGATTAACAAAATCTCACAGAAAAAAAAAAGTTAAAATCTGTGCTCTCCATTGTTTTGTAATTCCTGGTACAGCCACAAAGTGCGAAGGTTAAATGCGTTAGTAGGCAACCTATGAATGATTATGCAATAAGAACGTCGATAACGGAATTATTACAATGTTCGCCTGTGAGGTTGGCCATTTCAACAGTTTCCAGTGAATATGTGCAAGATGCAGTAGAAGTTTGAAACCAGAGGTGGGATTGAGTAAGGTCACAGGAATGTAGGACATGTTTTGATTAGGTTCTCTATGCTTTATCAGCTCAGAACAGAAGGAAGTATAGAGGGTGGAGAGGATATCCACTTTTCGTTCTGTAAGCAAAACCTCCGACACCAGCAGTAATTATAGAAGCAGAGGCCGAAATAGTGACGATTGTATCAGTGTTAATAAGTGTTTATAGGTTTTATTCCGCTTTACTCAAAGGTTAGGTTGTTCTACTTAAAGGTCGGGGTGTATGTTGTTTTCTTCCTTCCCCGAGAGCTGAGAGAAAATGTGCCCACCCTCCCCACCCCCCACCTCTCTGTCTCCCTGTGGGTTATCTACTCAACATTTACAGGGTGTGGTGCAATATTGTTGATATTTCCTGGAACCCCCTAACCACACTGCAGTTAGTTTTTAATGTGTCATAATTAAATGAACATTTATCAGCAGACTTAAGAGAAAAGGATGAGGTGATTTAAGGCAAATATCCAAGGTTTTTAAGATTAATGTCCAGACACATAATATTTCCAGCTCCTCTCTCTGTGTGTGTGTGTTTGTGTGTGTGTGTGTCTGCTAGTCGCTAATCGTGAAAGTGCAGCAGGAGACGAGAGAGCAGGTCGGGATAGTCTGTTCTGGATCATCTTACTGTAATATGATTCCTCCTTAGCTTAATTTAAATTTCCCGGAGGAGGAGAGGCCTACTGTCGGAGCTATGTGTGTGTGTGTGTGTGTATTTGCATTTACAAGGCAAAGATGCACTAGGTAAAAAAAAAAGGGTTCTTTTATAAGGTATACATCTATAAGAAACACAGTCCTGCTCAGAATTGACAGCATTACTTAATAAACAATGAGTGTTGCTCACAGGGTCAGACCAACTTGCAGTTTTAATCTGTTGAGGATATGCAGAGGTCAGCATTATTATTGCATTGGAAAGTTGGGTTTTGTTACTAAGACCAGTTTGATTGGCCTGGGTTTTCCACTCACAAACACCTGATTAATTGATTACTTGACAGAAAATTAAAGGACAAAACAAGGACTTTGGATTGTGGCCCCCATCACTTAAGCACATTTGGAAGAGATGCTTTAATAGCCAGCATGAGGAGTGATTACTGCAAGAAAAACCTGTTTTGTTATTCATATGGGAACCTGACTGTTGTTTTAAGACACACTTTAAAAAATGTGAACCTATCCTTTAACAAACTACCACACTGAAAATGGATTGAGTCATTTAACAAGCACAAATGCCAACTCTGATTTCAGCCCCAGATTTGAGTCTCATATATTTAAATATTACTAATATTACTATACTTTGGGTATTTGGACTGTCTGGTTACATGAATCAAGGTATTGAACTAATCCAAATTTTGATCTGATGATGGCACTGGATGAAATATTAGAGGATCACCAGAGTTATTACAATTCATGCAAAAGAGGGCATGAATTCTTGAACCAAATGAAAAGCAATCCATTCAGTTCATGAGAAATTTCATTAAAAACAAAAAAATGTCAACCTCATGGTAGCATCAGAGGAAAAGTCAGGGGATTACCAAAGTCAGTGGGATTTCTTCTGTGGAAAACATTGATATCTGTTGAAAATCTTAAAGTAATCCATCCGATATTTGTTGACATATTTTCAAAATTCTTAAAGCCAATGATACAGATTTAATTCGTGGTGAGGCTACAGTGGAAAGAAGTTTGTTTTTCTTTCCATCATATTTGAGGTTTCTGGCCAGTCAATGACTTACCCATCAAATTTATCCAAACATATTGGTAAACCTGCTACTTTTAAATAAGCTGCAGGTTATTTGTCCACATTAGAGACCAACTCTAAAGTACATGTTTCATCTTGATTCTCCACCGTGAAGCCCAGAACTCTTCATCGACTGCCAGAGTGGAATGATACACTAATGAGCTGGTGTACGGTTATAGTATGGTATGTGTGTGTCTGTGTGTATTCAGACGTGGTCCAGACAACCATATGAAAAACATCGCAGTGCAGCACCGTTAATATAAACAGGAAGTAGCTAAGGCAGGGCTGGGGTAGATGACGGGAAGGTGAGTTCAGTTTAAACCCCCACTGTCCACATCCCCCTGCTGAGTCACTTCCCCAAAACGCTCACAGCAACCGACACACTTACCTGTCAGTCAGATTCTTAATATAGATGCAACAGGATGTGATGCTGTGGGCTTCTGTCTCTGTCTAACAGATGTGACTATGACCTATTACAACAAGATGTGCCTTTTTAATTTGCCCGTTAAATGAATGAAACACATAGCAAAGTGTTGAGCCATGCTTGTGTCTCTTCTGTTGCAGGTTATCTTTCTACTCTGGCCACTCCTCTTTTTCCATGTACTGCATGATGTTCCTGGCTGTGAGTATCAAACACTGTTGCATGTTAATCTGCAATTAAATTAGTGTTTATTGGAAGGTTGTGTTCAAAGGCACGTGGCAGAACAGGACATTCTGGTTTTTGAAAACACTTTTGATATTTTTATGTTCATGTTAATGCATATTAAGCTTCTGAGCAACAAGGGTAAAGGAATACATTTTGTGAGATATGCTTACATGAGAAAATCAATACCACCCTGATATCTGTGTGTTAATTATGAGGCTAGAGTCTCTAACTTCATATTTAACATGCAGACATAAATGTGGTCTCAATCTTCTTATCAAACTCCTAGCATATATCCCAAAATGTCAAATTACTGATTTAAACTGCAGTGCTTCAAGATGTCTTTACATTACTTTTTATATTTTATATATCAGTAGCACTGTCTTGGTCAGACTTACAGGATTTTTTTTTTGAGTGGCCTTCAGAGCTGCTTTTATTGCCCAGCCCTGATCATTTTATAGGCTGCTGATTCATCCAACATTAGGGATATAAATAGACATAGGGACAAAGTCCTGGCGCCAACACAAAGCTCTCCCCCTCTGCACGGACTGGAAGTTGAAGACACAGCAGTTGACATATGTTACCCATAGTACTTTACTTTTCTCTCACCACTCATTAACTGACACAGTGTACGTCAGAGGTGAAGTGCAACAGGAAGATGAAGCAGCTACACTTGTTTGTCCTTGAGTCAGACACACACACACAAAAAAAAGAACAGACACACCCTGTTTTTAATACAAACAAAATGAATGGTGTGGTTTACGTCACAAAGGAACTTGATGTTCAGCTGACCAAGCATTGGCATTTAAATATCAGATTGAATTATGGTTGTGATTATATAACAAGCAGATGATTCTTATCAGTAAGGAGAGAAATGTGTTGTCGTGACATGTGTGTGAAAACTGCTGCAGGAGCATTTCTCTCACTTCAGAAGTTTGTTTAATATAGGAACATTAGGAAACCACTTTCATGCGTGACAGACTTGTCTCTTGGGTGGAAATGTAAACACAGGGAGTAATCTGAACAAATCACAGCAGCTCAATTTTTTCCCCACCTCATTTGCCTGTCTCACAGGAATGCTGCCCACTACACCGATTATCCAGGAGACTGTCTAGCCTCGCACTCACTATTCTTGTCATTATCCCTGCCAGAGACACTTCTTTTTTTGGTTCTTATTGTGACTGCGGCGTGTTACAAACATATCTCTCGTGTCCTCCTCAGCTCTACCTGCAGGCCCGTCTCCAGGCTGAATGGGCGAGGCTGCTGAGACCCACAATCCAGTTCTTCCTGATTGCTGCCTCAGTGTACACAGGACTGTCGAGGGTGTCCGATTATAAACACCACTGGAGTGACGTGCTGACTGGACTCCTGCAGGGAGCCCTTATGGCTATCCTGGTGGTAAGTGCTGGGACCTAATCTTAAACTAAGCTGTTTGGTGACAAATTCATTGCCCTTGACTGGTGCTTTTTAAAGGAATAGTGCGACATTAATCACTTTGTAGCAACAGGTAAACGAGAAGATCGATAAATAAGTACTATTTTAAGTAAGAAGCTAGTTAGCATAAAGACTAAATGGGGAAACAGCTAGCCTGGTTCCATCCAAAGGTTAAAAAAAACAACCCAACCTACTTACCTGCACCGTTAATTAACATGTAACCAGTTTGTTTAATCTGTAAATACAGCAAATTGTGACATTATTCATGGGTCACATACTCAACTATTTCTTGGCCCCTGGATTCACCTTGAGGTTGCCAGGCAACCAGAGGAGACTCCAGGAAGTCGCTTCTTCTAGCCAAAAAATAGTTTGGCACATAACTTTCCCCATTAAACCGCCAACTGTCATTTGTATGAAGTAAACAAACAAGATATAACATATTTATATATGAGATTTAGAGTTTCTGGAAGGCAGAGTTTGCTACTTTTTTGTACGAGCAGGTGTTTCCAGTCTTCCCTTGAAACACCTATGCTAAGCCGAGCCAAACATCTGTAGCTTTTTAACTTTGATAACCCTCTCCATGTGCACTTGCTTATCTAATTGTCGGCAAATGGGCATATTTTCCCCAAATGACAGATGCAAATAATCAAAAATCCCCTCCAGCCATTTGAAGACTTGTAAAATGCGTCATTAGTATTTGTTTATGAAATCTACTCTTTAACTCGTTAGAAATCTAAAATTAAATTGTTTAAAAAAACACAAAGCTTCACTGAAAAGTTCTTATTTTTGCACTGTAGGTTTCAAGTTTCTACATCACATTTCTCTAAATTGAATACTGGTCCACGATTGGCTCCAAACTAGTTGTGATTTTACAAATTGTAGTGCTCATAGTTGCGCGTCTTAAACTCAGACTTTCAGTAAACACAGAGAAACTTTCCACTTCCAGCAGATGAATGTGAAAACTCAGCACATACATCATTCTGCACAGTGAAGTCTAAACATCTAACTGAAATAAAAATTAGCACATTATTGAGTAGACGGGGATCTTTAAAAATTCTCTTTCTGTATCTTGCAGGTCTTTTTTGTGTCTAACTTTTTCAAGCCATCCAAGGATCCCCATAAAGAAGAGGACATCCCCCACACAACCCTGCAGGAGACCCCTACGAATGGAAACTTTGAAAGTCCCAACTAAGCTAAGCGAGGATACCTCTGCTCTTGTCCAAACGCACACCCAGGATCCCAGCTCCCTAGCCTTTCATCTCACGCAGATTCTCATCAAATACCCTTGCATGGATTTTACTGCGTGGGTTTTTACTTCAATTAAGTTAGCGGATGATTGTGCATTCAAGACACTTTGGAAGCTACACCTCAGGCCTGTTTTAGATTTTAAAAGACTTTATCATTTTAGGCAGTTTGCTGTCTTGTCTGCCAACCCTACGTGTGGAAGGAAAGTGCAGAGACAACCTTGTATATATGCTTACAGTGAGATGTAAGTAAGGGGCTAGAGAGATTCTCTAAGGACGGGAACCATATAGCATGTATCTATCTACTGAGCCGGTGGGAAGACTTAACTGCATGCACCCACTAAAGGGTCTGACCACTGCTGGGAGAGAGAGAAAGAGAAGGGAGGGTTGGAAACCTGTGAATGTAACCCTGCTTTGTACTTTTCCTGCCCTGGAGTAAGTCTGCTCAAAGATCTGATTTAGGATCAGTTTTAAATTCACTCCAATACCCTGAGAGACAGCAGAGTCTTATATCGCTGCTGACGAGGTTAATTAAAGGGCTAATTATAAGAGGTATCAGAATGTATTGGGAGACTAAAGCTAATCCTAAACCAGAGGGGGCTAACACTGCTTCACATGTGGAGCTGCTGACTCCAGGCCACTGCCGTCTGATTCTCCAATCATCTAACTGAATATAGTCAAAGGAGAACGCCTGACTTTTGTCATATCTGGTTAGAAAGTTGAAGAGTAGGCCGTCAGTTTGATTCCCATGTTGCCTTTGCTGGACTGCTACTGCTGCTATCACAGCTCCCTGTGTATCTAAGAACTAATACCATCAAGTGAACAGACAACAATGTACCTTTTGTATCATCTGTATGCGTAATCTGTATGTAAAACATATCACATACAGATTTTTATTGAAAAAAGTTAAATATGTACAAATGTCTAAAATCAGAAAAAAAAGGAAAAATAAAGCCATTTTACTTATCAACATGAACACAAATGGACACAAATGGAAAAGAAGTGTCGGATGTATTATGTCATGAGCCGTCATGTAAAATTAAAGCTTGTGTTGTTTACCTTTTCTCATGATGCACCACTTTTGCTTTATGTGAGCAAAAAAAATAAAAAATAAAAAGCATGTATGTTCAATATATTCTGGCCACATAGATGCATTCACCTACACGCCCAAGAAAAAAACAAGTGTTCTTACGTAATCAAGACATTCAGGCTCATTCAGTTATAAAATTAAACTGGCTCTGACGTCAAACAGCATAAGGCGGGCAATCCAACCCTCGTGGCAGCAGTAAATCCAGGATCTCTCCATCAATAAAAGATCTCAACGTTAGAGTCCAGGTAAGGTGTGATAAAAAAAAAAACTGCTCAGAAAAATGATCTGAGGGATGAATAAATAATCTTTCCATTGAGAAAGTTTTAACCGACCTACAAAGACAAATAATTCTGCGAATTGGCAGCACACTATTTAACCAGTGTGACCAACGTGACTCAAACATATAGACCAGAGGGTTAGAGATCTGTAGCAGGTTAATCATAAACAAAAAGGTCAAACTAAATGAATCCTGCGGTAGCAACGGCCCACCATGTTGCACAGATGTATGATCATTATAGGTAGAGACTGGCAGCAAAGACGATGTCTCTCTTGATCTTCGTTATTCCTGCAGAGAGACAAATGAAACTGAATTAATTGAAGTTTACAGAGATGTAAACAGCTGTTTCATTAGTATGTCATCCAGTCAGTAAGGAAAAATGCACTTACAACCTTTGGGATGATGATTATGTTTAATAAGATGGGTGGATTGTGTCTTTAAAGTTGTGGAGCACAGATTTGTGTCAGAAGTGCATTTATAACAGCACTACAAGGTTTCCTACCTTCAGCAAACTTGTTCTCCAGTTCAGTATTGCCTATGGCCTTGGCTGCAGAGCACATTTGTCTCAGTACCTCCTCCAGACGGCGCATGCAGCGGATGATGCTCCCTGCGGAGACAAAGCCACACAGTGTTCAGTGTGTTTAACATTGAACAATAACAGCTGATTTTACCACCACAGTCTAAAATGAATTCATACATAGTTCAAAGTGCAATGGGAGGACACAGAGATCTTGGGGGATGTTTTAAGTTTGAAGCCTTGGATTGACGTCAGTATCATCAATAGTGTTGCTGCAGAATGTAACAGCTCATTTATTATTCTCTTCAATCATCTTTTAAAAAAAATAAAAATAAAAAAAACAACAACTTACTGGATCTGTTTAAACTCTATTTTATGGATCGGGAATTTTCACAATTTCTCAACAATTTCCAAAACGTTTCCAGGAAATGACTGTGTAGTTTGGAAGTAATTATAAGCAAAATAGAGACAGAGTTCAATTGATAAACTGCCAATTAATTGCTAAGGTAACAGAGTATTTTGGTCTGTGCACAGCAGGTCAGCTGAGGATGAAGAAATGGAAATTTGTCATCAAGGAAGCACATTTACTTTTTTTTCTTAATTAGTAAGAAATTATATTCTCTCTACAGGAAACTTTCTATTAAAATATGAACAAATTACAAATCTGTAAAATAAAGCATTTAATTCATAGCCAAGTATCCAATTGAATGGAAATACAAGAAAACATAAGATGTCAAAACACACACACAATTTCTTCAGAAATCTCTTAATTCTTTCCCGTTTTCCAACACACACAAAACCACATCTAATACTGCCTTGGTGTCTTAACTCTGCGTTACTTCCTTACTATGCTGACGTCCAACATTTCACAGCTGAGGTCGTCGTTGGCAGTCAGAGACAGAAAGTATGAGGGGAATGATAGAACTGGCTTCTAACAATAAATCAATCAGGCAGCCTCTCTCAGCCTCATAGTGGCAGCTGACCGTGTTTGATCCAAGAAATCAAAGGTGAAATGGATTTTTAACAGTAGGGGAAGTAAAGAGGTGAATTTTTGTTTAGGCTTGCCACACATTTTCAGCCAAGTCATGGACTTATTGTGAAAACCTAAATAGATGTAATGCCCAGTAATGCAGTTATGATGTAACAGAAGAAGGTAATGAGGAAGATGCAAAAGAAAAAACACTGGTTCAGTTTTATCATGCTTTTTTGTGATTTCATGTTACTTTTATACTGTTATGATGTTGGATGTCTTTGTTAAAGCATAACAAAACTTGAGGTGAGCGTTGGAAGAATGCCACCCCTACTTCTTCATTGTGATGGCATCAGTGTTTGTACATTAGAAACAGCCGTTCATTCTGCAACAAGATTGTTTCAAGAGTTGTTCACATTGTCCACTCTCGTATTTCGGATCAGATTTGGGCTTGATATTGTATGGCTGTATATGAAAAGTTTTGATTTCGAATAAAGAATGAGAAAAAAAAAAAGAAATGTGGCTCCTTCTGTTTGTTAATGTAGCCAGAGCTGCAGGAGGTCGGTTGAAGGGCAGCTTCCATAAGCTAACCAATCAGAACAGAGTGGGCTCATTAAAGGGGGTCTTCAAAGAGACTTTTAATGGCTGAACAGAGGGGCTGCATGAAGGGTCAGTATAACTAAAGTGTAAATCATGCAAAGATATCCAGACTATAAAAATAGACCTGGAAATGTGCATAATACGTCCCGTCCCGTATTCATGTCAGTGGCTCACCTTCAAAGACGTCAGTCATCTTGCAGATCTGAGCAAATGTGGCTCCATTAGCCCAGGCGTACACCACATCCATCAGGTGAGGCTTAAACTGGTTTAGATATGTCTCCTCGTCCACCTCCAGCTTGGCGTCTGCAGACACCTTCGCGATACGCTTGGCACACTCCTGAACACAAAAACAACCGTATTCATATTTCCACCAAATTCAAACAACTGCAGATACAAATTAGGATTGTTCCGTATTGTCTCACCTGCATTTGTCTCAAGGGTGCAGCGAGTTGTTCAGTCAGTTTTGGCATCTCACTGGCCTGGAAGGCAAAATGACAGCGTTAATCGTTGTCATAGCAAATTTCAAACATTTGTTCTGTAAATAATATTCCGAGCCCTGAAGGAAAATAGGTTGTAACTATAAGCTACGGGCACGTTTGTGAAGAAACGGATCAAATCTCCTCCCTAACATAACAGAATATATTTAATGCTATAACTCAGGAATGAGGCTACTGCTTTCTGACATTCAAACATTCCATCCTGCTCTTCTTTGGTAACTAAACAACTATTCATTTTATTACTTCAATATGATTTAACAACACCTGACTGCCTGTTACCTTTTGTTACAACTACTCTTAAAGGAATAGTTTCATCTTTTGGGAAATGTTTTAATTCTAATTAGTTATTTTAAATTGTCTAATTCTCTTTCAATACCAGTCTCATATTTACCTGTTAGATACACTTCAGCAGTATTTTTTTTTTTAAACGAGTCTACAGTTAACCATCGCATGGTAGTGACTACCTTGACATTACACATCTCTGGGTATTGTTTGAAATATTTGTGCTGGTACTTTGATGTTTCTACTTTTTCCATTTAACGAATATCACAATTGTAAACTATGAAATGCTGTATAATCACAAGCTTTTTTATTTATTTTTTTTATATTTTATTTCAACCATACTAATATTCTGATTAGGTATTTGGTGCTAACCTCAGTATTTGACAGGTTTTGAAAGCCAGAAACAAGAAATATCGCCTTGTGAGTCAAACTGCATTTTACGTCGGTGTCTGTCTAGTCATAATATTTGTGTGAAGACTTTGGAGGAATTTAATAAAGGGATTAAAATGGATCAAGTGTATTTTGTGGTGAAAAGGAAGTTATCACTATGTTGACATGTATGATTCCAGTGAATAATTCATTCCTGGCTCTTCACTCATCACAGGATCGTTTTCCCAGCTGCAGTGGTAAGCAGATCTCCTTAGTCAAGTGTATTTGGGAAACTATTCTTTTTGTTGTTGTCTAGCTTGTTATTTATTGTCTTTCGCCTATCTTCAACTTTTGTTTTCTTATTCCGCTGTGTCTATGAGTGTGTGAGTTTATTGAGAGAAACAAAAAACAAGAGTCAAGTTCCTTGTAAGTGTTCACATGCTTGGCCAGTAAAGCCCATTCTAATATAACTCAAAGCTGTGGCAGTAGAAAATGCTTAGGATATGGATGTTGCTGGAAAGAATCTACAAATTCTTTCTCATGTCAGAATGGGGGGTGGTTCAGAAACATACAGATTGAATGAGTGAGTTAGCAGCAGGTGCTCTTTAATGACAGGCAACAGCTGTGCACACACACGTAGGTCCTATATTGGTATGCGGACACGACAGCCACTTGTCATCATTCCCTCTCCGATTCCCTCTCATTTGAGTGAGACACAGAAGAGAGGAAGACGAATACAATGGCAGCCAAGTTTCAGTTTGGATACAAATGTGTTAAGTTCAGAGGATGAGCCGATGTGGAGCCAAAGAAAAGGTTTGTCGAACCATCTGACACTGGATTGCTTCATTAGGCAAAGACAAACACATGTCAGCCTCAGGTTTCTGTTTTGGTTGCAGCGCACGGGGGAGAGGCCAAGAATGCAATTAAAGCTCAGATGTGTGGGAATGAGAATCAACTGCTTATCTTAATGGGGAGGGAAAGACTTTATATTTGTTTACGCAGAGAATTAGAGGAATTATGTGCGTTTGTGTGCGCGAGCGTGAATTTATTCGTACGTTTTCCTGAAAGACGAAGCAGGACAGCAGGGCGGTGGCTTGTTCAACCGTCAGATCGTTGAAGAGGCCATTGAACACCATCTCGGTCAACAGGAGCTCATCGGCACTGGAAAGAAAGAATAGACATTTATTAAATAATCGTACGCAATTTGCTACATCAATACTTTCTCTTATAGCCTTAAACTAGTGTCAGTTGTCAGTAAGTTGCTGGGTGTGTGCTCCGACCCTCCCTACCTGCTGATTTCACAGGCGACCCTGCCTTTCATCTCGATGACGTCGGAGGGACTGGCGAAGCCGAGACGCCGCAGAACTCTTTTCCTGCACTTCAGCTTGTCCATCTGCAGGACGGTCCGAGCTTTCTTCAGCTCTCGCTTGGCTGTTCGAACATCTGCAGCAATCTAAAAGCACAAATATTATAATTTATTTCAATCCTGGGTGTCCTGGAGAGGCTCAAGAAGAAGAAAAGGCCTTTTTAACTACTAAATGCACTGTGAAAACAACCAGCTGTGTTACACTCACATGAGCTAGTCTCAAACACTGTCACAGTGATGAAGTAGAATATTTGTGGTTGACTGCCAACGGTTGTTAATCTGCCTGCTTATCTGTCCTTAACGAGGCCCGTTATTGACCTCAGCCTTTACCCCTGATCGTTACAACACACCTCAGAGCCACAGGCACAAAGAGAGATTGCAACAGCACCGTTTTTACTGAAGCAAAAAAAGAGCTGTGTATTTTTCCCCCCCAACAAGTGGCTGCATGAGAGATACTGAGAATCACTATCACAAAGTTTAGACTTGTATTCTAAGAAGTGAATGCTTAAAAAACATCCAATAGCACAGAAACCATAAAAAAAGTGTTCCAATTAATGCTGTTCGAACTTTAGTCTACATTGCATCACCATAGTGTAGACTTTAGCAGCCAATGGTGTGTTTTTGTGAGCTGTGACTTAATGTGCTACCTGCTTTGCTAAACAAATAAAGTACTTTGAGTATTATAAAAAGGAGAAGTGGAAGTCAGCTGTAGAAACAAGACAAGGATTAACTGAAGGATTGGAGAGATGTTAATAGAAGAGCAGGTTAATCTTAAAGCTCTTACTTTGCCAGTCAAACAGAAAGTAATCCAGTTTAGACTGTATGGTATACCCTATCATTTAAAACACACACACACACACACACGACCACAAACAGATGTAAATGTTTATCTAAATTGTCAAACATGATCTGGTTTGTGTTTCTTCCCCATCACAATGTAATTTTAACTGCACCAATAGTAGGTTATGTTTTACTGAACTTAACAGTCTGACAGAATTTTTCTGTATAACACATAGACGTTAGAGGTGTGTGTGTAATTTATTATATTTTATTATAAGTGAAGTTCATGACCGTGCCGTTTGATATTGATAAGAGGAGATAAGGTGTGAGAACTTGGTGTGATTCAGTGTGAGTGTGTGCCATTCAGTCAGTGGGGGAAGATTAATATTGTATCTTTAAAAAGGAAAAATGTGCTTCACAAAGCTAAACACAACTGGGCAAATTAGATCTGGGCTGAACCAAAGCTATGTACTTATTTTGAATTCAAATATGACTATTTGTGTGGGATTTGTGTGGGACTGTTCTGAGTTTTAACAGGAAATACACTTGACTGTTGGATGACTGTATTCAATTTATTTTCTTACTTTCTCCTTTTATTCTGTACTGCTCCCAGTTAAGCTGTGCATTTATTTCACCCTGTTTACTCTCTTTACTTTCAGTGCTTTTGCTAAATGTGATCTTGAGCCATTTTTATTGCTTAAAAAAAAAAAAAAGTACTGATATTTTTACGTTTTACTTCTTTTCATTCATGAATCTGCAAATCAGCAGATGCATTTTTCAGGACATATGTGTAGCAGGCCTGCTGAAAAAGGCTTGCTCCATTAAGAGTGTACTGATGAGACCATATTGGCCAGCGTGGAGCATTTAATGACTTTGCTTATGCAGTTACACAGGCACACAGAGCAAGACTGACACTGTGAATCCAGACAAGTGTTGAATCGAGGGTAACTGGACTTGGCTGAAGATACTTGAGGACATTTGGCCTCTCATCCAACGCTTAATCAGTTCTAACTGACTGGTGGTGAGTTCTAGGTATTTAAACCCTGTTGGGTCATTATTAAGGTCATTGATACCACTTGTTGAAAACAAGTGGGTTGTGTTAAATAAGGTCAAACTATGAAACCTTTGTTTCTCGGTAACTGCAGTGCAATTGTGCTGCTGCCTTGCAATAAAATGCCAAAAGATGATACAGATACCTGGTAAAGAAAATAAATAATCGTATAATGAGTCCTTATTCATGATTTTTTTCTGCCTGGCTCCGTGTGATCTGATCAAGAGGCTTTTGGTTATCTGACCTACAGTATAATAGAGCGTGAGGCCCTGTAGGAACAACATGACTGCTTTCTTCCTGTCTTTGTCTGTACGAGTATATTAAGCCACAGCCAATCAGGTAAAGACAATTGAAGGTCAGTGATTTGTAGCTTTCAAAAAGGGAACTGATGTATAGGAAAGATAAAAGCAGTTAATAGTAACAAAAGCATCTCTACTCTGTAGTTCCGTGGCTTGACATTTAGCAATGTTTCATATGGTCTGACACAACCTAAAATACAAATATGTGGTTTCTCACCAGAGCTTTCTTCTCACAGAGAGAATAGACCGATTCCAAATTGGGGTCACTATGCAGTGGATGGGAGTACATGCGGTGCTCAAAGGCCTCCACCTTCTGAATAACTTTCTTCAGTGCAGGGTCTTTGATGCCCATGTCATCTACAGGGTCGAGCAGTGGAACGCCATCTGGGAAACGCTTCTGCACCTCCTGAGGCATGACAAAACGGTTGGAGGGAAAGAAAAGAAATTAAAATGATATACAGGAGGTTTTGAATCTGATTGTTTATCTGCACTAGGTTCAACATTCCCCATTTCAAGATGGCTGAGTTTTGTACCTGTATAGACTTGAGCATGAGCTGTCTGTTGTCATAGGGCCTCAGGTCTTTGGGGATGTAAAGACGAACTGAGCTGATCGAAGTCAGGAGATGGAGCATCACTGGGACCACCTGGACAAAAAAATAAAATAAATAAATAAATCACTGTCCCCCTGACAACAGACACAAGGTCATATTTGTGTTTGTAATCTGCACTTTCACATACCTGCATCTCTCCAGTCTCTCCCGGAGCAGCGGGTTTAGCAGCCTCAGTCGCTGCATCTTTCACACTCTCTTTACTACAGTGGACCAAGACCTCCACCACGTACAGTGGCTCTAAATCTGTGCTGGTCTAAAAAAGGAAATGGATGTTGGTCACAGTCACATGAAAATGGCTTTACATACATGTGACAATGTGACTCCGACTTACCTTCACATTAGACTTCTTGCAAAAGTTTACAACAACTCCCCAGCCAAAGTCAGCATCTTCACTTTTTACCTGTGCAATAACAACAAAGAGACATGAAAAAATTGTAAAAATGTATAAATATTGTCCTTAGAGTATAACTGTGGGTGAAGCCCTACCTTGACAAGTCGCCCAGGCTGCAGGAAGGGCAAGCAGTATTTGGGTTTATGGACAAACTCTTGTATCTCTTTGCCCAGTTTGGCCAGCTGCTGTCTGATTTTAAAGTAAGTGACCACGCCTTCTTCATTAGGAATCTCAATGGTGTGGTACTGCTCCTCCAGCTTCTTAATTTCTGCACAGAAAATCAACAATATGATTAAAATGCAACCTAGAATTGGGCAACAAAATTGGCATTGGTTTTTCTGTTTAACATGATTTATCTTCAATAGCCTACAATGTACGCTAATCAAGTATGCATGTATGTGTATGTTATTATCTCATCCAGCACTGGAGTGTGAACTATTACATATGGGGAAAAACACACTTACTCTCTACGACACCAGGCAAAGCCCTGTAATGTTGGAACTGGTAGAAAGACTTTTCCAGCATGTACTCTGGGTTGATTTCCTCCACACGCAGCAGGTTGAGCACCATGTTGTAGGTCAGGTGGAAAGCACTGTTCAAAGGGTCTGCTGAGCCCTGCACAACAAAAAACAAACAACAACAAAACAAAGTCATTAAAAAGAAACATAATTGATGATTAATGTGTGTGTTTTTTAAAGCATTACTAATATTTTACAAGGATGCCAAAAAATAAATATATAATGAATTCAGTCTGAAGTCACTTCCAAGAAATAAAAGACTTAATGAGATTTTGTAATCACAACCTCTGAACCTCCAGAACCACAGATATGTGTTTGACATCTTTATCCAAGACGCTCTAGGAGTTAAGCGCCGCAACAGTGCCAACAAACAGTTTTACATTAACAAAACCTCCTTCAAAAGTTATGCAGCCACATATTTATAGCAGTTATAAATGTGTCAAATCAAAGACACAAGAGTCTCTGGCCACAATTTAACAACAAACAGGCTTTGATGGCCTGACGATCCATACAGAGAGCTACTTAGAAGTCACTTCTGACGATTTTTAGTCAATCGTTCAAAGAGATTCTCAGCAAGGCAGCAATGAAATATGTTTCATTGATAAGAACTGAAGAGGTCTGTATAGATGTGATGGAAGACTAGTAGCTGTATTTGGCAAAGTAAAAAGCTTCATAACTCCTGTATTCACGGTACCTTGAGTAGCTGTTTGCCCACAGCTGGACTCATCTTTTCGTCCACCATGAAGATAACGATTCCCCTATCGTCCATTCCTCTCCTCCCAGCACGCCCAGACATCTGGATGTACTCACCTGAAGTTATCTAGATCATGTCAAAACACACATCACATTAAGAACAAAGAAATGTGTTAGTGACTGCTTTATACAGCTGTAACATTTGGTTTACTTCTTGTTGTGACAAATACTGAAAAAGAAATGGCAAATTCTACTACTTAGAAAAGAAGGCAGGCAGAGTAGTCAGAATAAATGTTAGAGAACATATTTGAAGTATTTCTACAATCAGTGCTCAGCAAGTATTGAATTTGTAACAGAATTCTAGATGATGTAACCATCTCAAGAGGAAGAGACAACCAGCTTTTCACAAGTCTCTGAGGAATATTCTCTGTACTGCACATGTCTGTGATTAAGCTTGTTATCTACTGGTCTTTGAGTAATAAAAATGCAAAACGCAAAATTAAAAAAAAAAAAAAAAAAGCAGATAAGATTTGTGTGTCGAAATGATCTGATCTTCATTTCAGGCATGCCATGAGATCAGGACTTGATTTGAAACACAGTGTGTTTCAGGAATGAAAGTTGTGTGTATTTAAGTGTGTGAGTGCCTGCGTGGAGCTTTGGCACTATCAAAGGCACCAGATGTTCCTGATGAACCTCTTGGAGGGCAGTTTTCTTCCCTTTCGTATTCTCTTAAAGCCTTTGTGTGTGTGCGTGTGTGTGTGTGCGTGTGTGAGAGGGAGAGAGCAAGCGAGCTGAAAATCCATGTGTATGAAGTGAAGATGAAGGGAGCTTCTAAGTGAAGCAGCACCACGCACAGCCCCCAGCTCTTATAAACAATACGTGGCTGTTTATGTGGCGATGTGAGCTGCAGCACTTTAAGACCTTATAAAGGCCTCAGAGCAAAACACAGTGTGACAACCACAGTGCACACAGGGCAGCGTTGTTCTTTTAAAGAGATAGCACTGTTAATTAATTTAGTGAAGGTACAGTAACAGGATGATTAGCTTCATGTGGCTCTATTACTGGATGTTTATGGGCTTTGTAGCATTCCCTCATAGGGCAGGAAAATTTTCCAAAGGAATCTGCCTAGTTTACATAAACGACATGATTTTGGGTTCAGCTCCCTACTTAAGTGTGTCAACAGCCACCGCTGTCAGAATTGCAGTTCCAAAACATAACATTTGGATTTGCATGTAATGTAGGAGAAGGGAACCAATCCAGTGCTGCTACTGACAGAATTTCTCCTCTGCTGGATATTAAAGTTGCAATACACAACATTCAGCCACTAGATGTCGCACTATAGCACTAGCATCTCAGACCAAAAGAAATGTGCGTTTAGTTTACTCAAAGTTGGATGAAAAAAAGGCAACTCACGAAACTCAGATCAAACAATAGAATTAGGCCTATTTCTTGCCTCAAATGTATTCAGAAACATATTTAAGTGTACTGTTTAGCTGTAATTTGTCAAGGTTTCTGACGCAGCTACCATCTTGAAAACTGGCGCAGAGGACACGAACGGACCCACATGCTGTAAGATGGACCCATGGCCGGACTGGCAAACATGACAATGTTGTATGTGTGTGTATGTATGTGTGTGTGTGTGTGTGTGTGTGTGTGTGTGTGTGTGTGTTCTTACAAAGCGGTGATTCTTGCCATCAAACTTGCGGGCACTCGTGAAGAGCACAGTGCGAGCAGGCATGTTGATGCCCATGGCGAATGTCTCTGTGGCAAACAGAGCCTGGGATGAGAATAAAAAGGCAGGGTTAAGACAAATTCATTTCAACCTTATGACACTGTAACTGTTGGTCTAAACAAATGCCAAAATGCATTTTGTTTGTCTTGGAGTGCTAATAAATAAGTTTAATGTATTTTGTTCTTCATAAAACATCTGAGAAGGCAATGAAAAAAAAAAAAAGTATTTAGATACTGCATTGTTAAAAGGTGTTTGCTTGCTAGCAGTTTTCTTTCTTACTGACCTCAACTACTGATCAGTGGACTGGCCTGAAATTGGCACTGAAAAAGTACATTGAGTATCAGGGCACTTCCATGTGTGTGCAAGAGATATTAAAGTAATCAGGGACATGCTCATAAAAACTGCTCCATAGCGCAGAGAGTGATCAAAAACATTACAAGGTACCTCTGATTATTCTCGTGCATTTCAGCAGAAACTGCCTGGACAGAACCAATCAATTTTCAATGGTCCCTTTTATCTTTTGTTCTGTTAGATTTCATTGTTGTAAATGTATGTGTTTTTATGTAACTAAGCTATTATGCACTGCCATTTTGTCCAGGTCTCTCTTGTAAAATACATCATGTATTTACAGGAGATTTTCTGGTTTATTTATATTGTCACTATGTGACAACATTTCTTGAACATCATTTAAAAATTAAGCCATTGCAGTAACTCTGCAGAGTGGAATAAGTCAGATTAGATTTGGTGTGTTCTGATGAGCATCTCGATGCAAAGAGAGTCGCACCTTGAGCAAACCCTCAGAGAAAAGGATCTCTATAGTCTCTTTCAGGATGGGCAGTAGGCCTCCATGATGGATTCCTATCCCCCTCTTCAACAGCGGCAGCACATGCTCCACCTGAGGAATACAAAGAGTGTTGTTAACAGATTACTATTTGTAGTATTTGTTTACGAAGGTTTAGTGACAGTGTAAGCTCGCCAGTTTATAAATTCACAGCTGAAACACCACAGAGGCAGAAAATGGAAAAGTATCTGACCCTCATAGTGGAAAAGTGTGATCTATGGTTGGCTTTGCTGTTACTCGTGCTGTAGCGGTCTACCCACTAACTACTATTACCTCAACATGGCTGGTTTTCATAGTGTGACTCAACACAGCGGGGTAGAACAACAGGGGCTCAGTGTTTCAGGCCGTGTTGACATTATGTGTGTTGCTATTTACATCACAGCTGCTTAACTGTCTTCAGTTAATAGAAAGTGATTGTGAAGGATATAGTGAGGCTGTTTTTTTGTCCCCTCTCACTATTACAATTTGGCAGCCGTGGGTTCAAACACAGGAGTAAGAACATCTTGAATGGTTGTCAAAATATCACACCAGTTGTGAGGAAGCAAGAGTGTGAGAGTTCAGCTCTCCTCACCTGGGGAAGCTTCTTGTCTTCGTCGGACAGACAGTCCACAGCGTTGTTGAACACTTCCTCCACCAGGCGTTTCTCATCATCTGGAATAAACAAATCCGGTCATTCTTAACAACAACTTCTTATAGCTGTTTAGAAAGTGTTGTGAAAATCAGCACAAAGTCATTTCTCACATCTTGAACCTGCATGTCCTAACAACTCAACAATGTTTCAAATATAATAATGTTTCTCAGAATGTGTGGTTAATCCAGGACACCAGTAAGAGAGTTTTTTCTTTTTTAGGAAATGGCTTACAGGAAAACTTTTACCACCCAGGGACTGAACAAATGATGCTGCTTATTTGCTTCAAGTCTGTGCTAACGCTGTTGCAGATCTGATTGTGTTTCTTGTCAAAAATATTTACAAATATTCATATTGTTCAATTGACAGTTTTTGTTTTAATTCATAAATTTAAATCACTCTGACTGAAGTGAGATTTTATTGCCAAAACATTGTCTGGAAAATGTTTGTGAATTGAACTGTGCCATTGCCAACAACTATTGTCTTATTGTAGTAATTGAATTACATTGTTTTGTTGCCGGTTAACTATCTCTGTCCATCTCTGGCCGTGTGGAAACTTAGTCACAGGTCTGATTTTATTCATGAGACCATTCTCGGAAACTGTCCGGTCTCTTGTGCCCGGATTAGTCAGAGTCTTGGAGTTCCACAAAGTCTGAGGCCCAGCATGTATTCTTTAATAACAAATGACTTTAGCGTCAGTGGGACCTTGTATTATACTTTAATAACAAAGCATTACCACGGACAAACACGCATGCATTTTCAGGCCAATATAAAATACATCCCAAGTCCAAGCTAACTCCATGGCTCAAATCCATAACATCAATTTCATATCATGCATGCAAAAATTTACTCACACAGAACAGATTTTTAAGATTTCCAATAAATGTAATACTTAAGTTGTGGCAAATGTACTAATCAAGACTAAAGCTCCATTTGTGGCCCCTAGTGGCTGAAAAGGTCATTACATCCTGGACTATGAAAGCACACTAACATATATAGAGCTTTGCCAGTAATGGGTCAAAAATTCATAAGTTTGTCCAAAGAACGGAGCTCCAGAAATGACCCAAGAGAGTCTCTGAAATACAAACCATTCGCACTTAGGAGCAAGAATGTTCTCAGTAGCGCTGGGAAATATATTGATTTTATATCAATATCGTGATATGAGACTAGATATCGTCTTAGAATTTAATATCATGATACGGCAAAAATGTTTTTCCTGGTTTTAAAGGCTGCATTACAATAAAATGATGTAATTTTATGAACTTACCAGACTGTTTTAGCTGTTCTATTATTTGTCTTTGACCCACTTGGTCATTATATCCAAATTACTGATGATTATTTATCAAGAATCTCATTGTGTAATTATTTTGTGAAAGCACAAATAGTCATTCCTACAATATTGTTGTGATACCGATTTCAAGTATTTGGTCAAAAATATTGTGATATTTTATTTTATCTATATCGCACAGCCCTAGTTCTCAGTTAATTATATGACAACCTGCCCATTAGCTTTTCTTAAGTACAACTGGAGGATTTGTCCTGATAGTCGAGCTTTTTATTTTCTTTGTCTATTTCTATTTTTCTTTACTTTGTTTTACTTTCTTTTTTTTTTTAAATTGCATGTTTTAATGTTTCCAACTTTTATAATTTGGTTTTATTTATTTATCTTTATGCTTCCTATCGTTACTGTTAAATGTTTGTTTTTATGTAAAGCATATTGAGTTGCCCCTGGGTATGAATTGTGCTATATAAAGCTGCCTTGCCTGATGATGGCAGCAAGATCAGATGGTCGCCTAAGACATTACGATTCATCTTCAGAGGACCATGAATATCCACAGCAAACTTCATGGAAACTTGTTTAGTAATTTCTCAGATACTTTGTCAAAGACTTCAGTGTTGGTCATGTGGAAATTTTGACCTAATGGTGGACTTCTTAGGGGGAGGGTGGGGTCAAAAAATGTCATGTAAAAATCATCCCATGCTTGAGATCAGGAATATCCAGACTTGATCTACCTCTGCCATTAGTGGATAAAAAACATCTATAATGCAGCAGTATAACAACACAACACTGTCCACCTTTTAGTCTTTGCATGTACTAGTTTATACTTTTTAAAAATGTATCTTTTGGTCATTGCAGTTCTGAACTCGGTCAGTTGATTTGTGAGTCAGCACCAGCCGGTCCCCTGACTCCAACACAGCTCTGCCAGTCCACTAACACTGCCCAGAAATTGTGTGTCACAGCACAAAGCAGGGAGAGAAGGGAGGGGGGTGTGTGTGATTTCTTTAGTGAACCAAAAAATAAGAGAGACTGAGAAAAAGATAAGGATGGAAAGAAGGCACAAACTCAGGAAGGTAGAAGTGAGGGAATGGAGTAGTGGGAGAGATGGAGGGAGGGAGGGAGGGGGTGGACAGAGGCTGGTAAGAGAGAAACCAGAAGAGCCACGTTGCTCCCTCTCCTCATCATATCCCAACCCACACACACATACACACGCACGCACACACACACACGCACACACACGCACACACAAAAACAGAGGAACTCTGCACTACCGACAACCTGCCAAAAAACACAATCTGCCTTCAAGTGTTTACTAGAGAGAAAAGAGAGAATTGGACCCTGTGAGTTTGTTAATGACAGACATGTCTTGGTAGGTGAAGCGGAGTCAAAAAAGAGTGTTAAGCTTTTTATACAGTGCAAAGAGTAACAGAGAGGATTTCACAACTGAAGCTCGTGCTGCACTTTAGTGTTGAACCATGGCAGATTCAAATCAATTATCTCAGCTGTCATTTTAGTCATGAAAGCTTCAGATTTGTTTAAACTACTAATAAAAATGTCACTGGAATAATTTTTGTACAAATTTTCAATTAACTGAAAATGTCTTTAATCAAATGAAATGATTTGAATGTTGTGGATACCATCTGTCTCATGTTGATAGGAAAATCTAATTTGTTCCAGAAAATTCTCAAAACACATGAAACAGTGTTGGGAATGAGAGATTATCTTTGGCAGAATTGATCTTCCTGTTTTGGGTTTTTTTTTTGCAATATTGATGAAGAAATTGACAGTGTTGACAGACAAAAGGCTTCAGTGTTGGACGAGTTCAATATCAAAACAAACCTCTTTATGAGAGTGTCTGCAGGGTAAACAAACCGAGATCAGGGAGGAAAATGTTTCCCGAAGTAAGACTTCATGTTTTATTTCATTAAAAAAAAAAAGCCTGAAGTTGGTGGATGTGATCCAAACCCAATTTGCTGGATTATCTCCCATCATGCAGAGATTTGTCCTCATGAAGCAACTTCACTTATCCACTGGACCAAACAGCAGGACCAGCTGTGTACGCACGATAAGCCATATTCATGGTTTCACTCAGTCGGGAGGATTCATTCATCGTTGCTTGCCAACAGTTCAGCATTTTGGTGAGGAGTTTCGCTTGCCTAATTTCAACTCCCTCCCCAACTCTCTGCAATTTTTCACAGAAATGTGTTTATTTTGGAATTTCTGTAAGAATCTGCTCACCAATTCCAAGAATATCCTCACTTCTCAGTACGCTAATAGAGTGAACTTTAAACCTGATAGGCAACACATTCGGTGAAAATACAGCTAATAATTAAGTAGTTTACTTTTAGCTGATAAAACTTAGATTATGTGATTATGACATTTGATCACTGATAGCTGGCCTGAATAAGCAGGAAGGATTTTACACAGTTGGAATAACCATCTTTCCAGAATGGAAAATATCATGAGATTATGAAGCTCACAATAAGATGGCTATAAATCAAAGTTGCCAGCACAACTCTGGATTGTCACATCTGGAAAACATTTTAATCCTCATCATAGCCAAATAATCACCAGAATTTTACGCTTTGTAAACACAAAAATCAATGATCTATATATCATGTTGAATCTGTTTTACACACAATTTGACATGAAAGGGTTTTCACACCAAAAGGAAAATGGATTAGCAACCTCATGTCCAGAACACATCACCTGCCATCGATCTACTGTTTCAAGTGTCTGCAGTGATCCTTTCACTTTGCATGCATCTCACAAAGCCACCATTACTATTGTGTGTACCTGCTCAAGCTGAACAAGTGCTTGCAACAGTATTGTAAAGTGCACACAATGTCAGTCGTGCTTGACTGCTTTTAATTATTCTCTTTGCTGAATTGCCTCATGTTGCATAATTCTGTTGAGTGAAGTATGAAAAATAACTACATACAAATGTGATAAAACTACAGCTGCAAACATAGAACATACCCCCATTGAAGTCCAGTTTAGCCACCTGCAGAGCGTAGGCCTCGCACTCTTTCTTGCTGAAGCTGAAAATGATGACAGGCTGGAAGTTCCTCTCCATGATCATCTTCACTATCTTGAACACACTGGATGGACCTAAAGAGACCACCACATGTGCGTCTGAGTACACAAACACAAATCCTGATGTATATGAATGAATTTAAAACAAAGTGACACGCTCACCTCTAGTTCCTCCTTTTCGTCCTCTAGGGTCCCATTTGCCGCCTCCACTGCTGCTCCCAGAATCCCCGGCGTCTCGCAGCACCTGCATAGCTGTATTGAAATTGTCCTCTCTGAAGTCTCCCTGAAGAAATGCACAACACACATACACAGATGTTATGTATCATGTACTGTACATCACATTAAGACTGATAGCAATGGGTGTATCCAAAATAAGAAGACAGGGACTGTGTTATATTAAGTTGATATTCGACCACACATGTAATCAGTTTCTAATTTTTACTATCAAACTCTCTCCTATAACTCTGACAGACCCCTGCAAGTACAGTCTATTGGTGTCCTTACATTCTCATCAACCACCAGGTGGAGTCCATCGCCCCCTGCAGGGAAGATGTAGTGTTGCAGTGGAGTTGGACGGTAGTCTGTGTAGACTACATGGCATGGCTACAGGAGACATGAGACAGTAACATTTCATTAATCATGCAAAATAAAAAGGACAATAAAACACAACGACATGTTATCACAATCCCCTGATGTGACCAGACAGCCACAGACACAGACAGCCCTCTCACTTTACATACAAGAGCAGGGAGAAAGTTACTTAACTCTTACGATTATAATATAGATCAATAACACTCATACTACAAAAGAAGGCCCACCTGCTTGTGTAGGTGGCAAATCCACTCTGCAAATTGTCTGGCATTGGGGATGGTGGCCGACAGGAAGACGTAATGCACATTGTCAGGAAGAAGAATGATGGTCTCCTCCCAAACCACACCACGCTCTGAAATACACAGAAAATAAAAGGAGATGTCACTAACTATCCTACAAACAGCAGTTGGGCATGGGATGATCAATAGTGTGTTTGTGTTGTTTGCGTTCTTCACGCACCTGAATCTCTCATATAATGGATCTCATCAAAGACGACCCAAGCCACTTCCCTCATAATCTCAGAGCCTCGGTACAGCATGCTCCTCAGGATCTAGGAGGAGAGCAGTTCATCATGTCAGAACAACCCCTCAGCTCTGTCTCTACTCCCCAGCTGCATGGCAATCGATATATCTAATACGGTGTTCACTTTTTCAGAAACAACTGTGACTCACCTCTGTTGTCATGACGAGACAGGAGGCTGTGGGGTTGATGGTGACGTCTCCAGTCATCAGTCCCACATCCTGGAACTCTTCGTACATCTCTCTGTACTTCTGGTTGGAGAGGGCTTTGATGGGGCTGGTAAAGATCACTCTCTGCTTCTCTCTGAGGGCCAGAGCAATGGCATATCTACAAGGAAAGAGTAAACCCGATTAGATCACAAATCTGACATTACAACAGTTAATGAAATCAAACAAAGTAAGTCAGAAAAAGAATTAATCCAATGTTTCACCTTATAGATAATATGGATTGCATTTTTATTTAGCTTTAGATACCTCTAGTTGTCTGGGAGCACAGCTCTCCGAAATACATACATGGAACAAAACAATCACAAACTGTTGACCAAAACCATAACTATAATAAAGTCACAATAGTTTTATGCTTGCATGAGATAAACCAGTCAAGTACTTTGATCTTTCTAACAGTAATTACAAGCAGGATAGTGTCACTTATAAGTAAAACATTGGCAAAAAGTACAACTTCGCTGCAACCAAAACTCAATGCAAAACAATGCAGACACAACAGCAGCAGATCCACTAATGCAAATAGTCCAAGCTAGTAAATTTAGCAATTCATTAGTTATATTCACATAATAGAATATTTGCTGTAGACTGGATTTAACTGCTTTGGTCTCTCATGTGTACAAAACAAAAGTACTCTACACAAAATTCAAAAGTACAGTAAGCAATAACATTTTCACACACAGTTGTCACAAAAGAAAACCAAAGGGAAAAATAACACCAGAAATGTGTGATGCCATGCTTATTAATGATACTCACTCAGCACAGACAGTCTTGCCAGCAGATGTGTGTGCAGACACAAGCACGGACTGGTTGTTGTCAATACATAAGATGGCCTCGCGCTGGAAAGGGTCAAGAATAAAAGGATATTCCTGCAAGACAAACAACATTTATGAAAACAAAGGAAAATTCCTTCATGAATAATACTAGTTCTGCTATCTAACTATCAATACACAGTCTTAAAGGATTAATAACACACAAATACTGTTCTCTAAAGGCTCAGCATACCTTGGCTGCTTTTCCCACTCGTGCTTTCAGGGGTTTGTATTCATCACTAGAAGGCAGAGCAACCTGTTTAGGGAAGACCACATTTTGAAACATTAAAAGGTTGACATTCATAATCAGAGAAAATAGACACGTGACAAATTAAAGGAAACACTTGAATAAATTAGTGAAGAAACAGAGTAATGACACACAGGGCACAAGAGGTCACTTACTGGTTTGGTACACAAATTATGTGAATTGTGTGAATCTATGTGTCAATTTAGATGTTATGTCATATTTCTTTCTTTACCTCGTGGGAGCATCCTTCAACAGTCTCAACTTGTTCCACCTTCACTTGGGGCATAAATTCTGCAAGACTGGAACAGATCAAACACAGAAATTTCAAATATTTGGTATTTTCTACAGAATCTCAAGCCAATATTGCACCTGTGAGAGACAACACTCAATGTCATTGATTTGAATGACAGATGAATAAACAACTATTTGATACAGTTTCAACTAATACTGAATATTGTGTTTTGTAACATTTATGAAGATAGGATTTATATCAGGACTGTTGTATTAGACTGTATTTTTTCCAGTTGTGGAGGGAGTACTTGGATCCTTTACTTGATTATATGTAGCAATACGTAGCAATAGAAGTTTTGTATTAAAAATTTCACTTCAGAAAAAGTATTATCTGCAAATATGTACACTTATCAAAGTATTCAAAGTAATAGTACAGTAATTATAGTACAGTTTCAGTGAGTTATACTATTGGATTATAATTAGAAATCCATCCTTGTGTAAGCAGCATTCAAGTTGGACAATAAATTTAGCTACTTTACATACTGCTGGGCGTTTCATCTATAATAATATACCCCAACCGGTCGAGGCAGATGGCCGCCCACTTTGAGCCTGGTTCTGCCTGAGGTTTATTCCTGTTAAAAGGTTTTTCTTGCCACTGTCGCCAATTGCTTGCTAATGTGAGAATGTTGGGCCTCTTTACAATGAAAACCTGAAGAGTACGGTTTAGAACCTGCTCAATGTGTAAAGTGCCTTGAGATGACTTTGTTGTGATTTGGCGCTATACAAATAAAGATTGATAAGGTAACAACAATTATAGCAATATCATAAACAGAATAGAATATAATTTGTTAATAAGTCATTTTGCATGTAAAACCTGTAACTAGCAATCAAAGCACTAGTAATATTGTAAAACATACAATATTTCCCACTGAAATAGGGCACTTTAATCTGTGCAATAAGAATATAACCTCTGGTATATTACTACTCAATACTAATTTTACTCTTGTAATTAATGTCACAATTATCTTTATTACATATTTTTACTATTATTGTTCTTATTGTTTTTGTACTTATTATTTATTGATCTTTATTCTTTTCTTATTGCTGCTCTTATGTTCTATTTTGCTCCACTGCTGCTGTGACAATGCAAATTTCCCCATTGTGGGACTAATAAAGGAATATCTTATAAGTATAAAGTAGCATGAATTGAAATATTGAAGTAAAAGTAAGCCAAAATTGTACTTATGTACAGTACAATACTTAAGTAAATGCACTTATTTAGCTACTTTCCACTATGATTGAGTGTACTTGAACTGACAGTAGTTATGACAGCACCTAAACACTCTGCACAGACCTGCACAATATTACAAGACAGGTTCATCATTTTTCAAGTCTGTCTTAAAACAACAGACTACTGTTATTAAAACATCATATAAATGAAGGTGGATGGGACCATACAGTCATTTTGTCCAAAATAGCATTTAAAAGCTTCTCTGAAGCTTACATGAAGGTGCAAAAGTCTTATAAAACTCATAACAAGTGTATATCTGCACACATTTTTACAGTATTTTTAAGATTAAATTCCCTTGTTTTGGGTTTACCAGACAGTGTTTCAAGGTTCATTTGGAGAAGATGTGCTTCAACTTACTTGAGTTCATTAGCAGACACAGCTTCGTGTCGTGGTTTCTTGCTGAACACCACCTCTTCTCCACCGTCGCTATCTGCCTCCCTCTTGGCTTTTGGAGATGGACCAGCCTCGGTGCCATTTTTACCAATAGGTTTACTGGAAAAATTATTTAAAAACAAACAACACAAGCAGACACATGAGTTAGCTGCTGTTAGCCGGATGTATCTGAATGCACACAGTAGAGATTAGCTCAAATTTGACTTGTTTACTTTAAACTTTTTTCTATTTAATATATTACATAAAAACACATTGAAATTCATTTATCTGCACTTTTAGACATTTCAACTGACGTCTCCTAAACGAGTTAATGGTTACTTAATCTCGCTAACGTTAGTTGACGTTAACTGTCAGGCACGAGCACACACGTTATGCTACGTTCAGGTTCCCTCTTAAATTTCAAAACCCAAAAAAACGTTACTACACGAAAAAAACAACAATAATTTACCCAATTTCTGCAGTCAGTGAGGCAGGTATTTTTTTGCTTGTGGTACTTTGTTGTTCCTCGTCAAACACGCTGAACAAACCGTCTCCAAAGGCGTCCGCCATGATTGTTGGGGGCACACACTTCCCACAATACAACACGAGGTTTCTGCCCCGGTATTACTTCCTGTACGGCAGCCGTGTGGTCCAAAAAGTGTCCAGTCATGAAAACCAAGTGAAGCGACTCTCAAGTGTCTGTTTTGCTCTTTATTTATAACCACCACGTTTCAGGATTTCGCTGATGACCCGCCGTCATACAGTCGCATAAAGGAGGCCGTGTTTTAGTGTTTTAATGGGTGGTAAGAAGAAGAAAGCGGCGGCGGCGGCGGCGGCTGCTCCAGTGGCCCCGGCCGCAGCAGCAGCAGCAGCGGGCAGGGCTGGTGCTGCTGCACCGGGGAACAGCGTGGCAGGGGAGCCGAAGAAACAACCACACAGCAACAAGCCGGCTAAACCAGCCAAAGAGAACAAGTCAAAAGGTGGTATTAACTATCTGCCAGCACGAAAACCTTACAGCAGAATTTGTTTGGTTTCTGTCAGTGTCATTCCCAAAATTCAACCATTAGACACACATATAGTTCACATGGTCAATCAGGCAAACATTACTGTACAGTATGACTTCTATCTGTACATATTTGGACGTAATATAAACATTTATATACCACCAAGAGAGAGAACATTATCTTCATATATCTCTAAAAGTCCTTCAATTAGGTTCAGACTGTCAGAGAGGTGTTGACACATTTCCAAGATGTAGTGTGTGGTGGAATAGATTGCATTGTATTGTTTGTTTAGTCTTTTATGCAGTCACTAGTCTTTTAGTGTTTTTACTTCATAAACTGCTAGGTTGGAGAGTTGTGCAGAACTTTTACACATAGGGCTTCATATTTTCCTCATAGTGACTTTTTTTTAGTAATTTGTCAAACTAATACCTTCTCTGGTTACAAGTTCATTAATATCTCAAAAAAACCCTTTTTTGCTTCATGCCAGATGTGTAAACAATGTTTTGTTCAAGATTGGTAAACACATTTTGCCATCTGGTAACTTGTGGTTGATACTCACCTGTACATAAGATGCTAAACAGTCAATCGATTAATCAAAATGGAAACAGCTGATAGTTGTAGCTGAAGCTGTGTGTAACAGCAAATCTGATATCTGATCTCAAAGTAAAACCTTCTTTTCCTTCCTCCAGCTCCAAAGACCTACAGTCTTGCCAACACTGCACAGGTTGACACAGGTGGAGTCTCAGACAAATCGATCCTTAAAGTAAGCTGCTGGTTCAAAAACTAAACTGTAGGCTATATTCTATCTTTCCTGTACAGCTTGACAGGATATGTCTTTAATATCACACTTAAAGAGAAATCCTGTCACAAATGCTGAGTAAATGTTACATTTGTAACTTGTTGTTGATTACCTTGTCCCAGCAGGGTAATAATAATTTATTTAGCTGTGAGTCACATATTTTCTTCCCTCCTAACACAGGTTTCAATTCAAGCTGACCTGGAGAAGAAGATCATCAAGCTGATCAATGACTTCAGAGAGGAAAATTGTGACAAAGGGCCCGTATCAGGCAGACTCACAAACAAGAAATTACTGGTAAAGCCAAAAATTCTCTGACCCTTCACAGTTAATACATATATTGATGTGTTTCTGTGGGAGATTGTTGTATTCAGGTTTTGTTTGTCACTGCAGGATCTGTACACAGCTCTGCAGAAATTCAACTTTAAGAGAGAGCACATTGAGGAGGCGATGAAGAGTAGTGTGCTGTATGGAGGGGATCTCCACTCTGCTCTCGACTGGCTCTGCCTCAACCTTAAAGATGGTAAAGAGCATCAGCAGTTGTTTACGATGTCACCCTGAGGACACAAGACTGTCAACACAATAATTGTTAATATGTCTATTTACCAGAGGAGCTGCCAGAAGGGTTTACCCAGCAGATGCAGGAGGAGAGCCAGAGGAGCAGGCCCAAGTTCCAGCCTCCCGCCCAGCAGAAACCAGCAGCCCCAAGCCCCAAAGCACCCAGTAATCCCCGCAAAGAGACCACCAAGGTTTGTGTGTTTATTTACAAGTTTGTCTTGGGTAGATGGGTCTTGCCTACTGTGACACGTCAAACCTTATGAGTGTGGTGTTTGCCAGGCCACAGAGAAAGATGAAGCTGCAAGCATGAAGGATTGGATCTTAAGGTACGCAGAGCAGAGCAGTGATGAGGAGGAGGAGGAGGAGGAGGAAGGGGGGAAAAAGACTGCACGCAATCCTGAACTGGACGAAAAGTTTGATCCGGTAAGTACAATTTAAAAACACTTAAAGCTGAGATCTATTTTCTTAGTTAAAAGAATAGTTGAGCATTTTGGGAAACTTTTGCTTTTTGCTTTTTTAGCTAAATTGTTGTCTTTTGTACAGATGAAACATATGAGACATCACATGTTAAGTAGTGAGCTGTGCTGGTTGGCAGATTTTGTTACCTTGAGCAGAGCCAGGCTAGCCATTTCCCCTTATTTCCAGTCTTTATGCTAAGCTAAGCTATCTGGCTGCTGACTGTGGCTTGATGTTTACCAGACAAACATGAGTGTGGCCTTGATCTTCTTGCCTAACTCTTGCCAAGAAAGTCTATTTCCCAAAATGTGTTTTATATTTTTTAAATAGCCCATTTGTATGTTGACATTACACCACATTTTTATGGGTGGATGTTCTCTCTATACTTTTATTTTAAAAAGTTGGTCAGATTGGTTGATGACAGCCATCCTGGATGCTACCATCTTTTCTGTTGCTGGAGGTAGACGTGGAAAATGACCACACAATTCATCTTTTTTTTTAGCTTTTGTATGAAGTTATTCTAGTGCATTGAAAATTATTAAGTGTGTAGCTTGGTGCAGTTGCTGAATAACAGTGTGTTGTCTCTTGCTGTCTAGAATGATAGGTATTTAATCCTCACTGCTCAACTGTATGATGCTAAGGAAATGGCAATGGCTTCCAAGACAAAAGGAGACAAAGCAGGCCAAAGGATGGCACAGGACAGAATACGCATCATTCAGCAAGGTGTCTGTGTGCTTAAACACTTATATTCAAAGATCAAACTATTTTTTCTAACTTACGTTTGACTTTCATAGAAGAATAACGTTTTTTTCTGTTTCTAGAAATGAAGCAAATGGAGTCCCATCCAATGTTCAATCCAGCTATAAAAGTGGTGGATGTGCCTCAAAAGGAGAAAAAAGTAGTTCCTGTCACTGAGGACAAAGAAGATCTCAGCTTCAACTTATTTGAACAAGCTGAAAAGGAACCTCCTGCACAGAAAGGTACATCTCGCAAATTACAGTAACACCTTCTGAGCCAACATGAAAAAATATTTTAAAAAGTTTCAAGATGATTTATAAGTTATAATAATTTTAAAATATAACTAATAATGTAGCCTCACATTGTTACTGATATGGTTCAAGAATAATACACTGTAATAGATGCTGTACACTCATACATCACATCACTAACCACAAATAAAGAGTATTGGGTTGGTGTTCATTTATGTATGCGCTCATGATTTGTTTTCAATACAACAATTGATTATAAGTGACCTCTCTCTGATACACACTGTATTGCTGACCACATTGTTACATTTTCCTCTACAGTTGTGAAAAAGAACGAGCCAAAGGATATTCGCAATTTTGACTACACAGCTCGCAGCTGGACAGGGAAGTCTCCCAAACAGTTCCTCATAGACTGGGTCCGAAAGAACCTTCCAAAGAGCCCCCCACCATCATTTCACAAGGTTGCTGCCGGTAGATACTGGAGATCCAGGTAAGTGTGTATTTCTGTGTCTCTGCTCCCATATACAAATATTTTCACACACAATTATATACTGGGCCTGATTTACTAAAGGTTCACGTGTGTTAAAACGTGTGCAAACTTGACATCACCCGCAGAAAAATGTACGAGCTGATCTACTAATGGGGCGCACCGAGGCTTACGTCTGTGCAATATGGGGCGTTTTTACCCCAGTGTGCAAAATACAGGGAGGAGAAAATGCAAATATATTATTTAGCACACACTGTGATTTTCCTAAACTGGAGGTAATGTGGGTGACGCTAACTGCGTCTATAAATAATACCTTTGATGGACTGGTATTAACCGGCTGTGCACTGAGCACAGATTACTTCTGTTACTGACGAGAGGAGGAGACAGAGGCACAATGACAGAATATACAGAGAACGATTTTTTCCACCCGTGCTAATATTTTTGGAGTGGAATATTTTTGGTTTTACTAACAGCATCGACATTGTCACAAATACTCTACAATAGAGTGTTGTTGGGTTTTTTTTGGTTGACAGGTTGTTGCTGTAACTCAATATGTTTGTTTACTTCTTCCACTAGAACCTTTAATTCCATGGGATCAAATTCCATTTTGCGCTTGTGGGATTTCTGCTTGTCCAAACTCTCCATTAAAGATACAAAACCCTCATTTAAAACTGCTGTCTGCACCTGTTGGCATTTGCACAGTTATTCCTAGTAGATCACCGGCAAAACACACACTAACCAAACGTGCAATCTGTTGCACTGCACACACAATTTATTCCCCTTTATTTGGGATCTTAGTAAATCAGGCCCACTGTGTTTTGGGTGGAGCGCTGGAGAGATACACGTATATAGAGGGAAATCTTTAAGGCAGCTTCGATGTGCTGAAAAATGTAAAAAGATCAGATCTAAACAGATGAAAACCCTGATCTTCCCAGATCTGTTAAGAATATAAGGGAACATGACTGTAGTCCTGAATTTTCTTTCTCACCAGCTAGGCATTCATACAGTAATATATACTATAAATTTGATATTAATGCATATACTAGTTCAAGTACATTTGATAACATTTAATAATACAGCACATAACATTGAGTTAAATCATTTGTAACAGCTGTTTAGATAACTGTCGGTCCTGAGCATGTGTGCCACATGTGTGACAAAAATATCAGTCACATTCAGAAAGAAAGAAAAGAATGTGTAAAAATGTAACAAAGGTAAGGGTAGCTTTAATGTGATGTCTTTGCATCCATTAGGGTGCGTGTTCAGAGGATAGATGATGTTCTGGAAGTCTGTCCAACCATCCTGACTGAGGACAGCATGCAAGCTCAACATCTGGCAGCCACACAGGCACTGTACACCCTGGTTAAAGGACAGGTAATACATGTAACCTAGCAGAGGATAGCACTGTTTTCCTGTGCAGCTTGTCCTGATTTAGCCATATTATTCTGTTTCAAAATTTCTTCTAAAAAACTGATTCACCCCTTTCACTCTCAGTCGGTGCACACACTCCTCCCACCAACCTACAGAGATGTCTGGCTGGAGTGGAGGGACAACGAGCAGCAGCAACAGGAAGAGAGCCGCACTGCTGCCAACAAACCTCGAGACCAGTTCATCTCCCGCCTCCTAACCAAACTCAAACAGCAGCAGAACCTTAACCAGATGCAGGGTTCTGGATCCCAAGGCCAGCTGGGGCTTGGTGGGGATGGGGACGAAGAGCCTGAAGAGTCCTGGGAAAATCTGGCTTCTCTTGACATCGGGGATGGAGGAGAAGAACTGGAGGATAAGAGTGAGAAAACAGGAGGGAGGAGAGAAAGGGAAGGAGCACTCGAGGCATCTAGAGAGCTCTTAAAGAAGCTGAAAAAGTCACCACTGGCCCAAAAACTACAGGTAAACACACTAAAATATTGTATAATTTACCATCTTTAAGTCATTTTATGTAAAATAAACCCAAGTCATTCAACGAGTATCCTGCCTTCAGGCAGAGCGAGAGCAGCTTCCTGTCTTCCAACACCGGCATCATGTCCTGGAGGCTCTGCAGCGCCACCGTGTGGTCGTGGTGGCTGGAGAGACAGGCAGTGGAAAGAGTACTCAGATTCCTCAGTTTATCTTGGAGGAGCTGTTGACTGGGGGTAAAGAGGCGCAGCCCTGCAACATCGTGGTGACCCAGCCCCGCAGGATATCTGCCATGAGTCTGGCCTGCAGAGTCAGCCAGGAGCTTGGCTGTGAGGACGGGCCAGGATCGAAGGTAAATAAGGAAAATAAACTTTGTGTTAGTTCTCCTGCAAACAATAATGCAAGCTGATAGGATGCCCGTTTGCATGCTTTAACAATCTGTTTCATGTGGAAATCATGTTTCAGTCTTCGCCATGCGGATACCAGATCAGAATGGAGAATCAGTCCGGGGAGTGGACTCGCCTGCTGTACTGCACAACTGGAGTTCTGCTCAGGAAACTCCAGCATGACAGACACCTCAGCTCCCTGACGCACATCATTGTAGATGAGGTATAAACGTATTCTGTTGGATTAAAAACATCTTTTAATTACTTAATTTAGAGTGTCCTTCTGACCCTCAGGTTTTTATTCTCACCTGCATCTTCTCAGGTCCACGAGCGCAGTGTCCAGTCAGACTTCCTGCTCACCATCTTGAAAGATGTTGTCCTGAGGAGATCAGACCTGCAACTGATCCTAATGAGTGCCACAGTGGATTGTAACAAATTCTCTAACTACTTCAACCGCTGCCCAGTAATCAGCATCCCTGGCAGGACATTCCCAGTGGAGGTTAGACGCACTGTTGTCGTTTATGTGTAGTCATCTAATTTAACTGTCCCTTTATCTCTACTGGCATCTTTGGAGGTGGATATCAGGGATGAGCTGCATCTGTTTTTTCCATCTTCAGGTGCATTTTTGAATTTGAAACTTGAACTTATCCAACAAGACATCCTGTACTCTAACTCTCGTGGTTTTGTTTCCAGGTGTTCCATTTAGAAGACATTGTGGAGCAGACAGGCTACGTCCTGGAAAAGGACTCGGAGTACAGCCAGAAGATTCTTGAAGAAGAAGAGGAAGTTAGCATCTCTATCTCCCAAAAAGGTGGCAAAACATTACAGCACCAGGTAATGTTGGCTCTCTGTGGCAGTAATATCTCAGATACATCTCATACTTATTCATCTGTGTTCTAGTTTAATGTTATATTATCACTCCCGTGTGGCAGGCTCAGAGTAATGCAAGCCCATACAAACAGACTCAAACACAGCTTCTTCCCCATGGCAGTGAAAAGACTGCTGCAGGAACCATGAACATACTGCAATTTTACCTTTTAACTGCACACAACTTGTTCTTGTTCTTGTTGTTACCTGATTTTTGTACATATTTTTAGATACGTTGTTATTTACTTAATAGATATTTATTTATATTTATACTGATTGTAGCTGTTACAAGGATTGCTGCCAAACGAAATTTCGTTGTATCTTGTGTGCAATGACAATAAAGCTTCTGTTATTTTACCAAATACTCTAATGTCTGGGAACTTTCAGGAAGTTATAATAAGGGACTCGTCTTCAGGCTGGGACCTGGGTCCAGACCTCGACCACTTCAGCAGCAGGACTCGGCAGGTGCTGCAGTATATGAACCCCAATAAGATCAACATGGACTTGCTGATTGACCTTCTGGACTACCTAGGTGCAACACATTGTCCTGCTTGTTTCAGGCAGCATAAAGTACATGTGTAGACATACTTTTTTCAAATGTGTAAAAAATTTTTTGTGCTCTGCTAGACAAATCCCCACAGTTTGCAGAGTTGGATGGAGCCGTTCTCGTCTTCCTCCCAGGGCTGGCTCATATCCAGCAGATCCACGACCTGCTCTCCTCAGACAAGAGGTTCAAGGATAAAAGCAGGTGACATACACACATTAATGTAATGTAGTGTTATCCAATAAACACTCACCAGACTTTAAAAACAGAAGAAATGGTGAAACACAAACACTGTTTATTCAACTTTTAGTTTTGTCTGTCAATTTAAGGTACAGGATTGTTGCTCTGCACTCGACTCTCTCCTCAAAAGACCAGGCTGCAGCCTTCACAGTGCCCCCCAATGGAGTGAGGAAGGTACTACTCATAATGAAGCACTGTGAAACTGATGAAATACAATACATTCATAATAAGCTCTAAAAATCTGTAATGTTATACTCTGCTTTGTCTGTCTTTTAGATTGTGTTGTCAACCAACATTGCTGAGACAGGTGTGACTATTCCTGATGTCGTGTTTGTCATTGACACTGGAAAGACCAAAGAAAATAAGTAAGTGCTCATGAAAAATGTCAGAAAACTCTCTGACATTGTAGTGTGATTTCATTATCTCCTCCTGAAGTTAAAAGGGATTGCTGTCCTCAGGGTATGTAAGTCATTTTATCTGCTTAATGGCTCCTATGACAAGAGTTGTCAAAATATATTTTATATAAGTGTCAGTTTCTGTGTATGAATAGTAAGTAGAAAGAAAATAATGACAGTAATGGGTAAACATAAATGAATTTGGTTGCATAGAGACTTAACTCCAATGTATTGTGTTGTTTAGGTATCATGAGAGCAGCCAGATGAGTTCTCTGGTGGAAACCTTTGTGTCGAAAGCCAGCGCCCTCCAGAGGCAGGGGAGAGCAGGACGTGTCCGCAATGGTTTCTGCTTCAGACTCTACCCAAAATTCAGGTAAGGTAGGGTGGTAACTGAATCAAAACAGGGTATCTGCAGGTCTACAAAAGTCTTAAAACAGACCTTACTGATGTATGTCATTCTTTGATCATAATGATCATTAAACAGGTATTAAATTGTATTCTATGTGGTATTAAAAATGACTTGAAAAGTCTTAAATTTATTTTGGTGAACCTGCATAAACCCTGCAAGAACAGAAAGTAAAAATTATACTGATAATGATCATTTCCGTTCAGATAAATGGGATGTGGTCATCACATGAGACAAAAATAGAAACTATACATGTCAGAATTTCTGTGTCATGTCACACCCTTATCTGTTCCGCTCATGTTTAACAACTGTCTCACTGCAGGTTTGATGCTTTCATGGATTACTCCATTCCAGAGATACTACGGGTCCCCCTGGAGGAGCTCTGTCTTCATATTATGGTATGTAATGCTCCAGTCGCTCAAAAATGAAAATTCACATAAAGCCAATCACTTTAGCCTTCTACCACATGTGGAAACATCATTGAAGTTTCTGTTTTAAATGTTCTTCACTCCCCTCTGATAGAAATGTCAGTACGGCTCGCCGGAGGAGTTTTTGAGCAGGGCCTTGGATGCTCCTCAGTCTCAGTCAGTCAGTAATGCCGTTAACCTTCTGAGGAAGATCGGTGCTTGTCACCCCGACCATCATCTCCTCACCCCTCTGGGACACCACCTAGCAAGCTTGCCCGTCAATGTGAAGATTGGCAAGATGCTCATCTACGGAGCCATTCTCGGCTGCTTAGAGCCCATAGTACGTCCCACTATCTTCTTTTCAGAAAACTCTCTAACAGATATTTTACAACTGTGTGATGACCATATCTTGGTATATTATTATACAAATACTGTTAATAACTAATATTGTGTCATAATTATATATTTTTCAATCATTATTTATTTCATATTTTCTTTCAGGCAACCATCGCGGCTGCAATCACTGAAAAGTCTCCCTTCTCCACACCAATGAATAGAAAAGAGGAAGCCAACCTGGCCAAAGCTGCACTGGCATTGGCCAACTCTGATCACCTGACCATATACAATGCCTATCTGGGGTACAGACTTTTCTGAAGACTCTGAAAAGCTTGACTTAACAGAGTATTTTCCTAAAGTTGCATGTTTGGGGTTTTTTAGTAGTTGTGGAAGATGTTGTGTTTTCTATCAAATTCTAAATTTTTCAGTCCTTGAGTTACTGTGGATTTTGTTATTTTCTTATAGCCTATTTTTTTCTGTGAACCTGTCATATTGTCAGGTGGAAGAACTCACAGAATGAGGGGCAGAGAACGGAAATGGCCTTCTGCAGAAAACACTTCCTTAATCGAACGGCTCTCATCACAATAGAGGTAACACATACACACACATACTGTACATTTGCACACATATTATTTTCTTATCCACCTCCTGTCTAAACCACTTCTTTAACTCTTATTCAGGATGTGAAGCACGACCTGATGAGGATGATGGAACAGGCAGGTTTCTGGTCGTCTCGCTCCTCCTCTGACTCAAAGCAGCAGGCGCCCACACTGTCCAAGCCGTTGATCTCCGTCTTGAACGCAGTGCTGACAGCTGGGCTCTATGACAGCGTGGCCCGGGTCCTGTGCACCACCTCTGTGGATGTGCTCGAGCGGGTGGCCTGCACAGTGGAGACCCCGCAAGGCAAGGCTCAGGTCCATCCCTCGTCCGTTAACCGCAATCTGCAGACACACGGCTGGCTGCTGTACCAGGAGAAGGTATGGATGAAGAGTGTGCTTCTATGTGTGTAATATCTGTTTCTCAGTAATTCCCAGTTGTGCTAATAAAGATTTATCCACAGGTAAAATACACTAAGATCTACCTGCGAGACACATCTCTGATATCTCCGTTTCCCATGCTGCTGTTTGGAGGTGACATCGATATTCAGCACAGAGAACGGCTCATAACACTAGACGGATGGATGCATTTCCAGGTCAGAGGTCACAGGGGTTGCTCTGGGACTGCCACACTTGATTTTGTAGACTAATAAAACAAATCGTGTTCCTGGTTTATTGACTTTAATCCGTGTTCACTCTTAAAGGCTCCTGTTAGAATCGGTGTGATCTTCAAACACCTGAGGAAGCTGATGGACTCTTTACTTGAAAAGAAGATAGAGAACCCTCGGATGAGTCTAGAAGGTAAGCCCAAGTGAAACAACATGACAAATTACTTTTTTCATTATAATTATACTGCTCTACAACTCCATGGCTGTACTGCAAAACCTGAAAAATGCTGGAAAAATGTGTACAAATACTGGATGGCTTAAATGGGTTAACAGATGGAAGCATTTCAGTTCTTCTCTAAAGTTTATGAAGGCATGGCTGCACAGTTATTTTTGTTAAATAATGCATTAAATTTGAATTAGAATTGAACCGGCAGTTATTAAATCTTTAAATAAAAAAATAATAACCATAACAATATTAATATTATGGAGATATATATTTTTTATGCAGATTTGTCCACACATAAAAATTAAATATGATATTGTGTTTCTCCAGCATTAAATCTGCTCTGATCCTGTCTGTCTGCTGTAGGTGAGAAGGCCATCTATGTGATTCTGGATCTGATCAAATCAGAGCATGGTGCGTGATGTCGGACCAACAAAGGATCTTTTTGCCACTGAAGAACCTGCATACCCTTGTCTTAAACTATCGTCAGGCCTCTGCACATACTGTTAAGCCCCGTTGACAAATTGCTTCCTGTTTCGACTCCGGAAATCAGGATGACGCCAGCGGATAATCAGTGGGCATTACATGTGGAGCATCCTAAAGATGAATGATGGTTATCATGAGCTGTTACCCACATGAGGAAGACTGACTAATATGAAATGCAAAGAGACTGAAATTTGAGAGGAAAAAAAAAATTATTATGTTGCCAAATATGGTGGGAATAAAACTGTATTCATTTTTATTAGAGCCTTTTAATGTGTCATGCTTGATTGTTGAAATTAACTTAAGTATTATGTAAATGATGTGAAATATTTTATTTTATGTGTCCTTTTAACTATATACTAGTTTCCTGGAAATTTTCTGTGTAATTTGTAGGCATTTAAGACTTACTTTTAAAGACATTTTACAGCAAGGATGGTTCAGTCTGGTACAAATTGTAGGGGAAAAAAATTTGATAAGTGTTATTTACCCACTCGTAATGGGGTTCGTGTGTATGTAGTTGTTGGTAGGTTCTTATTATAATATATATAATTTAAATTTTTATAAATCTAATTTAAAATTGGATTTTTAATAGTTCTTTAACTGACAGGAAAAGGTTTTAGTATGTAGTTGTGTGTGTTCATTTTGAATTATTTCTTAAAAACTTTATAATGAGGGCATTTCCCATATAGTACCAAATTACATAAACCTTTCAAAGAAATTGCACAGCAGCTACTCTTATGAAATTATGGAAACTTGCAAACCTAATATGAAAGTATTTTATTTGACACACCAAACTACACAGAAAAGTATGTTTTTTTCTGTCTGTTAAAGAATTGTTAGAAATCTATATAAGAATTTTATGTATGAACCCAAAAATTAAGTGGATGCTTACCAACTAAACCAGCTTCGTTCATTTTTCCTACAATTTGTATCAAATTAAACCACCCGTTTTGCAAAACATGAAAAAACCAACTGTTGTAATTACACAGTCCACAGGAAGTTAACCAGGAAGAAGAGTGAGATTTCAACCAGCTTCTAAATCTAGGTGGGGCAGGTCACCACACCCAGGTCAGTGATGAAAACAATCTAATCTGTCACCTGCCACAAGCAATTATGGAAACAAGAAGACAAACAGAGTCAAGGAAACAGAAACGTTCAGACTTTAAGTGCTGTGAAGAACAATAACTTTATTGATATAAAACCAACACCAGGTTATTTGCACAGTGAAATGCCACATATGATCATCTCTCCTGCAGTTTCAGTAGCATTTTCCTTTCACAGATCATGTGCTCTTGACATAAATAAAGCAAAATAAATGTGCAAATGTTCCCACAATCATCCTCAGGTATGCAGAAAATATCAATATGTATTTAAATTATTGGTATGTCAATCTGGGGCATACTAGCTCTGTTACAATTAAAATGATCCTACTCAGCACATAAAGCCAACACAAAGACTGTCAACATGTAAGGATGCAGAGTGTGTAATCCATATACTGCACGCTGCAGATAAATAACAGTAAGTCTTTAGCTTTTAAGCACAAGATGACACAGTCAGCTGACCTGCTACTCTCACATTTAAGAGGAAATGAAAACAAGTAAATGGGTGACACTTTACCTTATTTTGTGAATCAAGTGCTGCAGACCCAAAAATAAATACAAAACTGAAGATAAATAGGATGCAATGATGCAGAGTATAGTGTTGCACATTAATGTGGGTAATAAACAGGCTTGATATCTGAACAGCAGACTTATTTTATTATAGTGATTTGCTGGTTTTATGTTTTTATTGTCTAATTAGCTTCTGTATTGTTGTACAGGATGTAATTCTGTATGTAGGGTACATATTTCTAAAAATACTGAGTGAAACTTCTAATTTTTAGCATGTTTTAACACAAGAATATAAAAATAAAAATAATTATGTTTTCTGAACTGTTTATAACACAGTGATATGTTCAAAATACTACAAACCTCACCGTCATATATGTATATGACACTAAATTTCTGGTAAAGCCTTATCTTTACAGGAAATCTTAAAGGAGGAAGTGATGAGGAGTATGTAGCCTTAACGTCCATTATGAAGTTCCAGCATTGCACAGGATCAACAATGACTCCTCTGTTAGTACTGGACAACACTGTACTCTGTGTCTTGCACGGTTGAGTAGATTATGTCTCCTGCAACCAAGCAAAGAATAGTAAAAATGATGTGATGATGAGTTCCTCTACTTAAAGTTTCACTGTGCAGAATGATGTTTGTGGAGAGTTTGAAACTAGAAGGCTATTTCCATATCCATCTTCTGAAAGTGGAAGGTTTCTTTGTGGCCATTCAAATTCTTATTTTAAAGGGTGGGCCTTCGAGCATTATTTGTGACATTACAACTGGTCTGGCACCAATCATGGTCAAATATTCAACTAAGACAAGTATGAGGTGGAAACTTCCAGCTACAGTAAACATAGACTGACAATTGACTTTACAGTGACATAGAAGACATGTTGTGTCCATCACAAAAACTTTTGAAATTAAATATATTTATAGATTCTGTAATTTTTAATGAGGGAGAAGGAAATTTTAACAAGATAATTTTACTATTTTTGGAAATACTATATCAGACATGGATTAAGTAGAGTACTTTACATACATTTTAAAACATGTCCATAGGGGATTTTTAAGTATTAAAAGCAGAAGGATGTAATTTATAATAAAGCTACAAGCTCCATTCCCACCACTAAAAATACCAGTTTAATACACAATGCCTGAATTGTAAATTAAAGAGAGTAAATACAAGACGTACCGGTGTTGTTTTGCGTCGGATCAGGTAATGGCCCTCTCCTGCAAATCCACAAAACAAAATAAACAATAATGAACAGTGCAAGTATAAATGAAGAAGTAGATGGATGTTTACCTGATGACTGGTGGAGGCTGTCGAGGGGGTGGAGCTCCAGCTTGAGGCTTCAGACCACTGTAGAAGTTCTCGTACATAACTGGGGCTGTTAGAGAGGAAGGTTGACACTGTTCACATACTGGCAACTTGTAAAAGGTTTTAGATTGAACTCTGCACCTCTTCTTTTTGTCTGATAATAAACTTCCTCCAGCTGTGTTTCTAGCACTCCTGCCCTGGTTTATTATTAATGGCATAGCATTCCTGCATTCATACCTGGTGGTTTGTCTCCGGTCCGTCTAAGGTTCACAAAGTGCTCAATATCTTCCTGAACATTGCACTGTTCCAGCGATTTCCTCACTTCCTCATACAACTATGCACACACACACACATACAGGGGAAAGTACAAGCAAGGTCAGGGTCCAATTATGTCTTGTTTTTATTAAACTTTACGATTTTCATTAATAATGGTAATAAAAGTACAATTCTTATAATAATCTTTTTTGTCTTTAAATATTGGAACCGGGCCTCACCTCATCGCTGGTCACACACTGCTGGGACATTTGGTTGAGGTGAGTCCAGACTGTGTTTCTCAGAAAGCTAATGCGCTCTGTGGCCTGTTTTTCAAACATCTGTGGAGGAAACATTTAGCTCATTTTAAAATGATGTGTGATGCTATATTCATATTTTATCAACCTTGAGTCTTTGAGAATCTTACATCGCAGGCCTTTATGTGCTCCTTCAGCCATTCATCTCTAACCTTTCCCAGTGAGGCCACGTTCTGGTGGTATATCTTGTCTGAAAATCAAACACATCAGTTAAAAAACAGTGTAAATGCAGTATTTAAACCTCAAATTATTGAACAATCTCTAAAATCAAGAGGGACATATGATTTATTTGTATAGGGGAACTTACAGCCTATAGCATGAACTAATAGCATACCACAGAAGTTGTAATATGGAAAACTTGTTACAGTATATGCATTTGCCTATCTATACATCAAGCCTATCTGTATTTCAGCTGATATAGAGGAACATTAGCTATTATTTAAAGTGTCTTTCCACCTGGCAAATGTACCTGTCCAATAGTCACTCTCCTTTTAGCTCTGTTTTGTTCTCCACCAGCTCCTGAATGAAACACCTACTAAATTCTCCATTGCACTAACTTTCTGCTGTGTGTTCTTTGGTGCAGGGCAGACACTTTTTTTCACTTTTTTTATCTGCCTGCTGCGTCAGGGAATTATGCTAAACCACACCAATGAAGATGCATGCTGTAAAACAAAGACAGAACTGAAAATACTCTGTAAAGCTGAGGGGGCCAGCAGAGTACTTTGATAGTTATCTGTGGTTTCATCTTTATGAGTCATTCCTTTTACATAGAAATAGTCATGCATTGTTAATTTAGAAATGTTGATTATAATGGCTTTGAATACACACCAGGTATACAGGTATAGTACCTAATCTAAAATAGTTTTACATACTAAAGTCATATTCAAATCAGCCTGGTTGTGTATGTGAGAATCTACAAGAGCTTCTAACACATTTTAGTTTTACCTGCTTCCTCTGCATTCTGCTTTGCTTGCTGTGCTTTTGAGGAGAGCTAGGTGAGAATGAAGAAAAACCACATGAAGTCATCAACAACAACTACAGCTACATGCAACAAATATAGACATGACTTCCTATAAGGAAATAATGCAGCGTTAACGTCAAGCTGATGTCTCTTGGAGATAAATAAGATACACGCACAGTAGATGGAGGAAATTTGAGGCAATGGTGCATTTATTATGCAAACACTAATGTTTTAACAGTGGCCATATCTGTAGCAAAGTCAAATAGTAATTAAGTTCATATTTTCTTCCACACTTGTTTCACAAGCGGTAACATTAGATGACACAACATATTTTCAGAGTCATGTTAACCCTATTCTACCCAATTTGAGGAGTCAAATTGTCCATTAGACTACAAAGCATGCCCTCCTTCCACTGAATTATGTAGTGCTTTCTGATGCTGTTATGTTCTCTGATTAGGGCTCATATTTGCTGATTGAAATGCTATTAGTACAATTTTAATACTTTGTGAATTCAGATCAAACCATGGGCAAGACCGAAGATAGAGGATAACATCACTGTACCTTCTCCAGGTTCTTGGTGTTATTGGTGTTTCGGTTCACGTTTTGATCTGCTTCTTCTTTATCTCGGCACTTCTGGTCATACGTCTTCTTTGACTGGGGACGGCACCAAAATTACCATCAGAGAATCTTTTTTTAATGCTGTTAAATTATGAACCAAAAGCAACGTCTATAAAAAGCACATTCAGCAGAATCTATTTCTGGACAGCCTGTATCCACTGACATGATTTCTGCTAGTGCTGCTGATTTATTTTTATTTTTATGTGCATGAGAAGCACTTCTTCTTTTGGCGATGCTTTTATGGTGTATGATGATGCCCTGTAGTTCACTTCCCAGACTGGTCTACAGAACTTCCTCCACCAAAGAGGAAGAACAGGGAAGGGATAAGAATGGCTTTTCTCACTGCTTTCACAACACACCTGAAACTTTTCTGGCATGAATCACAAAAAGGATTATCTGGTGGAGTCACTTTGTTTAAATACTTCTGGTTTTCATTTACCTTGGAGACTGTGTGGCACTAGTTATGAAAAGCCTAGTAATATCAGTTCTTGATATTTAAATGCAGATAACACACTGTGTCCTCAAATTTAGCAGGTAAGTCAACATGTATGAGGGATTTTGTACATGACTCAAGTCCACAAGCTAATCAGCTCAATACATTACAAGGAAATGAAACTGAGAAAATATATTCAGGGAGAGTCCAAACGTGTCCCTGAAGTAGATTATTTGACATTGAGCCTGTAATAATTTACTCTGGGTGACCTTTAAGCATGTTTATGATTTTACTTACATCCAATGTCTTCTTGTAATGTGAAGACTTTTGTTTGTGTAGAGCGTCCATATGTAGTTCTATCTGGAATTGCAACATCATATCTAGTCACCATGTGTAAACGTGTCAACTTGTTGCAATGACGCATCACAACAGTAAAACCACCGACCTTTTTCTTCACTTCTCTTTGTTTCTCTCTGAACTCCTCAAGCTTCTTGGCCTCGTCTCTCATGCTCTGTGCCAGTTGTAAGTGTGACAAACTCACGTGTTCGGTCTCTGCAGGGGTACAAAAACAAACATGGAACACAGAAAGCATGAAATGAGATATTCAAGTAAATAATGGCGTCTGAACTTTATAAAGACTCAAACATTTTAAGTGCTTACGTAATTTGAACACGTCCAGGGATCTTTTTAACGTGCTTAAAAAACAAAAGAAAAAGGAATTACAGAGGGATTTCACACATTACAAAATCAACATCAATAAGACTTTTTTATCATCTACCTCAGCACACACTGATTATATTAAAGATACCCTATGAATATTTTTGTAGACGCATTTTACAAGTAGGGTCCCTGTTTTCTTTCACGGGTGCGTGTCCAGCGCAAATTGAACAATTGGTAATTGATGGAGATAACAACAAGAAAACAGCAATGAAGCAAAACATAGATGCAGTCAATGTTTGATTTAAAATATTTTTAAAATCTGCTCTGCAAATGTATTATGAAGGAGGAAATGCACTCAACACATTAGTTACTGATTAACATGAGAAACACTGAATATAAATAATAACCCTTGTTTGCTTACTAGAAAAATCCACAGGGCACCATTAAAGGATTATTAATAATCAACTAAGTAAATAATATTCCCTGTCTCACCCTCCCTCACTGTTAATGTTCCTTCCTCATCCAAACCTTAACACCTCCAAACAGAAACAGCGGACACAAAGCCAAAGCCACACTCGCCATGTGATCGCGGACAGAATGGGAACTAGATTTGCTGATACAGAAACAACTATGTCAACACATTCACTTTGACCAACTGAAACTACGTTATTAAGACTGCAAAATAATGCATCCGCTGTTTGACTGACTTTATTTTCCATATTCGATCTCTCTAAAACAAACACCAAAACATTGCAAAATATACATATTATGAAAGTTAGTGTTTTAGTGAAGTGTTTCCACAGAATACTTGCTCATTTGCACTGTGAACTACAGAGTCACAACTATCCCACGCTTGACCTATCTCTCTCTCTCTCTCTCTCTCTCTCTGCATTGGCCTGTCAATCCAGATTAAGAAGTACTATGCCTGTTCTGCAGAGATAGACTCGTTCATTTCATCATCTGAGGCTCACTTTAAATAAATCTCAAATAACAGCATCTCAACGCTGAGTGTGCTTACTTCATCTCATTGTGTCCACACACCTTCTTGGACAAACTAAGGAGATCTTTGGCATACTTCTCTTCAATTGATGCCCTGAAAGAAAAACAAAAACAAAACAGAAGCATTAATATAAAGAATTAGAGCTGCTACAATTAGTCAAATATTATGTGAAATGTGAGTAAATGTGATTTTTTTTTTTTTAGCCCTCTTTGATAGTAAACCAAATATCTTATCTTAAACTGCTGATCAGGATAAAACATTTTAAGTTGCATATTAGCATTTTATATGCCAAATGCTAAATGCCTAATTGATCTATAAAATTAATCAATAAAGAAATAATTGTTAGCTGCAGCAATAGAAAGAATGACAGATGACATGACAATGGGGGAACCCTTTACGTGTTGAACTGAAAATGAGTTGTACAAGGAAATCAGCCTTTATACTTCCTTTAATAATTGCTAGATCACACGTGCTTAACTGGGAGCCTTTTCTGTGTGTCATCTTTGGACTGTGCAAAGGTTTTAGGCACTTTAGGTGTTTAGATTCTTATCCTTAATTTAGTACTACGAGGGACTAGTCTGAACCCCAAACATACAGCCAGAGTTGTAAAGAACATGAAGAGGCTGAGACATCGAAGTCCACACAAGAAGTGTGATAACTTCTCCAAGATGCATGAACGACCAACCTGCCAAATATCTTAAAACTGTATGCAAGTGTACTGAGGAGGACTGCTGCCGTTTTCATGGTATTATGTTTGAAAGCATTCTCACTTTACACCATTTTTTTGTCAGGCGTGCCTTTTTGCACAGTACTGAATACGGAAAAAGGAAGATAGTCAGAGCTGTCTACATAATGGGGAACTTTGACAAAGTGCAACCCACATAATACACACCTCTCTGTCCAGATGCATGTGCATAGTGCATACTATTTAGTTCATAAAACCACATGCACTTCAATTGGTGAGGATGTTATGTAATCAATAGATTTTTGAGGTATGCATACCAACACACATAATACAATGTACATATGTAAGTTTGTTGTGCTGATATTTTGCAAAACATTGTGGTTTATAAAAAAAAAGAAGCTTGTCTTTTTCACATAAGGGAACTTCCAGTTGAGATATTATTTCATTTCCGCCTTTGCTTCATTAATAGTTTTTTGTTTTATTAGACTGGCACAATGTCTATGTTTCTTTCCTGGCTCATTGGCTGTCAAACCTACAGTACATGGTTTGACAGAGAGAAAGAGAGGTCAGATTAATTATTAAATGAGGAAGGAGGAACTTCAAATGCCAAACTTCATAAATGTCATCATAAAATCTATGCTTATGATGCTTCACAATAAATGATGTGTTATAAGAGGTTAAGAGCTGCAGCACTGTGTGTTGTAGAAACTGTTTCCTGTTCCTGCTCCTGCAGAGTTAGGACAAATCATCCTGATCAGAATATTACAATTACCTTGATTAACTGTATATTCAAGTCCAGCTGTCCATTTCAAATGCAGATCATACTGGACAAACATCAATTCTTGTAAGTAATTACTATTTTCATTTATCAGAAAACATGTGGCTTTCTGGCATTTAATGTTATTACAGATGTTTTTTCTACCACAACATTCACAAATTAAAGATAAGTGAACAAGTGATACAAGACAGAACATAATACAATGAATGACATGACAGGAATCATGCAACAAGAGAAAACAAGAGATGTGGTTATTTATGCAAATAAATAAATAAGTAAATAAATCAAAAATTAGTACTAATGATGATACCATTATTAACAAAAAGTAAATAAATACATGAAAATAAATGAATAAGAAGAGGAATGGAAAGGGAAAAAAGGACAAATTAAAAGGACAATTACACTGAATTTTCTTAGCAGTGGTAGCTAGTAATGTCCAGATAAGATACATTTTTTACAAAATGTTCAAGCTTTGTATGCAATTATGTACTTCTCGTGTTGATCGTGCTCTCAGTTTTGACCTTATTGCACATAGTTCACCGTCATGAGCATCTGAGCTTTCATTCCTGAGTAACTTCAACCTTGGGGAGATGTTTAATCCTTCTATTTCATTGCTGTCTTTGATCTCCACCTGTCTACCTTCACAACTAATCTGTCATAAACTTCTCATTAATAAACCTGGTAACTCACAGAAAATGACTGCACAAAGTCTCGTCTCTTTTTTCACCTTTCACTTTCTCAACACTCTCTTCTTCTTTTTGTCTCTTTCTTACAAACACAGAAAAGCACTCTTCACGGATACAGTTAATTACAAAGCCAACATGAGACTGAACCAGCCCAAACTGTAGCCCAAACTTATATAAGCTAAACAGCTAATTCTCACAATGAAGAAGCTGGAACCAAACAATTTTGGCATATTTACTTGAAAAATGATTATCAAGATAGTTTATCGACTTGTCATTACAGCTCATACTGCATATCTGTCCTGTTTCCTATTAATTGCGTGATAACAATCAGTCTAGTGCTCTAAATGGCACAGCTGACCAGTATGTAGGATCTAGATTACAATCTTGATAAGCTAGAACACAACTTATATTGAGATATTTATGCATTATTACATATATAGATCATGATATCATGTATTTTAAGCATTTCATTACCTGGCTTTCATGAAGTCCTCCATCTCCTTGCATGTCCTCTTGCCATCATTGAGATACTGGATGATGGCATCGTAGCCTCCTGTGCAAGTCAGCTCAGAGTTCTGTCGATAAGATGGACAATATTTCATTCAATTGTCATCTTTGTTGAAGAAAGTGCACCACGGTTTTGTTATTTGTTTAAATTATATTGAATTACATTATGCAAATAGTATTGCTTCAAAACAGATGCTGTACCTGGACAGATCACAGAAAACACCCAATCCTTTACTGTACTACTGGCAGACTGTCTAAACTTATTTTACTCTAAATTCACATAATGAAGTTACCAAGACAACAATGAATACAGACATAAATAAACGGTATAACCTCAGCGTCTTTGACTGTGAGTGAAAATTGATGTTTTGAACTACACTTCTCCATAATTTAGGTAAGCTGAGGGTAACAGCCTATAATCACCCCAACCATGTGCATGTCAAAATCATGTGCCTGGTTATTGACTGTCTATCCATATAAAATACAAGAGGTGTGTTTATTCAGTTATAGTGGAATATGTAATACAAGTGCAGCTTATTTTATGAGGACCACAAATATTCAATTCTCCATTACAAAAAGAAACTTTTGTGAAACTCAGTGGGGTTACACTGCCAACAAGTCCTCTTTATGGCTGAGACTACTAACACACCTTCCTTTTTAAACCAAAGGTCTGTGTAATATATTATATATGTAATAGATATAACAAAACTCAAAACACATAAACAGAAACTCACCCAAAAGAAATCCTTGAAATGGAGATTTTTCATGGTTGTAAAATGCAACAGATGCAGCAGGAGAGTGAAGTTACAGCAGGTCTGTTGACTGACTGACAGTTAGTTGACTGTTTCACTTCTTAAAGCCACAGTGTGGGCTGGCCAAGCGCTCACACCGCACCCCTGACGTCACAGTTACCTGTCTATCTGATGTGCACCTTGTATTTCCCTATCTAGAAAATCAGGCATGGTCACGCTGTATGGTAGGGACATTTAAATGTATTTATTTAAATAATGGACAACAATGTTAGCTTTTATTTACACTACACTACACTATACTATACTGTAATTCTCTATTGAAGCTGCAAAATAAACAAGCAACAAAAAAGTTATTTTTATTGAGTGTAAAAAAAGGAAGACGTTTTTTTTAATGATATCTTGTTATGTCATATTTGAATTCCCTGACACTTTAGTTCCTCTTTTTGTTTTTCACACTTCTTTTGTTACAGTTCTTTGAATTTGATTGTTTTCCTAGAATTGGAAAGAACAAGCAAGCATACAGAACAACCCACCTTGTATTCCTTGTAACAGTAAAATGCTAAGATGTGATATTTTATTTATTAAAGACAATTTTATATGCATAAATTAGCTCCAAGTTTCTTCTCTGGTAAACAACAATTGTTTCTTTTTGACTAAATGCATATAACAAAAAAACAACAAAAAAACTTTATGAACCCTTCTTAAGTTCTTTGCATAATTTTATAGTATAGATATAGATAGTACATGGGGTAGATGGTGTTGACGTGTGTAAAGCTGTAATGTTGAATATGAGTGTGCTGCCATCTGGTGAATAATGAAGGTTTGTACAGGTCATCAGTCAGATATTACTGCAGTCATGCCACTTTCAAGTGGTGGAGGAACTGTTCACATCCTTTACTGAAGTAAAAGTAGCAATACACAAAAAAAACTTAAATTATTTACATAAAAGTACAGAGATATTAGCAAAAACTGTAAGTAATGTACTAAAAGTAAAAGTACTCATCATGCAGAATGGCCCCTATTAGCTATTATTATTGTTGTTGTTGTTGTTGTTATCACTAATGCACTGACCTAGTACCTCATTATTAAATGAATGTAGTGGAGTAAACAGTATATAAGTCAAATATAGAGTAGTTCTCTAGTCAAATGCAAGTGTCACAAAATTGTTCTTAAATATAGTACTGAGGTGAATGTACTTTTGTTCCACTTCTGAATAATAATATAATATAAATATGTTTACATTGGTTTATTGAATTCTATAAAATTCTACAATAAAACTAGCATAGTATAAATTATAAAACAATAAATGGTGACACTTCTAGTTTGACCTTTTCCTTTCACCTAAATGAAAATGTGAGTGTGATTTTATGCATTTATCTATTTTCATAGAATGAACCATTTCTGAGACACAGGCCCTATATATGTTCATTTTACTCAATGGATGTTAGAAACACTAGAATTTTAATTATAATATTAGAATAAACATTTTACTGAAAACACACTCAAATATATATTTTGTGACTTTATCAATGAAACCATTCTGTTAGGTGTGGAAAAGCTTAATTTTGGTGTTCAGTGTTAGAAATGTGACTCTTGCACTGTGTTACATCTCAAAAAAGACACCTATGTGGTACCCTTTATGGTCTTACCTTAGCATGATTCAATACAGACCACTTTCAATATGTTAAAACACTTTATATAACATATATTGTCAGCAGCAGCTCATTCATGACCTTTGATCTAGTAATCTAATTCTGCTACAACTTCACTGATTGCAATTCTGCAGTGGTGGAAGAAGTTGTCATAACATTTAATTTGATAAAGGTACCAATACAGCAATGTAAAAATACTTCATTACAAGTCCTGCAAGAAAACTTCTAAAGTAAAAGTCTACAAGTATTATAAGCTTGATCTAATTAAAGTATTACAGCAAAAGTAGCAGTTTGGTCCATCTGACTAGTATATTATTACATATTACGTCATTAGATTATTAATAGTGAAGCATCAGTGTAAGAGCAGCATGTTACTGTTGTAGCCGCTGGAGGTGGAGCTAGTTTACTCTACTTTATATACAGTTAGATAGTTTAGTCCAGTGGTTCCCAACCCAGAGGTTGGGCCCCTCACCAGATAAACCTGAGGGGTCATGAGCTGATTAATGGGGGAGGAAAGAAGAAAAAACAATGTTCTGATACACAAATCTGTTTTTGGATAAAAACGTTGGATCATTAGAACATTTATTGATATGAAACCATGTGAGAAGTTCAGAGGGAAAAATCACTATTTGTTGGAGCTGTTAACAACTCATATACGTCTGAAATGTGACCCTGCCCTGACTACACATTGCTTGTTGTAATATGTGAAAAGTCAAACCACTGGTTTAATCTTTAACAATATGTTGTGTATTGTGTGTGTATAACGCTTGTGATATTATCCACTGTGCCAAATCCTCGTGAAAAGTAACTAAGGTTGTAAAATAAATGTGGAGTACAAAGTGCAATGTTTTCATTTGGAGTGAAAGTATAAAGTAGCATAAAATGGAAATGCTCATTAAAGTAGGTGATAAATACCTCAAATTATAGTTCAGTACAGAACTTTACTAAGTTTAATTTTGCTATTTTCCACCAGTGCAATTCTGGACACACTCTTTGTTCATCCTGATCCATACAATATAACATTAAAGGATCCTTATAACCATTAAGATTGTATACAATATATCCACTCCCATCAGGAGTTTGAGAATAACAGTTAAAACTAGCCTGGTGTAACATTATTTATAGTTGATGTTAGATGTTTTGTTGCCTGTCGCACTTCCATGACACCCATTAGGAGATATTTTTGTGTCAAAGCCCATAACAAGCTGTTTGTTGACATACATAATATCACATGACGAAATATTTTGTCAGTACAGAAACACTGATAAGCATGTACATTGAAAACGCCCTCTCTAACTCTATCTCTTTCTCTTTCTTCATATTCCTCACTCAACATGTGGCAGTAAAAGAGATATCCTGGGAGGACAAAACATTTCCTAACACTGTTATCAGTAGTAGCGAGGTTCTGCAACCATGAGATCACTCTGCATGATTTGCTCAGCATTAAACCCTCTCTGTATTTCCTTTTAAGTTTTACTCATTTCTGTATCTTCTCATCTTATTCTTTAATTGAAAAAAAGCTACTGCTGTCTCTTTCTGGATTATTCTATCACACTTTACTGACCCACAATAAAACATGCATGTAGTCAGCTGGCAACACTCAGATCACCTGACGCAGGCTGCTGTAATTTCCATGGTACTTCCCCATATCTCATGAAAGCCACAGCAGCAGGGCAAGACTCAACTTGTCTATAATGTCATGTATGTAGCGTAAGCGTAAGGCTACATCTCGTGATAGCAGTCACGAGGGTGTGAACTGTGAAGGAAGTTGAATGCACATTTATCTGTACCTTTAAGTCCCTGCTGTATTTAGGTCACTATACCTGTGTGTGTGTGTGTGTGTGTGTGTGTGTGTGTGTGTGTGTGTCATACAATAAGGGGTGGTGTTGGTGTAATAAATGCTTCTTTGTTGTTAAATGCAGTCAAAGAAGGTGGTCTACTTTGGATGGTTTATCATGATGCTAATATATCATGTTTTGATGTGAAAGAGTCTAGTGAGAACAGGACATGATAGGTTTTTTTTAATTTCAGGTGTTTTTGTTTATATGATCCGTGTGTTTGTTCTGACCGTGATGTACATTCAGGACAAAAAAACAACCTGAGCGTCCAAATATCTTATCACCATCAGCCTCATTAGCACATAACAACAGCCACTGATGCTCCTGTTGTGCATTCAAACTTGACTCTTGAAAGACGCAATAAATCTTTATGGTGGGATGGGATTATATAAGTGTTCTCAAAAATTCAGCCTCTATCTATGGGACAGCGTGGTCTGTCATGATGAAACATTGCTCCATGAGACACTACAGCTGGATAAGATGTTGTTTTTACTCTGTGTACAAAGGGAAGTAAACCATCTGACATGTGACTTCTTTTAAAAACCAGTATGCCTCTAACATTATTACACCATAGGTGCATGACATATTGTAAAAGTTTCCCTTTGTCTGCCCATGAAATCGCATTCATGACGATTAAAAACTAAAAGTACAAAAACACCTCCTTGCACAAACAATACAGGTGTGTGTTGTCATCTACAACGTGTACAAATGGTGAACATTTTATATAATACAGCTGATTACAGGAGCCCACAACAATATTGTAAACAGAGACCTGTCCTAATGTGAGGGAGGTGCTTGGCTGAGACTAAAGGGGATTCCTCAGCTGTGACGTCATGACTGAAGCCCTATGTAAGCTGCAATGCTATCAATAGTGCAGACTAGTTCCTTCTTGTTAAACAATAACTACAGAGCTACATTATCTCCGAGGGAAAAGAAAACCTGTATCTATAAAGCCGTCTTCTCTTTCCCGGATAGGCAGAGACATTATTGCTCTATTAAAAATGGTTGACCAAGGTGAGTAATCTAAGTTTTATTGAATTTGGTTTGTTTCCAAATTACCTTTCTATGAGTCTATTATATTTTAATATGGATATTTAACCAATTCTTTTTTTTTTCCCTCAGATCTTCCTGCCACTGTTGATCTCTGCGCAGACGAGCTGCGTCAAGTTGGAGACAAGCTTTACTGGAGATACAAACTGCTGGAAATATTGATCAAGAACTACAAGAATGTTACTAAAATCAAGTGAGATCTGATGTTAAGGGACATCGTGAAAAATCAGATAGATCAAATTGGATGGCAGCCAAAGCCATAGCCAAAGCCAAAGCAGCAGAGTGTATGCTTTGCACTCGTCCTGGATGACAGTTTTTTGGCTCCCTGTATGCTGGTGGATGTACGGTACGCTGGTGGATGTACAGTACGCTGGTGGAAACACTTGGATGGAGTTGCTGAATGCGAACCGTCACCTGGACTGCTCTCATATACGAGACTGGAGCTCTGCAGGGAAATCTGGATTCTGTTGAACCATTGATTCAGAGCTGTGGGCGACTGAGGCAAAGAGGACCATCTGAAGGAGAGTTAACTGTTGGAAGATGCTAACTGTCACATGTAATCTGGACACATAATATACCGTACATGGGCATTAATGCATGAAAGACACTACTGTTTAAGTCTGTAACCTTTATGTTCATTGAAGACTTGGAATTATTGAGACTCTTTTTGAGATGCCAATAAAATATACATATTCATTTAATCTTGTATCTAGTCATGTGTACCATAATGGCAGTAAGAAAAAACAAATGCAACTAATAATGATTTTGTTTTTTTTTTAGTTATAATAATAATTATAATAATGATTCACTTGATAAAATGCAAGATAATAATAATAATAATAATAATTTTTCCAGTACTCAAGGTGAGGTCTTAAAATTGCATTTTTTTGTCTGAACAGTCCAAAATTCTAAAATCTTCAGCTTAGTATTAAAAGAAACAGAGAAAACCAGCAAATCTTCACATTTAAAAAGCACAAACAAGGAAATGTTTAAATGTTTTCTAATTTTTCCAAATCGTGTCATTTCATTTCAGCATTTTGAGCTGGATCTGAATCAGACTAAAAGGCACATGAAGATATTTGTATGATGCATTTAGGGGACAATTCAGCAAAGTTATATGAGAGCAAACTATTAATTTAGTTATTTTATTCCATTGTCAAAATATAGATATATCTATATATTTAAGTACATGTACAGACAGAGAACAGATTAAAAGAAAGAACCTGAATAAAAGAGTGAAGAAACATATCAAATGTGGATGCTTCTGTGTACCAGGAGTCACTGAATGGTTTGGTGAGTATGAAAATGATGTTAATAAAAATGCAAAGGCCTTTACAGTCACTAGATCTCAAATAAATTGAACACTTGTGGAAGATTTTGGACCAATGTCTACAACAACGCACTCCACCACCATCTCTATATATTATCTTCAAATCTATTTAATGTCTGTGATGGTTTCAATGAGATTGCATGATTAAATAGAGGCTGTATATATAAATGAGGGGAATATCTTGTCTAATAGAGATCCACAGACTTGTACTGAGGATGGAGGCTCATGGCAGCCTGACTCCACACAAGTCATTTCCTGTTGGGTTTTCTTTTACTATGTCACCCATCTGTATGCACACAAATATTTGGACTTTCCCATTCCAAACTTTTGGTTTATATGAAATTTGAGGGATTCCCCCCCCCCCCCCCCCCCCATGGACCCCAGGAAGAGTAGCTTCTGCATTAGTTAACAGCTAAAGATTTTAACTAGGAAGCAATAAGCTGATATACAGGCTGTACAATGCAAAATAAAAACCATCACAGCAAAAGTTCTAAATTCAGGCACTTAAAGGATCCTTACTTTATTTTGTGTGGTAATACAAAAGCATACAGAATTATAGAGGATAGGAGAGAAGATCCCTTTCATTGAATTCCATTAGATCGTACACATAAAATGACTAATAATTACATACAAGCCTTTTCTCTGCAGCTAAATCCACATGTATCCCAGCCCTCCACCAATAGCATGCATGGTCTCTTTGCTGTAAACAGATGTCAACATTTCTTCATACCTGTAGGGTTTTTTTTTATCCTCTTGTAGGTAGAAAAAAAAGGACATAACTTTTTAAGTATGCCATGAAACAATAGGTGATGTGACTTCATACGTAGATCAGACCAAAAATGATGCTCACAGACGTAATTTCACATTGAAACACAAGTTTTCTTACACCTGTGCTAAAAGCATGTTTGGAGATCCTTTTTTTGTTTTTTTTCCTTGTTTCAATGGATGTGCGTCGTTGTCGAACTGTTTCACTCTTTAACGAGGATTCACCTGGGGCCCAAGTATCCCTCCCATCATCTGCATGTATGATGAAACAGTACAACATAGAAATAACACTCGGTGATGATGACGTGACGTACAAAATGGAGAGAGATACATTATACTGCAAGAGGGAAACCTTAAAGGAATGGTTCACCCAAAGAAAATAAAAAATATATACATTTTCTCACTAACCTCTGTTTCTGTTTCTGGTCATATAAACCACACGTCATGATCAAGTTTGTATCATTTCTTTAGGCTGTTCAAAATGAAAAGCTGTTCGCACTGCGGTCTGCTTTTTATTCAGTAACTGGAAAACTGACTGGAAAGAAATGTTCCTTCTGAATGCTTTCCTACTGATGAGCATCTTTTAAAAAAGGAAATTCCTTTCACTCTCATTGTTTTAAAGATACAGGCAAATATCTCAAAACCTATGAATCAATGAATGAATATCATCAGGGCTGAGAAAATGTGTTTTTCTTTATATGATTTGGGTGAATCAACCCTGTAACATTTTCGGAAATGAAACCAGCCTATTTGCCTAACTTCACCTAATTTCCCAGCCTGCTTGTAAAGTCTAAGTGACCATTAACGATCATACTGTAAATCTTGTGCAGGCCTCTTTACACAGAGATTCGAATCGGAGGAGATTAGATCACTGTATTTTTTTTTTCTTTTTTTTAAAAACATCTCAGCTCTGCTTGGTAATTGTGAGATTTTTCTACATGTCCAGAGGAATGATTTTTAAGTACTCATCAAGATCAATAGCTGTAGACAAAGTGTGAGATATTTATACTGTAGTTGCTAAATCATTTTTCAACCTCATCTTCACAAACAACAAACAAAAAAAAATAAAAAAATCCCTATAAATATCATCCTACATACAGGGCTATTGACTGTGCAAAATAGTTGATAAATGGCAGGCTACTCCCAAGCATTGATTAGCAACATAAATACAAATGGAAGACTGGTCACACTCTGTATGCACAGGCTGGACCGTTGCAGAAAAAAAACAGGAAACTAATTAGAGTTTTGTTAGACTCAAGTTTTAAATTCTTCATTCGGGTTTCATAAAAAAGGGCCAAATTACCCCAGCTCACGCTCCGTGATGCAGCGACTGAACCCCTGTGTTGATTTGGGTCCTCTCTTTCCTCTTCAAAAATTGAAGTGAAGAAGAAAAAAAAGGGGAGGATTCAAAAGAGAAAGAGAGGAGAGATAAATGAATAATAAGACATTCGGACAGTCTATTCTAACTGTGAGCCTCGGCGTGTACTCCCAGATGCAAGTCGGGAAGGAACACGTGGAAGCGAGGGGACCATCAACCGTGTGATTTGCTATCCTTTATCCTTGCATATACTTGTGACAGAGAGACAGAGAGACAGAGAGAGAGAGAGAGAGTGTGTGTGGAGATTGGAGATGAGACCTGGGTTTTGATTCTGGCCCGATCTTGCAGTAACGGAGAGAGATGATGTTTCCTGTGTGTAGAAGGGAAAAACTTGGCCCCAGTCAAAATCTTCATATTCACCATGACTACTGCTGCCACCCTGCTTTGTTCTTTGATGTCATCTAACATAACAGAAGCCCGTCCTGTTTGTAGTGTTGATGTTTTTTTTATAAGTATATCCAGTCTCGCAGCGGTAGATAACTTACCTCCACCCTGTGTGAGAGCGGCCAGTCATTTTGTCATTTAGAGACCATTCCAACCAACCAAAAAGTTACTTGGTGAGGCCCACCACCAATCAGATTGCACTGGGTTAATATGGACTACCGCCAAAATGTCATCCAGATATAGATGTACAAAACAAGCTCCCCAACCAAAATAGATTGTCTCAATAGAGTGAAGTCCTTCAACCAATTAAATAACAGACCATAGCCAGATCTTCCAGTCCAACCGAATCAGGGTTTGTTTTTTTTGTTTTTTTCATTTAGTGAACGCGGCTACCACGGCCCACATTAGTTCATTGGCGTTGGGCTTTGCGCTCTCTTTCTCCGGCTCCAGCTCTAGCAGGGTGTGGACTCTCTTCATGCCCAGGTCGTACTGGTCGTCTTGGAGTGGGGCGAAGGCATTCTCGAGGACGTCGGATGAGTGGGCCAGGAGGATCAGGGCCAGGACCCGCTTGTCCATGCGGTTGGGATCGTTGACCCACTTCTCCAAAACGGAGTCCTGGACCTTCTTGACGAGGCGCTGCAGGCAAAAACATCGACCTTTGTGTTTTATGGCTGTTATATGCATCACACCTTTAAACATCACATACATTCAACCAGGTGCAGGAACTAGTTCAGAAACAAGAGGCGGCTATTCTGATCATTCATTTCAGTCATTTGGTTCAAGCTTCTTAAAAAGTGACAATTTACTGTTTTTCTTTGTCAAACATGACAGAAAACAGAATATCTGAAGTAGGGTTGAGCAATAAATCGATATTATATAGATATTGTGATATTTTATAGATATCGTCTTAGATTTTGAGTATTGTAATAACGCAATATGGAAAACTGTCTTTTCCTGACTTTTAAAGGCTGCATTACAGTAAAAATGTAATTTACTGAGATGAACAGACTGTTCTATTATCTGCCGTTATCCACTTCACTTATTATATCCACATTACTGATGATTATTTATCATTGTGTAAATATTTTCTGAAAGCAAAATATATCCCTACAATATTGTCACAATATCAATATCAAAGTCTTTGGTCAAAAATATTGTGATATTTGATTCGGCCCATATCGCCCAGCCCTAACTGGCTGTTGAAGGCATCACAATGGGCTCTGAGAATGTGTGACAATGTTTTCACCCTTTTAGCATTTTACGGACTAGGACACTAATCAAGAAATGAGAATAAGTGTTTGATGCTGCCCTAAAATTAACAAATAACTCATTAGCGAAACTGACATTTCATTGATATATTAATTTTGAATGCATTCAAATACATTTCTGTATAACGCAACCCAGCAAAACTGCAAGATCGTTTTTACTGTCTCTCGTCTAAATGCCTTTTTTTAGAGAAAGAGAACAGCTTTAATGTTCAGGAGTTTTTTAAAACCCTGCAGGATAGAAAGTGCATGGCTATATTTTGCATAGCAGGCAAGTAACATTATTCCAGTACAACAGATCTAGCTTATGAACGTATACTGTTGGAGGAAGTTTAGTAATTGCTAATTTGCAATATTACTATGCGTGTCATGATGCTAATCCAAAATGAGGAAAGGTTACATTTAAACTATGAGCCACGTGTAAGGAAAACTGTATTTGATCACCTTCATTACACGACAAAGAGTCACTGACCATCCCTGCACCTTACCTGTTTAATGTTACTGTTGGTGAGCGGATGTGTGGTCATGTCAAAGAGCAGGAAGTTCTGTTTCTCTGTGGTGAGAACGCCTTTCTCCACCAGGTTTTTGGCCAGACGTTCTCTGACATTCCTCAGCTGGTAGTGCAGCTTCAGGGGATTCCAGGTCTCCCCTAAAGAATAACAAGAAATCCAGTTTAAGACATTAAAGCCACACTCTGTATGTAAGTGTCATTTTAATCACTTTAAATGTCTGAATTTACTCATGATGTGTGTATAGCTTGTTCAAGATGGGTCATTTAAAAAAGATTATTACTAATTTGATTCAATATAAGTCTAAGAATTAATCAAAGGAAAAACAAAAAAAAAACTGTCATCCACATGGTCAACAGGTGGAATAATGAGAAGATTACAGCAGGCTTTGGTTAACAAACTCAGCAGGCTTATCTCACCACTCAGCAGCTCTATCCAGCTCTGAACTGTCTCTGGCGGCTGGGTTTCTTTAATGTGCTTCAAGGCCTCATCCAGTAATACATCTCCCGTCGGGGCATCTGACTTGCAGATCACCTTAGCAAACAAAAGAAGAACACATGTTTGAACTAGGATGACTGTTTCCGTCAGTCCCGCTAATATCTAAACTCACATCCTGGGTGAACAGGAATCACAATCTCAAATTGCCTGTGTGCTTTTCAGCCCACAATAAAACAAGTTTAATGAAAAGATTATGATCTTAGAGAGAATACTACAAATCACTAGTGTGTGTGTGTGTGTGTATGAATGTTGTATGGGTGGCTGAAAGGTTAAGTGGAGTATTTCATGTATAGGTTTTCTATCCTGTTTGTTTAATGGTTTACTGTAAAGCTGGGAAAACTGGGAGTGTTGGTAATGACAGTGGTGACACATGAGATGTCACTTTTATTTACTTAAGTAGAACTATTATACCACACTACAAAAGTCCTGCATTCAAATTTTTACTCAAAAGTTAAGAGTGACAGAGAGGGATGATCCGCAATATGTCTTTAAATTTACTGAACCTGTGTTCAAAGTAGAGCTTTTAAATCTAACAATTGTGTACAATGTTATATTGCTTCATGAATGATAATGCATCATATTTTATTTGCTATATTTTATGAGCAGAAACTGAATCTGCACCGTATCCGGTAACATTTATCTAACATGTAAATGTAGTAGTATGATGAGTGCCTCTGAAGCAGAAGTAGGCCGGTTTTTTTAAGTGTGTTGAATGAATTTGTAATGAATTAAAATAGTTACATAACTCAATATTTTGAAATTCATAGCTGTTGGCGCCAGGCAGATGCTTAACTTCCCTAACGGTAAAGTCTGCCCTTGTGTGTATGAAATGTGCTACAGACACCTACCCGACTTAAAGAAATGATTCACCTGTCTATGGCCATTCCTTGTGTATATTTCTCAACATTATAGTGTTATAGTGTATGTGCTGTACACCAGAGTCAAAGTCCCTTTTTATGTAAACACAACTGGCCACATAAAGATGACTCAGATTCTTCTTCTGATACAGAAATGCATGATTTTTGCTCACACAGGCGAACGTTTTGTCAGGGTACACTGAAACACAGGATCGTTTCATTTCCCTCCTCTGAACACCTGACCCACATCACCAGTAAGCTCTCACCTTCCTTGAGAGCAGGCTTTTCCTCCTCACACCGCAGGCCTCCAGCTGTAGCCTCCCTCTGAGGGCCAGCTCCACCAGCATACACCCACGAAGACCGGAGGAAATACAGTCGTTCCAGAAAGACGTGTAACCCTGTGAGGAGGAGGAGGAGGAGGAGGAGCAGGAGGAGGAAAAGAGGGAAAAAAACATGAGCTAAGGTGCAGCGCTTGTTAGCTCGCCACGCTGACGTGTTGATGGGTGGTAGGTAAACCTCTTCCAGGTTGAAAAAGGGGAGTCACGTCGTTGCTGGCAAGCTGTCAAGAAAACTGCTAGGGTAAGTTAACGCAAAGCTATGTGGCTAAGTCTGCACCATCTGCACAACTTAAAACACACTAAAAAATGTGCGTAATTATAGCATTACAGTAGCATTGCGAATATACAAGCTACTTGATATATATTTTTACAACACATCCTGGTTAGCATTCATGTTAAAGCTTATTGTGGCTGTGGGTTAAAGAAAAACCTGGGAAAACATTAACTAACTTTGTTGACGTTTGCAAACAAGATTTGGTGACGCAATATAAGTGTTAGCTGATGTTAGCGTGGAGTGAAGTTACCAGCAAAAAAAAAAAAAAAAGATTAAAACAACCCCAAAAGAACAGCCCACACCTCTCGATCCTTGAGGCCCAACAGCAACACTTCCTCCATCAATGTGAGTCTAGTTTCCTTCGAGTCCCCCTTTTCTTCTTCCTCCTCCTCCCCACGGCGCGCCTCGTCCTCCTCCCCGCCGGAGTCCCTCTCCTTGTCGGCGGCGGCGCTGCGGATAGCCTCGGTCCTCCGCTGGACGAGGCCCGAGGACCTCTGCGTGAGAGAAGTCATATCTGGCTACTGCTGCTGCAAAAAAAACACCCCCGACAACAATCAAATCCGGAGAAAAGCGCCTACTCGATCGGTCAGAAAGCCACACCAGTGTTTAACCTGAGTGTTAAATGTGAAAAACGGTCGACCGATCGAGTAAAGACGGTCGCTTAAAATGTTAAGCTCGGCTCGGCATTCCTGCTTCGACTCTGCCCACTTCCTGATCCAACATGGTGGCAGTGGCAGTGACGTAGGATGAGGTCTGAACTGACCGTAAACGCATCCCTCCTGTTGCCTTCACATGCGTTCAGAAAAAAATGTAAATTTGAGAGTTAAACACATCTCTTCAATAATAAACGGCACATGGAACAACAAACATAGTGAACACAATGAGAGAAAATATGGGGTGCCGATTGTAAAATTTTGGTTACAGTTTTAAAGGTGATATACTTACAACATTTAGGCCACTTTACTCACATTTAGCTCATTTGATTTAGATTTAATATTTAACACATACATTTAGGTTTAACATTCAGATTTAGACTTAATTAGATTTACATTTAACATTGAGATTTAATATTAATATTTAGACTTAATGTTTAGATTTGGAATTAACATTTATATTCATATGTACTTTTATATATAACATTAGGGGTGGGGGGATTGATGGTCCATGTGACAATATTGCATCAATACACAGATGCAAAGAATCAATATTTTATTATATAAATTGCAAATTAAAATGGGTGCAAAAACAGATGGCGCATCAGGATAGTTATCAAAATCAACCAAAGCAATATATATATATGGGAAAGTAATCAGATTCCAAGTAATCAGAATTTGGGATAGTAATCAAATTACATGTAATCAGATTACTTTCGAAATAGTTTGATTACTATACTATGTGATTATGTACTATTTGATTACTTTCCCGAAAGTAATCTAATTACATGTATGTATAAGTAATTAGATTACCTTTGGGATAGTAATCAGATTACAAGTAATCAGTCTACTTTTGTGGGAGTAATCAGATTACAAGTAATTAGATTACCTTTGGGATAGTAATCAGTTTACAAGTAATCAGATTGCTATTTTAATCTTATTTGTGTTTCCTTTCTTTCTAAAGAACAGATTACAAATATATACATTTTTTAAAACAAAAGTAGGTTCATTTCTATTTTTTCAGATTAGCTGAGTTTCTCCACAATCTTTCCATATACATAGGTTACTGGTAACTGCAGAGGTACCCACTGGTGTATGACCACTCCTGGTTGGAAATCACTGAGCTACATAGGCTAGCTGTTGAAAACATAATTTGCCATGGCTAAATAAATCGCATTAGGGTCCCTTTTAGCTAGACTGAAATGTTAAACCACTGTGGTTTAATTCATCCAATGAGATTATTTCTTATTGGCCAACTGTATATTCCTTGAACAAATCAGTGCTTTACTGTATGGGCCTATATACTGTATGGTTTATAATGGTTGATAATGAAATATTATTAATGACAATCATCATAATTTGATGTGGCAAATTGATACTAATTATGCTAACCACATCACTGCACCAAAACCTTCATTTAAAATCCATTAAATCCATTTAGTTATCTTTAAAGTTGATGTAAACATTAGTCCAAATATTTTTTAGTGTGATACATGTGTTTGTTTACCAAGAAGGTCACACTGCCACTGGCTGGATCAGGAAAACCAGTGGCCTCTCTAGCTGCTTGTGTGGTGTCGAGGTGTTAGACCATAAATATTATTGTCATTCTGACAGTCTCCCACAGTGCCATGGTGTGTAAAGTTAACAAGCAACATGATGGACCCTCTCCATCCCCAAGGTGAGAATTTGCAGTGTTTTTTATCAGCCATTATCCTGAAGATGCACCCAAAGTGTCCAGTGTCACATGATCTGTCTAGCAATCAGAAAGTGCGCGACAACCGTAAACGCATCCCTCCTGCTGCCTTCACATGCGTTCGGAAAAAATTGTACATTTGAGAGTTAAACACATCTCTTCAATAATAAACGGCACATGGAACAACAAACATAGTGAACACAATGAGAGAAAATATGGGGTGCCGATTGTAAAAAATTTGGTTACAGTTTTAAAGGTGATATACTTAGAACATTTAGGCCACTTTACTCACATTTAGCTCATTTAGATTTAACATTTAGATTTAATATTTAGATTAAACATTTAACACTTAAATGTATGTTTAACATTTAGATTTAGACTTAATGTTTAGATTTAACATTTAGAATTTAGATTTAACATTTAGTCAATGTTTTAAATTTAATAATTTTAACTATTATATATAACATTAGGGGTGGGGGGGATTGATGGTCCATGGTATCGTAATATTTTTGTGTGGCAATATTGCATCAATACACAGATGCAAAGAATCGATCTTTTATTATATAAATTGCAAATTAAAATGTAAGTTTTTGGTATTAGAATAATAAAATCAATTGCTTTTTCAGTCCACTAGAAGGTTTTAGTTTGTTTTCTGGGGAGGTCAGCAGAAGTGACAGTGTGCAGAAGGAAGGTTTTATTTGGAGATATAATTTGCAGTTGAAAAAAATTGAATGAATTGCAATATGTCGCAGCATATCACAATATATTTAAAATCACATTAATATTGTATCATGAAACAAGTATTGTGATGATATCGTAATATCGTAATTTACATGTCATGACACAAAGCCTTTGCTAAGAAATAGTTGAAAACATTTGACCCTTCTGAAAGCTTATTATAAAGTGTTATATATTGGATTACTTATATAGATGTATATTTATGTGAAAGTTGCAAAAAGAAGCAAGAATACAAAAAAAGAAGAGTTAAAATTTGATACTTAAAGAATGTTTTAGACAGAATAGCACCGGCCAAATCCCTCACATTCCTCCCAGTTCACAGTTTGTTTCTTAACTCAGCACAGTCCACAGTAAGTTAGTGCCAAGTTCAGAACATAAAAATGTGAACTGATCTTTACATAAATACAATTTGGTAACCTAAAGGTTTGCATGTAGGACTTTTCTGTAAATGTACAGTGTTACTAATAAGCTACACTACAACAGGTGGCAAAAACCTGTTAATTGACCTTGTTTTACAAAAGTGCATTACTCCCTCCCTCGCTTACTACATATGTTGAGGTGCCCGTAAGCAGGACCACTGGTCTAAAGATCACAGTGGTATACTATACTATCTTCTAAGTGTATTTGTGGAACTGTGTGCAAGTTTGGAATAGGGTATCTCTCAGTAGTATACTCCAGTTAGTTAGGACACTCCATGATCTCCATTTTAGGTGTTTGATATAAGACAAGACATTTATACAATATCCTTTACAATCAGAAACATGTACATTTTATTGAGACAAAAAGCCATCAAACACAGTGTAATACACAATGTAAGCACAAGGGGGCAGCATGCGTATAGGACATATATGTCAGTCTCTGTCCCCTCCTTGAAAGTTTTGCTACTGAATGCTCCTTTAACATCCTCTTCGGGTAATCTCATGGGTTTTTCTTTTTAATGTTTGTTTTGGAGGTGGTGGGATTAAGGAAGGCTCATTGTAACCACTGACAAAAAAAAATCTAGATTATATTCTCTCAGGACACATTTAAATAACATCAATAAAGACAAACACAAGCCAATTTATATTCATATAGCACTTAACATCACATCAGTGTTATTTTCTATTGTATTCTATTTCTGTTCTATGATTTATTCTTCTTCCTGTAAGGCTGCATACTGTTGGCTTGAGCAGCATGTTATTACAGAACCACTTGATTATTGGCACTGGTCCACTATTGATGATGACGTTAGCAAATAAACTGTCCTCCACTTCACCTTACTCACCCACCCATATCCTCCACTCAGTCCGCTCCTCATCTTGTTACTTGTGTGAAAGGACAGGGCAGGACTGGACTCGTCATGAAGGAAGGGGTGAAAGAAGTAGTGGAAAGTTCTGGGCAAAACTCACAGACACAGGCTGGATTGCCAATGGGTTTAATAGAGCTTTCTCATAGCTAATATTTTGCTGTATAGTAGGAAAAGCAGAGGTGTAATCTATAATATCAATGATCCAGCATTTGCAGCACCTGGGCCTTGGGACTGTAATTGAGTGCAGCCATAATTAGGGTTATTAGTTACACCTGTGCTTTCCTTGCTATGATGTCTAAATGTCTTCCATTGAACAAAAGATTGTTTTTACACATCACATGAGTTTTAATAGAAATACATATAACAGTTCATGTAAGTCTCAGATATGCTGTTTTGTTTTGTGTTTGACCTCCAGAACTAGAACATGATCATTGGTAATTTAATGCAAAGGGGCATAAAATACAATACCAGTCAAATTTGGACACGCCTATACTCATTCTACATTGTACAACAATACTGAAAACATCAGAGCTATGACAAAACAGGGAGAGCAACGATAACAGATGTGAAAGGAAGTCCAATGAGCAGTAGTGGCAGGTCAGTGAAAGGCCCTGTCGAACTGTTTGTGAAAATGGGGATAATAATACCAGTGATTGATGCAGTATTGTTTTGCATGGCTGTAAAAATACTGCAGGAGCCATTATACTGCAGGTGTTTCTTTTCTGCAGAAACCCTATAATCCTATCCCGATACATAAGAAGTAACATACCTCATATTGCATGGTCCCTAATTCCCAGAGTAACACATGTTTAACATTAATTCATGAGATGAATGTCCTTTACTTGCATCTTAAGAGCAATTCTGCTCCACAACTTCCATATTAGTATGGGACAGATGCTGACGTACTTCTTTCTATATACACAAATGTATGCATATAATAAAAAATGCAATATGACACTGCAAAACTGTCCAAAATGTAAAAAAAATCTTCTATGTAACAAAGGTCATTTATTCAGTGGTATTTGTGTATATCAATATGTCTCAGTGTTAAAAAAATACAAATTTGTGGCTGTTGCAGCTGCGAGCAGTGAGCCTGCTTTCAATCTGTCAGTGAGGAGAGGTCCCACACTTGCTGTGGGAGACGTAGCTGTCCTTGTATGGTCAGTTGTGTCAGGTATCAGAAGCTCAATCTGCACCAGCTGTGATAAATTTACAGACAGAAAGACAGAAACGTGCTCTGGGAACACATGGCTACTCCGTTTATTGCTTTGATTTTTCTTTCTATCCTCAAATATCAGGTTTTCAGGTCTGTACAAAATAAAAAAATCAACACATGGGAAAGTTCCTGAATGATTTTTTTACAACATTGAAAGAATTAATTGTGTCATTTTTGTGTCATTTTAGTCTCTGAAAGCAAGGATAACGAGGTACTTTAAACCTTTCATCAAGACTCATTATTAGGTTGTGAGACTTTGAATTAGATGAATATTGTTCAGTCTGAATGCATATAATTTATGACATCCACCTGCTCTTGGGTATGTGTGTGTCAAGCAGTAAGCCAAGACGTGAGGTCAATTATTCAGATGAACCTCTGGATAACCTTTCTCGCAAAGCTGGTTTTCAACTGTGAAAGTTTGTCAATCCAGATCTTTAGTGCATTCACTTAATGAAAGTTAAAACAAACACCTGATTACATTCAGCAACGACAACAGATCATAAACAATACGATTTAATCTGAGATCAAATTAAACCGTTGGTCCCTGTGTGGAAATGGGTTGGGCAATGAGGTAATGGGCGAACAAAAGAATCAAATTAATGACATCACTGTCGACTCTGAAAAATTCATAAATTCATTGAGAAAATAATCAGCAGATGAATTAACAATGACAATAATCATTAGTTACAGCCCTACTGAAAATTATAAAGTTGAGGAAATTTAATGTAAAACACTGGACTAAATTGTATTCATCATTACTAAGCTACATTTCTAGAAACTATCATGCTATTTTTGGAGAGAGCAATACTATGACAATAGTGCTCTCTAACACTTAAAATGTTTTACCTATATGGGCAGAAATGGTGACTCCATTTTAACAGCTGGATTGTGAAGGAGGTCGTTTTCTGTTTGAACTTGAGCCGTTTCGTGACACCTGAAAGCTTCGGCAAAGAAAGGTAGTTAACCTACTAATCCTGCTGTGTGAGGCCCTGGGAGATTTCTGCTCAAAGTAAGCCCAAGCTTTATGTTTGTTGTTGTGGTATAAATGTGAAATACCTGTACATAAGCTACAATTCACATAAACGCCTGTTCTACCTTATTCAGCTACTTTGTTAGGAGCTAGCACCACCTGGATATTTAGGTTAACCTCATACACTATAAATATTTCTTACACATGTTTCCTATTCATTATTTTATTGTTCACTATATTAACATTCGTTATAGTTCAGTGCAGTTTAATAGACATAGACTTCTTAATATCTACTTTTAAGAGACATTTGATTAAACACGTGTGCACAGTAGCTACCTACCAAACAGCTCATAAACACTCAGCTGGCTAATCTCCTGGCTTTACAGTGACTATGATGTCAAATAAATGGTAGTAATACATTTAAGAGTACTTAATTACCTAATGAACTCTAGTATTCTAGTAATTAGTGCAAATAAATGTTGGCCTAGTAGAGTAAAAAGTAGTAGTAGTAGTATTTCCCATGACTTTGTAGTGCATTGGAAGTATAAAGTTGCATAAAATGGAAATACTCTCGTAAAGTACCTCAAATTTTTACCTGGGTACAGTACTGTAATAGAAGTACTTTGTTATATTCCATCATTGTTCATTACACATTAATCTCCCTGAATGTTGTGTATTGTGAATATATGAACAGTTTGAATCACACAGACTGGTTATATATTCTCATTTTAGTCACCTTAGATTAACTCTGCCAAGAAAGTATTAACACATCACAAACAGGCTAACAAACATTCTCTTCCTTTCTGACGTTAAGGAGCCCTTAAGTGTGGTCCTAAAAATTCCTTGGAGGGATGATTCCCCAGACGGATGGAAATATGCTCTGTGTAAACAACCATCTCCTACGACCATCACAGCCAGGCAGTCGACCGACACTCTGACCATTTAGGTAGCATATTTGCACACAGTCCAAGATGACAAGATGCACACGCATTAGGACTGGAAAAAGTCTCATGGCAAATCACTTCATGCTAAATTCTGTGTGTACAGATGTAAACAGAACTGAAGACTGTATTTCAAAGTTTATTGTAATAATGATACCACTTTTTTTCAAGCACAATTTATATTTGCTTTCTTAGTGTCTGTTAACGCATCTACTTCCAGTTAAATTTATTACATTAGGGTTAATATGTGATTTTGCTTCACTCAAAGCTTTTAAAAAATGTAATCAAAACTCATTAAAAATCATATAACTTATATATATATATATATATAAGAGATACATATAGGATACAATTAAGATATATATATAAATTGCAACAAAACAAAATAAACAACACAAGAAACAAGAAAGCAAAAAGAATAATAATAATATGAGAAGGCAAATGAATAAATAAAAAATTTTGTTTTTTGCCTAAACACACAAACATACTAAATACATGTTACTATTCCAATAAATAGGCTTGAAAGCATGGAAATAAGCACAAGTTAGAGCTCCATCCACTGAAATATCACCATCATTTAAAAATGTAAATATTGTATTGGACATAAATCTTTCCTGACATATCAGCTCATCATCTGCTACCCCCCTGACACGATTAATAAACCTCTGGACCCCAGTGAAGCCTACCAGAGATCTATGGTTTCAAATGGCCCGAACAAAACATCTGTATTTTTCACTTTGTACATTTTTGCTCACTGATCCTAAAGTTCTGGTCTTGACAAGAAGCTTAAATCACTCCCCAGAGTTTTAAAGGAGGCCACTCTCAGACCCATATTGGAGCCATTTCCTGTCTCTGGAGTGGGCAAAGGGCTGACCCTTAGTGCCCCTCCCCAATATAAATGCACAAAAACGCACTCACCCACACACACACACACACACACACACACATGCACACACTCTTTTAAGACAACACCCCCACAGAGGGAACTAGGGGAGTCACTTACCATTGCTCTCCAGTAAATGAATTACACAACCTCTCAATAGCCTACTACACTTCATCTCACTGGAGAATAATGGCTGAGAAAATATAATTATGTTTAATAGCTTGTGATATTCAAAAAGCCCAAGTGAATAGTAGAGGGCTGAGAAAAAGCAGAATCATTATTTTAGGATTGTATATAAAGGGATCCAAAATGAAGATCTTTCCAATTTTCTCACAGCTTGTTGCAATAATAAGAAACAAGATAGGAGAGGAGGCCTAAATAATTGCAGAATAAAAGGTTACATCTGCAAATTTCCCTGCGCCTGATATTGTTGTAAACTTGAAGGTGAAACAGAAGCTCGGTGCAATTCAGCGTTTCAATAATAGCAGCACATCCAAGGACGTGAGCACACTTGGTCCAGGGCCAGGTGGGCTAAATAAGGCTGCATGCCATTGACATTGCCAATAAAAAAAGAGAGAAGAAGAAGAAGAATGAAGTTGAAGAAAGAAGGCAGCAAAATAATGTCCACTGCAACATCTGCTCCATTTCTGTACAATTACGGGAAGTGCTTCACGTTCGCCGCACTCTCAGTGGCACGAATAATAAACATAACAATGAGGCAATACATCTACAGCGTATAATTCGATTGACCAATGAGTAATTTTACTACACAGCGGAGGCCTGAATACATGTATTGAAAGCGTCATATCTGGGAAACAGATCAGTCAACGGACTAAGGAAGTGTATTATCACGTGCACACGGGCTGAATGAGGTCGTTGTCTAGGGAACAGCCACATACTGAATATTTTCTTACAGCAATTAACGATAATCTAAATCAGTATTAGCGTGCTTACAGCTGCAGGGTTACTGGTTACACTTAGTTTTAGTTTCGTTGTTACACTTAAAAACTCGTGTTTGTTTGTGTGGGATGATGCGTAGGATCACGTATTGCATATTTCACAAACTAACAGTCATTATTCATTTTGAGCCAAAAATGAAAATGTTTTTTTTTAATTTAGCCTTCATTTGTGTGATCCTCCCTTTCCTCTGTTCTCCCTGGTAGATTTCTACAGGAAGTCTTTAACAATGGGACCCCTCCAGAGGTTCTGAAACCCAGCTGTACCGTAAGAAACTACACACACACACACACACACACACACATACACAGAAACACAGAAACACAAATGCATGACCATGCTTATATTTGCACATACACACATTTATAGTATGCACAGAGGAAGTTAACATTATCATCATCTTTTAACTTGAACATTTAGTAGAAACATTTATTGTTAGTATGAAAAAAAACTACCAGCTTGACAGTTGTCCAACATTGTTCAGTCCAGAGATTTCTGATTAGCATCTAGAGAGCAGGAACAGCTGATGTACCGGCAGCACTGCTGACCTCATGCTTAAACATTTAGTTTATTTGCTTAACAGAAGTGATGGAGTATTCAAGGCAGCGTCTGCTCAGTTTAAAGCTATACAATTTATAAGTACCTCAAGTGTGGAAAATACACAGGTTCACAGCCGAGTTAGCGTGTGCCAGCTAATAATCCTGACCAGATGATGTCTTGGGGTGTTCACTAGCTCTGGGCAGAGGCCAACTGATGTTCACCCCAAAACATGAGATTTGAGGTTGAAAAGTCAAGTCAAAGTGAACATGATGAGGACGCATGGAGACCTTATGATCTTAATCATCATCTAGTTACTCGGGGTCAAACACACACAGACATACAAACATGCACACACAAGATATTCCCACTGCGCATCACAGCATATACCTGAGGAGATGTGACCCTCCTGAGGGTCTGAACTGGACCATTTGAGCCCCTCTCAGCCCCTGAATTAATATCTACCACAGGAGACCTATTGCCACAATGACCAAATCTGTTTAAAATTAACTGACACACAGGTATAGCAAAGGTATTCACAAACAAAAAGCAAACTGCCAGAAAAGTTAAAACCCCTCGTCTCTATTTTGACTGTAATGGAATATCCTGTTCACTGTATATTACTGATGCATATGGTGTACTGTTCCTGATGTGGGTGTGTTATGAATATTTCGCTGACAGTACTCAGCTTTACCACCTGTGACAACCAACTGGTAAACAAATCTCGTCCCTGTGATTTGGAGAGCATCTGGATAAGATGGACAGACTGAGTTGGTAAAATAAAATGTAATAAAAGTCAGGAGCATACCCTATACAATTTAAACAGTCACTATAATATTACACTGAAACCATATGGGGGAAAATACCATAAACTCACTGTTGGGTAGCTTCAATAAGAGGACCACTGTATGTTACTATATGGTAACAGAAAGTGCTGTAAGTTACTATATGATTTCATTTTACAGTGTTGTGTAACTCTGTCACTTACTAAGCAGATTAATAATTAATTTAACACAATTGTTATTTATAATGCAGGAGTAAATGAAATTGGTCTAAAGCTTCTTTAGAAATAAAATACAGTAAATGAGAGACATTATTTTTTCAGATGATCCTGAACCCAGTTTTAGTCTATGGCTAAATTCTGATGCAAGTTCAAGATATCTGAAGTTTATATGCCTGGTACTGCCAAACTACTTATCTAGGTCTCAGGTCCCCTTATCTACTTCGTACAATTGTTTTACTTGGTAATTACTTCATCCAAGTCTTAAAGCGTCTTTAGAAACACAATACACATTTGTTTACAATAGACATTTTGACTTGTTATAGTAGGAAAAGCAAATATGTTACTAATAACATAACAACAATGGTTCCGTTTTATAGACGTGCCCCAGTGAGCCATTACCATCATTCATGTCATTATTTACACTTCTGTTTTTCCTACTGCTACATGTCAAAGTGTCAAAACATGAAAAAAAGCCTATTAAGAGTTTGCTTCCGTTTTGAATTTTGTGCCAGTACCCTCGTAATATGTCGAAAGCCATGGTTAGTTATTGAGATGTTTATTATTGTTACTGCATTTGTTGTCTGGATTCTCTGTTGCTCTCAAGAAATACTGAAACACAGATTGAGCTTTGTCTCCATTTTGTAAATCATGACAAGTTTCGTCTACTGGAAAGCAACTCTTGAAATATCAGTGACCGAAGGGGTTCAAATGTCCGTTTTAAAAAATTTCAAAACAAAACAGGATGCATGCTGCTTGAGGCATAGACCACGCCTAGCATTTTCTTGTGCTAAATTGTGAACAGAACTTTAGAAATCAACCTTGGCGATCTCTAACATGACCCCGCACCCTGTCTCCTCCTGTCTCTGCAATGTTGTCATGTCAAATGTCACGCCAAGAAATTACTGCACTCCAAGCAGAATATGATATCCTCCAGTCACAATGGCTGTGTGATATTTGAGGAATGTTGCATGCTGCAAACAACTGTGCATGTGTATGCACATGTGTAGATGCCTACTGACAAACATGCAAGTGTGTCTCTCTGCTGGGACAAAAGCGTGAAGTCATTATAGCAGTTTACTCATCAATATACACATATTCACAGTATCAAAGGCTACATGGTATAATGTTTTGAAGGGGAAACTAGTTTGAAACTGCTTGCTAGGAGTGATGGAGGCACAGTTTTGGCACTCATCATTCTTCAAACAATCCCGTCCAATTTTCACATAATGTCACCAGGGACCGGGGTCAAACTTTGACATGAATCGCATTCCTGTCATTGTCAGGCAGTCATAGACACACAGAGCACAATGGCTTCCAACTTTTGATTAAACTTCCACAACAAGCTGTTTAGTCTTGTCAGAGGACACAGGAAGAAGCAAGACCACAGCTGTGTCCGAAACCACTCCCTCATTCACTCATTCACTAATTCACTACTACTACACTCAGCAGTCAAATAGTCACTAGTGAGCAGCAAATCAAGATTTCAGACACTTAATCGTCCCTCCAGGATTTCATAGTTTTTGTGCTTGATTTTCTGGTGGCTTTTCTCAAAAATTGCAATACAGCTTGCAGTGTTTTCAATAAAAAATAGTGTTATAAATAAAATGAGTCAATAATGCCATTAAAATTAAAATAAAGTTTCATTTCCAAAGTGCCTGTTTTTTGTTTGTTTGAGGTAGATTAAGTCCATCTGTGCTTTTTGAAAAACACATCAGCTTGTATTCTTCTGATTCATTTGGGGAAGTGTATGGCAGTCATTTTTGTTGATAGGTGTAAGTAAGGAATAAGTGCTTGAATCCTTGCTTGGTCCAAATCACAGGTGGTCTGTTGATTTGACAATTTCATGTCTAAAAGTTGCAGTAATTTTTAATATATTGAGATTTCTTGAATTTGCATTAATTATTGTGATCGCCAAATTGCCATTTGCTGGAGCGGTACATACTTGGGCTAACACTAGCTACTTGAACTAAATTATGCTAACACAGCAGTTATGATAGTAAAGTAACATTAAACTTCCTGAAATATTGTAAAAACAATCCAACTCAGTGCGTCCCAAACTGTAATATCACAGCTGTCAATCAATGCCCACACGACTGGCATAAAAGCGTACAATAAGTCTTTAAATGTTATCAATGATGTAATAATTTCCAAAATGACCACCAGCACATTTATAAGAGTGGCTGAGTTTAGCCAGTTGGAGCCAGGGATGTTTTAGAGCTAGCATCTAGCAGCCGTGGGTAGCATTACAATTTGAAGTTCTTCAAGCTGTAGTAGTATTAGTATTAGCCCTGAAAGCCTTCACTTGATTAAAAGTAAAAAAAAACTTCATTACAAGTAAAAGTCCTGCTTTCAAAATCCTCCTCAGTAAAAGTACAAAAAGTTGCTAAATTAACGTAGAGTAAGAGTAAAGTAAAAGTACTCATTATGCAAAAAGGGTTGATAGATTGTTGACAGTTGATAGATGGTTGATAAAAGCATAGATTAAGTTGTTTAGAAAGAGATGAGGAAGTACTTTCCCCACTCTGCAGCAGTTTGTATGTCTGCAGTGTGCCTTACTCAGAGCATTAAATACAGTGTGACAATATTGCATTCAGAATCATCTCTTCTCTTACTGATTCAAGAGGTAAATTGCCACGACAGTGTGCTATATGGTAGATAAATGCTCAGAATTGGAATACTCAAATAAAATGGCAGAGTGCAACAAAAACATAGCTGTAAATGTTATGTAAATAAGCAGCAGCCCATCTCATATCCTTTGCCTTGCATTTATTAATAGGAATATATTAATTGCATGAACATTTTAAATGAATCCTGAAAGGCTAGGATGCATAATTTAATTTGAAGCTTATTAAATGGTATTACATGTCGTGAGGGCTCAAATATTCAGTATTATGCAGGCTGTGCTCACCAGAGAAGAAGGATTCACCACTGTTGTGATATGTATCTGTAGGAGACACAGAGCCAGTAGCCAGGATGTAACTGAAGCTCTGACTCCCTGTTGACAGAGTCAAAGGGTCGAGCCCCTGTTCTGGCCCTTTGTAGAGTGAAGTGAAGAGCTTCAGGTCCTGCCAGCAGGACAGAGGGGAGATAGATCCCCAGGAAGGAGGAGACGAAAGAGACCGCTAATTGATGCCCATGTGTCAGATTGTTGTTTTCGGCTGTCTAGGGGGGACTGGAAGTTGACTTTGAAGATAGTGTGCTAATTATATACTTGCATGTTCTCATGCAACCATCAGAGTCTGAATTGGGAATTAATAGGCAAGGGATTGACCATCTTAAATGAGCTGTTTGAGTATTTGTTGACCAGTAACACATGACTTCTTTTAACTTCTTTGTTGTCACACTTCATGGGGTTTCCAAATAGAAAAAAGATGTTTTTAAAAAATCGAGATCTGGGTTTATAATGGGTATATGAAAGCCAAAAGGCTGTGTCCTTTTTGGTGGAAAGTCAAGTTTTACAGAGTTTGGATTTGAAGAGTACTGTACCGTGAGCCCTAATGGTCTGAGACAATGCCTAATAGCCAGGAAATAAAGCACAGATCCACTTATCACATTGATTTCCATCTGTTTTTTATCAGGCATTTCCTGTTTGTTGATGACTGTCCAAACATCTGTTGTAGACACATTTTCAATATAAAAAACTAGATAAATAAAAGAAAGGATAGTGAGCATAAGGGAACAAGAAAGACGGCTGAACTCAAGCTATTTCCATTTGCTCTCCTACTTGATCTGGTTAGTGTTTGAGTTAAAAACATAGTCAAACGCTGTTCTCATCAAAGGGGAATCAGTAAGGAAGGGTCTGCTTTCTTTCTGAACTGACAGAGGACTTACTTTTTTTGCTGAAGTTCATCCCCAGTGGTATTGCTAAGTCACGCTTGCAAGCAACCACCAGTAGTGCCCAGCAGACATGCAGCATCATCATGAGAAAGCACTCTTATCTTAGACAGTTATTGTCTTTACTGGGTTTTTTTTAAGAAAAAGAAAAAAACTTGGAGTCAAGTCACACTCTGCAACAGAATAGAGCTAACATGCCCTTATATAGCAATGAACTGTTGTAGTAGTACACAATTGAAAAACTTCTGTTTCGTCAATAATACAAATATAAATTAAACTTTCTGTTTGATTAACTTTACATGTATGCATTGTCAGTGTAAAGACAGCAAAACTATTTATTTATTTATTATTTATTTATTTTACTTAAAACCTTCAACTCACAGGGTCAATAACTGGTTTGATAAAAAAATAACAAATTGTCCAAAATGAAAGACTGTCATCAAACAACATTCATTTGAAAAAGCATTCATGGTAAAAATGACCTTTTAAGGGGCACTCCACCAATTTTACTCACAAAAGGAAGGGTCTCTTGGAAAGATTATTGATTGTGTGATATTTTGACATCTGCTGCTTTGACTTTGACCACTCTTTTCCACGTACAGAAGACACACAGAGCAACATAAGCATTCATTTGGAGTTGTGTTTCTGTCCACTTGACAAATGTGAGTCCAATATTATTAACCATCACTTTAGTCCTGTTTTGGTCTCAAGCAGCCCTGGTGAGAAATGCTGTATATCTGGGTATTTAGCAACTAAATAGCTTCACTATGTTTACCAGCTAGTCCTTCATGCCATTCGATGCTGGGAAAGGAGAGTTTATCAGAGTGTTTGCTGGAAGAAAGATGCCTATTATGGTTGGAAATTGGGTTGATGAGAGCAGTGAGAGTGAACCAAACAGTGAGGTTTTGGGCCGTGAAACCAAAACAATGAGCTGAATGTGCTATAGAGCTGAGGGTGACCACAAAGTTGGGTGACAATTCTCTCAGGGTTTTTTTTTCACTTTTTCATATATTTAGTTATTTAATCCATTGCTAATATAATACTTAATCCTTCATCTGCCTGTGGCGAATCCTTAAATTTTAGCTGGAGTTCCTCCTTTAGGCTTCATTTGTTGTCAGATGTCATATTAGTGAAATATAGTCTCCGATTTCTAGGTATCAATTCAGCACTCAGTGAAACAACAGCGAACACCATACATAGCAAATGTTTACAGTGAGCTGTCATCTACCTTTACACACAAGCATGATCCTTTTGTATACATTACAGATTCCTTAGATGCTCACTGTAAATAGTTTTAATGGCAGAGGAAGGGTCATTATTGGGGGAGGAGAGTGTACCGCCCGACTTTGCACAACCTAATGATTGACTCAGACTGCAGATAAATATTGTCTGTCAGACTCCATGGAGCAAACTAATTTCCTTCACTTAAAGGGATTTACTGTGCCTATGATACACAGTTTGTCAATTACATCAGTGGAGTTACAAAAACAGTAGCTCAAAAAAGCCACACTGATTGTTTTTTAGAGTGGAATACTCAAAGAAACTATTTATGAAATTGAATGAAGATGCCTTTGATTCATTGGGGAGTCGGAGAGCCTTGTATCTTGTCCACTCCTAATGCTCTCTTCCTGTCTGCATGTATACAGACATTTAAAGAGGGAGAGAGAAGAAAAACACATTAGAATAGACCGCCACAGCTAATAGAGGAATATAGTATGTCAGGATGAAAGACGGGGGACGGAGGAAGCGGAGGAAACTGTGTAGGGGTCAAAAATGAAAACATGGAGTACCACTGCTACACTCCCTATACATTGTTACAAGGAGAAAACAAGTAAATGAGTGGGCCGAGGTGTGTTAAAGAATGGGGAAGGGGGGAGGGAGATGGGTGGGAAAGGGTATGCTGAAATACATGAAAACTAATCAGCGTCTTCCTGAGTCTCAGTCAGAGATATCTGTAGGGCTGAAGACAGGAAGGACTCCTGTAAACAGTCTCATTCACTGGGAGTTCCTGAGATACAGATTTGTGTCTGTGTGTACATGTCTAGTGTACATGTGTTGCTTGCATACCGTGTGTAACCCCCGAGTTGTTCTTTGTATGCATAGAGTGAACAAAGTATTGTGTGTGTGTGTGTTTAGTTACATAATGAAGCTATAACAGGATATATTGTATGTATAGTAAATAACTAATTCAGCATGCCAGCTGATGAGATGATCTTGATGTTTTTAGCACTTTGTAAATAAAGAGATTCATAATATTTACACAGAAATGGAGAAGGATACCTGCTACTCAGTGACTGAAATAGATACAACCTTGTAGGTTTATTAGTGTGTAAGTGTTTTGTGTGGGGCTTGTAATACAGGCATACAGTATATTGCATACAACTAGTAGACAGAGTGTACAGCTGGAGTGTAATATCCTAAATTGATTCAATAGATTATTTTTCTCTCTCGATTTTCAAAATGTCTTAATTGTAAAATGATGTTGTCACTATATGTGCAAAAATAATTTACACGACATGTGCACCTGCCAAAGTTAATGGGACTGTCGTGAGTCCAGGTGGCTTGATGCCTCTGGCTATCTCATAGTGAAGTTAAAAGTTGTGAAAAATGTCCATACAATGATCTGTGTTGTTCTTAGGTTGTGTTAGTTGATGCTACCTGACAGTCATCTGCAGATATCAGTAAATGTCAAACAGAAGTAGATCAATTAGTGAGTGGGCCTTTCTGTTTACCTTGTGAGACAGCTGGATTTATAAGATCCCAACATCAAGAGATCACACAGGAATCCATCTGGTATCAGGTTTGAAGTTATGCACTTGTGTCCAAACCACCAGTGGTTGGGAACTTGGACCAATCAGCATCGTGTATCAAGCTACCTTGTAAGGTAAGACAGTGATAGATGCATAACTACATGGACACATTATTATCCATCTTATTCTACCTATGATTGCTTAGTAATTGTTGACTTTGTTGCTTGGGTTGGTTAGACTGAGGTAAGAGTGAGACTAGATAGGGTTAGTGTAAGAATATTAGGATAAGCCAATCAAAGACAGAGAAGGTTGCTCAGAGGCTGAGAAAATGAGTGAGATCCACAATAACAACCTATAATAACGTATGAAAGACTAGGAAGCGTATTGCTGCCACCCCAGAAAAAGAAAAAAACATCAGTATTATGATATATTAAGTTTCATGTTAAAATGTGAAGTTTCAGCTTCATGTTAAACATGACATGATACTCATATTTGAATGAGGAAATGAGTGTGGAGAACGGATAGGAAGTGTCTAATTTATGTTGTATGTCCCTATATGCGCAATAAGGTCAAAAGGTGATTATTTACACTACATGTGTACCTGCCAAAGTTAACGGGACTGTCGTGAGTCCAGGTGGCTTGATGCCTCTGGCTATCTCATGACTGAGGTAGGAGTGAGACTGTTAGTGTAAGAATATTAGGATTAGCCAATCAAAGACAGAGTAATTTGCTCAAATGCTGAAAAAATGAGAACCATAATAACAATAACGTATGAAAGACTAGGGAACCGTATCGCTGCCACGCCAAAAAAAGAAAAAAAAACGTCAGTATTACGTTATAATGTAAAAGGTTTCACGGTTCATCCAATCACCTGCCTTTAAAAAAAAAAAAGGTTCACCATCTGTCAATCAGGATACCTTTCTGCTCTATCTGTGCTGAAACTGTATGAAACTGGGTGGCCGTATACTCCACATAGTTGATGCATCTGGTGCTGAAGGTCAATAAATGTGTGGGTTAACCTGTGTTTCATGTGTAATGAAGACAACATGTCAGGTGGTGCAGGTCTTTTATGTTCTTGCTGTCTTAAAGAAAATAGGTTTCAACCCTGCATTTGAATCTACCCCAAGCTTGAACATTTTTTTGATTAGATACATTTTTGCCATAACACCAAGCCCTACATGGAAGGTAAGAAAATGGTGAGGAATAGCACAAAAAACCTAAAATGAGGTGATTGGTAGCAAGTCGTTTTGCTTGATTGCAAGGGAGTCACAGGAAGTCATTGTTGGTGATTAATTGTTACTGTGACTATAGTAGCAATGTTGTCCTAAAATGATGATTAACAGTTCTTTATGGGTGTCAGTAGGCGTTTGCGATGTAAATACTGGCTGTTTCTAGGGTGTCATGACAGGGTTTTCCACTTACCACTGGGAGATTGATGCCAGTGGTTTTCTCCCCAGTTTGACGTGGCGTAACCCTGTCATCAGAGGATTTGGATGCTCTACATGTGAACTACCCCAAGATGATTAGAATAACATACAAAGTACAGCAAAATTGGCAAGTGTGGTTTAAAGATAATTTACAAATTGGAGGTACAGTATAGGCAGGCGTCATTACAGGATAACGGCTCATGGTATCATTTAAGTGAACCTCCTTAACTTATACAAATACCCCCTATAACAATCTTATTGGGATTTTTGCAAGCCCTCTCCAGCTGTGGGCCCCTGGATTCGGCACCACAGTTTGTAACCTGGCACTTTTTGTAACCATTTAAATTGAAATGACTGGTCCTGAATGGCTTGTTCATTCCAGTGCAGCAACTGAGCTATTAGCCAAACACAAGCAGCTAAATCCACTCAACAAATGTGACGCTCACATTTTGTTTCCTCCATCTTTAAAATCTGAATGTTTATTTCAGATGGTGAGATGTCACTTTACCATCTGAGCCACAAACTCATACTACAAGTAAACTAGCTAAAACCCTGAATGAATCCCTCATTGCGCCAGAACCCTTAAAATGATATTTGTGGCAACTGTGATTGGTTATGTCCATGTTGGCAGTATACATACAGCACTGGATATTGTTCTGCCATCTTACAGTAACAGCTGCAAATACTATAAAAAGTGAAGTCAGATAAAAACTATGATTACCAAAGGAACCTGTTAGCATATATCATATTTATTTTGTTGAAACATCACATTTTTAGACATGAGACACTTTATAAATGTAAAAAAGTGTTTATTTTAATATTGTGAAAGTCTTGTTAGTGCAGCATACCAATGACGTCTTTATTCAATGATCCCATTGCTTGAAGTAAGGTCAAAACATCATTGTAACTGAATTATGATAATTTGGAATATATTCCATTTTATTGTAAAATACTTGTGCATGACATGCCATATTGTATATCCTGTACATGGAAATGGGAAAATCAGGTTTAAGTAACTATTAATCAATCGAGAAATAAAACCACATTCAACTGACAGATTGAAAACATCTTTCAGATGCCTCAAAATAAATCATACATGATGTATAACCAAGATGGTAAAGCTTCCTACTTCTTTTTTATACACTAGTCACGGCCCTCACTGCAGCTGCTGAATGAATATGGACCTCAAGGGAAAAAATATAACTACTAAGAGTGTTACAAAGCTGGAATTATCAATATAATTGAGACACTTGAGCTTTATGTGGTTAAACTGTCACAACAGGTTATTTATTACATTTACAAACCCATAGAAAAGAGGAAACCAACAAAGAGAGTGTTTGTATGTGTTGTTAAGAACAATTCAAGTGGAGGATCAGCTGTCACAGACTATATTCTGTTAAATTGAGGCTATTCTGGTCTAATTGTTCAGCGCCTGACAGTTGTTCTGTCTCCAGACATCACTTCTCGGCTGGTATTTGACTGTTAAATTTTTCCCATGGAGTGGCAACCCAAGCCCCCGCAAACATAGCTTATAAGGTTGTAAGGAGTCAACTCCTTACAACTCTCCCACCGCCTTCTTCCTCCTCCTCGTTTTCCTCCACCTCCCTGTTTCTGTCAGTCCAGTTCAGCTCAGTGGAGGCGACAGGCAATGGAACAGAGCTCATCTCAGAGACCAGCTTGAAAACGGGACTCCAGACAGTTAAACGGTGGATGCTGCAGCACATGAAATGCCTTGTGGACTGTTTTTAGTCTTTTAGCGCATTTCACTTCAGTGGTGGGACGTCTGGTGTGTTGAACAGCGAGTGTGAAAAGGAGAGGAGTCCGTGGAGTAAATACAGCTACACTAAGGGACATCCTTAGCGCGCCAAGATGCTCGAGACAAGTCAACATTTCATTTTGATAACAGCGACAGTTGCTGGTGAGTAATAAGTTCAACGCAGGAATCTGAGCTTATTTTAAGATGAAATAATGAGTGACAGGCAGATAGTGCCTTTTTGTACCGCGTCAAGGTCTCCAGCGCGTCTTTGCGCACACGCCGGACAGCAGCTTACATCATCCCACTCTGCATAATTGACTACTAAAACGACTAAAAGCATCCATTAGGTGTGGCACTCACGTTGCCTGCACGCCTATTAAAGGTGGTGGCACCACAGGGTCCCTGTAAACTGCCCCTAAATACTTTCCGTCTGTATTGCCCAGAGGTTATTCTGACTGAGGGAAACCGCAGGGCACTTAATTGTTTCTATGTTCTGGAGTTTGGGTCTTAAAAGCATGACATAATAATCATTAGAGTCAGTCAAATTACTGTATGGAGCCTTAATTGAATGTTGCCCAGCCAATGTTTACACACAAGTGACAAGACCTTTCGGCGAGTGTTTTGCTGAGCGAACAATTCTGTGTTGTCATGTATATTTCACAATTTTCTGCAGACATGATTGTTTCCCAAGACATGTTTCATGTGAAATTTTGTAAGCTCACTGATCTTGTATCCTGTAATATTTGGATGAACGTGTAGGAGAGGGGATTTCCAAGACTCCTCAGTAATTAGATTTTAATTTTTCATGGCTGGAAAGTAAACTCAACACCAGCTTTCAAAGGCAGCGGGGCTCCGTATTAGTAATGGATATGTGTGTTGGTATTGGGGAGACCCTCTAGTGATGCTGTGCTCCCAGGTTCAGCCTCAGAGCAGCAGCAGCAGTGAATTAACTTCTAGGTCATGTCCAAGTAGTTTAAATATGAGGGAAAGTACCGGCGAAGTTGAATGAACTCCTCCTCTGAGTTTGGAGGACAAGAAGAAAGAGAGCAAAGTAAACAGAGCATGTCTCTCTTTAATTCTCAGATTCCTACGCTTACATGTGATACTGGCTTGTGATGGTCATTAGAGAATTGAGTTAGAGATGGAGCTACAGATAATATGTGTGTGTGTGTGTGTGTGTGTGTGTGTGTGTGTGTGTTTATGACTGTCTGTGTGTACAGGGATCACCAGAAGCTCACCTAGCAAATCATTACCATCCCATCATCACATCATGAAGTCAGGTTTACTTGCCCTGACCAGTGTGCCCCCTCTGCCCCCCGGTTAACTCCTTCAATCAGAACGCTGCAGGTCAACCTGAGTTTTCCACACATATCTGATGCTCTGTTGTCCAAATGCCACTTGCAGCTCCGCCATGTACACACCCTGTTCCCTCTGGCCATTAAATAATGATCTTGGCTCTGTCTGTTCACCTTCAAGCTGATTGTTTGTGAATGACACTGACTGCAATTACTTTCCTAAATCAGTTAGAGTTCTGTTACTGTCCCATCCTGCTCAGCCCTACTGCTGCAAGTACTAGACTCAGAGCTGTTGAGCTATGACCTCAGTTGGGTTAAACTGGGGTAGAAGCTATCATGGTTTGAGACCATACTGGGAGATCCCATGTTGTGCTATCAGAGCTACCTCGGATGCCTCAGAGGCCCACATGTGGTTATTGTAGTGGCAGCATTTAATCTGTGTAAATTCCTAACGGAGATGGGGCTACAGGTGGTTTGAGTTTGGTAGTGCAAAAAAAAGGGGCATCTGGCTTCAATCAGTAGCCTATATGTCAGACTGGAGTGACTAAGTTTACTAAGAAGAGCACTGACTAAGGCTGCAACTAATGATTATTTCCAATATTTAGTAATCAGTCTTCACCAAGCCCAATGGAGAATTGGTTATTGTCCAAAATATATAATTTACTGATGTATAACAGGAATAAGTATCATATCCTGACATTTCAGAAGCAGGAACCAGCAAATTATACTATCTTATTATCTTGTTGTTATTATTATTCTTTTCTCTTTTTTTGGCTTGATAATTGACTCGAATAATAAATAATAACATTTACTGTTGATTGGGGCTGCAACTAGCTATTGTTTTCCTTATCTATTAATCTGCAGGATCATTTCTCTCTCTAATGACCTCATCTTTTGGTTTATACATGTCAGAATAGTGTGAAATGCCACTGCTTGTTTGTCCAACCATAAGTCCAGAACTCAAACATACTCATGATATAAGACAAAAAAGAAGATTTAGAGAATTTATAAGCAACCACTAGAGAATTTCTGTTTTTTCTCCTTGAAAAATGACTTCAAAGATAAATCTGATTATCTGTCTCTCCTCACTCTTTCTTTTTGTTGTCCTTGTGAATGATACAAGCTAAAGCTCTTTTTGTGAGCCTTTCTAAATGCAGCAACTGCAGCGAATCATGCAGTTCACACAGGATGAGATGTGAGAATCAGCCGTAGGGCAATCTGGGGTTCATATGGTTCTCTTACACAGTAGAAGTTGTCTTGTTTGGACTGTCATTGTTTAAAAGATGCAAAACCAAAACTCTGATGTTGAATTGTGTTTTTAACTGTAGTGCAGGTATAACAAGGTGTCTCTCAATTAGTTTAGCAGATGTTCAACTGGCTTGTCACATGACATACAGAATATGGACGACATGTTTCTCATACTAAAGAATGTTTTTAATGTCTTAGTCTTATGGGTGCTACAAATATGGGAAGAAGAGGTGAAGGGTTAGTCAAACACAAACTGATTTAGAATCCTTGGCATTCCTCTGAGGACTGGGACGCTTTTTTTCTCTCACGTCTCAGATATGGGAATTTGTCTTTCTCTACATTTTTGTGAACACATGGGATATTGGAGTCGATGACCGGGGTAGACGGTTAATTCATTGAAAGCTGTAAGGTCAGGAGATGTAAGTGTTCAGACATTAAAGTCCTATATTGAATTTATGATCCTGGCGAGACTGAGCAATGAACCCGGCCATCTTCGTCATCAGCAATATGCCGTCTACCCCTCCTCCTCCTCCCCCTCCTTCATTCTCCATCCTTCTTCCTCCACTATCTCATCTATCTTTCATTTCAATCAGCTCACTCCCTGGGTCACAGCAATCAGCACTAATTTTATATAAACTGTCTGCTGGCAGTGGTAAATATATCCCCAGGAATGTGAAGTAATTAGCTGATTATGTTTGCTTCATTTGTGTCATCCTCAGCCTAGATGTTGTCTTCACGTTTATTTTTCCAATCAGTCAACTTTTTCAGCCATTGTCTCAGACCGATCCGACACTTTATGTTTTTAAAGGTGTGAAAGGAAATTAAGTTTATTGTACTGAATCCTGTTGACTGTCAGAAACCTGTCAGTGACCACAACATCTTCTCTTTGCCTAAGAAACAAGAGACTGACTCTGGATTATCACACAAACTGTAAACACATTATAAACTACCTGAGCTGAGAGCCAAAAGAAGAGCAAGTATCAGACTTACAATCAGCTGGCCACAAACAAAACTAAATGCTAATGTCGCTCAACATCTGTGCAATGTGCCACTGTTTACATTTCTGTCTGTCTTATCAACTTTATCAGCTTGGTATTTGCAATGGTGTGAAGTTCTACAACATGAGATTCAGTCAATGTTGCTATGAAGAAGAAGTCATCCAGAGGCGTGAATCAATGCTGTGTTGATGCTGAATATATCCAACACTGACCCAGATTCTGACATTTTAAGCTCGCTGATTGAAGCTTTGCACCTTTATTATTAATTTAAGAACCAGAATCATCTTTTGCACTAATAGTCAAACCAGGAGAGTTTTGTGCCCATCTGAGTCACATTGTCTATACAAACAATGAATTGGACGTTAAAATTTACAGAAACCCAGATGCCCGAACACATTTAATGCATGCACTAAGTCTATTATGGAGAGTAGCGGACATTCAACAGAGCAATTGCAAAAGATGAAATATTAAAATCAAGTAATATTTCCTACAAATATTTTCTGTAAGAGGAGGAACATGTGCTCACTTGACAGCTGCAGCATCATGTCCAGTTAAAATAAAGCTGATATTTTTGGAGCTTAATAATACAAATTCTTAATACATAAAAGTCTTCCAAGTATAACTTGGATTCTTCACTATGATCTGTTGGCGATGAAGATGACGCAGATAGCATTCTTCAGCATGTTTTCCCTATAAATGTTTGGCCGGACAGTTTATGGTTAGCGTATCTGAAGTGGTAAGGGTGCAAGTTCTCATGCATCTTAAAACAAAGACGCGTACATAGAAACTAACACTTACCTCATAGTTTACATTTCCTGACTGACTATGAGACAATCTGTGACTGTGAGATTGCTTATCAGCACCAAGTACTCTGAGATCACTGTCTTTATCTGGCAGATTTATCAGATACCGCATCTTCAAAAATAGCATTACAGTGTCCATCTATGTATAACTATAACTTGCGTCGGTGTCATTACATGACCTAAGTGTGTGAGGTTGGTCATGTGATAACAAAGGACTGTATGGAGAGAGATTGTAGCCTGTCTTGGTTCAAAGATTAATGTAAATGGCTTCTTTGAACTTTCGCCGACCATCATTGACTCTTGGTCATTTATTTTGACCTTTGACTTGAGACCGTCACACATGCTGTTCCTACGGTCAAGAAACTAAGGAACTATACATGCAACTTGGTCTCATTACAGTAAAAAGGAAAAAACAGCTAGTTCAATCAAGAGTTTTCAGAGGTCAAATGAGGATAACATGGAGAGGATGAATAGGAGGAAACAGCACTTAAATACAGAGACAACAGAGTTCTCTGGCTGTTTAGTGTCAAACAGCAAAGCAGACAGAAGCAGACTTACAACATTGTTTTAGCAAACAAGAGATTAACAAACAGGAAGGTAGTTTCCACCACTTATCCAGAAATTCTGTGTGACTTTCAAACAAAAAGAAGAAACCGACAACGCTTGCAGCTAAGGCATGCAATGACAGAAAGACAAATTTCAATAATTGCTTTGTATGAATTTATAGTATAGATGGATGAATGTATCAGTTATGTGGATCTTAACACTAATATTTGTGCTGTGTTTGAGGCAAAAGTTGTGCATCATGACTCTTTGATCTTCACATTGTGCAGAAACTGAAACTGTGCATGCAAACTGCAGATGTATGTTGTTCTGTGTCAGTGAGTTCATACACTGAGCTCCAGGAACAATGATAAGTCTCTGTGTTCAACATCAACCAGCACTTGCTTGTAGAAATGCAAATGAGAATGAGTAGGAAATTGCCTGCAACTATTAAAAATCTTGGTCAACCACTCTAGAAGTCATGTTGGACACTGTGGCTGTCAAATACAAATGCTATTGTGACACTTTGACCAAATGTAATCCTCTTAATGCAAACATTTAAAAGAGTCATTGTAAAGAGAGAGAAAGTATCACATCAACCACTTCTGAAGGAATCCTGCTGCCTCTCTAATTCCCTTCCAATCATTTCTTTCAGTATCTTTTGCTTGTTTTTGTATTCTCAATGAGGAGACAAATGAGGAGAAGGTCATACACTTTTGTACAGGGATTGTTGATGTTGCAGTTGGTTGCATACACTAAAAGTGGCAGAAGTAATTGTGAAGAGAGGAATTCAAACTCTACATACTTCCGCAACACTCCCACACATCTGGCTTATCGCAGCATAAAGTTTTTGTTTGTTTCGGACAGTTAAGTGTCAGACTCAGGCTCTGTGATTCAGACTTCAGAAATGTGTGTTGAGGGTTTTGTTTTAGATGATCTGTGGGTTTCAAACCTGTGTGTTTAGTCTTGTTGAATCTAAGTTTGTTTTTCTTCATCGTGTGATTCTTCTGGGCAGATCTGAACACAGCTATCAAACTCAAGTGCAGACCCTTTGAGGATGTGATCTCGGTTCAGTCCCAAATGAACTCTAGAGCAATTAGTTTGTGTTGGGAACGTGATCCGACCTTCTATGAATGCTTTGCATGCTGTAATACAGATGAGCAGAATCAACAGTCGGTGTAAATGTTCTTGCTCTTTCCCCACACACAAATAACCTATGACAAAAATTAGTCACATGGATTTTAATAAAGTATTTACCCAGGGGAAAAAGCAACAAGTTTACCCACTCATCTCACCACTCTAAGACCAGAACAAACAAACTATAGTTTTTTAAAACTTATCAGAAGCACTTTGCTTGAAGCACATTGACCCTTTACAACACACACTCATATCTGTGCTATATGTGATTGGGCTGTTGCAAAAAGCAGAAGCAAATGTGTTAAAAGAAATGTATTAAAGAAAATAACAGAGGACACAACCCCCCCCCCCCCCCCCCTTTCCTTTTTTTGACATTATACTCCTCATCCAGTGCAAGTTTAAATAGATATAAAAGATGAGAAGAATCTATACTGATTAAGATCAATGTCATCTGCATGTGCTTGTAGGGTGTATGAAGGTCTTTCATTTCATATCATTGGCTTGTTGCAGACATCACATACTGTAGCTGCAGACTTGAGTTTGAAAGCTACACAAGAAACACATGTGGCAGAAAAGAGGCGCTAATTAAGAATTAGCAGTCAATTGTTATATGTGTTGAGTGATCTGTCAGTGTGTCCAAAGATTTGGTCTTCCATTCACATAAAATGAAGAGTTTCCTAGCCAAGCCCATTGATAATTATATACTATTATGGTTGTTATGGAACATGTTTCAGGAAATGTTTGCCTGGTCAATGTTTGACTTCAAATTCTTGTCTTCACTTGGCATTAAATTTGATTAGCACTGAGCTTGTCAGGGTAGTATCATGTGAAATTCAAAAGAAGACACTTTTTTGTACCTTGGTGCACGTTGAGACCACTAATGTAGAGTCAGGAAGTTTCACTCTGTGTAGCATAAACCACAAGATCATATTTTTTCTTGCTTAGGCAGAGTAAAGTTCAAAGCTTCTGCTTCATACCCGTGAAACCACAAAATGCTACACACAACTAAGTGTCATACTCTGCAGCTTTTATAACACCATTCCTGGCATTACTGGCACATAAATGTAATTAGTGGATGCAATTTTTTCTACAAATGTTAAATGTTAAAAACTAGTCTGAGCTGATAACAATTTTGCTTTCTTCTTGTCATTTCATTTTTCATGAGCACCAGTATGAGTTTAAGAGATACAGTTTTTCAGACTTGCATTACTGATACACTTCACTACTGAACTTTGCCTTTGTAGGTAAAGTAGAAATGTACAAGCAATCTGTTATTAGCCAGAAAAATCTTATTAATCTCTTCTGTTACAGTATATTATCTCACTGTACAGTTACAAAAACAAGAATATAAGTATTTCCTGAATGAGAAGTTAGTCTGATCCCTGCTCTCACACCTGGTTGAACATCACAGAGCCTCACGATTTGGCGAGATAAGTTGAGCAAAAAACGAAAGCAGCGAGTCAATTCACAACCGTAAGTAAATACTTCTCATCTGTTCTTCACGAGAAGTGAAATCCAGACCAATCGCTCTGTAAGTGTTGCATTTAAGTCCCATGACAATGGATAGATGGAAGTGATCTTAAAACACAACTGAAAGGTGAAGATAAAGCTGACATTTCTCAAATCCAAACTAACATTTCTCGAGAAAATCAATGAATGGATGACCTAAATAACATATTTGAAGCATACATTTACATTTAACAAACAGGCTCTTTAATGCAAAATTAATGCAGCTACTCTTTGCGCTTTGAGTTATATATAAAAGTGAATAATGATTATCTTATGAATGATGACTGCCGGTAAAATACTGAGCTTGAGCTCTGCCACAGAACTGAGTCATCCCTGAATCATTATGCTCTCTGTGCCATCACTGCAGACTGGGAAGTGAGACAAATAAAAGGGAACTCTGGGTTGCCTCGGTGATGCTTTAGCCAAACTTTGTCTGTTTTATAACTGCAAATGTGAAGTCATCTCCAGTGTTCTTATGGTTTTAGCAGTGACATACAGAACTTAACTTTTCCTTTCCTCCATAAATGTAAAGGCTGACAGTTGCTTTGATTGGCTGTGAACTGCAGGGACTATCTCCACAAAGTGTTTAAATGTTCAATCATCCTATAAGTAGCCTCTAAGCCCCAAAATATACACAGAGATTCCCATGAAAGTGAGATAAGTGCAGAATAAGCCCCAAATTTCATCCAATAACATACACACACTTAGGAAAAAAAGCTGGTATGTGTCTTAAACGGGCCTCAAGTAAACAAGACTCCCGTGAAGGTGTGACATCACATGTCGTTTCAGGTTACCAAGGTCAAAGATCGAGCCACACACAGACACACACATGTTGAACACATAAAAGCATTCGGCATGTGTTTCACACTTCATCACTTGACATTACTTTTCATTTTGTTCCAATATTTTAGGGACCACCCTCTTAAAGTAAGCACTGGTTTAATTGTTGCCATATGGAAAAAAATACTTGAAATATTGTTTGCTCGATATCAATCATAGGTATTATTTAATAGATAATTTGACAGACAATGAATCAGCAACTAATTTGATAATCACATAATAGTTTTAGTGTTGCTTATCTTTACATGATAGTAAACTGAATATATTTGGGTTTGGGGCGTTTGAATGGACAAAACAAGACATTTGAAGGTGTTATGTGTGTCCTTTTTTTATCATGTCAGCAGCAGATTTGTTTTTAATGAAGATCCATCTTTCTGCAAAGACAAGCATGGGTTATCAGTCATTCCCAGGGATTTACACCATCTCTCCTGTCAGCCACACTGTGCTATGTCAACAGATAGTTGGTCTGTGCAGATGTATTCTTCAGTCTTCAGCAATGCACAGTTGTTGTGAGTCATCAGGGGCACAGAGGGAGGAGAAGGAGGAGGCAGCAGGGCAGACATTGGGGCAAGAGGGGAAAGTGTAAACGAGGCTGTCCGGAGAGGGGAAGCGATTGGGAGTCAGAGGGGAGGTCCACTGCAGAGGGCATGTGGTGGGAGGAGATTACATTATCTCCAGTTTTAGCAAAAACAAGAATAAGAGTGAAAAGTTGAAGGGTTAAAGAGGGAACAGACAACCACCATTTCTGTTTTTCAAAGAGAGAACAGGGTTTGTAATAGCCGTACCTTCTTCATATGACAAGTCAGCAAGTTCACATGTATAAATAGTGCTTTTGTCTGCGCCTCCCAGACTGATGATGAATACCGTGTAAACTGTTTCGAGTCATATGAGAATTTTCTGATCTTCCACCTCTATGGTTGAGGTGTGGTTAAGCGTAGGCAACTAAAACTTAAAAGTGAAGTGAAACAGCGGTTAGAGCATCTTTAACCTCCCCTAATGTGACATACATTGCTGAAGGGGTATAGGTACGAGAAGGGTTTGATCAAATCCTTCACATTTGATTGGATCATTCAAAAGTGGGCCTGGTTTAGCAAATACAAAAATGGTAAAAAGCTGTGTAGAGATATGAAGCTGTAGAAGACTGTTGGCATCCATCCACACCTCCCTCACTTGCATGGTTAGATCAGACGGAGAAAGATGAGATGAATAAATTTGATCTCAGCCACATTCTTTGGAAAGTTTTTGCCAACTGAGATCCAAACAGAAACCTCCCACTATAACATCGCTGTGCTATGTATTGTGACCTGCTAGATAATGGTCAAGTGAAGTTTTTATGACGGGTGAGATTTGCTGCCTCAAATAAAATGTCTCCAAGTTTGAGATCAAAACTATTTTGACATTTAACAAAAATAGCAGCAGATGTAAATGTCAGATTGGTGTGGAACGATGAGGAAACTGTAAAGCTCATCAAAGGAATACATGAAACAAACGTGAATACCAAATTTCCAACATGTTTTATGTCATTGTTCCACAGTTTAAGGTTTGACAGGTGTTCTTTTAATATACAGTTGGGGAAATAAGTATTACACATAACTTTATTTTTGGACTGTAATGTTTTGATTTCTTTATTTGTGCGGATTTCTTGAGTTAATACCAAAGTCTGGTGGAAATTTCATGTGAGTAATATATTTACTGAAAAAAATGTTGATGCATTGCATTCAATACTTATTTCCCCAACTGTACTGTATATCATCCTAATGCAGCCTCTTCATCTATAATGGTTTGATGGCCCTGACTGGATAATTAGTGCCATTAGCTGCAACCCAGTTCCAAATATTCACTAAATGTGAGTCGATTATTATTATTTAGAATTTTCTTTTTCTTATTTTCTGGAAATGAAGTGAAAATATGCTACGTTTAGATAGAAATCTAGCTATTGAATGCAAGAAGTCAGCTTGATGGAAACGTAATCATGGGTAGTTTTAAATGTGTATCAAACAACCACAGTGTTTGTCTGGTGAGGACAGATGCACTGTAGTTATAACACTGTGCTGCATAAAATGACAGTGACTTTTAGCCTGCAGAGTCTGAATGTCTGGATTTGTCTTTTAATTGAAGAAAAATGTTTGTTTTAGATGGGTGTAGATTGTGATGAAGTGAAATATTTGTACAACAGGATTTAGGCCTGCAGAATAATTTCCTTGTTTTGGCTGATGTGTGCCAACTAAGACCCCAGAATGTCTTGCCAGAAGAAACACTTAACAAATACAGACACACACACACACACACACACACACACACACACACACACACACATACTTTTAGTCCTCCAAGACTCTCAGTACCTGCAAAGTGCTGATAGCCTCAGATCCTGTGTGTATGAGTGTGTGTGCAAGTGTGTGTGTAGTTTATGTGTGGGCGTGTGTTTTCATCTGTCTTTGCAGCCAGAGCAATGCTGCATCTGTGCACCAGCCTTCCTCCCGCCCCAGTCTCTCTCTCCTCTGTCTCTCAGGCCAGCAGCAGGCCAGAGCCATCCATCAAACTGGCATCATACAGGGAGCAGTGGAGCTGTGGCGTCTGCCTGGGGCAACATGTTCACATTAACCTCTTCAACAGGAGGCCAACACGAACAGCCACGGTCCTCATGATGCTACTCTCCCTGACAAAAGTTTTTATGGGGGGAAAAAAAAGTAGATTAATTTCTGGGAGCTTGTAATGTTTCATTGTCACAGTGTGCGGTCAGTCAGATGATCTGGTCAGAATGAGAGCACAATATTTTAGTATGTGGTCAACACACGACTACATTATGAGGCCAGTTCATCTTCTTCTACCACTTCAATACATGTAACCACATAAGCCAGCCATATGTAAGCACAGGATATTAGTTCAATGACAAAACAAGCTGGCAGGAATATACACAGCAGAGCAGAGTTTCCTACAGATGTAAGGAAATATAATATTGATCTTTACTTTATGAATTATTAGCAGAAAAACAATATTAAATGACTCATATTGGCAATTGGGAATTAACTGGTTGTACATTTGTCTACCTACCTCTCTTTTTTACACTGTTTTTCTTTTGGATGGGACGGACAGAAATGGAAACATTGCATGTGTCACAAAAGAATTAGAGAGAATAGACATGAAATGCAGATACATATGTGTAGTATGTATGTGTATATACAGTTATGTATGAATATACAACCGATATCAAAAATATGTAAAGCGCTGTTCCTCTCCTGCACAGGTCCAGCACCATGAAAGAGAAGATTATATCTAAGCAAAACTTCCTTAGTCCATTTCCCCCATCCAAAAATCCATTAACCTTCTAATTCCTCTCTGTCACCTCACATAACGATAACCCACTTCCATCTCTCACAAGGTTAGCCAGCATCTGTAACACAAACAGTCATTTCACAGTAATCATTTCACTTAACATAACTTACATTTTAGTGGATGCCCCTTAACAACTTCCAGACACCTCAATAAAGAGCGAGGGCGCTTTGTTTCTGACCCAGTAGATGCTAGAAATGATGTTTGCTGTTGATAGTTGAATTTTTTCCAACTTTAGCAGTGAGCTAACAGTATTCTGGTGTTGCATTCAATTTTTACTTTTGGCCAAGTACCTGCAAAATAGAAATATTTTATGCATTCGTTATATGAGTGGTTCTGATTCAGTTTTTGTAGTTTAATTGTGCTACAAGGTCATGTTTGCTTTAAATATAGATATTTAAATGATGTGAAGCCAAGATTTGGCTGTGTGTAGACCCGTTACTGTTAATCTTCATGTATAGCGAGCAAGAGATACCTAATACCGTCGCAGCTTTTACATCTGGACTTGAATCTTATCTCTGAGTCGATAAAAAGGCAGAATCTCTGAGAAAATATACTTTCTCAGTGTCGTGCATGTGAAGGGAGCAGCGTAATGTCTGCAGCAGAGAGGAAATATGTTTGATAGTCGGGAGGGAAAAAGTTCATGTGACAAATTCCTAATTGCCTCTGGGGATTTTTGATGTTTGGATGTGAGAAACATTTCAATGGCTTGGGGAAGAAACTAAAGTGATCTAAAACTCTATTTCTGTCATCACATTATTACAATCCCACATTATTTCAGTGTCCCTGTTTGAACTTATTTAAGTTTATGTCTGTACATTGCATGTTTTCCCCATTTTGTATTCAGAGTGGGAGTGTTTGTCTTTTGTCAAATTTGTCTTTACTGTTCTTGAGTAGCCCTGAAATAACAGTAGGCAAACAAAACATCAAGAGGAGCTGTGACCCTTTGTGAGAACATCTGTGTGTTTGAGAGAGGGGGGGCATATGTTGATGGGGATGGGATTCACTCCCGCTGAGGCCATGTCCACACTACAACTGTTTGAAAAATAGTTCCTTTTCTCTCTATAAGCAATAAGCTGCTCTTAAAAAAGTGATCTTTTGAATAATGCTAACACTAGTTAATTTATTTTCATCCTATATGTATTTCTTTATTACTCATATACCTATATGCCCATATTAGAATAGGAAAAATTGCATTTGAAAGATTTCCAGGTGCTAAAATATCCACATTAAAGGAAAGTGATGCTTCTGAAAAAGGGATGTAGACATTTTATAGTAAGTGATTTTCACACGGGACATTGCTGGTTAGTTTCCCGTTTCCAACTGCTAGTCCACACCACTTTAAAAAAACCCAACGATAACCACAGTAGGCACCTAACCCTAACCATGTTTTTATTGTAACCATGACAACGACAGCCTCATAACCTTAAGGAGGTAGTAATTTTAATCCAAACCTAATCTTAGCAAAGAGCTTATTTTAACATTCACCATGATCTAAAATCTTTTTTTTTGTGCCCGAACATAACCTCAACCATAGTGTTGTCACATCAGGAAATATATTTAGTTTTTAAATTGGCACAGACGAATTACGCTGTCCTGCTGATTACTGCCAATAGGGGCGCCAGATCAAAAAAAATGCTTCTTTGTGTCATTCTGGGCTCCATGCAATGACATTTAGTCATTTAATTGGGAGGATTTGTTGGAAAACAGTCATATATTGTGCACAACATTTTTCAAAGTGTTCAGTGTTCAAAGAATCTGTAATATTGGATGACTTGACAATTATATATCCACGTGTCAGTCAACAGTAAAAGTCAGTCATATTATATTAGCATGAAATCTTCAAACATATTTATACTGTACTCGTTTTAAGATGTTACAGAAGGGTGTAATCTCTGTGCAGTCTCTCTTAAGGGACCCTCCACCAATTTTACACATGAAGTTAAGTTTATAGGCTATGTCACAAGGGATACTACGCAGCACATGGAAACAGTTGAATGGTGTCTTTTGTTGATCTGAAGAAGCTTTCTAAAGACATGATGTCATCTGGGATCTTTCGACTTGGGTTTGAAAATCGTGCGTTACCACCTGCATTGTAGAGTTTACATGAAGTGGATATTTATGATGCTAATGATAGGTATCTCAACCTCTGCTGCATTGATTTGGATCATTGCTGTTTAGTTGCATTATGGGAAGCAGTGTTTTTGGAGCTTGATGCATGACTAGACTCTAAAACTCAGGGTATCTGGGTATCCATTCTTTTTTAATCTGTCTCTTGTGGACATATTAAAATTTATGGTAGACCAATACTAAAGTGCCCCTTGAATGATGGTGTCTGCTAAGATTGTAGGCACATAATTGTTTCTTTTTATTCTGTATTTAGCTTACAGAACATCACATATCTAACAATTAGAATAATCTACTGCTATATGGAATTTAACTGTGTGTGGTTTTCTTTCTTAAAGCCTCTTCTGTGGGTGAGTGAAAATGTCATTCTCTGGAAATGATGCCCATGATAGATATAGAAACATGCAGTGATCTTGAAACTACCACTAGACTTTCTCACTTGTTTTTCCTATGATTGAATGGCATCCAGCCACCCAAACAGCAGACAGTGAGCTAGACGCACTTTGTCCATTTATTCCTCTACAACTAATTACATTTTTAGCGTTATAAATGGATAGTGCTGCAGATCAATGTGTTGGTCTGTTAAGTGGGAATCTGGCAAAAAGCCTTACTGTCCCTCGATTATTTAAAGATACACTAAAGATAACAGTTATTTTGCATTGTAAAACTTTAATTACAGTACCACACTGCGCGTTGTTTAGTATATAAAGCGTGTTATTTAACATGAGTCAAACAGTTGTTATTATAGGAGATTTGTTGCATACACTGCATATTATAGAGCTTTGAGTGACTTTGTCTTCTGTTTGCTCTGGATAAGTGGGGATAGCCTGCACTCATTTTCCCCCTGTTCATTGGATACCTATTTGTATTTTTTCTTCAAAGTTTCTATTTGCTTTCACTGACTTTGCAAAATAAACTTGTGGTGATGTAAGAATGTAGAGTTTACCCACAAGTGCATGATTATAGTATTTTCTCTTGCTGTTTCTCTCATAACATGCATGATTCTTGTTTGCACGCTGCTTATTGATTCTAGAGGAAGGTCATTCTTTGACCCGTGGGTGTGTGTATATTTTTAGTTCCCCCAGAGGTGTTTGATCTATCCCAGAAGCCCCCTCTCATCCCAGCTGCTCCTTGTATGTTAAAACTGTTGTGATCAGCACATTTAGCAGCATGTGTGCATGCCTGTATCACTTAAACGGATATGGTTAGAAGAGTGTCAACCACCCCTTTATTGTGGAGGGAGAATTTTAAGGTGGATGAAAGCTTTGACAATCGTCGGGGGGGATGATGTCATGCCTGGGTCTCAGCCTGTAAGCCTGCATGTTTTCTGCACCAATGAAGGAAGTAGAGCTCCAGAGAATACATCTGGAGTTTCCAGAGAGTGAAATCTGACACTGCAGCACCGTCGAGCTGACATGTTCAGTCAATGAGTGAGAGGATGCATGGAATGGGCGGTAGAAAGGAGGGTCGGACAAAGATGAATGGAAGGAAGAAATAGTAGGGAGATTGATGATGTTGTTGAGGGACAAAGGGATGGCAAGGTGAATTAATGAATGGTGGAGGAGAGGAAGCAGATTAAATGACAAGCAGGGTTGATATATGTGATTTTTAGCCATGCTAGTGGATGGGCAAAGACCGTTTTTAGTCTGTATTGTTCTAGACAGGATCATCCTCATCATATTTTGAAGTTGATGTTGCAGCAATTAGACCATTTTTCAATTAATTTGCATCTGTTTTTCAAGCAACTATTTCCCTGCAGGTCCTCTGGTTCGAGATAATCTGCTGTTTTTTTGTCATATATGACAGTCAATTAACTATCTTTCAGTTCACAACAAGCATATTGACAACATCAATGTGGGTTTAGAGAAACATTTTATAGACCAACAAATACTGAAAATAGTCATGGTGAGGAAGTGTGCAAGTCAAGACACTCACATACCAGTAAACTCAGCTACTGTATTATTACTTCACTATTTCTGTGGGTGCCATGGTCACAGTGCAGACTGTGATGGTGAGTTGACAAAGTTGAACTATCGTGAGCTCTGACACAAGCAGGAAAAAGTCTGGATTATTATTTCTTTTAGCTTGTGAAAGTGTGGATACTGTCGGAGCACAAGACACACACAAAAAATCAAAGAACAGGCTGAAGAATAGACAGTCAGAGGAGGAATATGGAAAAAGTGAGAAGGAAAAGATGAGAAAGAGGGGCAGTAGAGAAGAAAAACAGATAAAGATAAAAGAACAAAGGAAGAAATCTGGAATCATTTCAGCTTCATAACTTCACCATGGCTCTGAGCTGCCCTCGGCCATGCCAGAATATGAAGCTGCTTTTCCTTACTAGTGTGTGTGTTGTTAAATACCAGCACATGGTGAAGAAAAGGTCCAGGTCCCACCCAAAGACCTTCTAGTTTTATTCCTTTGAAGGGTCAAACATCAGTACATCATAAAAACATTCATTCATTCTGTAACATCAACCAGTTTCTAAGCTACTACAGATGTTTGCTGATGTTGATTGTAGAGGATTTCTTTTGAGTGTCAGTCTTGGTTCAGCTTTACAACTGAAGTGCGGTTCTCACTATAACTGATTAAGGTTTCATTTCAGGGTTGTTTCAACGGCTGTTGCTCACAGGTGCTGATTTTCGTTAAGTTTTAAAGCCTGTTATTGTTGGTTAGATATGCTACAGATGAGCAGGTGCTCATCAGGTGTGTGTGTTTATTGTGGCTGAATGTGACTTTGAAGCCTACACGTGCTGACTTGGGGTAACGTTTTACCACTGGTTTGATGTCTCACAGGCCAACAGGTGCTGATCTCTGCTGCTTTCTGCTTTCTCTGTATCAACCAGATCTGACTTTTGCTACTTGGCTTGATGTGTTGCACAGTTGTTAAATGCTCAAATGGAGTCGTTTTGGTTTTGATAACTGTGGCTGAGAGGTCAGCAGGGTTTTATTGTGGGTTTGTGTGGCTGACAGATTGCCAGGATCAATCAGGACCACATGGAGCTTGACTGAAAACAGACTCAGTATAGTCTTAAGGCTGTGATATTTGACCCAGTGTAGAGTACACATTTCTGGTGAAAGATTTTTTCCTGATAAACAATGACATTGTGTGACATTATCCGGAAATGTGCTGCAGTAAATGGTAAACGGAGACATTTATATAGCACTTCTGTCCAAAGCAGTTTACAGCATTGTTTTATTTTTTCTGCCCATACACACACAGTCACACTTACACAGCGATGGCAGTTAGTTATCATTCAAGGTGCAGGCCTGACCATCGGAAGCAATTTGGGTTTCAGTGTTTTACTCAAGTACACTTCGACATGTGGACAGAAGGAGCCGGGGATCAAACCGCCAACCCTGTGATTAGTGGACGACCTGCTCTACCTCCTGAGCCACAGCCGCTGCGTAAATCAAATATACGCAAGTGCACATTCCTGGTACATAACAAGAACATTGTATTTCTACTATTTGACTTTAGATCATTGCCTGTCAAAATTTTTTGAGCTAAATAATAACTTCAGACATGCTCACAGTTTAGTAATAAACCAAAGCATTAGTCAAGTAAAACAAATTGATGTGATGTTGGTGCTAGATTAAAAGTGAAGGGATCACCAAAGTTATTACAATTCATCCTCTGGGCAAAATAAATAACCAGAAAATTTCATGGCAGTCAGTCCAGTAGATGTTGAGATAATTCAGTCTGGACCAAAGTGGATGACAGACAGACTGGCATAGCACTGCTCACCATATGTAACAGATTACAATATGAACCCTCCAGTGATGGACAACTTTATATGCAAATACCTCAGAGGCTCATGAGGCGATTTCCATCCACAAAGGGACAGGCCCACTTATTGGTTTTCCAGGGCAGATGTTAGCTGGCTCACAAAAATAGCCTGTTACATAACTCGCTGCTTTTGATTTGAGCAGAGCGGATCCAAGAGACACCAAATACAGAAAAATGAAATACACAAAAAAAACATGACTGAAGATGTTTCTGAATGATTTACAGCTCAGGCCAGCGTGACTGTGAAGTGTACTTGAGCTCAGACTGTGATAAATGATAAAGGCCTCATTGGCCCGAAGCCATCTTAAATCAGCTAAATTAGCTGTGTGTTTATGTGTGTGTGTGTGCGTGCGTGTATGTGCGTGCACCTGTGTATTCGAGGGGATGTCCATAATCAGGTTAATAGGAACAGGAAATGGAGCTTCTTTGAGAGATGGCGAGGGGGTAACAGAGGAAGTACAGAAAGAAACAAGGGAGAAACAGCAGGGATAATATATCTTAGCTGGGATTCCTGTATATGACTGTGCAGGTCTGGTTCTCTCTCTCTCTCTGCTTGTCAGCCTATCTCGCTTTACCAGAGGGGAATGTAAAAAGTGTTATCTGAAATATATCAATATATAAACATGACAAGATTATGACTGGCAGCAGTATGTTTATATAACTCCCCTGTTTAAAAGAGGGGTCAGAGGGGCCATAAATTACCTAATTATGTAGTCTATGCATTTAAGCCTCCTCAAAATATGGACTACATACATGCACTAAACCTGCTTCTATTTATCTCCTTGTGTTTTACTCTACCAGGCATCGCCTGTTACTGTAACCTACAAAGAACATAAAAAGAGCATACACAAGAGGTATTCCATTGTTCTTGATTTTAGTGGCAGTCTTGTAATTCTTGACTGTGCCACCTGAATAAAAAAGATTATAAAAATGTGTTTGTTTGTTTGTTGTTCAGTTTGCATCTAGACGTATTGCAGAACTCAAAGTTGTCCATCTGACAAATAAAAGTCCAGTATTCACTCCCTTTTTAGCCCTGTCTTGGTCTCCACTAACTCACGATGGAAATATGTGTCTCACCAGCTGCTAAATGCGCACCAGCCCATTACAAACATTGTCTGTCTGCTGTTTGGTGCAGTGCAGGTAGCGTACAGTTGGTTTATTAAAGATTTTTTTCTTTGAAAACAGCTCACTAATGTGGTTGGAAACAAGGTCGATGAAAGCATTTAGAGTGGTGTGAGTGAAAAAAAAACATGAAACATCCAAACACACACCAGACACTAAAAGATTCTGTAGAAATGAGAAGAACTAAACAGTTCAGGTGATAAAGCTCTATAGGTTCATCACTAAGAGCAACCCGTTTCACATTACGCTTACCCTCTGATACATATATACAGTAATAAGACTGTAGTGCCCCACAAAGTACAGTTGAGGCTAATGGAAATGCTGTTAGTTTTGTTTGGTCATAAATCAAAGTATTGGACAAGTTAATGGTTCCCGGCGACAGTGCCCATCTCCAGATTTATAACATCATTCATATCATTCATCCTGCAGGAAACATGAAGGTTATGTACAAAGTTTCATCGATCGATCCAATAGTTGCTGATACATTTCAATACAAATACAAAAAAATTCAACCTGCTTGTAGTGCTAAAGAAGAAGTCAAGTGATCACCCACATCATTAGGATTCATTCTCTCATTTTAATTGATGTATTTCAGTCTGGAACAAAGTGGTAGAGCAACAATTAGCATCCTCATACCCCAAGTCCTGCTGCTTGTGTGGCTAAAAAGTTCTAAAATTACACATTCTCGACTCCATTTGATAGTTATCTATTGGCTCAAACACATTAGCTACAAAACATCATCATAAAAGTACAAATAGCTGCTGGTTATTTGTGTCTCCATGTATGTGGTCTGTGTCTGCACGTTCTTCTTTTAACCCCACTGTTCTGCCACTCCTCTACACTCCTACTCACAAGTCCGGGAATTGATAAATTCTACTGGAGGAATTCTCTGGCACTGTAGATATAAAGAGCGTCATTGTGGCGAAGGCACAATGCGACATGGATGGATTTATATAGAGCCTCTGTGATATACTCAGCTCAGACGCAGACTGCAGAGTGCAGAGAAGAAGCCATTGTCCTGCGGGTCAGACTGCACTCTGACCAAAGTGCTTCACATTGATGTTCGAAATTCCTCCAGTGTCCTCCAGAATGACTGTCTGTGTGTGTGTGTGTGTGTGTGTGTGTGTGTGTGTGTGTGTGTGTGTCTGTGTGTGTCTGTGTGTGTGTGTGTGTGTGTGTGTGTGTGTGTGTGTGTGTGTGGCTTACACAGTTTATCCCTCATCTCAGTATACCATCTCTATATATAGTATATTACTAAACATCATTAATATAAATATTGTGGCTAAATAAACAAAATGTCTGTTATTTATTTATTATATTCCGTTATTTAATTATTTATTATATCTGCTTATTGTTTCCGGGTTGCATCTTGAATATTTTATAAATATTTATTGAGAGTGTTTATTAATGCTTAGCTCTTACATGGCATTTTTATATGAGAAAATTAATAGACAGCTCTCCTATTTCAGGATTTGATTATGTATTCATCAGTCAGATTATTTAAGTTAAATCTAAACTGACCAACCAGCTCCTTACAACAGCCTTATTCTGTCTAACCTTTTCTTTCCCTTTGTCCCTGCAGTGCTGCTGGTGTGCGTATTGTCCTTCAATGTGGACCAGAAGGATGCATTGTCATTCAACGGCCCGCTGGAGGACATGTTCGGCTACACTGTCCAGCAGTTTGAGAACAGCGAAGGAAAGTGGTGAGTGTTGTGAGCTGAGGTTATCGAGAGGCCGACCATCCATCAGGCAAATTGTCCTCCTCATATCGCAGATGCTAGTTAAAACACCAGACCCTCTCACACATGCACCCTGTTATGTAACTGTGATGGCAATTGAATATACTGTAATGTTGGTCTCCTGTATGAATCAGTGCCAGACTCACTTTATGTTAAAGTCATGGCACCAATGTTACTAAGAGCCTTAGTGCTCAGTTCAGATTTATTGCTCAGATAAAAAATGTGTTTATTTTTTTAATGTTAACATGTAGGCTATTAAAGTCAAGTCAAGTTAATGTGTGGTGAGCAGATGATTATGAGGATGAGGAGAAAAAGAGGCAAATTTTTAATTATACCTTTTCGTGGAGGTGTGTGTGGACAGGCTGTTCTCATCTTCTATTCATATGATATCGTACGAAAAGTTAAACCCTACTTTTCGTACAATATCATATGAATTTAAATACATGCAGTAACACAGGCTGTTCTCATATGAATAGAGGATGAAAATATGTAGGTGTGGATGCGGTTACAATATGACCCCTAAAGTGTTTCACCCCAAATACTTCACTTACTACCTCAGTCGCAGCTGTCTTCCAAGTTTGTATTCTCTGAGTGACTCCCACCAGTGCAAAATTGTGATGAACATCGATCTAGAGTGACGCAAAAGTCACATAAATTCTGATATAACTGTTCAGACTGAAGTTTCATTGCAAAAAAAAAAAAAATCAGGCCTTTATCTAATTTAAGACCACATATGAAAGTTACCAAATCAGAACTGAAAAGGTCAGATTACATTTGATTTGTGCTGTTCACAGTGTTATGAAAAAAGCAGATCTGAGTCACATTATGAAGAAAGTCAGTGCATGCAGTCTAAACACACCCTCAGTCAGACCAAGCAATATTTCTGTAAAACTTCCACTATGGCTCAATTTTTAAAAGGCTGCAGCAGCACAAGGTTAAGTGCACAGAGAGAAAATAAACTGCATGTCTTATTCGCCTTATAAAAAGCACTGTAATTAAACAATCACTTAGTTCTCTTCTCCTACGCACAGAGACATTAGCCTGGGTAAACCCATGCTCTCATTCCAGCGAGATGCTACTTCGCTCAGAAAGTTAGCATGGCCACCAAGACAACATTTTCACCTGAGATAGGGAACCAATCACCGAACGGGGAGGCGGGCTCAAGGTGATGACGACCGTAGAGCGAGTCTGTTTACATCCAGCATGGCGACCACGGAGGTGCAGCAACCGTTCGAAGCAGCAGTAGATTCATAAAAAGGATGTGTTCGCGCTCCTCCCTACAGGCTCTGAATACATCATTGTCTATCGTTGATATGATTGGCTGTAAGTTTGTCCAGTAGCGTACAGAAGCATTTGATCGACATTCGTTGATCCTGCCTCAAATACAAGGAAATGAACGGCTCCTCGCCAGACCCTACCTCAATCTCACATGCACGGTCTGGTGTTAGCCAGGCTACAGAGACACTGAATTTAGATAATAACCCACATAACACTGTGAATGAGCCCATTTTAGGTAATTAAGGAGATTTCTTTAAATGGTGTGTGCAGAAAAAGAGGTACAAAAAAAACACAGAAAATGAGCACAATTACAGTAATGAGACCTGCTCTTCCTCTCTGTAATTTCCATTCATCCCAACTACCTGGATTACATTCTGAGTATAGTCCCACTTTCATCATTAGTCTGTGCACTCTTGGACATTAGAAAATAAGCAGCAGAACATACCATCTAATAATGTTAAATGATGAAATTATGACAAATAAACGTGCAGATATTCAAGCTTTGACATTAAATGCTTAAGACAGGTTTGTGTTAGTCCACAATCTGGTATCACTACTCTTGTGGTCCTTATAATTCTTTGTTGTTGTTGAGCATCACTTAGTTTAAGAGAGGCCTGGCCAAGAGGGTTACCCCACTTGAGAACATTTATCATAACCATGACACAAACTCAGTTCAGTTTACTCCAAAACATCAGCTGAAGTGAGGAAAACCAAACAAATTTACCTGTAAAACCAAGTGAAGGGGAGCGCACAGCTGCTGCTGTAATGAGGATCCTTGTCTTTACTACTTTAGCTGTTAACCATAAAACTGCCCACCAGAGTATCCACATACCCAGCCTGTAAATAAACCAAGCATCTGTGGCTCCTTGCTAACACTGTCGGGTAACACATTTTTATAACCTTGTTAAATGCTATTAGAGTGTGGTTAATGGCTGGGTCTCTCTCACTCTATCTCTCCTTCAGTTGTTATTTTTCTGTTTGCTTCTCACCAACCTGTTGCAGCACCACACGTCTGACTCTTTCCCACATGTCTGTCGCTGGTAATGTTCGGCGGTAATGATCTTATCGAGCTCATATGAGATCAGTTACTGTAATCCACTCATCGCTAATCAGTGAATCCAGCTGTAACTCAACCTCTACACTGTTCCCTGAAAACACATTGACTCTCTAGCATCTAGTATTTTGTTCCACTTCAGAGATTACCAAAAGAGGCCTGGGTGATAAGGGCCTTATTGAAGAGGTTGAACTTGTGAAACAACTTGGACTAAGAGCAAAGGGAGTAAAAGAGGAGTGAAAGAGAACAGATAAAAGAAAGAAAACAGAGATATAGTACATAATGACTCAGAGTGTTTCAGGGAAATAAGGAGTGATGTCAATAAAATTAGAGATGATATGCCCCCATGTGCAGAAAGACTTCTGGAGAAAAAAGATAGTGATCATGAAGTGATGTAGCAGGCAGGTTGCCATGAGCGGGAGGTTACTGATTAAATACAGATGTCTCCTTTAGACCTCCACCCTTTAGCTCTTCAGTGCACCTCAGCAGTGTTGAAAGGTAGATCAACTGCACAGAGGAAATGTGTTACATGTGGCACAGACGATGCACATGGGTAACTCTGACACGCCATAAGTTTTCTGTCTTCCCGAAAGACTGCTGGAATAAATCTTCATAATGCTACATTGCTGTTGAATAAACGAACTAATCTTCAAAATTAAACAAAGAGATTGTTACTTGTTTATCGAAGAATTCTAGGGAATCTAGAGAAATATGCTAGTATCAAACAAAGAAAACCTGCCAAATGGATAATACAACACAAAAAGCCACTGCAAACACTTTTGGCCTGCTAGTGAAAAGTGTTTCATGTAAGAAATGAAACTGATGAAATTCAAAACCTGCAAAGTTTTATGATTAATCTGATACTTAAAATGATGAAAGCGATCTGGTTTTTCTCTCAGTAGATGTTTCGGATATTAGTTTGACAATCATGCAGACTTTTCGAATGATCTTGAGATAAAACATAGTTTGAATATCTTCAATCTGTCATCTAGGTTTTTTGTTTCTAACTTAAAAAAAAAAAAAACAACTTCTACAGCCATGCCTGCAGCTCTGTGAGGCTATACTGTAGTTACAGCAGTGCTTTGAACTAAATGCTAACACCATCATGCTAACATGCTCACAATCAAGCTCACAATTTGATGCCAGTTTGGCATAGTGGCTAAACCATATAATTACAACTTAAGAGTCCAATAGGGACCCAAAAGCATTTTCCCCACACACAATCATGGGAAAAGGAGCAGCTGTAAAACGGTGGATATACTTATTGAGCATCACAATTCCTGCAAAATGATTTGTTTCACTACCAGAATTTGATCCATTGGGTATAATTCATTTGTTTCATTCCCATTCAAGTTAGTTGGAGGGCTGAACTGAGAGTTAGCAGTCTGAAAGGGCAGATGTCTCTAGTGAGAATGCTCTATGGGGGCCATAGTGCATGTGCTGTATGTTTTCATCTGAGTCATTTCTGGCAAGCAGGAAGTGTCCTTTTTGACTTCATGCACTGAAGTCAAAAAGGACTTCAGCTGAGCAATGTTAAGCAATTTTCATAGGAATGAACAATGCTAAATGCTGTTTAGCAGGTAGTTAACGATGTTCATTATCTTAGTTTAATGTGTTGGTATGCTAGCATGCTAATTAGCACTAAACAGTACAGACTCAACTTAAAACTGAGCCTAATGGGAATGTCATTAGTTTGGAGGCATCTGTTCATAAACTTTGGACAAATTGGGAATCTATCCTGATGATGCTGCTTGATGAAATATTAGGATCATTCACACTCAGGGTATTGTGAATATATGCACCAAATTTCATGGCAATCCATCCAAGATGTGTCCAGTTGTCAGCACATTTCACTCACAACCACAAATGTCAACTTCAGATAAAAAGTCTGGTGATCACTAAAGTTAAAGTCAAACATCTGTCTACCAAAAACATCTAATTGCAATCCCTCAGATAGCTGGACCGACCAACTAAAATCTGACCTCTGAAAATCAGGGCCAGGTACCTTAAAATAAATTTAATAATCCGATGAAAATGGTTCTTGATATGGATATTTAGTTTGAATAAGAACTATTTAATCGCCCTAAAGTATGATAACGTGACTTTCCTGAATTGCCCTTTTTGGCACTGTATATGACGCTAACAAAAAGGACAAAAAGAACACAGATAAGAAACCACACACATCATTTATTGAAACATCATTTACAGACAAATTAAAAGAATAATCAGCTATATTTTCACGCTGTATAGTATTTGTCATAAATAGATCAATAACACTGTGGCGTTTCTCATGGGCAACTGTCAGTGGACTGAGAGAGTTGTTGTTGTTACACTCTCTGTTTCGCTTTAGGTAACGAGCAGGGCCCATTACAGTTGAGGAATGATAATAAGCCTCTGTGTTTAGGGAAACTAAACTCTATTTAGCATCAGTTTACTAAAGGGGTGACATGATGTTATGAAACTCACACATGGATGTGTAACATAAGCAGGCAGTACAGTACATGTCCAATCCGACACACAAACTCATATAAAGCACACATACATGAATATAAGTTCTAATAATACTATACTCTTCAGCTAGCATCTGCAACATATCATGCTTAGTATCTAATGAGGTGAAAATGAAGTGGTACGTTTTTTAATCAGTGTTATGTCATTTATGTCAGGTTTGATTATACAATGATATGACAGCCACAGATTTATAAGACAGTTATAATAAGGTAGTATACAGGCAATTTAAACCCTTTGCGTATGTTCAATTTAACTATATAAGTATAATTATGGCAAAACTAAATTGTTGCAAAAACATCCAAAGCCATCACCTCCAACCTGCCAACCCTTAATTTCAGCAATAATATTTGAGTTGTGCTTGTTATCACAATTGTAAAATCGTGATGGTGTTGTGTGGTTGTTGGCAGGATTACTACTAAGAAACCAGACCTACTTTTTTAATATATTTTTCTTTCAGGGTTCTAATTGGATCACCGCTTTCGGGTCAGCCTGCTAAACGGACAGGAGATGTCTACAAGTGTCATGTGGGGAGGGAGAACAACAAATGTATCAAACTGGAGCTGCCAGGTAAGAAACATTGTGTATGTGCTGTTTGTGCCTGTATGAGCGTGGACATATATATGTGTATGTATGTGTTTCCTTGCATCCAGTGATTGCACATGAAGTCTGTGTAAATGTACTGCAGTATATTTGAGTCTACTGGCTCTCGCTGAAAGGAAGTGAGGCCCATCAGAACAGGAACACAGCAAATAAACAAGGTTTTAATGTTTCATCCATCATAATTATCTCATAATTAAACAGATAAACACAAGGGAGCTCCTGGTCAGCAGTCTGCAAAGCCTCTTTTGGCATTTTTCTATGTCGACACAGAATAACTGTATGTTGACGCTCACTTCAGGGATTAATGCTTAACTCAACACAGCTGTTCACACCTCCGAATTATCAAATAACTGGAGTTATACTGCAGTTTCCCTACTTTTGGTGTACATTTAGTTGGATCATTTACAGAGAAGGCTGGCAGAAATACTCCCACTTTCACCCGTGAGAGAGAGAGAGCTATATTTGTTTTTATCTTCAATGATTTACAAGGGCATTTCTTAATCTCACAAATTAAAGTTTAGCCTGGAAAACATCCAATGGGAATCAGTTGAGACTGGCAGCTGGAGCCAGGCCACTTAGAAAACAACTGGGAGTAGTTGATGACAACAACAACAACAGTGCTATATTTTGAACTTAAAAGTGAAACCAGGCATGACTTTGCAAATGCATGACTTATTGTGTACCTTGAATTTATTACAAAACCAATGTTGGTGGGAATTTAAAGTGATGTTTTCTGAGCACCCATGGGGAACATGAGGCAAAGCTCAACAACGAGCCAGCAGGAAGGCTTTATGTTGACATATTATTGAAGTAAAGGGCCTGTCAATCACCTGTAGGTCTGATCCCTGCAGAGCAATTTCAATCCACACTCATTGACACACCCTAGACTTGCGTTGCCAGATCTCTTTCCACAGTATTCTTCCACCACAGGAAAGAGAATCTAAACCATAATGAGCGACGTTAAATTTGTGTGGTTGTTGTGTTGTAATTTTTTATCGCATTTCCGCCCCAAATAGTAAAACTGAAAGGTGGGTATGCCAGGACTATTATACTGTAATGAATGAATAACTAGCAAGGGAGTCAAACACCCAGGATCGTCTGCTGAACAAGAAGTTCACATTCTGTTTGGAAAATTGTATCCAAATGGCAAACAATAAACGTGCAAACTGCTAATTTAGGCTGTCGTCTTGTAGGCTGGAAAACTACTTAACAATGGTGGAGGTCTTGTGTTGTGCCAGTTGACTTTAATGCTACATGTATATTTTGTTAAGAAATGTCAGTCAATCCACGCTGACTGGTTATGGTAACGTGAAACCTCCCTGTAAAATAATAGCAATGCAATTTATAGCTATTTCTCAGTAGAACACTGGTATATTCTGATGAAAGCCACTATACAAATTTGACCCGTAGCTTCTTTTGATTCTCACGAAATCGTTCCAGACCAAGAGGCATTGTGTGAAAAGTCCGATTTGTTCTGATAGTTATCTGGAGTTCACAGTTCATTGAGGACAAAGCGTGTGTTCTCCCCTGCAGCTCCACAAAGCTGCTTTCAGTCAAATGCTGACATCTCATGAGGTGTGTTATCTTGGTCTGTGTCACTCATTTGATCAGATAGTGAATAAAATCAAAGAGGAAATTCAGATACCTACTTATTTTCAGGTCAAAGTTTACTGAGGTACATAAGAAACAACTGTTTACTGAACATCAATAAATATGATAGAAAGCTCTTCAGGGAGTCATAAACGACCCAACAAGGAAAAATCTGAGATTTAAGAGGAAGAATAAAGCTAAATTTAAGTACTTAATTGCAACCACGCCACACTACTAACTACTAATAGGTCTGTTCGAAGGAAAGCACATGCCAAAGTCATAACTGGCAGCTGACAGTGATGATGGTTAAATACCCAAATGGCCTCTTGGGGATTGCTAAAGAGCTTGATTCATAATTGAAATATTGTGACTGATTCACAGCCGTTTCTGTGATTTCTGAAATATGTGAGAATATATGGATCCCTCAGGGGGGGCAAAAAGGACATATCTAAACCACACCCAAGTTGAAGCATTTATTTGTCATGTCATTGCTAATTTTAGCCACATGTTATGATTGCTAAATGATTCAAACCCTCTGTTTCTTCATCACAACAGCTGGAATGTGTGTTTTGTGCTCTATATCCTTTAATAATTGTCGTAGGCGGCACACTGAGAGACAGTATGGTAAAGTAATGCAACATCCTATATTTAACCACATGTCAGTGTTCATTACATCTCAGGGGAAAGACAGAAGAAAGAAAGCAGGGATAGCATCTCTCTTCATATGGGAAAATGAAGAAAAGGAATTTGTCCAGCTGTTCTTCCTCTGTGCTGCTCTTTGTTTGTCTCACACTGTTTATTCATCCATATTTCTCTTAGAAAACACAACAGTTCCCAACTTACGTGAAGTCAAGGAGAACATGACCATGGGAACCACACTTGTGACCAATCCCAACGGAGGATTTCTGGTAAGGAGGAAGTTTCCATTAATAATATATGAAAGCACTCTACATTTTCCATACCAAAAACAAAAGTAGGATTGAACTTAGTATATTTTCTGTAAAAAACTGAGCAGCAAGTATATGTTCACTAGACCTTTGCACTCTATGGAAACAGTGGGCTTGACCCGCCCTGTTTCCCGGTGAGGCTTCATGTCCAGGGAATGTAACAGGATACTGTGAATCTACTGTGCAAATGAATCAGCAGCTTAGATTCAGACATGTATGTACTGTAGGAAATGACAAGACCCTTAAGGTTGTATGGTCACGAACCCCAGTAAAACTTTATTTTGACATGATTGAGAGATTAGCAGGGTGGGCAAATTACAGAGACAATGGACCGGTGGTTAATAGGTTTTCCGTATATTTATTTCTTACTTGGTCCAAGAAAATTTGAGAAAGAAAATATGATGCTGGACTGTGAGGGAACATCCTGTACAGCTGCATGTGTAATTGAAGCCTTTTGAAGCCTTAACTCAATACTTAATGTAGTTAACATGAGCGTTAACATAACTCTGAAAGTATAGCCTTCAACACTATGTGAATGTGTATATACTGTAATTCAACACATATCGCAATTGATCAGAAACATTTGACCATTTGGAACCTGGCTGGTCTGGAAACATATAAGAGTTTTATAAGTGAATAATAAAAAAAATGTTCTCTCTAAGCAACTTGTCATCACAATACATTTATCAACTAGGTTGTCCACTTAATGTTATGAATGTTTCTATTTTGTGGTTTAGCATGTAGGGAAATCTAGGTAAATATGACCAAAAGAATAATACATGTTATTCAAGTTTCCAGTTATTGTTGGTAATTGTTAAACCCTGCTTCCTCACAGGCTCAATTTCTCTTTTTGCCTCTTCTCTTTTTCTCTCTAGCCTGAAGGGATCTATGGTGGTTTTTACTAGCCTCCCTGTAATCCTAAATTTGAGTAGTTCTTTCCTCTTGGTTTTTCTATTCAGTAGCTCTGAACCTCCTCTCACCCATGACTTCATGCTGGTGGAAAACTAACCAGTCACAGCCTGCGTGTTTTACTTTCTCAAGAAATTACAGTTTGTGTGTGTGTTTGTGTATGTGTGTCCTGTTTCCACAGGCGTGTGGTCCTCAGTACGGCTACATGTGCGGGCAGCAGCAGTTCATCTCAGGCGTCTGTGCAAACGTGAGCTCTTCCTTCCAAATCCTCAACTCCATGGCACCGGCCGTGCAAGGTACACAGTCTGACTAAGCACGACAGCAGGTCTGCATAGGACGTGATGGCATCTCCACAAATTGCCTGTCCCATCTATGAGATTATAATCTATTCCTCACAGTAGTACCACCCAAGACCCTGACTCACCCTCCCTAAATGACGAGGGGAGATTAGAACATTCTTCTTAATGTAAACTTGTCTGCGACCCCATCCCTCTCTGGCCTGGCCCAGCCCAGCCCTTTTGCCGTGTTGTATGACCAAGTTAGGAGAGAGTTTACTGGGCCTGCTCTCTGTTTCCCTGGAAGGAAACAGCCTAGAAAGAAACAGATGAGAAACGGTCTACAGTCGTTTTTGCTCTCTGTATAAATTCATCTGCCAATCTTTTAACAAAAACAAATGGAGACTGATCACAGCTCCATCAAAATGAGTTTGTCATAACATACTAAATTAAATAAAGACTGAGTTAAAGATTTTTTTTTTCTCAATTTGACATGACACTTGCATCAATTAAGGCAAATTATACATTTGATATTTTATATACATTATACATTTCCTTTTTGGGTCTTCACATGAAGTTTGAAGGAATAGACGTCTATTAGATCTTTCCGGTTAGTAACAGGGAAATACAACTTCCCCGATGTGAAACAACTTTGACTAAAAGCAATCACTATCCTTTTTTATATCAAATTTGACTTGGGGCTAGTATGTCTGCTGTGCACAGGTAATTAGAAAGATTAGTGAATGTATTATAAAATATAATTTCTTTCTTAGCAGAAAAATCAATGATTTTAAAGGATATATGTGTGCTTTTTCAGATATATCTCAATATAAAACTTATATGTCCATACATACATTGGAAGCGTTATGTTACCATAATTGTTCCTGTGGTTCATATTGACCGCAAAGTGATCCCTTCTTAAAGCAAAGTCAGTATAAGCAATAAAGGACAAAATTAACAATTCTTGTTTAGTGCAAAAACTCTGAAGTACAGCTGATGCTGATATGAGGCTGCAGCCGACCACAGCGGTCTGATAAATCAGGTGATGAACTTCCAGAGTTACAGTGTTTTGAGTGAGAAATTCTCTCTTTGTGATGCCAAAAATGGAACTGTGAATTGTGTGTGAGTGTTTTATTAAGATAGATTGAACATTTTAACATATCTCTTAATGTGTTGTTCAGTTAGACAAGGCATCCATTTTTGGAAAAGATATGAAAAACAAAGTGTGGCTCCCGAAACATAAAACTTAAACTCTAATTTACTGTAATTTCTGACTTTGTTCCAGAGTGTGCGAAGGAGCTGGACATCGTGATAGTTCTGGATGGATCGAACAGTATTTACCCCTGGACCAGCATTATCGATTTCCTGCTCCGCTTCATTGCGAAATTTGAGGTTGGACCTAAACTCACACAGGTCAGTTGCATGAATGAGTTAACAGATTTCCAAAATAAATTATAATATGAAATCCTGTGGGAAATTACTCTTTTCTGTCTCTTTCTCTCTTGATCCACAGAATTAAACACATACAGTATTAAATATTAAGCATGAATGGATAAAAACATGGATAAATGGATGGGTTATATAACTTCAGATTGACATAGAAAAAGGATGAATGAAGGAATATATTCCTTGCTGCCAACTCACTTCTTCATATTTTATTTGATGACTTAAGCGCCCTCCATTATGGAATTTTCCACACGGTGCCAACAGTAGAAATAACTGTAAGACGTCTGTCATAAAGTAGACTTTATGACCTGAATACTTTTTAGTCCTTAAAGTAATTTTAGCCTTTGCCTTAGTAAGTTATACCTTGAGCATATTTCTGTCCACTCCCCTTGGATCACTCTTCGAATGGGTGGTTAGTTTTTATTATGGTTACATTGATCTGGCCTGGAGCTTGTAGAGTTTTCCAGAGGGAAACACTGGAAAGTCTTCTCACTGTGGAGCCCAGTGGTTGTAAGTCACATCTTCCATGGCTGCTGAAGTCCTCTGCCTGCTGTATAAAGAACATTGTGTCATATTAACCCCACTAGACCCGACCACATCCTCTGCAGACTGTCTGGGAGGGGACAGCAGAGGAGAGAAGAACATAGAAAGAGAGAAAAGGAAAAATACATTTAACGTAGGATAACGTTTACAACAAAAGCGTGTGTGTGTGTGTGTCTTTGTGTTTTGTAGGTGGGAATAGTGTCCTATGGATTAGACGTGACTCACCGTGTCAACCTGAGCCAGTTTGCCAACACTGCTGATCTGCTGAACTACGTCAAAGATCTTCCTCAGCAGACCGGCTTCAAGACCATGACTTTCCTGGGCATTGATACTGCCAGGTATTCAACAATAGCCCCTCCCCCTTTTTTGGGCAAACCTGACCACAGTTTTCGATTGGATCATTTTGATCTGGTATGGTTCAATATGTGTTTGAATCAGACGATGTAATTTCAGTTTGACTCAAAAAGACTTACTACTTAACTAAGAAATCAACCTGAAGCTTTGATATTGGACAAATACACCCATCACACTCAGCACAGTAGATGCTTTCTAAACTTAAATCTTGTATCGAAAGCTGAATGGGATACACAAGAAATATAAAAACTTTAATAACAGGGTCTAACCAGCCCAATTTGGATTGGAGGTCTCACCAACCCAAGACAATTGGGAAACCAAGAGCATTGCATAATAGGGCTTTTACATGTAGGCTCATACCATGTGGATTTCTGAGTCTGCATGTACCAAAACTTTTCTTAATAATGTTTTTTTTTTTTAATCAAATTTAGGTGCCCCCAATTCCCAGAGTCTGTGCTTGTAAATTGGTTTTGGTATTTGAACAGCAAATCTGCACCACTAATGTACAAGCTCAACTACAGTTGGCTCTGCATCATTACCAAAGAGTGTGGCTATGAGTTTTATAGATTTCTGTGTAAAAATCTGGTTTTAAGACTTTAGTTATGTTGCTATTCGTGTCTCATCAACTGTCTAACACACTGAATCATCAGGGCCAACTCATGGAATTTCTTTTCCCTGGGCCCCCAAACAGGTTAATGACAATATATTTATATGATGCAATTCCAGCTAATTTCAGCTTTTTAGCTTTTGACTGATAATCATGAATACACCAAGATACTGTAACTATAACTACAAGTAATTTTGCTCTCATGAAAGTGAAACAGCGAACATGTATTTAAGGCTCAGTTACAGAACATGTTCCAGTGATTTCTTTTAAATGTTCTGCCCATCAGGAAGGAGGCCTTCATTCCAGAGCGTGGTGCACGACCTGGGGTGAAGAAAGTCATGGTGGTTGTAACTGATGGAGAGTCTCATGACTCCCACAATCTAGACCAGGTCATCAGTGACTGCGAGAATGACGGCATTGAAAGATTTGGTATTGCTGTGAGTACATACTACCTTTGTGTGGTTTCACAGATTTTGCTAACATGCATGTATTCATCTTAACTAAGACGTTTTGTGTTTCCCATAACATTTGGCTGGGTATGCATTATTTATAGTGACATAAATAGAAGTTTTTCCTTAAAAATGTCAAACTATGCCTTTGAGATAATTTACCATGTTCCCAGGTGTTGGGAGACTACAACCGTCAGAACAAAAGCGAAGAAGAAGTAAAGAAGTTTATCAAAGAGATTGAGTCCATCTCCAGTGCACCCTTACGAGATCACTTCTTCAACGTCTCTGATGAGGTGGCGTTGTTGACCATCGTGGATGCCCTAGGAAGCAAGATTTTTGCCTTAGAAGGTATACAAACAAACATATGCTTGCATGTTCACCTACTGTAATCTTCATATACCCAGCAGACATAGATTACTATTTTCATTCTTAGTTTTTCTTGACAAATGACTTCAATAATTCATTAAATGTCAAAAAGCTTTACATTTTCTCTAGATAGACTAATCACTTTATTGATTAATTAGTTTTGACATTAGTTATACCACTGGAGTCTTTTTTGACATTGGTGGAAATGATATTTTACTAAACCTTAATATGACAATGATATACTTATGTAACAAGTAAGTTTCATTATATATTGTTGATTTATTGTTGTTGGTATGAACTTTTCCTTCCTCAGCTACATCTGGCAATTCCACCTCCTCATTTGAGATGGAAATGTCCCAAGCTGGCTTTAGTGCACATACTTCTAAAGTAAGTCTATTTTCTAATACTCTTTATTTGTTAGTCTTGTTCCCTTACAATATTTACCTATTTCTAAAAAAGCAACTTTACAATAACTATACCTGTTACTTGTATAACAGTTGAATTTTCCAAAAGTACTTTCAATGCTGCTAAAATAATGAACTTGCTGTTTTCTAAATAAAGTCTAAGATACGAGATAAATCCAGATGGAAACATGTGAACGTCAGTGAACCACACTTGAATCATATCTTCAAATCACAGCAGAGTTTACATGTCTGTAGGCGTTTAGTTTATAAGGAATTGCTTATTTATAGACGTGTATGCGTTGGCATGGATGTTTCCTCAAGAAAATGAGCTCATGCACAAACAATACCACAGTGTTATCTCTGGTGCATCTTCTACCCTTTGGTGATTCACCTTGGTCAGCGGAAGTTTCTAGACACAGACTAGCTCTGTCCTGTCTGCTCACACTGATGCAGACTTTACACGGATGATGGTTTGTCTGATTGCATGAGAGTGTGTGAAACAGACAGACAAGAGTTCGAAAGTTAAACACGAGGTACCAAACAGTTAGGAAGGTTGAATCAGATGGTTGTTCACTACGGTAAAAACAACATGCTTACTTTGGCCCCCTCACATGCTTCTTGTGTTCATTCATTAGGCATTTCCGTTGTTTAAAAACAAACAGGCTCCCGTGTTACGCCTGTCTTCCTGCCTCTGACTAATGTGCAACACATCTTCAATCCCTGTGTGCACTGTCTCTGAGGCTGCAGTGACTCATTCAACTTAATACAACCAAACTGAGTAGTTTCACTATTTGACACACACCTGAGTCCTTGTTCATGATCAGTAGCAGGAAAGGGCCAGTTGACGCAGTTCGTTATGACTAATGACCCATGTTATGTCCTGTGTGACCTCTCCCCTCACTATTAAGTAACTATTTCCTGGTCACAAAAAGAAATGTTGGCTATACTTAGGACTGCAATTAATGTTTGTTTATATTAACAACTTACTGATTAATTGGTTAGTCATTAAAATATCATATTATACTAAATGCAGCCCCCAAAAAATCATTTATTTTTAACTCAAGATTACCTCAAGTTGCCTTTTTCCAAACAGTCCAAAACACAAACTCACTCAATTTACAATGATGTAAAACAGAAGAAAGCATAAAAGCCTTCTTCTTCTTTCCCTAATAACTTAAATAATATAATTTATATTTCCCCTCCAATACTAAATATTATACTTTTTACTACATTGCGTTAATTTGACCGCTTTAGTTATTTTGCAGGTTCAGATTTTCGTTACAATCATATTCTTAACAATTAAAATATAATGCATTTTATAGAGTAAACTACATAACAGCATGTATTAGTAGTAGTTGAGATTTCCTCCACTTGTCACCACTACATTGAAAGTATATATAATGATATGATGAGTACTTGTAGTAGTAGTATATTATGCTGATAATACTATTCTTTTATTCAAGTTAAAACAAGGATGCAGAACTTTAGTTGTAACTGTTTGTGTGCTGTTCATACTTTTTATTTAAGTAAATGATCTGAGTACTTCTGATTTTTGACTTCAGTAAAGTGATAAATTCTTTAGTAAACCACCCACCAACAAAAGCTTCCTACTGGTCCTGACATGAACTTTATTGTCTCCCATAGGATGGTGTGTTACTGGGAGCAGTGGGAGCGTATGACTGGAACGGGACAGTGGTAATGCAATTTGCTGATGAAACAGTCAAACCAGTCATCCCAGAGAGAAACGCCTTCTTCGACTCAAAAACTGAGGCTGGGTATGAACGACTGGCTGGGTACCTCGGTGAGTTAGGACAGATGCTTGTTAGTAAACTGGATAAATATAGAGTATACAAGGTGGAGCAGTATTTACACACGCATGGAAATTTGTCCGAACTTGTGATTTTTTGTTCATTACAGAGAGAGTGTTGGTAGCCAAATCTTTCAAGAGATTCAGTGAAATTTTGCAGCTGCAGAATAGAGTTTCTGTTACATTTAGGAGAAAAATATGTAATTTGTCTACTTTTGACAGCAGATGCTTCTCCCTCTCTCCCCCTCTGTCATATAAATAATATACACAGGCTGCCCTCTCCATCCTGCTGCCTTTTATGGCCTGTAGAGCAACCATACCATCTTAATATCAGTTATTTAATCAACATGTCATTAGAAAGAGCACTGGTGGGTCCAGGCTCGTGTACTGTAAATTCAGCTGTTGGCACATGCTCATATCCTAATGGCCCGTCTGCAGACTGTGCAGACATACCCTTTGTGTCCTTGTCTGTGAGTGTGAGTGTACGCACATTTTCCTGCCAGTGTTCAGTAGTGTTTTATAGTTTCCCCTTCACAGTGAGATGTAAACAGTCAGCTACAGAAGCATTTAAAAATAACCCACAAAGAGAGCCATGGTGTGTTTTCCTAATGACATCATAACATTGCAAATATGTGCATGTGGTCCTGATGATGCCTGTTTATGAGTCTGATGAGTTTAATACAGTATGTTGCTTGTGTTTTTTGTCTCTCCAGGTTATGATGTTCAGTCAGCTTCATCCCCCAAAGGAGTGTTGTATATCTCAGGTGCGCCGCGGTACAACCACACAGGCCGCGTTGTTATCTATCGTCTGGACAAAAAGAACAAGGTTGTTGTCTCGCAGATACTGCTAGGAGAACAGGTGAGTCTTTTTCAGTGTGCTGTTGGAGATGTTCTTGCAAAGAAGGCATTGTTCATTGATCATCTGTCAATCTGAAAGCTGTTGTGCTTGCTAATTAATGCACTTACATTCAGACACTCCAAATGTGACTGTCTTTGTGGGTGTTCAGTGAGTCTTTGATGTGATGCAAGCAGACTTTAAAAAACCTCTGTGATATGCAGGATTTAGGAGTTTCCTGACTTTTAAGTGAAAAAAATCAGCAAATACAGATCATAAGCAAATGAAGGAAAATTGATATGTCAGCATGTTCAGTAATTAATGAGTCAACAGTGACAGATGATTTCTTACTCCTCTGTGCAGATTGGTTCTTACTTCGGCAGCGTCCTGCAGACTGTCGACGTGGACAACGATTCCTACACGGATCTCCTCTTAGTTGGAGCTCCGATGTACATGGGCTCAGAAAAAAATGAGCAGGGACAAGTCTACGTTTACAAACTCAACCAGGTACAGAAGATGAAGGCTGAATCTGTCTTCTGATTAAAGAGCTTGTGTCGGATTTTTGTAGAAGATTGTGATGATGCGACCACTTTTCATAGTGTTCATGATCTTTTTTTTTTTCTTTACTCCATCATCAGGACGGCCAGTTTCAGCACCAGTTCACTTTAAAGCCTATCAATCAGTCCTGCTGTACTGTCCACTCAGAAGGCTGCACTAATAAAAATGAACCATGTGGTGCCCGGTTTGGTACAGCCATTGCTGCAGTAACAGATCTGAACCTGGATGGCTTTAATGATGTGGCAATCGGTGCACCATTTGAGAACGACCATAGAGGGGCCGTTTACATCTATCATGGAGATAAGAAGTCACTGAAAGAGAAATATGTGCAGGTGAGAAAAGAGAGCTACTCAGTGAGCTGTTTGAAGATATGTAACTATTTATTCAGATTAACATGACCTAATCGGTTCTGTGTTGTTTCTTTAGCGCATACCAGCAGGTGGGGACGGTGACAAGGTGAAATTCTTTGGTCAGTCCATACATGGAGTCATGGATCTAAATGGAGATGGAATCACTGATGTTACTATAGGAGGTCTAGGCGGGGCTTCACTGTTCTGGTGAGACATGGCCCATCCTCAGATATAAACATTCACTCCTAAAACTACACATTCCACTTGAGTCATTACCAGCAGCAGTGCCTGTCTCCATTTTGCATTGTTTTAACTGGGTTTGGACAGCTGTACATGTCCCAGTGGGCATGTAGGCTTGAGACCAACAACTTCCTAATGATCTCTCTGTTAAAACCCCTGGCTACATACTTCACTGTTGGAGACCAGCCTACAGACTTCAACCCACTAAGTTTTGAAAGATCAGCCCACACCATGATTTAGCTTCCCAGGCAGACCTTCTCCCACAGTTTCTACTGGCAGAGGCTCAGCTAAGCTGTGTGAAAACTCCAACTCCCAAGTGGCTTTGAGTTTAAATAAGATTTGGCAGCAGGCTGCTATCCTCTTCCTGGACTGCTGGCTTGTGTTTTAGAAAGCTCAACGGTTAGATAGAGAGAGTTGAGGCCAAGTTTTATGCTCAAGATGCATCCGTTCCTTGTTCCTTCCTTTGAGAAAATAGATGCATGTGCACATTTGCATGCACACACACTCACATATTGCCCCATTGACAGCTACTATTATGCTTTCTAAATGTTAGTATGTGTTTGAATTTACCAGGTCCAGAGATGTTGCAGAGCTCCACGTCAACATGACTTTTGACCCTGCTAAAATAAACTTGCAGCAGTCTCAGCACCAGTGTGAACGTGGTGGACGTGTATCTGTGTGTGTGACGACTGAGATGTGTTTCATGTACCGCATCAAATCTGACCAGCCGGATCCAAACACTAATACAGGTGAGCCATGCAGCATCCTACCATGAAGTCGATCATTCTACCAATGAAATGATTGCCCCATCATTAATTTTTCTGCCTCGTCACTGTCAAGGTTGTCACGTGATGCTGTCACAGGTTGACTGTGTACTTTTCTGTCCTGCAGAGATACAATATACTTTGACTCTGGATGCTCTGCGTGCAAAAGCCAGGGCTTCATTCCTCAGCTCGGACGATAAAAGTGATCGTAGGATTACCGGGCGCGTCAACGTCAGAGACAGAGCGAAAAAACCCTCCTGTGTGAACGAGACCTTCATGATGTCGGCAAGTACTCTGATCTTTATTATGTCAGCATGGGGTCACTTATGGTTTCTCACCTGCAAGGAATCAACCCCAAAACATTAACTGGATGCCTTAAACTTTCTGTAAGGTTCATTTCTGATGTTTGTCTGAGGGCTGTTAGCCAGAGAAGAGACAGAACAAAGCTGCGAGAAGTTCTGTGCAGAGCAGGAAGACCTTTCTTCTAACATGAAACAGACCTGTTTTGATCAAAGCATGCCGAGTTCAGCCCTGTGCTGCTCTGAGTGATAAATTATCTGGAGGCACTTACAGAGTTGGAGCGATGGAGAGAGAAAAGGAAAAGGGAAAGAGTGAATGAGACTGATTACAAGAAAAAGAGTGAGGTGTTTTGTGAATGTGACAAAAAGTGACATTCAAGGTCAAAGAAAATGACTACAAGTGGTCTAACAAGCACATCATAGACGGTTCATCATACTGCAGTTGAAACATTCCTACTATGCAGCTACACCACCTCCTGTATATATCCATATGTGTGACATTTACTGTACAGCATGTGTACTGAGTTCCTCGTCCCAGCCTCTCACTGTAGCAATGGATTTCTCTGATTAGCTGCCCTCCAGCGAGAGGAGGAAGAACTAATCAGTGGAGACAGCTGTTGTTGTTGTATGTGCCGAGCATGAATACCTGCTCTGTTCAAGTATGCCAGTTTGTGCAGAAACTTGCCACATAGTCCAGAGAAGAGGTCCTCAGGGACCAGAAAATTTGTACCGGACACAAAATGCACCCGTGACTATCCAAGATGGACCAGTCCATTTAAACTGTAACACACACACACACACACACACACACACACACACACACACACACACACACACACACACACACACACACACACACACACACACACACACACACACACACAAACCTAAACAGCTGACAGCAACCCTATGAACCAGAAGCAAATGTTTTGCAAATTAATAAACGTTCAGAAGAAGTGTTCGCTACTCTGTGTGTGTTGATACAGTCCCTCCAGTATGCTTTATGTCCACATGGAGTGCTTGCCTCTGTTAATGTATCCAGCTCCAGACCAGTTAGGAAAACCTCAGATTAAAAATAAATTGGACTTAACTGCTACATTCAAAACTTCCATTGCTTGTTCCATGTCTGTATTGCTGGAGTCTCCCGTTTCTGTCTCGGAATAATAGCACTAATAGCAGTGACAGTATTTATTAAATGGACATAAAGAACATGTAAAGAGAACATTTAATTAATTAATTAAATGTAATTAATTTAATTAATGTATTGGGGCTAGTTAAGCAGCTGCCTCATGGCCATAATATTATCATCATTTTCAGACTCAACAGGCAGCTGTGTTCACCAAAAAGAGCTAAAATCCAACTGAGCAGAAAAAGTTGCTTTGTATTTGCTGGATGTATAAATAAGCAGGTGTTTGCTAACAAGTTAACCATATATCCACTTTTTAAGGTAATAACAGTGTTGTGTTTACAGCTTGTGCCCACTGCCTCCAAGTGGCCAAAAAAACAGCTATGACAGTTTTAAGTAACAGGCAAAATCTGTCCACACGCAAATCAGTGATTTACTGAAGATGCAGCATGTGTTCCTCATGTTATGCTCTTTCATGGAGTCCTTTGATATATAATCCAACTTTGGCACCAACCCAAGAAAGACCCATAGCAATTTAAGATGGACTAACTGAACTTGAAAGTGTGGACCGAAGACCTGGTTTGGAAAAATTGGGTTCTCAGGTTTTTTAGGGGGGCCAGTCTGCATGAACACGGGGTCTATGCTCACCAACACAGTCCTGAGTAGAGGTTCAATCAACAGTGAAACACTGAAAACATGTGTGTTGGTGTGAAAGATCTTTAAAGTAGATTTTTCCTTGTAATGTTCTTTCTCATCCTCTTGATCTTCATCTAACTTTTATTTTCTTCCCTCCTTCTCCTCATTCTCCTCTTGATTTCTTTACCTCCATCTTCTCCTCAACAGTCCCGGTTGGACTTCAGAGACCCTCTCATGGTGTCTTTGCAGTTTGGATTAGTAAATAAAGACCAAGGTCCAGTCCTGGATGAAAGCCTTCCCAGCTCCATCAATAAGACTGTAAGACTGCTTTATACCACTTATTATAATGGTCTCTCTCAGTACTTAAACTATTAACTGGCAAATAACAGTAAGAGGAAGATTTAGAGTCAAAGACAGGAAGGATTTGAACCTCGTCTAAAACATCCTCCATCTGTCTGTATTTATAATCTGAGAGTGAGAACTAGGGTTTTCTTGTCTGGCTCCAAACTTGCTTCTGTTACAGCACATTAACATCTGCAACAGCTGACTGCCATCCTTCAGTGTTTCCTCAAGACTGCATTAGGGTTTCAACACCAATAGCCAGGACCGTCTTCCCACACTCCCGCATACATAGTTGTTCTAACAAGAGGGGCTCCAAATAATTATTGCAATGAGTGATGTGCCCAGATAAAGAGTGGGAAAGCATTTCCTTTTGTGCATGAGAATTGAGCTTCAAAACATAAAGCATGGGTGTGTATAATGCAGAGTAATAACATCACCACCTCCCCTCACTTCTAAACATGTGGTTGTTTGTCTCGGCATGTCCTGACTCCCTCAGTCTCAGAATCTGTCACAGCAACGATGCACATAAGTGAGGAAGGGTTATTAGGACCTCTCCTGTTATTGTTATTGAAAGGAAAAGAAGGGACACACGCACACAGAAAGGGGAAGTCATCTAACGGAAGCCTGAGTTTTTCTTTTGAGACTGTGCTGCATATGATACTCTAGTCTCTTGACCATTCTTGAGAGAGCGGACACTGTTGATCTTGACGGTCCGTTGGGACAGCATTGAGAATGGAAACAAATGAGACTGTGACCCTGTGAACCGTTTAGGTGAAAAGGCAAAGGAAATTAAGGTCATCTGGAAGCACCCTTTTGTCAGGAGTGTAAACAAATAGAAAACAGTGGCCTATTTTTTCATAAGCAGTTACAGTCATTTAAAGATAAGTGATTAAAGATTCACTAATTTAGGATGCGGATGTATTATAATAAATAATAATAAATAATATTAGTGTCTGATATGGTTTTAATAATCTCGTTACAAATTCCTAAAACTACATCTTTTCCTTCTTCATCATTGTAGAAATCCCAAATCAAATCCAAAAACTTGCGTCTTCAAGTTTCAACATCACACATATGTGTATGTTGCATACGGGACTATGATTGGCTAGACTTTGGGTCACAAATCATGTTCGTTTATTTACACCTTAAACTGAGATTTAAGGTGAGCACAGAGAAACTTTGACCCTTCAGCAGATGACTGAAAACAGCCTTCTAGTTTGAAACTCTGTACAGTGAAGCTCAAACATCCAAGTGAAGTAACAATAAGTGTTACATTTGTGAGTGGATGTGGACTTTAAACTTCATTTCTTGATTATCTTGTAGATTCCCTTAATGGAGTGTGGGAGTGATGACAGGTGCATTGCTGACCTCTCTCTCAAAGCCGAGTCTAGTGTAAAAAAGTAAGTGGAATTAGCATTAAAGTATCAATTTTAAATGTATTTTAAAATAATACTAGTCCCACATGTACAGTTATTGGTCATACATTTCATACAGGCTGCAATGAGTTTCCAATGTAAATGATGGAAAATCCACAGTCCTCGCTTTCTGCAAAAATGCATTTCAGGGCTTCCACAATCTGAGTTAGACAAATTAAGTGTGTATCTCGCAAAGTTAGTCTTTTTTGCTTCTTACAATACTGTGACTTTGAAATATACCCACTTAATTAGAGTGACTCAGTCTCATATTGACTTTGAACTTTGGAGTGATTTTTTGCAGTGGACGGTGGATTTTGTCTCCCATCACTTAAATGGAAAGTGCATTAACAAGGGATTGCTTCAAGAGTAACGATTACAGCAACCAATCACTCTTGAGACCGGGTTAGGGTTAGGGTTAAAAAAGTGAGCCTATTCCTTAACATTTTCTCATATTAAGAGCACAAATGTTTCACATTGGAATTTAACTATTATTATCATGTGCTATCTTTATCATATTGTCACTCATAGCACACAGTAGTTATAGACTTTCCAGTACATGACTGCCTCCTTGTGGTGGAAAATGTGCATCACAACCAAACATGCTGACAGTTTTCATTTTATTCTTCAGAATGGTGATCAAAGCAAACAAAGAGAAGATTGATGTGAACATCACAGTTAAAAACAGCAAAGACAATGCATACAACACCAAAGTCATTGTCAACTTCACGCCAAACATCAACTATGTTAAAGTAGAGGTGAGATTTCTAGTGCTCCTTTCTCTGTATCATTTCAGTGTAAATGAACTGAGGTGTCACGCTCTCTCCCTCTGTTTCCTGTCTGTCACTTCACTGTCATCTGTACAATAATGGCAAAAAATGCCAAAAAATAATGAATTGAGGTGATGATGCATGTTTTTATTTTGTATTATCAGCCGGATAAGGATTGCACTCTGAATCACACGAGGGTGGAGTGTGCTGTTGGATATCCCTTCCTGGCAAGCAATGTAGAGGTACTAGTTAATTTTCATTCATTACTCCAATGCAGAATGTAAACTACTTATTGTCTGTACAATCTAGAGCTGCAATGATTAGTCAATTAGCTGATCAACAAAAAAAGGAATCGCCATTTATTTTGATAATTTATCATTTTGGGGTATTTTGTAAAGACAAAAGTATCTCAAAATTCCAGCTTCATAAATGTGAATATTTTCTGATTTATCTAGTGTTTTTGAAAGTGAACTAAATATTCTTGGGTTGTGGACTGTTGGTCAGGACAAAAGAAGACATTCAGGGATGTCACTTTGGACTTTGGGAAACGGTGATTGGAATTTTTAACGGCCAAATAACTAATAAATAAAGATCAAATAAGTGATCGATAATGAACATATTCATTAGTTGCCACTGTAGATCAATATACACTTTATTTATCTTCACTGCTAATTAGTAAAATTGTGATGTGATTTAATATCCACAGGAAATCTTCAAAGTGAAATTTGAAGTGAATCCTAAACATATTCAGGAGGTTATTCAGATCAATGTGACTGCAGCAAGGTGAGTATGCTTTATTCAATGATTTTGTATAATTTTGTGTTCAATCCAGTACAAATAAGAGTTTTCGCATCCATTTTTATACATTTGAGTCAAACAAATATGTTTTTAAATTTCCCACAGTGACAGTGAGGAGCTACCGTCTACCTTGCATGACAACAGCGTGAAGATCGCCATCCCTGTGACGTATGAAGCTGGACTCATATTCACAGTGTGAGTAGAAGAAGTTGGTTCATTTGGAAACAGTGGATACATTTTTTTGATTATTTTTTTCTCATGGTATACCTTTTGAATTGTCATAGCAGGAAAAGCTCAGATGTGTCTAATAATGACGAGGATGGATTCTATTTAAGTCAAAGGAATGCATCCATTATTATATTATTAGTGTTCGCCAAGAGAAATGTCTATTCTTAAATGTTTGTTTTGCTCCATTATGTTGTAATAACAGCAATTTTGTATCACTATAAAATACAATGAGGCTAGTAATCACACTTCACATGGATGGTTTGATCCTTCACCTCCAGAAGGCCTCAAGTAGCCAAACCATCAATTCAAGTGGCATATTATCAATACTACCAATAGTCATGAATAGTATTTAGGAGCCAAAGAGCAAGATATTTCCCTCAGAAGTTGGACTTACATTCATCAGGTGGCCAGACATATGGTTTGCTATATCAAATTAATACTGTATGTCAGTGTAGTGTTTAGAGCTCTTTCTGCTGCCCCCAAGTGGCCAAATCAGTTAATGCATATTGAACATATTCATTCAGAAAGGTTCATATAGCTGTATTAAGAGTGCCTTATTGTTTAATGGTACCAAGAGTTTTGATTTCATAGCACCAAATTTTGATGTGATTTATGGAGAATTCTCAGTCTCTGAAGCTCTCATTTGAAAATGAAAAATTTTTCAAAAATATGCATCTTCCAGGCACTCTGTGGATAAACACATTGAAATACAGAACCATGAGCAGTATCCCAGCGTATTCAATGACACCACGATGATTGGAGAGGAGATCAACATCAGCTACACGGTAACATCTGCAGATACAGATTATATTTGTTTTGTAAATGGTATGATATATTAGGAAAACATATCCTGTTTGTTTTCTATCTCACTGCCTCTCTGTCTCATGTCTCTCTAGGTGAAGAAAGCAGGTGATATAGTGACTCCTCCCCTTGACCTTAGGGTGACCTACCCTAATCTCTCTCCTCTTCATCAGAACAACTTACTGTACCTGACACATGTCACCACCAGCCCACAGGTATGAATGAACACAAACATACATGTGGACATGTATACTGACAGAACAACCTTTATATCTGCTTCTCCTCTCTCTGCAGGTGAAATGTAATGCAAAGGATTTGATCAACCCTCATAATATTAACCCGGACATTATAAAACCCAAACCAAAGAAAGAACCACTCAGCGTCTTCCTACTGGTGTGTGATCATGCTTGTTTGTGGGTTTATTTCTAAAGATAGCTGAGATGTATTTGCTCCCGTCCGACCATATGTGTTTTATTTGCTCTACAGAGCTGTGAAAACCTCAATTGTGCATCATTTACATGCTCCATTCCCGAGGCTAAGATCAATCAGGTCAACGTTACATTCAGAGTGTGGAAACCTACATTCATTGAGGTAGGTTTGAGGTGACATGTGAGTGATTATTTTTGGCATGCCTTGACTCCTGTCCAGTGCTTTTGCATTTGTTTTGCAAACATTTATTTTTATTTTACAGGCAGAGTTTTCTGGTCTTTACATGTTGGTAAATGCCAGTCTGGGAACCAAAGACACAAAACTTTTTGTACTGAGCAAAAGTGACAGCAGCAGAACTGTGAGTCATAAAGTTTTCTTATTGTACACTTGTGTGTGTGTTTGCAGGTACATGTACATTTACTATACTGTATCTCTGTGTGTGCTAATCAGGTAAAGATCCAGGTGTCAAAGGCATCCTTAGGAGGAATCCCTATATGGATCATCATCGTCAGCATCCTGATAGGTCTGCTGATCTTAGCACTTGTCATCTTCGTTCTCTGGAAGGTAATTCAGACCACACAGTATTTGCAAATGTTCAAATACTTTTTGAATATCTGTAGCATCTTATCCCTGCAGAGCCAAGAGCATGTACAATTTGCTGTGGTCTTTGAACATTTTTTTTATTTTGATTTGCTGACGAAAACCAGATGAGAATATTGATACCACTCTTATGAGATACACTAAATGTGAAGATACTGTACAGAGATGGTTAGTTTAGTTAACTTAGCAGAACAATATGAACAGAAGGAAACAGATGGCCTATCTCTGTCCTACCCAGATTAAAACTAAACCTAACAGCACCTCTAAATCTCACTAATTAACACATTTCTTGTTTATTAAATCTTTACAAAAACCACAGTGTAAAATGCTATTCATTAGTTATATGTTGAACTATTTCTTGGCCTGGTGCAGTTAATTCCTGGATACCTCACAGGGACTCTTTTCACTGCCCCAGCCAAGAAATAGTCTGGTATACATCCCCTGGCGCAGTTGTCATTTTCTTGCCCGGCGCCCACGTTGTCTAAATAGCAAATGCACTTGCACCAGTATGTGCGTCTATGGGCGTGTTGGTCTCAAAATGAGGTGTGGTCAGGCGCATTGGTGGCGCGTTGCTATTTTGAGGCAGAGGAAAGCGATTGCGCTACTGACCAAAAAAAAAAGTCACTGGCACATATGTCACTGTTATTAATGGGTGCATCATCAAGAGTCCAATATGCTCCTAGATAGGCGGTTGTGCACACACTGTGCGCGCAGCAGCTCACAAACATGCAAAATATCACTAATAAAAGGACCACAATGTGAATTCGTATTATGATGTAGGCCTACATCAACATATTAAAAAAAGTCACAATGACGGGCCACTATGTATCAGAATCAGTCAATGGCAGTAATGATCAATGAAACTGTCAATGTAGTCATGTGACCAATCCTGGTAAATCCACCATCAAACTAACAATCCGCCAAGGTGACAGCGTGCCTGGATACTAAAACACGTCTATGATTAATGAGGGGACGTAAGTCACCTCAAAGGCACTTGCGCCATGTGCTTCACGCCATGCGCTATAGATTATTAAAATAGGGCCCATTGTCTATTTCAGACTTCATTTTTTTGTCTTTAACTAACAAGATATTAAGTGTTAACTAGTGAGCTTTAAAGATTAGTTTACCTTTGGACTGACTCAGGCTGTTTCTAGTCTTTATGCTTAGCTAAGCTAGCCATTTCATATTTAATGGGAAAACATATGTGTGGTATCAATGTCATCTGAGTCTTAGAAAAGAAAGCAAATTGATATATTTCAGTGTAAAAAAGTCAACTTCTTAGTGTTGCAACTGAGTTTTTTGCTCTTTCAGATGGGCTTCTTCAAGAGAAAATCCAGGGAGGACTACAAGGAGGAAATAATGGACTGAGGTATCCAGCAACAAGCAGCTCTGTGACTAACTGTTTCTAGAGCCATCAGGTCACATAAAGTGACAGACTTTTAAACAGACAGTTGGACACACAGAGAAAACGCCGCAAGACCCACAGCCACCTCAGTGCTACAACACAGTGACTACCTGGAAAACACACTTACCATCCACTGTTTCCTGTACAGGCATGGGTCAAATATTGTTTGCAAATACTTCCTAAATCTTGTTCTTTGCTGCTTTAGGGATTAGGATGCTTGGATTTACACAGTAAGGCTACTCACCTACACAAAGTCTGACACTTTGACTTTGTAAAGTGATTAGCACTCAATGTTTACCTTGTATTGTACGAGTATTTGCAAATAGTATTTGTCCTAGATCAGCTTCTTTTCTTATAGACATCAACATCAAGTCACATATGGCAGTTCAGAGGAGAAACCAGGGAGCATGAAGAAACTATTACTTACCAGGCATCTGTTGGCAAAGTAGCATATATCTGTATCACATACAGTTACAAAACCTTCAGAGCTGCAATAGCTGCACTGCAGCTTTCAAAGGAAAAAAGTAAACTCAGGTTTTTCGGTATGAAGATCCAAAGTTGCCTAAGCCACCTCGCACACTTTCTGCAACAACGTCCAAAGGTCTATTTGCTTCTGAGACATGCAATATGTGAACTTTATGTTTGTTGGAGCAGTCTGTCTGATAACTTAGACATGTGTGTTAAAAAGCTTGATCTTTTTTTATGAAACACTGTATCTTTTAACATTTTATAGCATTTCATTTTTGTTTTAACAATATAACATGGCACATCCTTTACTTCAAAATGTTGGCTAAAGACACTGACCTGAACATGAGATTTATTTTGCTTAACAAAGGTGTGGTCTTTTATTTTTTTTTATACTTATTACCATAAGTAATTAATTCAAAAACAAAAGAAACACGTCCCGACTCATAAGGTAAATGTTTGTATTGTTACTGAGGGATACAGCGAGCTGCGCCTTCCAAATCTAAACCTTTGATTGTACTGTAAATATAAGTAAATGCTCAAAAATGTACATACTTGTGTTGCTATAATTAGTGTAATTTAAGAGATGTTATCCAATCTTGTCTTGTTTTTGTGATCAGTGGTCAGAGAACGTGATTTTGCTCAGGTGCTACAAGTATCATGAATGATGACATTAACATTTTACCATAAGAAAATGATCAGGCCGATCTCACAATTTAAAATGCTGATAGAAATATGTAAATATTGTCATATTTTGATGAGAAAATGAAACTATTCTGTTACTGAACATTTACATGAAGATGAGGGTTTGTATCCACTATTTTGGTTACATAAATGTAAAAGTATTTCATTTGATTGAAAGTGTTCTTTGAAGTCTGTTGTCAAGGCTTTAACATGATCAAGATTAGATCTGACTGTAGCATACTATGATTTAAACTTTTTAATTTGCAAAATAGAAGGTCAATTTTCCTAAAATGCAGAAATACATGTGTATCTATTCACCAGCAGTCATCCCCATTAGCTTACATGGGATTCGCTGGTAGATGGTTTGTATTACTGTAGGCTCAATGTGACCCCGTATGCGGTACACAGTACCATACAAAGTTATTTTTTCAGGTTTTCTGTCTTGTTTTTGTTTCGAGAAGTTGCACAGCTACACAGTATGATAAAAGAGATTATATTGTATATTGGGGAGATTAAGCTTCAGCCTCTTTCTTGACTTTTTCCCTCATTGTCATATGATAAAACTGAGGGAAGACAGCAAGAAAATATTTAAATGAATTTTTACACTCCTCAGCTCTCACTCTCCACTGTTGACATTAAGCACATGATATAAATTGTGTGTACAGAATGTGTAACTGTTGGTCATTTTAAGATTGTACGGCTACATCAGGCTTATGCACGAGGGTGGCGGCATAACTCTCTCTTTGTTCTCTTTCATGGAAATGTGTGGTCAGGGGTCATTTTCTCGGATTTGACTCTCAATTAACTTCTGAAAAATAGTAAAGAATAAAGAGTGAGGATAACATGAGAGTTGTGAGCTCCACCCCAGCCTCCTACACTGCTGTGAAGTCTTCATTGTAATGCACTGGTTTGTCAGACTGTATGCTTCCTCATCAGCACAGAAATGAACTGAATCTTATGTACAAAATAAATACTTTTTACAAAGATGTGCTTCAATTCTCCTGCTTTTCTTTAGAAACAAATGTTCAAAGAATTATATCCTAGATGAAAATGTAAAAAATGCTGCTGTATGTTCTGTCAATCAAAGTTAAATCACTGTGTTCTCTAGTGACAGAAAATTAATAACCAGCAATTTTGATGTGACTAATCACTTAGTCATTCATCAGAATAAGAGTCAGAGAGATCAAACCACTACTTGTACTGTATTACTTTTGCTACTAATACTTATGTGACTTTTCATTCAGGACTTTTACTTGAAATTGAGTATTTATACTTTGCTGCTCAATTCCAAAATGTATTTTTCAGCTTTCTCCCACAGTTGAATTTTTGAGCTTCACTGTGCAGAACGATATATGTGCAGGGTTAGACACTAGATGGCTGTTATGTACTCAGTGAAAAGTTTGTACTCATTTAATGTAATAATGTAACTATTTCAATTAATTAATCAAAGTAATGTAACTTATTGTATTTGATTATGTTTTGATTACTTTTCAGTGTTTTCAGCTGTTAGGGTAAGTGTACCCATTAAGCCCACCAAAATCTAAGTTCAGGTGTTTTTCATGGATACTGACATGATTTATAAAGGAGATCATTTCTTATGAAGCAAGATTTAGCTCTCATTTGAAAATGTATTCATTAGTTAATGTAGATTTTGGGATATAAAATGTAAAAGTTTAAAGTCTGTCATGGGCTTAATTGGTACTGTGACATAATGTAAGCCCATTTGTTCTCCAAATAAACTCACGTCATGCTTTATTTACAAAATATTTAAAAAGTGATTTTAAATCATTAAAAACAGTAATATATGTATTCAGTAACATGTTAACCCTTGCATACTGTTCAGAGTCAAATCTGACCCATTTTACACCTTAGAGCTATACATATTTCTGCAAGGTGGACTTTGTCTAATGTGAACCTACATATACACAAATTGAAATAAAACCATATTTTTATTTTTGTGCAGCTGATACACATTTTTGTAAAGACCATCAGAATTCAAACATGTTGCTGGATTATTCATATTATATAAAATGTTCTCCTGAACCGAAAAATAGTGATTGTAAATGTCTTTTTTCTCCATAAATAAATAGAATACACTCTTCTTTAAGGACTAAATAACCATTTATTAATGACTGAGTTTTATGAATGTGAATTTGGGGACATTACATTTTGGCTTTGCTGAACCTTATATTCTGTTCAAAGACTGTTATATTCTATATTCTGCTTAACTTTGACCTGTTGTCCTTGTTCGTGCATGCTTTTTTGTGCCACCTAGAGGTAGCAAAAGCACAATACATTAATCAGTATAAAAACCAGATGGCAGGCATCTTGGCAGAGTCATTCAACAGCCCCGACAAAAGTGGACCAGGCACAAAACCTGGTCCAATTTCATGGTTGAAACTTGTCTATTTATGTAAAAATATTGTTTAGCTATACAAATTAGACTTATTTTAGCAGCAGCAACAAGCTACAACACTGCTAATCAGGAAGTACTTGTTTGAGGATGTTGGGACTTTATTATCATTCATGCAAAGGGAAGATGTAAATGTAAGTAAATTGTTTTATACACTGGTGAATTAATTGTATTATACAGTGAAATAAATCCATTGTCCCCATATGGGGACTTTATTTTTTCAAAAACGACTTCCTGTTCAAAGACAAAGATGCTTAGTTTTTGTAATTATCAGATCTACTAATCCTAAATATCTAAGAGAAATTTAAAATGCATAGGGTGGATTAGGGTAATAAGGCATTTTTTGCTATTCTGACTTGTCCATATTTAAATATAAATCCAATACATTTTTATCAACACCTTATATCATTACGAATTCATCAAGATCTTTCCTTGTTAAATGAGAAGACAAATTTTAAATATTGTACTCATATATAATATAATATACACATATATTAATCTTCCTTGTGCCAATGGATTCAGAATTTGTGGGACATCAGGGAGATTAGTTTTAGGCTCATGCATCATTTGATGATCAAATACATCACAAACATAATTTAACAATTAAGAACATTGTTTTATTCATGCCAGAGTTATATCCTTAACATTGATTTTGTGTAAATCCTATGTCACTGACCTTTAAATGGACGTCACAAGGGGTACTTCATATTTTACCATTTTCCTGCTGCCATATGACACACACAAAGTCCTTGGATTCAACACCAATCATGTTCACTTTAATGTTGTAGAAAAAGACATAAATGCACTGGAGCTTAGGTGTCTCATATTACACTACTCCACCCTACCAAACAAAAGCTCAAGTCTCAGGAGGATTACACTAACATTAATTTTGTAATTAAAGTACATAACGCCGTTACATACAGGGGCAATTCTAGGATCAGACTTTTAGGGGGGCTCAGCTCCTAATGAGAATTAGAAATACAATGCCCTGCAAGTGTTCAAACCCCCTGCTAAATAATTCATTTCACTTGATAATGTAAATTACATCAATACAGTAGTATAGTAGAGTGGTCTACTATAATGCAAAATAATAATGGTTCAGAGAGATAGTTAATGAACCCCGAGGGAAAGACAATATTAATGACAGAACTACCCAAAGAACATAAGACCTGTTAAAATAAAACCATTTGAACCTGTAGCAAAGGTGTTTGTCCCATCTCTAACAGACGCAAAATAATTCAAGTTGTTTCAAATATTTTTTAGGGAAACAAATACAATAATAATTAACTTGTTTTTAGGGGTGCTTCGATCACCCCTGAAAATCGCTACTGGTTAGAACACTGGTCATTATTATTATCAATTATATTGGATTTCTTTCTCTTTTTTTTTGAATGAGATGTCCCAGCTGAATTGGTGTAATGCAGCAGTGCGCCCCCTGCTGGTCAGCCGCCGCAACACTCAACGATAAGTGTCACTCTCTGGGAGGGGAAGCAGAACAAACTGTAAGCTGCTGGCGGATCCATCTTGCTCGAAAAAAGAGGCGAGGGTGAAGGCTTCTTTCAGTTTAGTAGCTCAAAAAACTGTATCGTCCCCCGTTCAGCGCGCTGGGGAGCCCGCGGAGGGGCTGTGTCGCTGTTTGTATGATGTCCCGACATGAGGGTGAGTAGATAAACACGTCCACAGCGTCTCGCTTGGAGGCTACATTTACCTGAGCAGGCTAGCTTCTGTGCTAGCTTTTTTTTGTTGCTAATTCCTATTCAAGTCAGGAGGTTGTTGCGCTTTTTTAGCTGCTTGCTCCCAGACATGTCCCGGCATACGCATTAGCTGTCAGCAACTGTAGTCTACACACATGTCTCGTATGTCTTAATATCGAGGCAAACCTTTATTACTTGGCTCAGCCGCTTCGCAATGATAAGGCAACATAGCAGCTAGCAGCTAGCCGTTGCTAGGTGCTGCGTTAGCCGGGGCTAGCGAGCAGGCTAATGTATGCTAACACAAGGAGTCGTTTGTGTTGCAACTTAACGCTGCTTCTCACCTCACTATTTATACACACAACCACACGACGACGAGCCATAATAAAGAATAACGCTATCAGATTCATTTGCTCATTTTATTTTTTGGGGTGTGTATGTTTTTTTTTTATATAACCGCATGTTAGCGCCACACTGTCCCGTCTGGTCACATTACCTGCTGTTGTTAGCGAATGCACTGTCATCAAGAAGAAGAAGAAGAAGAAAGTCTGAGTGAGGCCTCGGCTCTCTCTGCATAAACCAATCAGTAAGTCACTAAGTTAGCTGACTGGTAGATAGACTGGAGGCTAGCTAGGGTGACTAAGTTTTTGGGGGGGTGGCATGTTACAACCATCAAACCCAGACGAGGAGTATATATCGTTTAGTTGTAGCAGCAGGCCAGTCGAGACGAGAGGTTGTCCAGTTTTATCACCTCCAGAAAAGGTGCTACCGTATGTTGTAATGTAAACATGAGCACAGGACGAGTAGTTAGCCACACTAGGACAAAGATTAAAATGTTCACAATTTATACAAGTTTTTCTTAAAACAGGTCAGGTATTGATATGTGTAATAAAACATGTTTTTTTCCTCGCTGTAATTATTCCTCTTGTTCATACTGGCTATTAAAAGATCCCCTTCAAATGCCACTTTCAGTGTATGTGATGAGGACCACAATCCGCAGTCATTTAACCCCCCGCCCATACATTTAAAAGTATGTATGTATGTATGTATGTGTGTGTGTGTGTGTGTGTGTGTGTGTGTATATATATATATATATATATATATATATATATATATATATATATATATATATATATATATAGGAGGCTTCAGCAGTTTTGAGTTGAGTCATATGAAGTTTGATATCTGTCACATTAAGTTTCTTTTTAGCATCAAATTCAGTCTTTGTGTTTCCTTATTGAAAAAAAGAGGGACTTTGACACTAAAAAGACTGTAACATTGAAATATATCTACTTAATTTGAATCCTTAAGCTTTAAAATAAACTTTTAATACATTTTTGCATATAAATGGGCTTGTAGATTGGTCCCCTCCCATCATTATTAAATGATCTTTTTAGTAGCCAGACATGCTGATGATAATGGAAAATGTTAATTTTACACCCTGACTGTTTGTTTTTAAGACAGATTTGTCAGACATTATGGGCCCTGTCCTTTTTTTTTTTTTTTTTTTTTTTTTTTTTTTTTAAAGATGGACAACAAAGGGACTTGTTTAATTAACCCCACAAGTGGACGAGCTAGTTTTGAGGGCGAGGACACTCAGAGATCCTCAAAGGCAGACAAGGTTTCATTTGTGAGTGAATAAGTTAGTGAGGAAGGCATTCATCAAGCCACATTGTGTTTCTTCACTATTCAGGTAACACAAACACCTTTTGTTTGTTATTGCACTCACCCTCTGTTTAAAACCTCCCATGGTGTGACCAAACCTTTAATCAACACGCAGAGGTGATAACTGTTTATTACCGGGTTGATTTTATTGGTCCAGGACTGGGTTTGTTTTGTTAATAAAATGTTAGTCTTGTGGAGATTTTTTTTGTTTATATTTTGAAGCTTCTTTTTTTGCTGCAAAATATCAGAAAAGTCAACAGAGGAAATTCCCCAAAGTATTTACTCACCTATTATCCAACATTTGCCAAATAAGATGATTTTTTCCCCTTAAAAGGAAATGTCAGCAAGGTTTGAAATATTATGCATAATGCTAACTATGATGTCTCAGAAAATAACTGGTTGTATCTGGGGAGTAGTAAATACTTCCTCACATAATAAAGAGAGGGGGTAATAGCTCTACTTCTTTTTTCCTTTTATCTACTTAAAGACAAACACAAAAGTATATACTCTTGAAAATGTGTGAAACAAAATCTCAAATTCAGCTGCTTGTTTTACGTTGTGCTTTTTTGTGTTGCTGGAGAAGTTCACAGGAATGCCAGACTTCTTCACTGCTGGCACTTTGTGGGTTGGTGCCACTCCAAAACACATGCTCATGTGTAAGTGAGACTGACCGACAAATAGAGATCGCTTTCTTACAGTCAGTCTCACAGGCGCAGTTATAAGGAATGTGTAACTGTATTGTCAAGTCTGCATGTTTGCTCCTTTTTTCATTTTTCTCGTCTTCTCATTTTTTATATTTTACAGGTGTGAGCTGTGACGCGTGTTTAAAAGGGAACTTTAGAGGAAGACGGTTCAAGTGTTTAATTTGCTACGACTACGACCTGTGCGCATCGTGCTACGAGAGCGGAGCCACGACAACGAGACACACCACAGAGCACCCCATGCAGTGTATATTAACCAGGGTAGACTATGGTAAGGACCTGGCGGAAAGCCCAGACAGAAACTTGTGTGGCGTACTGATCATTCCTCATGTCTGTGTCGTAAACAGTAATTGTATTTTATGACTTAACTGTCCCCTCTCACTATGTCATTACAAATCATTCATCTTGATAGTAGTTACGGTCACCATAATATTTTGAAATAATAATTGACAAACAATAATGGCCGCTCTGTCTTCTTGCAGACTTGTATTATGGAGGAGACACTTTTTCAGTAGAGCAACCCCAGTCATTCACATGTCCTTATTGTGGGAAGATGGGCTACACAGAGACGTCCCTACAGGAGCATGTCACTTCGGAGCATGCAGAGACTTCCACAGAGGTGGTGAGTATATGGCACACATTTACATTTACTTTCATTTTAGAGAGAACATGCCTTTATTGTCACTGTACTTAAAATACTATGAGATTGATAGATAGATATATAGATAGACATTGAAGCAGAATTTAATCTATAAAGTCATGGGGATGACTTAATAATATCAATAATTCTTGCAAGTGTTGTCTGTATTCTTATAAGCAGTATCAAGTATCCAGCGGTTTATTTCCGCCATCCTCTGATATATTTTGAATGTTTAAAAGCTTTATCTGCTCTGCTGGGGTCCCTACAGATGAGGCTGTACCTCCAGTGAGCTAAAAGTACTTCCTAGAAGGCACATGCTTAAAGACATTTATGGATTACCTGTAGTCAGAGAGTTATGAGCATTGTCCACTGCTGAGTCAACTGAGGAAAGTGAGGCAAAGGGTCAAACCTGCTGCCGACTCGCAGGTCGTCTGTGGATCAACAGCAGCTCCACTAGCAGTGAAAAAATTAAGTGGCCTATGGAGCCAACTAGTATTTGTGCTTAGTAGTTAGAGCAGGGAGTGTCAGTGTGTCACAGTAAAGGATAAGACGGGCGTTTAGATTTTTATTATTATCAACTGCTCACAAATGTATACTTTTGTGGGGCAGCTCAGTAATTTCCTTCTAAAACAGCTGAGTCCTGTAGTTTATGACAAACGTCTCACAGGGATAAATGGTGCATTTGTTTGGGACTATTCTCAGCTGTGTGTTAATACACATCTGGTGCTCTGGTAAGTATTCGCAGCAGCAGTCTGATTGGCTCAAAATAAACTACAGTGGCCACGTTCATTGTAATAAAGGAACATGTCACCCCGTTCAGCTGTGTGGTTCATTTATGTGTTTTCAACAGTCTTTGAACAATGCTGGACCTCTGTAACACAGAGGAATAAAGTATATCAGGCATTGTTAGGAGGATCAGCTCATTGGTTTTGGTTGTACGAAAGTTGTATAGAATAATAATAATAAGAAGAAGAATTTAGAATAAGGCCAACCCTGTTTTTTCTTTTAATTCTTTCAAAGATGAAACAAAAGAAAAAGGGTGCTAACAGAAGCACGTCAGCAGTTGAAGAGGAAGTGTGTCTGAAACGTATTTCCGTGTTTGTATATATGGCAGTTATTGTACAGTGAGAGATTTGCTGTGTTGTTATATTGAGAATGAGAACCGCAATAGAAACTGTTATTTATGCACCGTAAGAGAAGTGCAGTGAGCAATAGATGCTTTTGATTTTTTTTATGTTCAATATATAGTAATTTGTGGTGAAATGTTGTTTATGAAAACATTTTGATCCTCTGAAGTGCAGCGTGGGTATCATGACAACATTTTGTGAAGCAGGTTTTTGTCATTAAGTCCACTGCACAACGCAGAAGCTCTCACTCTCTCTTTCTCATTTTAGATCTGTCCAATATGTGCTGCCTTGCCAGGCGGCGACCCCAACCACGTCACAGATGACTTTACAGCTCACCTCACACTCGAACACAGAGCGCCAAGAGATTTAATATCCTTTCTCTGTCTGCATTTAAATGTTTTTTACTTGTATTGTTTTTAAATGTCCAAGAAATATTGATTGTGATACCAGATTACAGCGTCTATCCTTAACAATCCTCGTTTAAGATGAGTCCAGCAGTGTTCGGCATGTACGCAGGATGTTCCACCCTGGACGGGGACTGGGCGGCCCTAGAGCACGGCGGACAAATATGCACTTTACTAGCGGCTCTACAGGGGGACTCTCATCCTCCTCATCACAAAGCTCCACTTACACCCCCAGTAACAGAGAAGCAATGGACCCCATTGCAGGTGAGATTCAGGGGTATAGCAGGCCTCACAGAAAGTACTTTATACTTACATCAAAACACCTGCTATGATATAGAAATTTCCATCAGCTAACCAACAGCCTTCACATATGCTGTAAACAAATCATCATTTAATCATCGAAGGCAAATTTAAGATTTTTAAAGATGTTTTTATTCGTTAGTTTTTATACCTCCCTCCATTTGTAGCAGACTTTGTAATAAATGTATGTTTACCAGGGTAGAATTTAATGGTAAGAGAGACACATTTGAAAGAAATTAGCCTTTATATTATTTTAATCTATTCTTCCCACACTACTTCTTTAGAAAAAGACATAATAGTCCCAGCATGTCAAGTCAAATGCATATGTCAGACCACCACTTTGGAAGTGTCTGTATTCTTCTTCACATCTTCCTACAGGTTTCTGCAGCGAATGCATTTGAAATCATGACTTATTTAGAAACATCCAACAGTGGAGCTCATTTTTTTTGTTGTGTCTCCTGCAGAGTTGTTGTCTCAGCTGTCAGGTGTACGGCGTGCAGCAGGGGGGCAAATAAACTCATCAGGGCCTTCAGCCTCCCAGCTCCAGCAGCTCCAGATGCAACTGCAGTTGGAGCGGCAGCAGGCTCAAGCAGCACGACAGCAAGTGGAGACGGGCCGCCACGCCACACGACGCAGCAACAACCCAGGCAACACTGGCAACACCATCCCTCCACCCAGCACAGCCACTGCCAACTCTGCCACCGTGGGTGAAAGCAATCCCTCGTCCTCGTCCCACAGCTCCCAGTTCCTATTAGCACGGTGAGTCAGTAGCTTTTACAGGCTGGAAAACTAGTTTTTGCTTATTCATTGTTTATACTGTATGTGCCGTCAAACACACTGTGGAGAGATTACGAGAGAGTTTCAACACAGATCGTGTGTGCTAAACATTGTCTTAGAGAGAGGAAAACAGACACGGAAAGACAAAAATAAACCATGTGTTTGTCCAGCTCTTATAAATGTCCCGTAGTAGAGCTGCAACGATTAGTTGATTCATTTATTAGTTGAAAATGAATCTGCAACTGTTTCAGACATTTTTCAAGCAAAAGATTACTGGCTTCTCAAATGTGACGATTTTCAGTTTTTCTTTTCTTATGTGACAGTAACTTGAATCTTAAGGTTTGAGACTGTTAGTCAGACAAAACAAGCAGATTGAAGACATCACTGTGGGCACCTTATAAGATATTTGTGAATGTTATGTCAATTTTCTCACTATTTTTAACATTTCATTGACTACATTGTTAGGTGAGAAAATAATTGGCAGATTAATCAATAATGAAAATAATCATCAGTTGCGGCTCTAGTCCCCAGCCATAATGTTCCTTCTGAAGACAGAAATCTATAATAACTGGTCACAAATTGCTGGATGCTAGATTTTGGCAAATGTCACTCAAACAGGTTTCCGGCACCAAGACAGTGAATATGGGATTTGACTCAAGTACAGTGTGTGTGTTCATGGTATGAATGAACATGTCACTCAAAGTAACTGTGTGGCTCATCTGTATATTTTTTATAGTTTTTGTACAACAACAGAGGAATAAGATATATCAGGCTTTGGGTGCACATATAGTATTTCAGAGTAGAATCAAGGTCATTGTTGGTTTAAATCTTCTCATGAAAATACAGAATATGAACAGCCATATCATTTTTAAAATGCCTTGTTAACACTCGTATTTTGGTTAAACATTTAGAAGTAGAGTTAGAGGAGTTAGAAAAGGCCAAAAAAAACAAAAAAACTTGTCATTCTTATAATAAAACTATTGACCAAACCTCTATCTCAATACTAATCTTCAAACTGAATTGAATCGTATGATTACTTGTAGATTTATCACAATCTAAATAATCAGTGGTTCCTCACTATTTGGAAGTCTTAATCATAATTTAACAGGAAATTGACCAGCTTATCTTTTTTCATTTGTCTGAGTAAAAACATTTTTAACTCAAAGTGTATCACCTGAACGTATTTAAATTGATGTTAACTGTTTTCATTAGGTTGAATGAACCTAAGATGTCCGAAGCAGAGCGGCAGTTTCTAGAAGGAGAGCGCGCAGACCGCAGCCTGTTTGTCCAGGAGCTGCTCCTGTCTACGCTGATGCATGAAGAGAGTTCTTCCTCCGACGAGGACGAACGCCGAGACTTCGCCGACTTCGGAGCCATGGGCTGTGTGGATATCATGCCTTTAGATGTGGCGCTGGAGAACCTCCAGCTCAGAGAGCGCAGCTCTACGGGGAAGGAGCCTCCGCCGCCTCCTCTTTGATGTCCGAGCATCAAGCAGACTGTGTCCTCTGTGTTGCAACTGTCAGTGATGGGCAGCGAACAGCAGCAGTCCTCCCGGCCTCACCCTCCTCTCTTCCTCCCTCCTCTATTTTCTGAGTTTGTTTTTGGTGATTGTAATTTCAGGCCTGTCACCATTTTTGTTACATTGTAAACAAAAATAAATGAGAGCAAGTGCGATAAATGTGCGAGTGCGCAATAGCAACTGAGTGAGCGAGCGAGAGAAGAGAAATATATAAATATATATAAAATATATATGAAGTTGATAATCAATCCACATAACTTTTTTTTTTCTTTATCAGGTTAATGTTACAGGCAGTTGTGGCAGACCCTTGCTTCCTGTGACATGCAAACGGCTCTCCGTATAAATAATCCACATTCAAAAGTCAAGAGGGCATAGGCGCCTCTGATGAAGCTGCTGTGTGTGTTTATGACTATTAATAAATAAAAAGTGCTTGGATGGGTTACCATAACTACTGCATGCAGTTATTTGCAGCGTGCATGACTTTTAATGACCTTGTCATTAAAAACTTTTTTTTTTTTTTTAATATCCCAAAGCTTTCAACTGTTTTTAAATGGTTATTTCGAGTATTGAAAAATGGAGTAGTTTACAAAACTGACATGCTGAAATTTAACGTCTAACAATATATTTTGTTAGGTTCTCTTTTTGAACAAGTACAAACAATGAAGAGGAAATAGTTGGGTTCTGCGGTAGCTTCTGAAGAAGTGCTGCATCTTGTCTCTCAGCTCCAGATTGTCCAGATCTGACTGTTTGAATATGTCGATCACTAACGGGCAGCAGAGCTACGACTACTAGGAGCTGAAGAAAAGAGAGCTTGCCTCTGAATATTTCCTAGATGTTTCTGTTCAGTGATAAGCTGTGTAGACACCATATAGTTCATAATTTATAGATAAGTGCAGACGCCCAACTCTGTCCATCGCTCGTTCACACTATTTTCTGACGTTCACTCTTCTTATGTACAGGCCAGTGTCAGACCACATGCTTTAGATGGCTTGTATGAATCATTTCTTTGCTGGGTAACAGGAGCTTGAGACTTTCCACACTGCAGTTTTGTTTTATTTTGTTTTTTTTCTGCTAAGGATAGCACTTTCTATTTATTCATGTTTGTTTTCTGATTCTTTTTGAGCCTTGATAATGAATCATGCCACCTTCATGCCTATACTTTTACCCTCCTGTGTAAAATACAATAAGATGTATTTTGAATTTGTGCGTTAACTTTCATAATGGTTCTAAGACATGGGCAAACTTTTTTTTTAAACTGTAAATTTAGAATACAATAAATCTAAACTGCGCACAGCTTTTGATGAAACCAAGAGACCATCACACTTTTGCACGTTGTGTTGTTGTTGTGATTACACAGATGTTTGTGTGTTGCCGATGTGCACCAAAGACATCTATTATATCAGTTAAAGAACTCTCCAACCTCTGGATATAATACTGGCTACTCTTTGCTCTCAATTACAACTAAGGTAAACTTTGTCTTTAATGCTCAGAAAACACAAGACATAAAATAGCATATAACAGTTTAAAATCTAGTATGAAAGCAGACACATGGAGCATGATGAGCTTTAAAAACCATACCACTTGTGTACTAAGCTGAGCAGCATTAAGTCGCTGCCTCACGTTTTTTGGTGTATTGAATGTTAATGAATGCAGGACAAAAGTGGGGTTTCTTCTTCGTGCTGCAGGCACACTAAAGCCTCTCAGAGGGCACTAGGTGACCCCTCATGTAAGACATGAGATAAATCTGTTGAGGAAGACACCCTTGATGGATTGACCCAGCAACTGTCCCACCAGTCTGTCTACACCTATGAGCAACAGTCAGGGTGGAGCTCTTTACAGTTAACACTGCAAAACACAAAGGTAGGTCCCACAGTATGTAGACGAAGGATTTTTTTTTTCGGTCTATAGGCTTGTGTGTGTTTACGATGACACTGCACTAACATCTAATACATGCATGTATAAGCATAATATTTCCTAAGAACTCTTAGCAGTTGCTGTTGGTTTGTCCTTGTGTGTGAGGCCCTTTTAGGGCAGCTGTTCCTGTCACTCCTCAAAGGTTATTGTTAGAAACAAATGGTGCCCACAGGATACCTTTCATGACATGGTTGGTTTTAAAGTAGCCGGCCAACATAAGCAACAGTCAAACACACATCACACGTCAATCACCCTTAAAGGGGCGAATCAGCCAGTGTGTGGTGCACAGATTGTGATTCTTGTTGCGAGAACAGATTATTAGAAAGTTATCTGGAGTTTGTTTTTGGGATTTTGCTGACTGACTGGAATGTGAATATATTTTAAAACCAGACAATTCAGCCTCCTTGTTGGTTGCTCTGCCAAATCCAACAAAATGAATCACTGCACACACATAAGAGAGACTAGAATTCAGTAACAAAACATACTTGGAAAAAATACTTTTAAAAGGATGAAAGACTCTATCTCAGTTATGTCAAACATGTAAATGAAAGAGGGAGGCCCAGGAAATATGCTTGTTTGCTGTTGTTAAATGTTTGAAACTAAAAACAAAACTACACACAACCTTTTTTTTTATAAATACAATAGGAATAATGTGTTAATTAGTGAGAGACTGGTACAGACCTGATGTTTCAAGTTTATGCTATCCGTCTGCTGGCTGTAGCTTCATATTTAACTACAAATATAAAAGTGTCTGCTCATCTAATCCTTAACAAGAATGCAAACAGGCTCATTTCCTGTGTCAACTATCCTTCGAAGAGGTGTATGTGCAAATATGCTTGCAATTGTTCTTCAAAACTTTCTAAAAATGTAAACCTAAAGAAAGCTGAGGTTACACAGTGTATTGTAAGACATACCACCTTTATTAAATGCACAGTATCACAAGGAACATCTCCATTAATTGTGGATAAGCTACTCACATGATGCACAAAGCATTGAATTGATTGATACAACTGGCTGATTAAAGCAAGATTAGATCTGCCAGGAGAGCACACACACACAGACACACACTCACGCTCACACACTCTTACATACGGATGTATGCAAATACACACACATCATCTCACTCAGAGACATAAGTCTCACACACACACACATATTCTCTTTGTATTCACACAGTAAGTAAAATTTGTTATCTGCACAGGAATGAAAATTGTAATCTTTTTTTCCTTTTACCATATATTTACAAAAAATCATTAACCCCCCTCCCCCTCAAGATAGATTACATTCAAAAAAGGTCCCGACCCTTCTAGATTACATTCAAAATAATATACTATTCATGATGCAAAGTCACAGTTATTCATCTGAAAGAGGATCAAAATAGGCTACAGTCAGTCAGAGGTTGAGTGGTGCGGTTGGCCAGGAGGCGACCTTTGACCTCCTAGCCATCTGCCACATGTCTGCTGGGACGCCTGTCGAGCAGCTAGGAGGGATCCTGATGTTTGATCAGATCCAGAGTCTATACGGCCCTCCTGCAGACAGACAGCGTCTCAAACAGCCTCTGTGTAAGCTCCCCATCACAGTGGAGAGGAAAAGAGGAGATCATTTTTCTTTTTTTCTTCTTCTTCTTCTTCTTCTTCTTCTTCAGAGAAAAACACATTGTTCAAAGAAAGTCCTCTGCAGATCAAAAGTTGCCAAAAAAGGATTGTATTCTCACTGGTATTATGAACGAGCACAAAGAAATTATACAATGTAGCACGAATAAAATCGTATTTACATATAGTATGTATTGCCAGTGGCCCATAACACGTTGTCTTCAATAGATGTCACACAGTTTTGACATGATACCTGCTTAAAACAGATTATACTATTAAACATAGCCTACTATTCATATAGACAAATATCAGAACTGTACAGAATGGACAGCAATTATATGTACAGCAGACACGTGACTATTATACAGAACTGACAAATAAAAACATAAAGGGACACGAAAACTGTCATTTGTGTCTAAGTTGCTTCAGTCATGGCCAGCAGAGCAAAGGTGAAATGTTTTTTTCTTTTTTTTGTTATTGAATGCAGTCAGGGTTGAAGTGTAGAGTGGTCAGCTGAGCACAGCGGCTCAGGTTGTGCATTTGGGAGGGGGGGGGGGGGGGGGGGGGACTTATAGTCTCAGCAAAGAGCCGTACTGCTTTATGCCTCCATATGGAAATACATGATGGTTATTATGAAAGAGTAACTGTGGCTGTTTTTTTTTTTTTTTTGCAAAGATGAATACAGGAGTGTGTACTTGCACTTGTCAACTGCATTAATATTTTACCCTCTTTTTTCAGCCTATTGAAGATAATTTTGGAAAATGAACAAACCATTTTTCAAGCATTTAGGTCCTCTCTTTGTACAAATGTGCTTCACTGCTGCCCAGAATGAGGAGCAGCATCAATCGGTTTCACTTACTTGGCCGCCTATATAGAATTTATGATTCAAAGTACACTCTTATAATGTAAATAAATAATATATAAAACAATTATCAACGCCAATACACACAAAGAAAGTGCTGAATAAGAAGCCCCACACTTAAACCTCAGTATATTTAACATATAATAGTGCATTAAAATGCCTTCTCAATCCTGTGTGGAAATGTATGCAAAAAAAATGTAGGTGGCACACACAATAAATTCACTTTCTCTCCTCAAATCAGAAACACAATCTCATCGACAGCCACAACATTTCATGACGTGTGTCTGAAGATGCACACAGGACCACATCACGTACAGATATGGGCCACCAAACAACAAGGATCTGCGAAACGGCATTGCTGGTGAATGAAAAAAAACAAATAAAACTAACAGCTCAACATCTGCGAGTCCTCGTTCTCTGTGCTTTAGATACATCAAAAGAAAAGATTGCAGAATGGGTAAAGCACTCTTTAACAACATTTAAAACTCCCACTTTTTAAAGATAGATGACCTTTTGTGAAAAATATGGCATTTACAGAACTTTTGACATGATGGTGGCATTATTTAAAGAGAAACAGGTGTGAAATGCTATGTGCCCTTGTGTTTTACATCCTCAACATTTGTTCTACATCGGGCAGTCCTTCAGTGGACTTTCTGGGTTATTTATATGACAGACACAGGCATCTATTAGAATCTATTGACTATGGGTTTTCACACTATTGTTTTAAACATATGTGTATAAAAATATACACATATGTTTAAAATTTGGACAAGCGGAAAGGTTCTGTAGATGGCTCAGAAAGCACAGATTTAAATTAACATTTATAAATTCTACAAATATTAAAATTGTCTGTGATTTATAAAAGAAGAAAAAAAAAAGTTTCAGCTGTGCCTCAATGTTTATCTTCCAACAGAAAATGCTGCTCTGTATGACACTGTTGAAAGAAGAGAAAGCTCTATCTACAAAGTCCATTCATTGTCCATTTATAGAGGAGACACATTCCCACATTTTCCCTTTTGTTTTTTTCCAGCAAATATGGAATATATTAGAGTGATTGTTTAATGCATTGAATATAGACAAAAACCTCTTTTTTTCACAAAGCCAGAATAACCCAGTAATCAATGTAACTGATTATTGGGTTTTATTTATGTTTATACCTTCAACATATAGGAGTGTAGACATGTTTGGATAACGTTACATAATCCTGTATGCATTTTGGTTTCCATTTGTGAATCATGCCTCGGTAAAGTCAGCAAATGGATTTTTTTTTTTTATTTTAAAAAAGGTAAAGCAAAACAAAATCACTCAAAATTTAAGGCTTTTTTTTCAATGTGATGAGGACACGGACGATTAGCATTTACAGTAACATTTACAGCCATGTACTGTACACAGACTCAGGCACTCACACACTCACACAGCCTTTATTTCCTTCTCTCCTCTCCGTCTCATCATGTGCAGACTGTCCACAAACCGAAGCCCCAGCTCACACACACACACATGCATGCTCTCGCACACTAAGTACATACACGAGCACTGGTGCGTCAGCCCAGTATGTCCAGGTACACAGGGGAGGCCTTAGCGAGGCTCTGGAGCATGCTGTGGATCTCCTTGATGTTCAGCCTCATGTAAGGCTCCCTCTGCCAGCAGCCCAGCATCAGGTCGTACACTTCTTTAGGACAGGTGCGAGGCCGCTGCAGCACACGGCCCTGGGTGATGCATTCAATCACCTACAGGATACAGGGTTACAATACATTGCCTGTGATTTGACTCTGAGAGAAAGCCCCCACAAATATTGCCAATGAAATTAGATTAGAGTAAATTAGAGTAGATGACATGAAATATATAAAGCAGAGGTCGAGCTATCCAGGCTTTTGGTCCCTCACATGGGTCAAGCTCAAAAAACACCTATCTATTATATTAAAGTTCAATACTACAAAACATGAACACATTGATATTTATGTGTAAAAATCCACTTTAAGATAAATGTATTTATTACAGGTCCTTCCCTTCATGTTCTCTGTCAGATTACTTTCAATAAATTAGGTAAATATTACCAAAATACAAACTATAATTTTTCCAGTAACTGGCTCAAAGTTTGATCACTTTTCCACCAATTAGAATCATTTCCTGTCTTGGTTAGGTTGAAATTTGAAAAATAGTTTGTAATGTAAATGTGTAATTTGAAGTGTCTCTGACCTCATTGTTGGACAGCTGGTACCAGGGTTGCTTGCCGTAGGTGAAGATCTCCCACAGCACCACGCCAAGGCTCCACACGTCACTCTCTGTGGTGAACCGCCGGTACATGATGCTCTCTGGGGGCATCCAGCGGATTGGCAGCATCGTATGACCGCCCACCTGCAGAGAGAGGAGAACAATCTCCATCAGAAACCAGCACAACAAAGCTTGCTGAAGACTTAACAGCTGCTGGTTATACTGACTGTATTATAGGGGTATTTATACTGTGCAGCACCCCACTGTTAGTTCTCCTATCATGTTTATACATATATGAGTAAAAATAGGTGATGTTTAGCCATTAATACAACTTAAATCATGCCTTATGGTGAGCAACTCATTTAGATCATTCATCCTGGATTAATTTACTATCTAATGAAATTATTTACCTTTCTTACTTTCTCCCCCAATCGTCAGCCTTTCAAGCCCATCACCATACTTACATAAACTCACATGCACCATCCTTTCCAGGGTTTATATCAAATATGGCATCCTGATTCCCGTTTCAGTAACAATTTTAACATTAATATAATCTTTCAAACGATGACACCAGTTGTGTCTTTGTTTGAATGCTGTATGAGGGTAATTAACAGCATAACTGTAGTTGACTCTTCAATACCAGGCCTTTACAAAAAGGTATCAGAGTACTTGCAACTAGGGCTGCAACAAATAAAATGTGAAAAAACATGTGAAAAATGCCAAAGACATTCAGTTAACCATCAAAGAAGACAAATAAATTCATAAAAATGACTAAAACAATTGTTCAATTATCAAAATAGTTGATGATTAATCAACTAATGCAGTTTTACCTTCAACATGTTTATTGTGCATCACCTGTTCAGGGAATTTTATACTCCACATAAGCAGCCAGCGGGTCAACTTGTAATTTTATATGAAGCTAATGTATCCGCTACTAAACCAAATGTTCACAAATGTAATGACATTTTGATGATTTCTCTTGGCTAATCTAATTTATTACAAGCTTCCCTTTGATTTGCAAATTGAAAGCTGCATTAGAGACATCATAAAACAGGCTGTTATTGTAAGCTGTGGTAATGCTTTTGCTTTCTATTTGATAAAAACAGTTGATATCAGCAGTTGGTGACAGGCCCTCTTTTTGGTGATCTTATCTAATGCAGAAAAATGCATCTCGGAGCTGCGTTTGTGTGTTTAGATTTCTGACTGGACTTCGGGCAGCAGAGGGCACTGTGGGATTCAAGCTGAGATCTGAGACACAAACAATGAGGGAATAAAAACCATCCATCTGCTCCTCAACATGATTTTTGTCCATTGGCCTATATTGTAGCATTAAGCACTTATTTAAAAAAGTAATCTTCTCCATGCGTTCATACTATTCTTGTGGAACTGCTCTCACACATACAACTCCTGCATAGTTTAACATGATGATGCCTTCATGCACAGTGAACACAAGTATTAGACTAACGCCTTGCCCAGAGAAAAAGAAAAACTGCCCATGCATTTTTGCACTGTTGGCCCTTATTACCATAGAAACAGTAATTTTATGCAGATTATAGAATTTGCATTTAAATGGTATTGAAAACAGATAAAATACCTCTGGTTAAAAATGGTCATTTCTGCAGCTGCAGTTATTTTAGACCAAAACTGGAATAAAATTCTAATTACATATTTGAGACTGTGCGAATGTGGGTACCTTTCCATATTTCTGTGTGTATATCGGAAAAGAAGTGTGTGTTGTAAGACTAGGGGCTAGATAAGGTGAGAAAATTAGCAGAAATTCTTTGGACTCACTCTATAGTAGTCTGTGCTGTAAACATCTCTGGACATGCCAAAGTCTCCTATCTTGACCAGCAGGTTTTCTCCTACCAGGCAGTTCCTGGTAGCCAAGTCTCTGTGTACAAAGTGCTGAGAGGCCAGGTAGACCATGCCAGCAGCAATCTGTTGGGCAATGTGCAGCATCTGGGACTGGGTGAGCTCCACCAGGATGCTGTGTTGACCGTCTGCCATTAGCACAGCATCAGGACCGTGGGACCTGCACCAGAAAACACTTAGTCAGGGCTTCAATGATAATAAAATTATAACTAAGATTTCATTGCAAAATATAAAGTCTTCTATCACTACACACATTTCTGTCATATTGCAAAAATATATCCTCATTTTCCATGTACACACTGACATTTTGGGAAATGCACTTATTCACTTTCTTGTTGAGAGTTAAAAATTAAAGTCGCAACATCTCTCATATCTCTACAGAAACCAGAAAATAACATCTAGAAGCCGGTTAGCTTAGCTTAGCACAAAGACAAGAAACATTGGGAAACAGTTACCTGGACTCTTTCCTAACAGTAACAACATATGCCCACCAGCAGATCTATGGCTCACAAATTAACATGTTATATCTCATTTCTTTAATCTCCAAAAACCAAGTGAAAAAATGAGCAGTTGTGGTTTTACGGGGGATTGTGCATCACTATTTCTTGGCTGAAAGCAGTGACTTTCTGGAGTCACCGCAGGTTGCCTGGCAAACTCGTGGTGACAAAATAAATGTTCCTGTCCAAAAAATAACCTGGCACATAACTCCGGCTTCAACTTGCCATTTTCACAATTTAGCTTTTTTACAGTTTAAACAAATTAGACAAATCAGATATAACTTCTCAAATGTCCCTTTCCTTTTTTCCAGTTTTAATGCTAAAATAAGCTAATCAGCTGCTGGCTGTAGCTTCATACTTCATGGAAAAATATTTTTGATATATTCTCATATTCTCATTCTCATTTATCTCACAGCAAGAAAGCAAATAACTGTATATGCCCAAAATGGCAAACTAATCCGTTAATGCATGTAAGTCTTTATTAAGATCTAAATGATCCTACCTGAGGAACTTGTTTAAGTCACCATGTTTCATATATTCAAACACCATGATGAGCGGGTCGCTCTCCACACACACTCCGTAGAAGGTGACAATGTGCTCGTGTTGCAGGTTGGTGAGAAGCTCTGCCTCTCTGTAGAAGTCCGCCCGGCCACTCTCACTGGCCTCTTTCAGAGTCTTACCAAAAAGCAGAGACACAAAGACAAGGACACAACATGAGAAGCATTATGTACAATAATGTACATCTAGTCAATTGATTATTCGAACGAGTGGCTTCCTGATCTGTACCTTGACTGCCACATGGAGCTTCTCCTGGTCTGGTGTCAGGTTGTAGCACTCAGCCAGAAAGACCTTCCCAAAGGCTCCTTCCCCCAGTTCCCTCTTCAGTACAATGTTGTGTCTCTTGATGTGCTGGACAACTTTGAGACAAAATAAGACAAATCAATCTCAAGGGTGTATGTGCATCTTTTTAGTGTGAATGTTGGAGTGTGTGAAGCGCTTTTTGTCTTCACTGGAGTGAGGTTCAGATTATTATAAGGAAAACTCATTTTACCTCGCCTTGTATTCAACTATACACATATTGGAAAACCATCATTCATTGTTTCTCCCAGGCTTTTGGAAAGCATTGGGAACATTTTCTTTTTATAGCCATCCTTGGGGTAACAAGTTCCTTATCTTTGGCCAATAAGTATGAAAAAATAGCTGTTTGGTTAAGAATAGTAATTGCAAAAAAGTAAATCTTATGAGTGTGAAAAATGGACTCTGTATGTATGATTTGTGCTTGAGAGAAATAGCAAACACACTTGGAGAGACCAAGCTTTTGTAATGATGACAAAGTAGGTGTTGGAAGTTTTCTTCAGGGTAAGGACTAATGGGTCTAATATGAAGAACACTGTTGTGTATCCTCCTTTTTAAAATATATGTATACATATACATTCTTTCACTTGGTACCTTTTAAAGAAAAACTGCTTTGTATTATTGTATTTGATTTAATTTATGTGTTGTTGTTGTTTATTATTTGGATGGGCTGTGTTTGTTTGAGCGAGAATTCCCAAAAGATTACATACATACATATAAGGAACAGTCCAAAACACACTGATTCCATTTACATTTATACAAACTGGAGCAAATGTATGTAACATTTTATGAACTACATGCATGTGTGTCTCAAAGTGAGAAGCATTCACTGTGCTGAGTTAAGCCTTCTATAAATAAGGTTGTGTGTCTGAACTTCATCTGCAGGCTAACGGTCCAGTCACACAGCAAAGCAGGAGTCACTATCACAATGCAGCAGGATGCTGACAATAAATACGGCGTCCAGCAGTGATCCCTGCATGGATTTATCAGAAAAGGTCCGGGTTACCAGACGTTTGTCGAGCGAGGCGGTAACTCACACGTGTCAGATTTCAGCATGCTGCCAGAGTTACGGAAGTACTGTGGGTTCTCAATGACAGGAATCTTTGTCATCCCAATAATCACTGCGTCTGGACCCATCTCCGATGACGACGGGGTGTTGTTGCCATTGGAGACGTGATGAAGAGGGCTGGCGGAGTCATCGTCATTACTGATGACTGAGGAGGAGCCTAGGGACCGACAGAGGAGGAGGAGAAGGAGAAGAGGAAAGAGTGAGGTGAGCGGAGAAGAAGAAGATGGTCATAGGTTGAAGAGATACAAAGATCAAAAGTGGGAAGATTGTGGCCATAGAGGCAGAGGAGGAGGAGGAGGAGGAGGAGGAGGAGGAGGAGGAGGAGGAGGAGGAGGAGGAGGAGGAGGGTTGGAGGGAGAAAAGAATAGAGGGACTTGTAAATACAGATTTGTGTAGTGACCAAAAGATCGACCTGATCCTGAATCAACATGAGAGCCCTCAACTCACTGTACATTCATTCATACAGCGATGTAACAGAAACTGCAATAAACTTTGACTCAACAGTAACACTTAAATTAGCATTTATATACAGTATATATAAACTATAATGCATCTGTAAGCAGATATAAGGACGATTTGATTTGGAAATGTTCCTTATGAATGTGTTGAAGAACTTATTATTCTGTTGTTTTTGTACTGTATATGTGTTACTGGAAGATGTAAAAGAATGGTGTTTTGTGGTGGCCGAAAAAAACCCACAAAATAAGTAACTTACTATAAACAGTTTTGTTGTATGTTAAAACTAAATAAATGCTTTATAACACAGTGTAATAATTTGTGCATGTGTGTAATCATACAGCTACAATATACAGCACAAGCTTTCAATATGTGTTTACACAGTAGTTATGGATGTTTCAAGAAATACTTCAAATATATACAACAAAATGTATGCTCAAAAATATCCTTACAGTATACACACTGCATTATAGTGCACTAAAAAATCAATTATTAACTATTTATATACAGCTGATTAAATGAAGTGGGGCGTTGAGGGCTGGTGGTCAAGTATACTGTTACAGAGTCACCTCTTACAATATAAAAACATTAATTCACCTTTAATACCAAATTTAGAGTTTCTTCCATATTTCAGAATGATCACCATCAGAACGCAGCCGGTCAAAGCAACCCCTGCGATTCCCACAACTACATACACCTGGAAAGGGAAAAGAAAAAAAGACTCACTTGTTTGAAACTGACTATCTATCTATCTATCTATCTATCTATCTATCTATCTATCTATCTATCTATCTATCTATCTATCTATCTATCTATCTTTTAGGTCAGTGGTTCCCAACCTGATGGCCAGGACGCCCACATGGGACCACAAGTTAAATCTGAGTAGTTGTGACATTATTTTAACTTTTTCAGACTTTCCTCTGCTTTCCTTTGCAACCTGTGAAAATAAACATTGCTGTGTTTAAGAGGCCATGTGTCAAAAAGTTGGGAACCACTGTTTAAGATGGTATGGATCACTTACTGCAACGCTGTCCTCCGGTGGTGGGAGTGGTGGCTCTGAAAAGACACAAAATCCAATCAATTAAAATGCTTGTCTCAACATTTAAAACTATTACATCTGATTTTGTCTTCTTGTAGTTCTGACTGATGTATGTTATATGTTTGTAATCCTGGGAAATTAAACACCTACCAGTAGTATCTGGGCAGAGGAAATATGCAGGCACAGACCAAAAGAGGAGAGAACATGGAACAAAGCTAATTTAAATTTAACTATTCATACAGTTATTATCAAGGTAGCAATTATAACTGCTGTTGGTTTTATAAATAAGTTGAAACATTACTTACAGTAATACATGGGATCTTCTACTAAAAAGAAATAAAAAAGAGTTCATATTAGCTTCAGAAACAGAAACCAGCCTCAGAAATAATTTACCCACTGAATGAACCCTGTAAAAAGACATCTTATTCAGACCTGTATGATTGTAAGGCGGGTCGATGAACTGGGCAGCGACCTTCTTCTCATCCTGGCCGTAGTCATTCGTTGCCACCAGCTTGTACACACCATTGTGGATGTGTGTGGGGTTCACCAGTTGCAGGCAGCCGTGGTACTCACTCTCGGTGGAATCGTGGATCATGGTGCGAATATAGTCCTGCTCCAGGAGAGCCACGTTCTCGTGGTACCACTGCAGGACAGGCTTGGGGTTCCCTTTCACACTGAATGGAATGCACCAGTGGTGGTCCCGCTTTGGCTCCAGCAGCTCCTGGATGGTGGGGGCAACTGACATGGAGGCAACAGTAGAGGAAGAGTAATCACGGGATGATAGGAAATAAACACCAGGAGGAAAAGCCAGTAGGAAAAGCAACAATTATGGGCTTAGAGAGGAGATGTAGATGGTGAACAAAAGTATGGGGAAGAGAAGAGTTTGGTCACACAACATTTGAACAGTGACATCAGGAGAATATGGAAGAGGAGAATGAGGAGAAATGAGGTATTACACGAGCAGAGGAGTATAGCAAGGCACGAGGAGCTTCACAGGAGGAAGAGTTATGGACAGAAAACATGGAGAGTCAATAAGATCTGCCGAGAGACAGTAATGATAACACACTGAGAAGCCTTCTGCCTCCACTGGAAAAAAAAAAGTCTACGAGAAGTAATTTAGAAAATAACCTCAGAGGAAATTAGACTAATTAAATTTACAGATGAAAATGTACTTTCTAAATATGAATGCTATGGCTGGTTAACATTTACAGTCGACGAAAACAGAGAAGTGAGAGCTCTTACAGAGAATATTCAGCTGAAGGGTGGCCTCCATCTGACCGACCATGTTCTCAGCACTGCATATGATCACCCTGCCATTATCATCAGGAGACAGGCCTGACAAGGTGAGACTGCTATCCAAAGGATCAATCTGTAAACACAGCATTAGCACTCGTATTATACAGTAGTATAATTGGTGTGATGCTGACCTTTAGTTTATGTACAATAACCAGTAAACTACAAGCTACAAAAGTTTGAACACACACCATGATGCAATTAATATCACATGAAAAGTAGTTAACAAGCAAGCAAAGAAGGTAAAAGTACATAGCTAAAAAAATAATTCATGTAGCTCAATTAAACAAAAATACTGTTAGCTAAATAATGCAACAGCTAAGTAATGGGTTAACAGTTGCAGTCATTTGCTAAAGGTAATGCATAAATGTTGAAGTAGTTAGATAAAAGTAAAAGATAAACAGTTGAAGTAGTTAGTGAAATGTAAAAGTAATCAATAAACACTTCAAGTTGTTAGCTATATATAGCCTAATGGATGAACAGTTGAAGTTGTCAGCTTAAAGTAATGGATATAGTTAAACTCGTAAACTAAAGGTAATGGATGAACATTTGAAGTCATTTGCTCAGACTTATATGTTTTTGCTTTTGAGTCTCAAGTCGCTTGCAGCTGTCAAGTAATGAAGTCCAAGATAAGTATCAGCACATCCTTTTTGTGACTTACAAGATAAGTCTAGTCACACTCTATATTTTTTTTTAAATTATCAACAGATCCAGAAAAGATCAAGATTAACAATATTTTTGTCTGTCTCTCAATACTCTCTGACTTCCCTACCTTGCTTTGGCAGACAACTATAAATCCATAGGCTTAGTAAAGAGGTAAATCTTTAAAAACAAATTACAGATATATAGTTTCATTTCTGAAAGAGGTAATTTCATAAAACAGGTGGGCTGTGTAGTTTTTTACATTACTCAAACAGGAGTAAATACCATATTTGTTGGGACTATTTTTACCGGTGGATTAATACATATGTGGTGCTCTGATGAGTATTTATGGCAGTATAGGGTGCTGTATGGGGGACTACCTAAAAATAAATCACGATATTCATGATAGTGAAGGAACATGACACCCAGTGCAAAGGTGTGGCTCACTGATATAACCACTGACCATAAATAAGCTAATGGAAATCTACATCAGGCCTTGGATACACACACTATACTTGTTAATAGGATTAATTTGTTATTTGGTTTGGATCTTTTCATGGGATTTGTTAAGACAAAGGAAACTATAGACCTTGAAGCCTAACTTGTGTCCAAGTATCAAGTTTACAGCTCTAATATGACTTTCATCCCATAGTACAGAAATAGTTTTGAAACTTCTGGAGCTCATCTGATAATATCTTTTTGACCCTTTTGACCATAGGCATCCCATTCCAGAGGTTTCTCACTTCTTCCACTTTACTCAAACAGCAACACCTTAAAAAATCAGGAGCCCAACGTGGTAGACCTGTTCCAAAGGCTAAAACAGGAAGCTAAAAGATGTAGGAAGGCTCACCTCGAACAGGGTAGCCATCATATCAAGATTCCACCGGATCTCAGGAGGAGGGGAGCCTGAGGCACTGCACTCAGCTTTAACATCACTCCCCTCCATCTCAGTCACAACTGTGGGCCTGACCTCCACTTGGGGAACCACTGCAAGAAACAAGCCAACAGCAAAATTGACCAACTGACTAGATATAAAACTTTACATAGATTTGTGTCTGTCTTTGTTCCTCTCTTTTCAGTCTTCAGCAATGACTTCTCTAAACGGTCAATATCAGATAGACAGCGTTGCTTATTATAACATGGTTTCACATTACCACAATCTGGTGGGGTTAGGGTGGTAAAGGTCCTTAGTGCTCCTCTTTTGTCTATGCATTTCAGGTCTTGACTATCAGGATCTTCTAGGAGCCTCATTTTTATCCACAAGTTCTCACAAACACAAACGAGAGGGTTTCCATACAGGAGGAGCCTAGACATAAAAAATAAAAAAAACTCAGCATATGAGAAACTCTGTGGATTGCACTCATGGAGAGAGCTGTACTGACAACTTTACATACACATGACACTTACGAATAGGATACGTTAAAGCTCTGAAATGTCTTCCATGACAGTGTCGTTAGGTTATTGTCTCTGAGATTTCTAAAAGGGGGAAAAAAAACAATCAAAATACTACTTGTGAACAACAATGAAATAACTTAAGAGCACCTTTAAAACGCTTCTTACACATATTGAAGTCTTGTATTGTTGTAGAATGCATCTGCTGATATAGATGTCAATCTGGTCTTCATCACTGTTCTGTTGGAGGGTAAAATATAGGATTGTTAAAAATATATTTAACTTCAATGTAAAACATTAAAAGCATACTGACTTGTACTTACAGGTTTCTGAGGTTTATGTAGTGACTCAAACTGTTGTCATTGATTTCATACAGTCTGTTTTGATTAGCAATGTATCTGTCAAGAAGTAAGAAAAAAACAATTAGTGAAGTTATGCAAATCCTTCACATAACTTAAAGTTTGAAGCCATCGAGGTTGTCAAGTTGGTCTGGAAGTGGATACGGGGTTAGAAACAATGGAAATAGATGTTCTGAATAACTGAAACTACACTATATCTGTAATTGTTGTGTGTACAATCGCAATGACAGTGTAAAACAAGACATTCAGTTGAGTTTGAGTATTTTATGAAACTAAATCCTGACTATTGTTTTCATCGATTCCATAGTTAGCTAAATCCTATATGTACAACATTGCCCACAAAGCTATCATATTCCCTCACTGGTTGAGTTTGGGCAGCACATTTGATTTTTTAATATAATGTGGACCAGTGTAGTAGTATGTATTTGCACACTGGTCATATAATGAGCAACCTGCATTGTATTATTTTTATTTATTACATAAAAAATGTCTGTTTTTAATCAAACTCAAAGTATACTCACTTTTATGACTAAATGATGGCACAACTCAAAATAATATTGTTCTTTTTTTTGTTTGTTTTGTTTTGTTATAGGGAAAAATTACACCAATAAACAAGTATTATAAAATATATACAGCCAATAATCAATACACCTTGATTCACTTTTGAAAACACAAATCAGGATTTAAATTCCAAGATGTTATGGGGACAAATCTAAATGATATATTTTACAAAATTCTAGTATTTTCCAGGGCGTGATAAGGAGAAGTAACAGGTGTGAGTGATTTAAATCAGTTGTTTTTTTACTATAAGAATTACAGTTTGAGTTTTACATGAAAAATAAAAAAATTTGGCTTCATGAATGTTGTTTACAATGCGTTGATGAAGTAAACAAACCTTTTAAATCATCTAAATTAATGGTTAGATTTTTAGATCCTAAATATTGTATTCATTTGTCGAACCTGCACTTTTTTACTGTCACTTTAGACAAACTGGGTAAAAATCTACAAGGTGTAGACGACTGCAGGGCTTCTTTAATTTGCAAAATGAAGAAAAGATTAATAGCGCTTTCACAACTACAGCAGACGCCTGTAGGTCGATGTGACACCTAGTTCCAGCCTGTCTGCCTCACAAAACTCACCCAGTCTCCCCTCCATTCTCCAGTGGGTGCCAAGCAGTTGTACACTTGTGCAGGGTTGTATAGCAGGTACACTCCGACACAGGCCTACACACTGACGCAGATAAGACTACATAACTGTGGGTAGCTTATCGCCACACTGATGTGATCTCATGTGTAATCTGTCAACAATGTGGTAATTTGGAAATATTGAGGCTATTTCGCAACGCCGCCCAAAAAGCCGAATTAACACCTCAAAGGCTGCACTGGGCCTAAACATTTACTCCATCACTACCTCTGGAGCTGTTTTGTAAAGGAAACACCGACTAATCCAAATAAGCCTGACGCGCACTCTCACGACCATTACGCACACGCGCGCGCACGCACACACACACACATACACATACACACACACACACACACACACACACAGTTAGTGGCACACGCAACCCCCATCTCCACCACACATACACACGCACACTATGCTTCATGATCTGACAAACCCACTGGTTATAATAATAAAATCACAAATTTGGTGTTTGACATTAAGCGTGGAGGACAGATCTTCACTGATATTTAATCCACAAGGGGTAATAATGCCAGGCCTGCTGTTATTAATATTGCTGCTGCTGATATTATTACCTCTATCATTATTATAATCCTAACACTTGGGTATTATTGCGAGCCACGATCGAGGGTAGTTCTTTACGCATTGCATCCTAATAAGTTCAAAAGCTGTCTGCACGATCATTTTCATACACTTACATCTCGGTGATGTTCTCCATGTCATCCAACATGAGGACAGGGAAATCCTCGATCCCCGGCACGGAATCAATACAAACAATCCTTGAGATGCTGCAAGTGCAGGATGTGGGGCAAGCATCGCTAAATCTCCACAGCCCCATCAAAACCAAAAACAATCCAAGACGAGCCATGCCATATTCCCCCGCGCTGGAGTCCATCGCAGGTCCAATGATATCCCACGAATCCCCCAAACAGAATCTGGTCAAATTGAATTATTGTTAAGATTTCCTCCCTCGCCGCCTTTATCTGGTCAAGTTAATCCTTTCGACTCCGCAGAAGAAGAAAAAAGAGACTACGCCGTCGGTCAGGAATGCGCAGAGCCCACGGTTTTAATATCAAGATGCCATGGACTGGCCTTCCCGTCTCCGCAGAGCTGGTATCACACTACTGCATATCGATGCCGTGAAGCAAGGTGTCAAGTGGTCCGTCCTGGTGCTGCTGCTGCTGCTGCTGCCGCTGCTGTCTCACCCCTCTGTCTCGGCACAGACTGCTCGCCTCCCTGCCTTGTAAAACAAATATGAGGTGTTCCAGATGTTTAGAGATCAATAGGCAGGGCCCCCCCTATACGAGCGATTTCTCATATGTGAGGTGATGGGGAGGAAAAGAGAGACTGCACAGTGGAGTAAGGATGCGTGGTGATGCTGCGTGTGTAGGGAGGAAGGCTACCTGCATCCGTCTATCGATTATCGCCGAGGACGAGCGCATCTCCCCCCAGCCATCACTGGGATTGAGTTTATAGGGGAGACGGTTGCGATGTTACCCTAGAGATTTATTTATGACTAGTTGTATTTCTAGGAATGTATTTATGGGTTTTCTTTTTTCTTTTTTTTTTCTTTCTTTTTTTAAAATCATGCAACAAAACCTGAACATCAGCAGCTGCAGCCTATTAAGCTGCCCAAGTGGCCAGCTGCGGGTCAAAATGCCCAGTGTGTAGTGGGCACAACAACAATATGCATGTATTGGACTAATTCATGTGTTGTGATCTGTCTTAGTTACTCTGAAGCCATGCATTGGAGCACTAGTGTACGGTTGGCCATTAGGCCTATAGTGTGACGTACGGTTGACGCACAAGACGGGGTGCATCTATGAAAAATAATTACCTATACTATGTCTGCAAGCTTCAAATGGGTCTCACTCCAGTCAGTGATCAGTGCACGATATAAGGGCAAAAATTGGGAAACAATGTTATGATGCTAGATGTTTTCTCTCCTCCCAATAATCCTACAAAATACTTCTACTTTTTCCATTCATTATGGCATATTATTACATCAAAATATAAAGTATAAACCACTGTAAACATGTGTAAAGGTTTTATTTGAATAGGGACAAACTATATTTTGATTAAAGTTGGAGACATCTCAGCACATCACACCAGATTTAAATGAGTGGGAGTTAAAGTACAGTATTTGTCAACAATATTTAACGGTGCCCAGTGCCCACTCACAAATATACATATTAATGTGTCATCATTTAGAAAATAATTGATATGAAGTGTTAATGTCATAAACTGGGCCTAGAAATGTAATTTAAGACACCTATTCTCAAGCCTTTAAGGTTTACTATGCAGTGCTAAACAGCAAGGTGATAACATGTTTCCAAAATGATCAAATGAATCCTGTTTACCAGTGGATTCCTAAATTTCACTCATAATGAGGAGGCATACTCAGCGAGGACACATGATCTATGACACAGCCTGGATGGTTAGTGTCGCTATGGTGACTTGCTTTTTACAAATAGCGCGGACAATGTCAAGTGTCGCTATGGTTGCAGATGAAAATATGTACGCAGGCTTTTTTTTTTCATGAGAAACATCAAGAACTGAATTATATCTGTCTCCATGGTAACCTCAGAGTATAGGAGAGGAGAAGAGAGCTCTTTATTTTGCAATAGATCCTTGCGTATATCTGAAGGAGCATGACAACACTACGAGAAAAGGGGATGTTTAAAATAGATCAAGTACGGACATAATTCAGGCTCCTGATTTGCAACAAATGGGCAGTCAGGTGGTGGCTCTGGCCGATGATGTTGGATTAATGAGTCTGATCACATGGCCTTATCATTTTATCACTGCAGAAAAGCCAAAGAGAATCAGGCTGTGCTGAGAGAAAAGTAGCATGTGCTTGTCTATATGCATATGTCTGTGCATATAAATGTTATGTGTTTTTGTATTGGGGTTGGTATTGGTTGGTAAATACATTAGTTTATATTAAATCAATGCTATTTCTGTTGAAGATGACGGCATTACCTATGCACTCAAGGTATTATTTAAACTCTGTGTCATTTTATATCAGATTTTATTATTCATATTTTGTCATTCCTTGAAGCTGAAGCTGATTTTTGCTGGAGGATTTTGTACTTTGAGGAGAGAAGGAGGTGTAACCTAAAGTGAGACTTGACCTCTTTGCACCTTATTACAAACTTCTGCACCTGGTTATGGTTCCTATTGAGGAAGTTCGGGCTGCACCAGTAGCTTTGGAGAAAACAAGTCAACATACGAAGGTGTATTATACCTGTTTTTAAACTGATAAATCAAGAGATCTTTAAACATATTATAGTGTGGAGCCACCCCTCATAACGAAGGTAACAGATTGCTCACTGGGTAATAGATTCAAACACTGACTGTAGTCAACAGAGACAGGAACAACCCCTCACAGACAGTGTGTTAAATCCTGATTTTATGATCTAAAGTGAGGTTTTTTTTCCAGGACTAACACCTCCATATTCTCAGCGCTGCTCTGACACTCTACTCTTTTGACCTCTCCTGGGCAAAATGCTCACACAAGCTCCTGCCACTCTCACCTTACACATATAGTTTGGTGCTGCTCCCCCATCTCCTACCTCTTCCTGTATGAGCTGTCTTGAACTTTGCTGTCCTGTGATTCAACCCACTGATCTACATCCTTTTCCAATCACTGTCTCTCAGTTAAGTGCTGTGGACTACCATTGTAACATGCTACCATTGTAACATGCTTCACACAATTGTTCTTTTTTTTCAGGGCAGTTACATACAATAGACACAACATATTTTATTCATCTCAGACACATCCAGGTGAGAGCAGGATTGAATCTTCATCAACGTCTAGTGTGAATATTGTAAGGATGAAATTCAGAATTGGTTTGTGAATTGAAAATTAATATGCAATTATTTTGATAATCAAATCATAATTTTTTAAAGGAGAAATGACAAAACAATATCTGGTTGCAGCTCTCAAATGGGAAGATTTTCAACTTTTTTGTGTTATGCAGAGTAATAATGTGAACATCTCAGGACTGTGGACAATTAATCATAAAAAACAAGACATTTTAAGACATCACCATAGGCTCTGGGAAAAGGTAATGAGCATTTTCACTTTTTTTCATTGACAAAATGATCGATTGAGAAAATAATCTACTGATTAATCAATGATGAAACTCATAATTGTTTGCTGCCCTATGAAGGTGGTTTAAGATGAATTAAGGGATGTTGATAATTTGGCACAACTGTTAATTGTTGCTTCTCTGGAGAACCTTCAGTTCATTCAAGTCTGATGTTTGCTTAGTGATTACAAGCTTGTCTTGACCTGCTAGCTCACTGTCTCCCATGTGCCACTCGGATAGACACCATGAGAAGGAATGAAATCTATTTTAACTTACTTTTGCCTGAAGGGCATGTTCTATTTTATTAAGATCCCACTCCTCTGTTACCTCCTTCGGTACCTGCACTGTGAAGATAAAATAAGTGCCTTCATCAGATCTGATTTCCACAATTTATGATATAAAATAGCCTTAGAATTTAAACAACCGTACTCAATAGTGCATAAATATGCTGTGTTGCTGCATATGCTGCATAGGCTATGTTCTGCAGGTGAAACAGTTACTCCATATTGTTTCATAATATTATGCTATTGTTTTGTTTCTATTAGACCAAATTTTAGTAGTATGATTGCAACTATCAAATATTTCCATTATGTATTAATCTGTCAATTAATTTCTTAATGTATTGTTAATTTGGGTCATGTATAAAACATCAGAAAATGATGACAAATGCAACATATCAACATATCCCACAGCACAATGTGGACTCATTAAATGTTTTGTCCAAATGTTCTCCCTGAAATACCATAAATATCATATCGGCTACTGGGGATAATTAGAGAGAAACTGCTAAATAAATACAACAGTTGCATTTGGTGTTTTTTTTGTCCACACCACCTAATATAATTGGAAGCAATGAGCCAAAAAATAGTTTAGAAACAATACAAGCATCAAGTTTCAGGACTAACAAACTAATTTTTGAAGTGCCCTGCAATAGGAAGCATTTGTTGATGAAGTAGTTAGGGGGAGTTGGGGAGTATCTACTTATATGTAATGGTGTTACATAATTTAATTGCAAAATAAATGTAACTGTAATCTGTTACACTAACTGAGAAAAAAAATGTAATTAAATTACAGTTACTTATGAAACTGTTGATGATTACAAAGGTGGTTACATCTGAAGTCAGACCTTCAAGATTTTGCTCAGGAGGAGGGTTTTTCTTCATTTTTTAATATTTAAAATGTTATTGAATACATATATTACTGTTTTTAATTATTTTAAATCAATATATTTTTATATTGTAGAAATGAATTATGACATTGGCAGACTTTGGACTTTTTTCATAAAATATCTTTATTTTTATATTCCAAAATCAAATGATCTCAAATGAAACATAAATCTTGCTATATCAGAAATGATCTCCCTTATAAATCATGTCAGTATCCATCAAAAACACCTGAACTTAGATTTATGTGGGCTTAATGGGTACACTTACCCTAACAGCTGAAAACATCTGTTAGAAAATTAGAAAAGTGATTAAGAAGTAATCAAAAGTAATAAGTTACATTACTTTGATTAAGTAATTGAAAAGTTACATTACTCATTACATTTTAAACAGGGGCAATTCTAGGATCAGACCTTTAGGGGGGCTCAGCTCCTAATGACAATTTGACATTCAAACCCCCTGCTAAATGACTCACTTCACTGGATAATGTAAATTACAAGAAATACAAGAAATATTAATACATAGAAGAGTGTCCTACTATATTGTATAATAATATGGTTCAGAATAAACAATCACAGATTTGATAGTAACCTAAAATAAGTTAATGAACCCTGAGGGAAAGAGTATATAATAATGATAGAACTATCCAAAATACATTAGACCTGTTCAAATAAAAATCATTTGGACCTGTAGCAAAAGTGTTTATCCCATCTCTAACAGACAGGCATAATCGCAAACATAATTAAAGTTGTATAAAATAATTTTTAGGAAAAAAAATAATACTATAATTATTTATTTATTTTTAGATGTGCTGAGATCAAATTTAGGGGTGCTTGAGCATTCCTAAAAAAACATCTAAAATCGCCCCTGATTTTAAACAGGGTAACTAGTAGACTAATCTGTCACCTATTATATTTCCAAAGTAACCTTCCCGACATTGCTAACCTGACAGTCAAAACTCAGGACATCACAACACAAATATAGTCAGGCAGACAGTGGTTATTATGGTGGGTGTCTGCTGCGAGTCTTTACTTAGGGCGAAAAAACACCACATTAAGCAGGAGGCGCTTGATAAATTGTTCTGCGTTGCCAGGACAACCCACTGAGCTGATTCGACGCTATTACCCAGCCTTATCCCCGCCCAACCGGGTCAGTGTCGACGAATCGAGCTTACCCACACTGTCTCCTCTCTCCATGCTGAAAAACGTGCAAACGTTTCAGGGCGAGGAAATCGTGGAGGACCGCAGTGAACGTGGTTTTGCTGCAGGTTTGTGTGGTCTTTTAACGCCGTTTTTCTGACAGTCAACTCATATAAGGTCGCGTCATTTATTCACCACGATTGATATAAGTAAGATTTCACGGCTGACATGTTGTTTATTTTTTGGATGGTTGTACTTACAGTCGCAACGTGTACAACACTGGTAGCTGCTAGACTAGACTAGACACGCCTCACAAACACACACTGACTAGCCTAGCAGTGTCTGTTAGCATGGCGAAGTCAACTAAACTATAACCGCCACACATTTACGCAAAGGAGAAGAAGCCAGCTAACAGTGGATTTGCGCAGTTGCATTCATGTACATTGTTCCCTTGGGTCGTTGCTTTTGAATTTTTGGGAGCGAAAAAAAGGGGGGGGGGGGGAGTGAGCTCGATAGAAGAAGTAACAGTGCGTGACGAGCTTTCACTACTAATAGCTGTTTTGTTCCTTGGTGGCAGTAATGCACACATGATTATTGGTATTGGCTTGAGTGTGTGGTAGCTTTAGGTGCTCTTAAAAAACTCAAATGGTATTTCGTAGGACATGTAATGTAGGCGTTGACCAGCATCTCCCTGTAAGTTAGCAGCAGGCCTCACTTCAGGAGTGATGCTTGCTGGTCAGGAGTCCAGTTTGGGTTTTTTTGTTTTTTTTGCAACAGTGGGCAGATCATGTAGGTGGACTGAATGTGCACAGAGGAGTTCATGCAGGCTAGTTATATACAGGACCCTTTAGAGTATATATTTGAAGTGATCAATGCTAAATTTAGATGGCTATAACGCAAACATCACTAAGATTGCATACTTGACTAATGACAACTATCAGAATTAGAGCTTAAACAATCAGTTAATTGACAGAAAAATCATAAGCAACTAGTTTTGTAATCAATCAATCAATCAAAACACATCTCTGATTCTAGTTTATCAATTAAATTGTAAGGATTGCTGCTTTTCATTGTCTTGCATAGTAAGTAGGGATTGATATTGGTTCTCGATTCCTTTAAGATACCAAATAATATCGTCAGACAATATCTGCAATCGTTCCTTTTTGCACCCAGAGCTAGAAAATATGATTTATTTGTATGGATTTGCTCACAGCTAATCAACGCAAGCACTTTAAAACTGCATTTATGTAAAAATCTTATCATTTAGATGTGGAGGAGCAATTTCATGCTTCTATTCACATGATGGGTATTGAATTAAGTACTTTGCACTTTAAGGGTACTTGGATTGGTACTGGTATGGTAATTTATTAAACCATATCCAGCCCTAGTAGTAATAAACTCTTATCTTTGGGTTTTAGACTATTGATTGGACAATATTTTTTTATATATTATAGGCCAAACATGAAATGTGATTGACAGATTAATGGGAATCAAAATATGAATTAATTGCAGCCCTAATCAGAATATTTTGTCTGATGTGTCTTTGCATGTACAGTTTGTAGGCAGGCTGATTGTACTCTCGTCTCCTGTTTTAGCAGATCCAGGGAGAGGAGCCTGTTTGCATTCCACTGCAGGTGCAAGACAATGGAGGTGAATATTGAACAACAGGACGAAGACATCACATTCAGCAATACTGACACGAATGGTAAGATCATACACATCCTCATCATGATGCAAAGCAAATAAACTAACACAATATGAAGTAGAAAATGAACAGATCCTGTCTCGTGTTGCATCCAGTCTAAAACACAGTGTGAAGATATACCTACTAATTAGTTTACTCAAGGGAAGAGAAAAGAAAAAGTGAAAAAACCTGGCTGGCATTAGATAGCATGTGGATATGTCAGATGGTTGAGGGATTCTCCCGTCCAAGAGACTGCTGTTCTGTGGGCCCTGAGCAGATCTGCCTGTGTTTTAATCCAGGAAGGGTACATGGTGGAGCTGGACATATTCCAGGTTACAGTTGGCTGTTGAATGAAATCCAATGTTGGGGTCAACATGGATTTTGAATTTTGTCACTTCTATTATCCATACTGTGTCTTTGGCTAGTAAATATAAATTGCTCCCTTTTTGCATTTTCTTGTAACCTTTTATGGAGGCATAGGCCAAAGTTTTTAAGCCACTATGTAATACATTTTTATGCAATTATAACTGTTATAGCAAGATTTAGTTTTTAAGTAAAGTGAAATAATTCTTGTGAAACATGTTTTAAAGACTCAAAGATTGATGTGTCTAAACTGCCACACTAAAAGCTGCCAAAGCTGGAAATTGTCAAATTCTGCACTGTGGTGTGAAAGTTGATTACCTCTTGCTGAATGAAGTCCTGATCCAAAGTGTCTTCCCTCTTCAGGTAAACGGCCAGCTGAGGACATGGACGAGGAACAGGCATTCAAACGTTCTCGCAACACAGACGAGATGGTGGAGCTCCGTGTGCTGCTTCAGAGCAAAGTAAAGATTCCCTCTGTGGGCCGCAGTATTTGTTGGACCATGCTGTTGTTGTTGTTTTTTTTTCTCCCATCGATTTAAGGATCATTTTTTCTAAGAAAGACCCTCTGTTTCTTCACAGAATGCTGGCGCAGTCATTGGAAAGGGTGGCAAGAACATAAAAGCCCTACGTACAGATGTGAGTAAACAGATAAAACGCTGATAACATTTCTGCTGCTGAGGAGAAAATACAGTCTCCTCCTCAGTTTCAGAATCTGCACTGGTCTTTTTGGACCAAACAGCTGTGCTATCAGTTAAATTTTGCTGAGGGAATTATTAAAGTATACAATTCTAAATTCCCATGAATGAACAAACTCATTCATGGGATTTCTACAGAAACAGCCCCAGATTTCCTCCCTGTGGGTTTCCCAAGATCCCAGGTTGTCATAAGGATATTAGATGAGAAGACAGCTTTGTTGGATTTATGTCATAGATTTTGTTTCCAATCATGTCCTCTTGTGAGTTTCAACCTGTCCAGTTCCCCACAGTGTTGAAGTTTGACCTTGATATGACAACAGGTGCCTTAAAGCCTGAGTGGACCTTTTTTTGCAGGGACGTAAATCTCTGCAGTGCTCCAGACTGTTAATCAAACTTATCTTTGACCAGGTCACACTTCCTGTTCTTCTTCACTCACCACAAAGTCTCTCATTTCACTTTTGGGACAAAGTATAGCCTGTATTCAATTAAAAATGTATTCCTTCTCCCCCTCTTCCCTTCTCCTTTACTTTTTTATTTTTTTTATTTTTGGCCACCTTCCTCCGTTGCCCATGTACTGGATCGACATGCCCCTCCTGCGTTGCCCACCTTGACGTTGGCCCAACCTCCGCCCGCCCCTGAACGCCCGCCCACCTGACACTCCCGGTTGGCCCCGCCCATAAACTGTGCCCCTCCTTAAACGGGCACCTAACTTGACATCTTGTGATTGAATGCCCCCGCCCAATGCCAACCTCCACCACAACCACCACCACCACCTCGGCCCATGCAGTACAATGCCAGTGTATCAGTCCCAGACAGCAGTGGCCCAGAGCGGTATGTCCCACCAGTTATTGCCTCACTGCCTGATTAGAACAGCCAAACACATGTCTTTGATAACCTGCCTTCTGTTTCATTTTAACATTTTTTATACATGACAGTATACCCCCCTCCCCCCCTTCCAAACATCCCCCTTCTCCACTTGTAAGAAACGTGTATTGTTCCTTTTTGATTTTTCTGTCCATTTTAAGCATCTCCATTGATTTGGACATTTTGTCAATTTTATTGTCCATTCAGAGAATCATTGATGACCCACTACCAAGTAGTTGGTATATTATGGTTAGCAGCACAGCTGTTGGATGTTGTTTTTCCCTTGCTGTGAAATTTAATTCTACAATGAAACTTTCGGAAAGCAGACATCCTTTTCTCTCTCTGTCCTCTGTGGCCCATCTGGCCCTCCCCCCTTACCTCCAACCCCACCTCCCCCTTCCACCCTTTACCCCCCTGTTTTCAGCATCACTGTCCATGATCTCTGAGAGAGCGATGGCTCTTGTCTGGAGTCTCCGTCCCCCCCCTACTCTGTCACTCATTAATGTTGTCTCTTTATTTCATTGTGCTGCATCCCTTCTGTTAAATTTCTCTCAGGCCACATCAGTTCAGATCAGAGCTGCTTGCCAAACCTTTCATAACCGACCCCCCCCCTCCCCCCTTATCACCACCACCACCTTCCAACCCCCCTGCTCCTGTCCTGTGCCACAAAGTAGTTGGTAACCGCTCACATTTCCTTCCCCACCTCAACCCTCTGCTCTGTTACTCTTTTTCTACTGCCCACATCGTCTCTGCCTCACCCCCCCTCCCCCACCCCTCCCCCCTGCCCTAAGCCCTCTCCTCCCCACCTCACCCCTCCTCCTCAACCCCTTGGTCACAATGAAAAGGTGTGCTGGTGGAGCAATTGTCATGGCAAGTTGTTGTTTCAGTTTGTTACGTTCCTTTTCCCCAACTTGCTGGTGGTGGGATGGTTATAGAAGATCTCTCTCTGTCTCTCGCTCTCTCGCCCTCTCTCTCTCTCGCCCTCTCTCTCTCTCTCTCTCTCTCTCTCCCTTCACCAATTCTGTGTGGCCAGTCGCACGTTAATTTGAGCCGATCTGAAGCTGCCCATCCTCCCAAGGCTTCTCTTACTCTGAAAATAATATTAGATTAAGTGCATGTCAGCTGCTTATTCAATCATTCTAGTGTTGGGGAATAGTTAAAATTGTGCGTAGTGTGCAGCAGTCTTAATTTTTTCCTTTTTTTAGTTTGAAACCTTTTGTAAGTCTCTCTGTAATTGTTTGCTCGACTGCTTCTCACATATTTTTTTATCAGGTTTTTCTTTGTGCTGTACTCTTTGTCCTCCTTGTAATGCCTTGCTTCCTTTTGGCCAATATGGTTCCTGACAGGATCCTGAGTGTGAATGCCAGCATTGACACTATTGGAGAGATTCTGCTGAAAATCATACCTACTCTAGAGGAGGTAAGACATCACATTGTTGGTAATGCGTGAACAGACTGCAGTCCAGGATTGCCTAATGAAATGTCAATTAAATATGTTGCTTGTTGAAATTAAAAAATGGAACAATTGTATTTAGTCATGTGCAAATTTTAAGTTTGCTTTATAAAGGAGGTCTGCGCGAGCTTTAAAGGTACCTGTGGAGTTTTTGACCACTAGGAGTGCTATAGAGCAGTGATGTGACTGAAATATCTCAAAAACTATTCATGATTATGATGGATTGCCATGAAATTCGCAGTCACCAGAGGATGAATCCTGAAGACTGTGGTGATCCCCTGACTTTTCCTCTAATGCCACTGCAACGTTGGCATTCATTGTTATGTGTGACATTTGTGCCACACGATGGTAACCACTGCTAATACTAATCCGCTACCATATTTAGCAGTTAGCGCTCGTTTTTCAGCTGTGTACACATACTGAAGTAAAAGATTCCATTCCGCCAAGAACTGTGCACCTCATAACACGTTTATTCATCTAACTGCTGGCATCTCTGCTATAACTACCACGTTTGTGAAGCACACAGCAGTTAACTTTTTTTAGTGATTTTCCAGATACTCTTTGAATAACTCATAACTCTTGCCACCTCTGTAAACTGGTACCATTTAATTTTTTTTTCGTTTTGCAAAACTGTCATACTTCTCAAGTAGTTCTCAAGAGTAGTCTCTTAAGTATGTCTCTTATCTCATGCTGTTATGTAACCTTTACTATTAACATTAGAAGGCCAAGGCCACATTGATTGATTTAAAACGTATGTGTGCAAATATGGTGCGAATCATGAAAAATAAGAATTTTACTGGTAAACCCCAATATGATAAATTTAACAGTTTTTTTTCTACCCTAAACATGTTGAGCCGTGTGCTGCAGAGCAAAAGTGATGTTTTTAAAGAGTCTAACCACCACATTTTCTCCTACTTTTTTCAAACTGGCGACATAAAGTATGTCATTACAGAAATGCTTTGTTAACGAACAATGGGAATAGTCTGAGGCCCTACTGATCTTGCATTGTGTTTGTGTAGTACCAGCATTACAGTGGGATTGACTTTGACTGTGAGCTTCGCCTACTGATCCATCAGAGCTTAGCAGGGGGCATCATTGGGGTGAAAGGTGCCAAGATAAAGGAGCTGAGAGAGGTAGGACAGAATCCAGATTAGTAGGAGCCTCACCATGAGGCTCTGCACCAACACTTTAATGAATTATTAAAATTGCAGTTGTAACTTTTGGGTTTTCAGGATTAAAGCAATCAATGGTAAATGTAATTGCCTGACAGAAGACTAACATTTTTATGTTCCCATGAACCAGAACACCCAGACCACCATCAAGTTGTTTCAGGAGTGCTGTCCGCACTCCACTGACAGAGTTGTCTTGGTTGGAGGAAAGCCAGAACGTGTCATTGAATGTATAAAAGTTATCCTGGAGCTGGTGTCAGAGGTGAGTTTACAGCCCTGAGATCTGTTGAAAACCTCAACATATTGTGTACAGTCATCTCTTTCTTTTCATGCAGATTTAAGGGTAGTTCAAAGACATGCAGCTGAAGTCTATGACTTTAACATAAGATATCATAACTGGGAAGTTTGGAGTTTTAAAGGGGACATATGCCTTTTGAGATTTTCTGTTAGTTTTACACTTGTATGCCATAAGTCTATGTTAAACATGGTCTGATCTCCAAAACTCCTCTGCTTCCTCCTCGTAATGACATAAGATTGTTGGTGCATACCCACAAATGGCTTGGTAGCCTTTGTTGCTAAGGTTGCTCCATGGGTTGTTCAAGTTGTCCACTATTTCAGAACGAATTATGTACAGATCTATTGGAAAAGCTTACATTTTGAATAAAGAATGAGGAAAAAGAAGTGAAATCCTACTACTACTGTTGGTTTACGTAACCTGAGCTATAGAGCTGCAGGAAATCTGCAAGAGGGGGCCAAAAAGAGACAGGTGCTATAATGGCCTGTTTCAGACCAGAATATACCCCTGGAAATGTGCACGATAAGGGTTAATTTAACATACAGAAGTGTTTTACAATCTTGTCCCTTCAGTTTGCTTTTTCCTTTCATTTGCAGGCACCAATCAAAGGTCGTGCCCAGCCTTATGACCCTAATTTCTATGATGAAACATACGACTATGGTGGTTTCACCATGTTGTTCGAGGAAAGAGGCAGACGACCCATCGGCGGCTTCCCCATTCGTGTGCGTGGGGGCTTTGAACGTATGCCACCTGTTCGAGGCAACAGACCCATGCCTCCCTCCAGAAGGGACTATGACGACATGAGCCCCCGCCGGGGTCCTCCGCCACCACTGAGCAGAGGTGGACGAGGGGGCAGCCGAGCTCGTAACCTGCCTCTTCCGCTACCACCACCACCAAGAGGAGGGTGAGGAGGAGCACACTTACATGTATGGCCAATTGCTCAGATACAGCGGAACCTTTTTATAATGTTGTTACCCCGTCTGTCATCATTTGTAGAGGAGACAGATTCTCACATGGCAGCTATCATGGCAGCATGGACGACAGACCAAGGTGAGCAAGGAGTAGGATTATCTGTAATTTCTCTCAAAAGCAGAGTGACAGAAATCAGTGAAACTTGCTCAGTGATTGAATCAGGGATGTCAACCCACCAGGTTGATCACAGGTCATCTGTAGAGCCTGCATGTCTTTTTTTACACTCTCAGCTTTTTAAATACCAATCTAAAAGTGCTGAAACTGCTTCACACTGTTGTTAAGTGTCCTAGAGTAGACAAACGATATAAATGCGTACCTTTTTGTCTGCAGTGACAGAAGAGGCCGAGGAGGAGACCGCTATGACAGCATGGTGAGTGCTGTAATGCTTGGCAGTGTGTTTTGGTTAGTAGGTGTTTGTGAATTATTTTTCACAAGAGGTGATTGGAATTCCTGGTTGGAGTGTAGTACAAGCACAGAGGCTTTGGACTCTGTGGTGCTTTTCACTGTGTATGCACACTGATCTAGGCCTGTTGTTGCCAGGCAACAGTTGTCTCCTTGGTTACCACAGAGCAGCCGAGTACGTAGTCCAGAGATCCACCAGGCTAGCAAATGAACTTCAGCTGAAACCAAAGCAATTCCTGAGCAGGTTCCCCTCAGGTCTTAGCTGCAAGCAGATAGTTTGAGTAAGAAAGCAAAAATGTCTGTTAAGCCTGAGAAAAGCAGACATGTATCTTCACCTATAAAGACTACACTATTTTGGGTTTTCAAAATGCAAATTAATTTCAGCAGTCAAAGAGATGGAATATTACAAAGCTTTTTAAATATAACATGGCTGACACAGTGTTTACATGCTCAAATAACTCATAAGATGCATAAATATATTTAGGATATTTATTGTATTTAGGGGGTGACCTTGTTCTCATAAAGAGAACTGCATGAAGGCAATTTCATTACAATTTGAAATAGAATGGCTATAATGGGTTAAGGCAAATAAATGTCCTAAATATGGATGATTAATTCTTTGGTTAAATTAGGACTTTGATGAACCATGTATCCCACAGTTTCTGAATCCTTTTGCTCTAAAAATGCACAATCATTAATTTTTGACCCAGTTTCAAATATGTTGGAAGTCCTCTTTTCCAAGTTGCCACCTGTGATGTGATGTTTTAGTGACATATTTCTTAATGTTTTGAAATCTTCCTTTTCAACCTTTACATAATACACTCTTTTTATTTTATTTATTTATTTTTTTGCGGCATTCTACCCCACCCCGTTTTTATCTTTGAATAGGTTAAATAAAATCTGGTTAGAGCTCCTCTCCTTTCTCCAAAGTAACCAAAGTGTGCAAGAATGAATTGTAAAATATAAAACGTCAGACACACATCTGCAATGAAAAGAAAAATCTGAAAAAACGTGCTGCCTCCAGGTGGCATAAGTATCAAAATAGTAGAAGCTATTCCTTTTCTTGCCTGTAGATGGCACTCATCAACATGTTATCATTTGCAGTTCTGAAACTGTTAATTTTCTTGCCAGTAATTGTTGCATGTCGGCCAAAATTGCAGGTTTTCTAGGAATTTACAAATGTTAGACAGTGTATTCAGTGATCACCAGCTTCTTGGTGCTGAGCAGGTGTTAATCAAGCCATCATCACTATTACATTATTGCTGAACAGGTTTATCCTTTCATCATCTTCTTCTTTTTTTTTTCAAATGGACACTTCCAAAGGTACTGATCATCTCACGGCAGTCTCACAGTTACTTGAGATTGTTTCAGTGGTCTGCAGATTTCAAACCAATCATTTACCTTTCAGATTAAGGAAATGGGATGTTTGAAGCATGGAAATGTGCAAAGACTGCTTAATGCTGTGGTATCAGTCAAATACTAAGCACTGTGCTGCATCCATGTCTCAGATAATTCAAGAACTAGCCAATACTAGCCAGGTTTTTTCTGATGTGTAATCTGTAGTTGAGTTGGTACTGAGCATATGGTTGTTTTATTAGTGCTGTTGTTATTGTGACATTGTGTTTTCTTTCTCGCCCCCCCCCCTCCCCCGTTCGTGAAATGCAGAGTGGAGGTGGATATGGTGAGTCTTATTATTGATCTTATTCCTGCACAGATTTATGATCAAGTCATTACAGCGAACATTTTTTTTTTTTTTTGGGGGGGGGGGTTTATTTAATGTGGGTCTTATTTTCATAGTTTTGTCCATCTACAATAACTTGGCACGCCTTTATAACAGATTTAATAGGCTGTTATATTGGTTTTCAAGCCCATAGTATTATATTATATTATATTATATATTGTTTAAACCACTTTTTAAAATAGAGCAACTGCCTAACTTGGGGTAATTGTTTAAAGCTGCAGTCTGTAACTATTTTTGTGTTTTATGTTTGGTGAAATAGTCATTATGATCTGACAGTAGAATAAACATTATTCTCCTTTTAACATGTGTGTTACATAATTTTGGGGATTCTGTCTGCACTAGTTGTTCACTGTCACACTTTTTCTTCTTTCTTGTTTCCTTTCCAATCTTTTCAAAGACAACAATTCTTCCTGGGATCACTTTCAGTCCGGTGAGTGGGAGTGGGTCATTATTGTCTCTATGTCTTGTTTCCTAACCTAAAGGGATTTATTTCTTGTAGTCAAGCGCACGTTGAATTCGCCTCAAATGTACTTACTCACTCCCTAGGTGGCAGAGGCTCATACAGTGATATCGGAGGCCCGATCATCACAACGCAAGTCACCATCCCAAAAGATGTACGTAAGACATCTACTCACACTCACAATACCTGGCTTTTACTGTAAAGAAAGACACAAGATACATTTCACTCCTAAATTCATTTTCAATTTGCCTGCGTGGTTGTTTTGCAGCTGGCTGGCTCCATCATCGGTAAGGGTGGCCAAAGGATCAAGCAAATCCGCCATGAGTCTGGGGCATCCATCAAGATTGATGAACCACTAGAGGGCTCTGAGGACCGCATCATTACCATCACAGGAACACAGGACCAGATCCAGAATGCCCAGTACCTGCTGCAGAACAGGCATGTGCTCCTGTGATTCTCCTAAAAAAAACTCTGAATCATCACACTGGAGCGGTGCGTCTCCTCTGCTGGCCTGTATGCTCATCCTCTACTGGATGAAGTAAACAGGGTTTTAGTTGCTGGATGAAATAGTTGACTTAAACTTGACTTAATAACTTGATTTTATTGTCCTCAAGGCTGAATGTGCCTATTGGCCAGGTGAAACTTAAATTAGCAGTCTACAAAAGAGAATGTGTATGATATGTAATAAGTGTGTGCCTACAGTGAGTGTAGATTTGTTATGTTAATTGTGATATACCCAACATATTGCACTTACTATTACTATTACTATTACTACTACTACTACTACTGTGGGTTTTGGTGCAGAACTAGACTAAAATCTGTAGCAAAAGCTGGGCAGCAGAATAGTGCTAATTTCTGCTAGAGTTGTAACAATTAGTATGAGTTGTTAATTTGATTGACAGAAAATGATTTGAAACCTCTTTTTGATCACTGAATACTGATTTAATCATCTTAAACAAATACATTTAAAAGGTTTCAGCTTCTCAAGTGAGAGAATCTGTTGTTTTTTTCACTGTTTTCACTTGAAACTGTAAACTGAATATTTTTTGGCTTTTGGACTGTTGGTCTGAGGGGAAAAAAGCACTTTGAAGACATCATCTTGTGGTCTGGCAGAGTATGTGGGCCATTTTGTGCTATTTTCTGACATTTTACATTTCTCAATCGAGAAAATAATTGGCAGATTCTTCAGTAGCAACAATAATTTAGTTGCACTCCTGTGCAAACTTGGCAGTTTGTTTTGGACTTTGGAGCAGTTATATGGCTTGTTGCAGATATAATTTATTGTCAGCCTAGCCCTCTGCATACTTTTTACATGGAAAAAAAGTCTCCAAGGCGTCCAGTATAACCGTAAATAACAGTTCCTGACCCCTGTTTGAATAGTTTTTAATGTCATCATGAAGCATCCTAACTGTTACTTGTCTCTTATTTCAGCGTGAAGCAGTACTCTGGTCGATTCTTCTAGGAAGAAGGAAGGAAAGAAGAGTGAAGCCATGCTGCCATACTGTTTGCTCCTTCTATTCAGAGCCTACATTCCTCTGCTTTGGGTAGATGTGCCCGGTCCCCTCAATATCACACGTTACATCTTTCTATACATCGCAAGTTTTAGTTGGAGTTTTGAAAAATCTTAAGCTGTCAAACAGCAAACAAGAAGTCGGTAACATGTTTTTTTTGTGCTGGTGTAATTATTTCTGAGGAGATTCTTGTGACGTCATTGGCGTAAACTCATCTGTGTGATAACTTTTGGTGTTGTGAGCCGCCCCCCCTGGTCCTTATCTCCCCAGTTTCAGTACAGCATGCAGAATGTAATCTTTTTGTAACAGATTTTATGTGATTTTTAGGTTGCCCCCTCCCCCCAAATGTTTAAGCACACTCTCAGAAATGAAGATGCATGGTCTCAGAATGGTTAAAGAACCATTAAAATAAACTTTAATTTTTACGCAACATCCAACATCCTTTTCCACTGTAAAATAAAGTGCTTTTTTGTAAGAAGGTGCTTTGAAGAAATGGATAGACACTTTGGGAAGTACACTTATTTGCTTTCTGGTAGTGAGTTAGGTGGGATGATAAACTACCACCAGCAGCCTATTCGCTTAGCACAAAGACTGGAAACAGGAGTAAATAACTAAGCTGACCAATCCAAAGTTGACCGACCAGCAGCTTTAAAGCCGGTAGAGCAAGGTAGAGCTATTTTGTTAGTTAAATAAGCACAAAAATCAAAGTGTACAAATGTAAGTTTGTGATTAAGGTTATGTGGCGGACTATGTTTGTTTTTTTGTTTTTCTGGAACTGTTGCTAGGCAACCAGCCAAGACTCCAGGAAGTTTCTGCATAGAGCCAAGGAATAGTCAGACACATAACTTGTAAAAAGGTGAATTGATGTTTTTAATCTTCATTTTGTAATAACGAGTTCATAATGTATTAATTAGTGAGCTTTACAGGTGCCTGTTCAACAAACCCAGGCTGGCAGTTTCCTGTTTCCAGTCTCTCTGCTAAGCTAACCAGCTGTTACCTTTAAGCTTTAGCCTCATTTAGCCTACAAAACATTTAATTCTAATTCTAAGGAATATGCGTGTTTCCCCAAATGTCTAACTTTAGCTTTAAGTTTTGACAAATGTGCCAGTGTGATAGAGAAAAGAGGAAACGTTCAGATTTTTTTTGTTATTCTTTTGAATGACAAGGATCTGTAAAAAATGTGTGTGTATATATATATTTACATAGAAAAGTAATTTCATGAGTGGTAAACTTAGTTTGGCCCGGACTACTTTCTACTTTCTTGGAAGGAGACTGGGGCCACAAGACAGGTTTGGAATTTATTTTTTTCTCTTCTCTCTTGATTTTTTTTTTTTTTTCTGCCACTCACCGAGATGGACATGCTGTAATGCAACCTTAATATCTCATCTGTTAAATCCATTTATTCTTGCAAATGTGTTTTTAATTTTGACAGTGTTTAATCATTTTTAAAGTTTTTTGAAAGGGATTTCTTAAGGTGCAGTTTATTGATGAGAGGGGAGCATACAGCTTTGTGAGTCCATGAGTGGTGTTTTCTGTCCAGTCATATCTGTATCTCTTGTGTCTGATATCTGTAGTAACTGCAGGTGTTCAGTAAGTAAACTCTGTGTCACCGTTACACCAAGTGTGTTGTTTATTTCAACAGGAATGGGCAGTGGTGGAAGAAGGTATTGGAAAAAAAAAAACAGCAATGTAAAAATACTTACGTAGAAGAAAAGTGAAGTGAAAAATGACCACCCAAGTAAAAGCATACAAGTACTGTATTAGCAGCAAAATTTACTTGTAGTATAAAAAATACTTATTTTGTTCCTCAGTTATATTATTACATATGACATTAGATTATTAATAAGTGTCACTGTGTAGGTGGAGCTACTTTCAACTCTTTCAAAAGGTCATCAGATAAATATGAAAGATGATTAATGGGAGAGGAAAACTTACTGATACATTATTTGTTTTTGCTTTCATTAATGTTTGAATTTTGGTGAAATATTTGATCTTTTGAACTTTGAACACCAGTTTCAATTGTATTTTTAAAGTTTGCTATATTAATTGTGTCAAATCTTAATCTTTAAAAAGTAACTAAAGCTGTCAAATAAATGTAGTCGAGTAGAAAGTACAATATTTCCCTCTGAAATGTAATGTAGTGGAAGTATAAAGCAGTATCAAATGGAAATACTGAAGTGAAAAGAGGTAGTGGGCTGTATCATGAAAACCTCAAGGAAAACATGCTCCTAAAGAAGAGGGGGGAAAACAAACAAAAAAGCCCTTAAGATTAAGTTATAAAGCCTTTATTCAAAACAATAATTTAAATAAAAACATGTGCAGCATCCTGAATCTCCTGCAAATAGCTTTTAAAATGCACTTCACTGCAATACCTAAGGAAATATACTTAGTTACTTTCCAACACTTGAAATAAGAATATGTATCATGCACTGACTGAACTGGTTTGCAGTGAAAGTGATGTGTGTCAGGCTGTTGCTCTCTGTCACATGCATCCGTAGTTTCCTTGTTAACACCGGAAATTAGTTCCCATAATGTAATAGTGAAAGCCCACACGATTTCCCATCAGCACAGCCCTCCCGTCACATGGTGCACTGTTGAGCTTTTTTTTTTTGTTTTTTTTCTCAGCACAGAGGAGCAGGGAGCAGCAGAGTAAAACTGCGCGCAGAGGAAGATAACACAGAGTTTAACGTAAAGACAAAAACATTAAAAAGGTGGCATGGGAATATTGTTTTTTTGCCACGAAGAATGACTTTTGCCAAGTTTTTTGTGTCATTTTGTAGCGCAATGAAGTGAAACTCCGCCATATTCAGCTCACCACGCCCGGAGCTTAGCTATCAGAGGTTAAGACTCGCTTCTTCACAGTCTTTAACTTATTGCACAAAGTTAATTTCCTGCCGACAGGACAGGAACAAGGTAATGCAAACACCCTTTAGTGTAACCACTTTACTTCCTTAAAAATTTACATTGTCAAACCTTGTGTACAGCGCAGGAGAAACGGGTTTTTTTTTTCCTGCGTGGAGTTTAATCAATAATACATTGACTTAGAGGATACGCAGGGCTTGTCTTGCCTGTATAATAAACATGTATCTGTCTTGGCCTTGGAAGGTGAGGTGTCCAGGAGAAATGACTCTTAGCTCCGTGGGTGCTTGCTGCCTCAGCCCTGAGGCCAAAGAGGCTCGTAGGATCAACGATGAGATAGAGAGGCAGCTCCGCCGGGACAAGAGGGACTCCCGACGGGAATACAAGCTCCTCTTACTCGGTAAAGGACCAAAAATACTCTGTCTGTCATATTTGTCTGATAGGTATTACATTGTAACTAAGACCATTTATTAGAAGTACTGCTCTTAAGCAAACATTTGGAACCACTTTTACCTAATTTACTTATATTATTTAGAGGTAAATATTGGACACTCCACTACATTTATTTCACAGCTATGGTTACTAGTTACATTTCAGATGAATATTTTAGGTGTAAAACTGAAATAAAATATGATAAAAGGTAGATTAAACCAGTGGTTCTCAAATTGGGGTCAGGTGTTTAACAGGGGTTAAACTAGGTTAGTGTTTATTAGAGCTGGGACTAATGATTATTTCATTTATCAATTAGTAATTGATTCATTGTTTGGTTTATAAAATGTCAGAAAATATGAACAATTGTATGGAGAAAAAAGATGACATTTAAGAAGCTGGAACCAGACAATTTGCCTTTTTTTCTTTCTTAAAGCAATTAGCCTAATTGATGTTGAAAATAGTTGGCGATGAATTTTCTGTTGACAGAGTAATCACTGCAGGTCTACTGTTTGTAGTCTAGTGGTTCACAACCTAGAAGTCAGGTTCCCATCAAAGGGTCACAAGGTAAGCTGAGGGGTTGTAAAATGATTAATTGAGTAGGGAAGAAGAAAAACAAAGTTCAGCACCACAGATTAGCATACATTTTTCTGACTTCTTTTTGAAATATTGGGACATTTTGACCTCTTTAGGCCTGCAGTACTGAAATCATCTAAGAAATTCAGATGTAAAATATCTAACAACATGACTGTTTGATATTTACTGTACAATTAAGTTCTCTTTAATTTGAATTTGAATACTTATACACAGTGATATTGCTACTTTTACTTAAATAAAGTATCTCAATATTACAAGTTTAGCTAAGATTACATAAGTATTGATTAGACACACATTAGTTCCTGTAGATAAATACATCACATGAAAGCTGCATCATTTGGGAAGCCACATTTTACCTGTGTGACGTCACTTAAGATGTGTCATCAACACTGTCCGTAAATAAGATTTAAAGTAGTCATGTGGGTTGTGGTTATCCTGCTCTTAAAAATGATTGACTCATGCTGAATGTATAACGGCCCTTTTAGGTCAAAAGTCAAAAGATGTGTAGCTTCAGTGCTCAGCAAACAATACTTTGAAGTCTTAAATTGTTATTATGGAGAATAGTATTAGATTTAAATCAATAAAGTGTAATGATATAACATGTAAACCTTAAATATATAAGTCTGGTATGAGACAGACATAATAATGTACGTAACTTCAAAAAAAAAAAAGACATGCTAAGTGGAATTCACACTTCACTGTTTATCTAAACTTTTCATCCGTTGCTACTAAATACCCTTTCAAATTCATATCCTACAGGAAATGCTGCAACTCCTTTTAGTTCAGATATTACAAAGATACAGTTGCTGATGAGGTAACAATATACTGCTTTTAAAGAGTAGGTACAACTTATAAGGCCAGAGCACATCCTGTGGTAATTCAGATTGCATAAGAGTGAAAAGTACAACATGCTCAATACAGACACATTGCTCCTTTGGCTTTTTTTTTAAACATAAAATAGACAGCAGCATTTCAGGATTAGACTGATAATATTCTGTATTTCTCATTTTGTCAAGAAATCAGAACTAACAATTAATTTATCTTAGTAACAAGAGTTGTCTGTGTAGAGAAAGCCTGATGAAGTTAACTCCTCTGTGCCACAGGGCTATATTGATGTTCAAACAGATTAAGACTTCAGCCACACTAGCAGCTCTGTCAGGCTGTACTTAGGTACAGCATTTCTGTGAGCTAAAGGCTAACATTGGCATGCTAACATGCTAGCAAGAACAATACTGATGTTGAGGAGGTAAAATGTTTCCCATGTTCACCATGCCATTATTTGCATGAAACTAAATGACAACTGAGGCTGATGGGGAATTCAGATGTTTTGTAGGTATAGTCATGAACCCTAAAGTACAGTATAAATTAAAATTTGGACCAGGTGATGTTGCTCAATGAAAAGCTAGAAGAGTATCAAAGGTATTACACGTCCTCTTGTGGGGAACGGGAATGTGGATTCAAAATGTTCGTGGAAATCCATCCAATAGTTAAATAGTCAGTCCAATAGTGGAGACATTTCACAAAGAATATCAATATATTGATACAATACCAATATCATGTTATAAGACTAGATATTATATTAGATTTTTGATATATTTAAAAGTGTTGTCTTTTCTTGGTTATACAGGCTGCATTGGCTACATATGTTTTTGAGCACATTGTTGGTTTTGGTCTTTTAGAAGGATTTATTGATCATTTATTGGCAGAAAAATGTATAAGAACCTCAGTTTAATCCATTATGTGATTATGTGTGGATATTAATTGTGTGTATTTGTTGGTGGTCAGGGACTGGTGAAAGTGGGAAGAGTACTTTCATCAAGCAGATGAGGATCATCCATGGCCGGGGATACTCCGACGAAGATAAGAGAGGCTTCAGGCAGCTGGTCTACCAGAACATTTTCACAGCCATGCAGGCCATGATCCAGGCCATGAACATATTGAAAATCCCCTACAAGTATGAAAACAACCAGGTAGACCACATTACACTTTCTTTGCTGCTTCAGACAGACAGACAGATTAAGACAGAGGTTTCACCACACACTGATCCACCAGAGCGTGGCACTGACAGAGCCTGCAGTGTGTATTATTGTGTATTCACAGTATTTCTGGTAATTTGCAACAGTGTTTAGTTTTGCAATCCTTCTGCCAGAGAGTTGTGCCTGCTTACAGACCCGGCTGTCTTTTGGAAAGTACACATGATGTTACTCTGCAGGCATGTAAAGACAGGCACCCCTGAGCCAAACACAAGTAAGAGACAAAATAGGAAGTGAGACAGAGATTTCCCCATTAATCACACAGGAGTCTGCCCCTGTAATACCAGTGACAGGAGCTTATTAATCACACAAATGTGCTGGCTCACTCAGCCACAGTAACTTCCAGGTAAAGATGGAACCCAGGCAAGACCAGTCCACTTCCTGCGTCCTGTGATAATGGGAGGAGGGAGAGTCATGTGGCTGTTATTAACCTTTGGCAGCATTAACCATGTCTGAGTCGGCATGATTTTTTTCTTGTCAACCGTTGAGGGTGAGGTCAGAAAGGTTAAGGAGCCAATGTGCCTAAAGCAAACTGTTAGTAAGTTGCTTATATTTTCTTTGATTAATTTGAGGAGAGCAGACAATGCAGAAGAAAATGTTAAAGAGAAAGAAAATTTGAGCCTGGCACAGCAGTTCAAGAGGACACCTTTAAAGGTGCAGTGCGTAGAAACCAGTGTGATCTGGCGGAATAGACTTGATAGAAATATATTCAGAAATATGTTTTAATGAGTGTTTAATCACCTGAAAATAACAATCAGTGTGTTTTTGTTACTTTAGAATGAGCACTTTATATCTATATTGGGAGTGAGTCCTCTTCCACAGAGCCCACCATGTTGCACAGCCATGTTTTTATAGTGAATGGACAAACCAAACACTGGCTATAGAGAGGGCCTTTTGCCTTTTTTGCAAGTTCAGGGGCCACTGTAGGTTTTTTGACACGCTTGCAAGAGGAGGGGAAGTTTGAAGGGGAGTGGCATAGATGTATTATAAGAACTGGGTAGGGTGCCGTTGCTACCTTTGCAACAGATTTTTCCCAGTCGTCACTTGCGGTATTGCAGTGAAAAATCCCCCTTCGGCCCAGAAGGCATTTTCCTTGTAGACCTGTTTACTTGTTTGAAAAAACAATTATTGATAGGACACATCAAACTCCAAATAAAATCAAATATTACTCTTTCTATTATGAATTGTTGATCCATAGAGGTTTTTTATTTGTCAAACTTTGCTTGAGCTGAGAAAAGTGATTGGAAAATCTGTGATTGAAAAATCTGTGATGTCATCACAATGTAACGTCTGTGGGCTGAGTGGGAACTCATGTGTGGGGCCAGTGGGGGGGCAAGCTACAAACTTTTTTTTGGCTAGCTGAACAATTCTGATTGGATTGAATGGATGCCATCTTTGATCCAGTACCCAGTTTTTATAATCCATCCATGGGGAGGGGCATTCAGTAGGATACAATCTGCAATTTCACTGCTAGATACCACTAAATCCTACACAGTGGTCCTTTTTAAATGTTTCCCATCATTTAACAAAAGAAAAGAATGGAAGGATGAAAGTGCTGAAGCAGGAGCTGTAAAATCAATCAACATGCACAAAAAAGGAAGAGGTATTTGAGGAGTATTGCCCCAGAAATGTGTAAAAGTGACTGAACATAAACTTCACTTGATGTTTTTTAACACGCTTACAACATCTGGGTGCAGTTTCAGTCAAGTTGTATCATCGTGGTACAGCTCTTTGAATAGTATCAGTTTCATTTGATTTTACAATGTTGTAATAAACTAGTTAAACCCGTTAACAGTGTGTACATATGGCCGTCATTATGCTGGAATTTACCAGTCACATTCTCCTCTCTTATCATTGATTGAAGTGGGGACTATTACATCAGAGATAGCTGGCCTTAATAAAAGGATAATTGCAGTATATCAGACTGTAGAATATGTTTGATTATGCAGTTTCTCCTGCCATGAGATGATACTAAAGTCTCTGGCAGCAAACAGATTTAAAGTAATAGTTCACCAATAAATGACCATAAAACACAAACAGCTTGTGCAGGTTAATCCAAGTGTTTTCTTGCTGAACGATTGCATAAGTAATGTGCAGTCAGGAAAATATGTATGAATCAAATACAAAGTAGGGCAGTAATGGCAAGAAGGCATTACCCAGAACACTAAGCACCCTTTGTACTTTGTTTACCTCTCTGAATCTATGAATGCATATGAGGGGAAAAAAAGATGATACATAATAGTTTAGGCTAGGGCTGGGTGGTAAAACGATCTTGATACTGGATTGCAATAAAATGTGTTTTGATAACGATAATAAATGTGGGACATTTTCTACTCGATATGGATAACATTCAACCTTACCGCAGACATGACAACTGCCAGTCAGTCTGCAGTAGAAGATAATACTGATATTAGTGAGTAAAAAAATTCTGATATTGATATATCGGCCAATAATCTTATATATACAGGATTTTACATAAATGTACATTTTTTTGCAATGTGGTTATCAAACACTTGTGAAAAAGACATGGAGGTAGGATATTTTACAGTTTAACAATACACTTTTGTATAAACTATTGTATAAAACATCAGACATCAGTAAATAATTTAATGATTATAAATTCCTATAAATAAAACACATACAACAAAAAACATGTACATATATATATAAAGCTTGTATTAAGTCAATTATTTAATCAAATATACATAAAATGCTGCCTATATTACTTACTACTAAAATTACTAAAATATTGCATATCGGACAATATATATGCCAATAATGATGTATCTGTGACAGGCCAATATCGGCTGACCAATATATCTGGCTGGCTCTAGTCTGCAGTTGTTGGCCTGCACATTAAAGTACACACCCATTCTAGTGCTATCAGTAGCAGGGCTACAACTATCTGGAGTGCCCATTACAATGCTGTTTTGACAGCTAATTAACAAAGATGACTGCTAGACGTGAAGCTTGTAAACAGAGTAGTAATGAAAGGCTAGTTATCCACTAACACAAGTGTCATTTTAATGAAGAAAAATAGTAAATCTAATGGCATCTGAACTAAGCACAGAAAATAATGTAGTCAGTGTCAAGATAAATGAAGAGTTTACATCAGAATATATACTCCAAAAGATGTAGAATATGAATGGATTACAATTTAACATACAGATCTAAATTGAGATTAACATAGAGGTCTTTTTCCCTGACTAATCAAACTACAGCACATGTACTTCCCATCAGTAATGTGTGAGAGTGACACATTATTCTCTAACAAGCTGAATTTAATCTTACATAACATCACTGTAGAGATGCCTAAGAATAAATAAATGATATCATGAACATAAGTCTTCTTTTTCTTTGTTTCTGAATGTGTTTGGATATGTTGATCATTTTGCTCCTCTCTGTTGTTATTCAGGCCAATGCCAGTATTGTCAATGAGGTTGATGTGGAGAAGATCACAATATTAACAAACCCGTTCGTGGATGCCATCAAGAGCCTGTGGAGCGATCCGGGGATTCAGGAATGTTACAATCGGAAGAGGGAATACCAGCTCTCAGACTCAGCCAAATAGTGAGTGTAAACAGAGATGAATAACTCCTCAGACATTGTCAAATAGTTTCCACTGTCTCATCTGCCGGTTGTCTGTTTAATGCACTCAGTAGGGTCAGGTTCAGTGTTTATTCCATTTATGGTTGTTGACAAAAGCTTATATTAATAAAATCAAAGATATACTATTTAGATTGTCACAAAAAAAATCAATTATTGTGAAGTGTCTGTAACAGACACATCCATGACTTAAATATTTTACAATAAATGTCTCTTCTCTGGGTTCTTCACCCCTCTATATTACCAGCATTGTTTGTTAACTGTGCTTTGTCTTCTTGTATTGATAGCTATCTGAATGACTTGGACCGAATCGCTGATACTACATACCTGCCAACTCAGCAGGATGTCCTGAGGGTCAGGGTGCCCACAACAGGTATTATAGAGTACCCGTTTGACCTGGAGAATGTGGTGTTCAGGTGAGTGCTGCATGCTTCGTTTTTGTGATGTTTTGTCAATTGCAGATGAGAACACAAACAGTGAAAAGGTGCCCTGGAGTAGGGGAGGCTAACATTGACAGTTGCATAATCAATACTGGAGGATTTTTAGAATTGATCACCAAAGAATGTAACAGTCTGTAGATTGGTAATATGATTTTTGTTTTGCCTTTGGCTGCAGGATGGTGGATGTGGGAGGCCAGCGCTCAGAGAGGAGGAAGTGGATTCACTGTTTTGAGAATGTGACTTCCATCATGTTCCTGGTGGCACTCAGCGAGTACGATCAGGTCCTCATTGAGTCATCCAATGAGGTGAGATGGGGGCTGCTTTCTGCATTCCATTGTGTTACAATTATAAGCTAATCTCTTCTGTATATCTTTTCAGTTATTGCACAATAGTCAGCAGATGGGAAAGAAAGGGCCTCATGAAGGGATGATTAAAAACTAAAATCACTGGGGACACAAAGAGACATGTTTCTTTTGTTTAAGGCCAAACTTGTTTGGTGGAGACAGTGACCTAGATTTCTACAACGCTAGTCTGGATTCTTTCTCTTTCTTTCTTTTTATATTTCTCTTTCTGTTACAATGACTGCATTTACATACTTACTAATATTCCACTATTATTTAGAAGATGACAATATTCCAAACCTGATATGGGTTATGTAAACAGTATATATCCGTTTGGATGTTCCAAATTAGGCCTTATTCCGAATTTAGCATTTTCCAATTAAGACGTGGGATATGCCAGTATGTTTGGGTTTTAGTAACGTTCTTTGGATATGAATACAGCACATTTGGAATATGCGTCTCAATTGCAGTTTGCACACAGCCTCTTGCCTGTTTATGGTCTGCTATGTGCGATGTAAACAAAACCAACTAGCAACCAACAGTTTGGAAGGCTAGAGTAGACATACATGACGGGTTGGTTGTGTAACGCACCTCTGCGTAGGCAAAATGTCAAATGCAGGAGCAGGAAGGCAGACAGATGACAGGAATGAAAGGAGAGTGGAGAGCTGTTCAGAGCAGGCTGGAAAAACAGAGCGTGCCTTTTCCACGACAGGGGAGTGGTTTTTATCCTGACGTGCAGCCATGGATTGACAGTGACGACTCGGTGTGATGCACCAAAAACTCTCAGCAGTGTAGTAAACACTGTGGAACAACCTTGGTACTGGATGTGCTTGTAAATATAAATGCATGATATCAGCCATATCAATATCACTTACAGGTATCAGGCAGCAGCTCACTCATGTTTAATACCTGTCGAGATCTTGTGATTCCCATTCCTACTAGAGCAGAGGGAAACCCTGAAAACTTTCTGCATGTAAATCAGAATATCAGCTGAATATACCTTCTTTATATATATATATCTTTTTTTCAAGGGCAAAAACTACAATATTTTGTGCATGTAAATATAGTCAATCATAAACTGTATTTTAACCCTCCTCTGTGGTAGTGTGCATAGTTCAACAGCAGGCTGTTGTAGAGTGAGCAAAGGGGAGGAAGGGGGGTTACAAAGGGGCCCAATCTGCCTGACTGAACATGGCATGTCTGAGTTTAGTTGAATATTTTGAATGAAGTTTGTTTATGTGTCTTGATTGTGACAAAAAAAAGTAGAGGTCAGACTCAGAGGGTGTGTTGTTGACAAGCCCCCACCAAGGGGGGGAACCAAGAGGTTCTCATCTTATGGAGCAAACAGCCCCAACAGAGGCACGCACCTTTAGAACCCCCTTAATCAGGCCACTCCCACTCTATTTGGCAGCCAGGAGTTTTAAAAGCTAGGCCGTGTATCCGTGAATGTTGCACACTGTCAAATTAATGATAAAGGTGATGTGCTTTTTTAATCTAGCTAGGAGCTAAATAGAGAGAAAGTGCAAATTGGATGCATTAACACTTAAGGAGCGAGAGAGTAGGAAAAGTGTAATTGCACCCTCTGCTCCTCTTACATCTTCTTATCCTTTTAACATAACCACAATGATGATGGAACGAATAATCAAGCTAACGTTACGGCTAGCACACTAACCTGACGGTGGCTAACGGCCAGACGATCCAACCTCTCTTTGCTGTGTTGAGCAGGATGTAAACACTGACAAAGACAAAGTGGTTGGCAGGAGGAAGGTGATATACAAAGTTTATGGACCTGTTCAGATTATATGAAGGATGATGGTGTGTTCACAAATTGACCACACTAAACTACAGGCTGAGCAGGGACAGCTGGTGAGTGAGAATGTAGCTTCCTTAATTTATGAAAGTTATATTACGTACTTCATCTTGTACTGACAAGGTGGATATTCCCCAGTTCTGCTTTTATAAGTGGGCCAGTCACCTGTTTACTGTGTGTGATTTGAGAATTAACCTGTGCAGAAGCTGTCTGCTTGTTGCTTGTGCAAATTTATGCAAACATATAGATAACAAACGTGAGTAAATTGTGTATTTGATACACCTGATTATACCTTTTGACATGAACAAAAACTCTTAAAGAATATACTAATATGCTTTTCTTGGGAAATACTGGGTGTGTTTTTTTCTTACTTTTCAGGTTACAAGTTACAAACATCCATAAGTAATCTTTATTAACATATATTTAGGTTATGAAGAGCTTAGTTAGAATATTAAATGAATCAGTTGTTTAACTTCATGCTAACCACATCTTGGCCCTGTCTGTGTCACTGCCTGTGATGTTGTAAACTATCTACTTGGAGGACTTGTGTTGTCTATTTTATGTTTACGTTATTTCAGTGTAAGAAAGACATGGTGCTGAGACAGTGCACCTGGCCTGTCGCTGTCTATCGATGTTGGTGCGGAACGGTTCATCAATCAATGCACAAGGAGCACTGCGTTCTGTCCTTGGTGCTGAAACATTTGGACACGACTGGCAACCTATTTACTTTTTTTGCTTCTTCAGTACAAGCTTGTCTGACAAACTGGCTTCACTGTGTGTTTTCTTAGACATTTGCTTGCTCCACTCAATAAGTGACTGTTTGTGTTTATGGATAGGACAGGATAGGAGAGAATAGAATATATCAGCTATTTTACAGTTGTGGATTTTAAAATAACTTTATCAGAAGGACTCCTTGAGAAAGCTCTGCCCCTGACTGTAGGGGGAGCTCTTTAGTCATTGTTCAGCAGCACTGTGCACCTGTCAGACAGGCTTGTTCATCTGATGATATTACAGTCAACTGCATTTGCTCACACAATCATTGCTGAGGTATGGCTGTGTCAGCACTATGTTTGAATTCACATTTCTACTCTTACTGAGATGTGTGTCATGTTTTTCAAAGAATCGAATGGAGGAAAGCATGGCCTTGTTCCGGACAATCATAACCTACAAGTGGTTCGAAGAGTCCTCAGTCATCTTGTTCCTCAACAAGATAGACTTACTGGAGGAGAAAATCATGTATTCACATTTGGTTGACTACTTCCCTGAATATGATGGTGAGTGATGGTGGTCACTTTAATGCTCCAAAACTATTTGATTTTAGAGTGCTAGCATCTTTTATATTCTTGAACTTTTATGAAACTACAAAAAATTACTTACTGTCATGTCATTTACTACATTTTAACATTTTTGCCCTTTGTGTCTTTCCTCCAGGTCCTCAGCGGGATGTCAAAGCAGGGAAAGAGTTCATTTTAAATATGTTTGTGAGTCTCAATCCAAACATGAAAAAATTAATCTACTACCACTTCACCTGTGCCACAGACACAGACAACATCCGATTTGTCTTCCGTGCGGTGAAAGACCATATCTTGCAAGGCAACCTGGAAGTCTACAACTTGGTTTAAGACTGTGATGGTTCCGCTGTAATTCAATCTACCTTGTACAGCTGGCAGTCGGCAGAGCTCTGCAGTGCTTCAGTTCGCCTCACACTGCTGCTGAACACTGTAATCCAAAACAGGAAATTGAGAAGCTACAGAGCTTGTCGCCAAATGACTGTACTACTGATGTATTTCAAATTCTCCTGGTAGGCTCTTTGAAAATGGATTTCTCCAGCTATAATGAAGTGTGTCCTGACAATTAAAGTGCTGCCTTAGTAAGGAGTCTGTTATAGTATGCACTCAAATATATGAAGCTCGTCGTGAACATTTTTGAGCAGTAACAGTATAAATGCACGTGGATGAATTGAGAGGGGGGAAAAGTATTTTAGTGGCCTCGTAAGCCTCTAAGGACTAGTAATGTACTAGGTCTGTCCTTCAGGGAATCTGTGGAAGTGAATGTAGACTAACTGCAGTGCAGCACCTCACATCACTAACCTAAGTCGGTCATGTTTTTCTTTTTAAAGTTAAACAGTAAAAAAACTCTAAATGCTTAGTTTGTGTCTTGACCTAATGGGAAACTAGTCATAAATCAACACTAATTACACATTTAGTTAAATACAATTTTATTGGTTTGCACACTGAGCATTTCGTACGATCAGTATACCAATATCCTGCATGTGTGTACCTCACTTGGTTGAGTATAATTCCACAACCTTGTTTCAAATTCATTCACTTTGCATTAGTCTGTGATGGCATTGTTCAGTGTTAAACCACTTTCTGTGTGCACAGTGTAAATTATATATTTTTATGTAATTTAACACAGATTTAAAGGGAATCCTACTAGATTCTGCTACATTAGCACTCCTTTTTAAAATGTTTTTGTTATTGTGTCAAAGCTGTAGAAAAAAACGGTGTGTATATTCAGTTCATTAACAGTTTTTAGTAGGTTTTTTTTTTTTTTTTCAAGTAATTTTCTTCCCTAAAAATATTTTTTGTAAATGGCTTCAAAACTTGCCCTTTATCTGAATGCACAGTGTAAATATCACATGGTACAGTTATTCCCCAGTCCTCCCCCTCCCTTGTTTGCTGCAAGGGCAATGTAAAAGGCCAACTGCTGAAGAGAGATCTGTTAAGTAATCTCTCAGGCCTTAAACTAGTGCATTCTTGATAATTAATGTAATTTAGATGCTGTTCAACAGTATGATATGAATGAATAAAAAGCTAATGAGAGCATATCCATGGCACTAATGTTTACACAACCTCTCTTCTTGATAAAAAAGAATAAATAATAAATAAATAATTAGTCTTAATTTGTACGATTTAATTTATGTTTCTGTTTTACTGTCACTGCAGTGTCTTATCTAATGCAGCCTTAGTGTTTTTAATAATGTGATTGACTGAATAAACAGATATGTTGATGTTCATTTGTTGCTCAGGTTTTTATTCCTTGTCTGTGTTTACAAATCAGCTCCAGCACACAGTTGGTTTACCATTCAAGTGTTTGTCTTCTTGGCTGTTCCATCAGTTGGTTCAACAGTGTTAGTCCTGAAATCCTTCTTTGTGATACATCCATCTAGCTGGTGCCTGCAGCAGCACTTCTGATAGAGATCCATATTTTTAGTGTTGTACATGGGGATATGTATTGCGGCAGAGGATCTTTATTTTTGGAGGTAGATATTGTAACTAATGTGGCATAAGAAGTACATGGCACTAGTGACCTGCATGGATGAAAGGGGTGAAAAGGCTGCTGGGCACCTTTCGTGATAAACTGAATCAATCCAGACCCAAATCTCCCCAATATCTATCTATCATACTGCATATCAGCCAAATGCAATTTCCATGGTTTTGCCGGTTATTCCCACTCATGATAGACAAGAGTGTTTTTTACTCTGCATACTTACTAGTTCCCAAGAGGACAGGAGCTTTCAGACTCATTTTGGACACTCTGACCCAGTGCATTGCCCACAAGACATGTTAACTATCAGGAGGTTACTGGAACTGCTTCAACCAGGTGACTGGTTCCCCACCTCTCCTTTCAGCAGATAGCCTCCAAGTACAACAGGCACGTTCAGCAGATATATGGACATAGTGCTGCAGCCACCGTGCAACTAAGGCATGAGGATCTTCTTTTACCTAGATGACCTCATTGTCATGACCAACTCCAGGTAATTTTACACACAGCCCTATTGATTATACATCTAACAAAGTCAGGGTTTGTGATTGACTGGAAGAAGAGCACCCCCAAGCCAAACAAACATGCGGAATACCTGGGAGTCATACGTAATTCAACCAAGCTGTAGACTTTCCTCACTGAACCTAAATGGACAACCCTGCAGTGGTGGGGAGCAATGGTGTCAGCACTGACTGTTATGCAGGTACTGGGGCTAGTCACTGCAGCTCATCCAGTAGTTCCACAGGGGGTGCTACACATGCAGCACCTGCCTGATAACACTGCCTGGTTATCATCCCTCCAGCAGTGCAGGATAAGCTGCAGTACTGTGGGTTTCCACTGAATCTGTCACTGGGAACACTGTTGGGTCACGTGACCTCCTATGTCGTGGTGTTCACAGCTGTGTCCCTAATGGGGTGAGGCATGGGGGCACCTGCCTGGGGAGAGCGATAGGTGATGTTTGGCCTTCAAGAGAGACATGTGTTGGTGAGGACTGACAACTGCACCACAGTAGCCTACATTAACAGGAATGGTGGAGTCCAGCCTGCATCCTTGTTGATGATGGTGGAGAACCTTTGGCTGTGGGCCTCAGAGCACCTGTTGTCTCTAAAGGATCTCCAAATACAGAGTCTGAAGAACAGAGGGCATAGTGAAACAGATTTGGAATTGTGGGAAAGGAGAAGTGAATCCGTTGGCCAGTTGCCACAACACTCACTGCATGGTGTGGTTCTCCTTGACACCATAAAACAACCCTCCCCCGAGAGTGGCTATGGGACCTTCAAACAGTTTAATCAAGCCATTGGCTATTTGTTGACCTCTTTCCATTCCTAATCTAGATTGATAGATAATCTTGATTTCTAGATTATCAGGCTTTATAAAACCTAATATAGTGTTTTACTTACTTTACTTAAGTAAGTATCAATACAGCAAACAAGTAAGTTTGACATGAAAAATCATACTTAAGTAAAAGTACATAAGGATTAGTATACAATATACTTACAGTATTACACTTAAAGTACGCACTTCATCCTGCTGACCACTATAATATTATGTCATCATCAGATTATTAATACTGAAGCATGTTACTGTTCTAGTTGATGGAGGTGGAACTAGTTTGAACTACTAGTATACATATATGGTTAGATATTAAACTAAACATTTAGAGGGACTACTTGGTGGAGCTGTTAACAACTCAGACTTAAAAGTGACTTTGACAACACTGCTTTTTGTAAGATGTCAAAAAACAGAAAGGTTTAACAATGTGTTGAATTTTAAAACCTTGTTATATTTGTTGTGTCAAATCTTCATCTGAAAAGTAACTAAAGCTGTCACATAAATACAGTGGAGTAGACTGTATAATATTTTCTTTCTCAAATGTAGTAGAGTGGAAGTATAAAATAGCATAAAATGGAAAATGAAATATAAGTACCTCTTAAGTACAGTATTTGAGTAAACCTACTTTGTTACGTTCCACTACTGGGAAGAAGAATCATACACTAGTTGTAATTGGTTTCAAGTGAAGGTCAAGTGTCCTGTTGCTCTGTCACATGCAGTAGTTTCCTTGTTAACACCGAAAATTAGCTTCCATAATGTAATAGTGAAAGCTCAAATGATTTCCCATCAGAGCACAGCCCTAATCGACATCATTTAAAAAGCAATAGCCTGCAGAGACCGGTAGAGGTGGAGTGTAATGTCCACAGTAAGCAGCTGTGTCGTTCCAGCTTTATCGGACTGTCGGAGACTATTCTAACAGGCATGTGTCAACCAGGTTCATGTCCACGATACAGATGAGAATTGAGAACCAGTTCCAGTTGATAACTGGTTCCAAATTGTCCAAACCATCGGAATCGTATGCCTATGAGCTTATCAATTACTCTTATCAATGTCCAGGCATGTGATGTTGACGAATCAGAAAAGGTGTAACTGAACTGTGACTACAGTGTAGCGGCAGCCTCCAGACTGTCTGGAGCATAGACACGCTAAATTTGACTATCTTGTAGTTCAACTTCAAAGAAGGCAGCGGTTACAAACATGATTTGATTTAATTACCTTTGTGAGATGAACCTGTAGTACATGTGAACTTTCTACAATGTAACCCAGAGACTAACGTAGTAGTAACAAACAAGATGAGACTAGCTGACCACACTGCAAAATTGAGCAACTTAAACTAACTTTGAAGTGAAGAAATTGGTTTGGTGTGTTCAGTCTGTTTCACTTCAAAAACCCTGCACCCAGAGGTGGACAGAGTACACAACTTCACTACTTGAGTAAAAGTACAGATACTCATTGTCAAATATTACTCCAATACAAGTAAAAGTAGCTTAGTCAAAATATTACTTAAGTAAAAGTACTAAAGTATTTGCTTAAACTAGTACTTAAGTAAAAATATCTCAGGAAATACAGGAAAGTAGCTTTATTGTCATTATACAATACACTGATGTGATTCTGCTACAGACATGTTTATAGCTCAAAAATAAACACATAAAGTCAAGAAGCCTCAGAGCACAGTTACATTTCAACACACCTAACCCCTACCTGGGACTCTTTGATACGAATTGTATAAAAAACATGAACAGAAAGTCAACTTAATAATTCAACTGCACTGCAACAGTTGCCATATGTTTAACCCGTTTAAATGGCAACTATGATACTACAAACACATACAATTATGTTTAAAATGTTCATCTGCAACTTAACAAACATTAAGCTAGCTAACGTTAGTAGCTACTTTACCGCGACATACTTTTTCAGGTTGGAAGACGAGTTTTTGTGACAATAATCTCAATCATGGGTTTGAGATAAGACCTGCTCGGTGGGAGTTTCTTCATTTCTTTGTATGGCACGACGTAGTACAGGTACGGCAATACGACTAAGACAAACCATATGCAAATCAGCAGAACGTTTATTTTTCTCAGAATTTTGCAAAAAAAAAAAAAAAAAAAAAAAAAAAAATCATCAGCTGACGTAAGCTCAAAAGTAGCAAGTAACGAGAGCATCAATAGAAATGTAGTGGAGTAAAAAGTACAATATTTGTCCTTCAAATGTAGTGGAGTGAAAGTAAAAGTATCTCCCAAAAATAATACTCAAGTAAAGTACAGATACTCAAAAACTGTACTCAAGTAAATTTACTTTGTTACTGTCCACCACTGCCTGCACCCCAGAGCTGAAGGTGCAGCACAGAGGCTGCTCTCCACTGCTAGAGATATAACGTTAACGTGGTCCCAGTTATATTTGCTGGTAAAGAATCACATGACATGGTTAAGTTACATTTGAGTTTAAAAAAAGTTTAAAATACGAAATTATAATAATAATAATAATAATAAAAAAGGTTATAAATGCAGATGCATACTTTACAATACTTTACAATCATATCTTGGGATGTTTGATTTGAAAGAGTTACTTCCTACCACTGGGAATAAGCCCAGTGGCTGGGACAGGATGATGCATACTAGTTTCCAGTGAAGTTGAAATGTTTCTCTAACTGACACATGCATCCATAATTTTCTTGTTAACACCAGAAATGACATCCCATAATGTAATAGTAAAAGCCTACACGATTTCCCATCAGAGCACAGCCCTCCCGTCACATAGCACTGCGGTTTTTTCTCTCAGGACAGAGGAGTACGGGAGAGGAGCAACACTGGACTTAGAAGAGGATAACACAGAGTTCCACGGAAAAGCAAACCGAAAATTGGCACAGGAACCAAGAATGACTTTTGCCAGGTTTTTGTGTCATTTAGTAGCGCACTGAAATGAAACTCCGCCACATTCAGCTCACCACGCCCGGAGCTTAGCCACCACAGTTCAAGACTCGCTTCTCGACAGTTTTAAATTATTGCACAAAGTTAATTTCCTCCTCACACTAGACTAGAGGAACAAGGTCATGCAAACACCCTTGAGAGTGACGGTTTTACTTCCTTAAATTTGCTTTAGACAAACCGTGTTTACAGCGCAGGAGAATCTGGGTTTTATGTGGATTAAACAATAATACGTCGCTTGTAGGACACGCAGGGCTTTATGTGTCTGCACCCTGGACGGTGAGGTGTCCAGGGATGACTCTGAGCTCCATGGGTGCTTGCTGCCTCAGCCCTGAGGCCAAAGAGGCTCGCAGGATCCACGATGAGATAGAGAGGCAACTCCGCCGGGACGAGAGGGACTCCAAACTGGAATACAAGCTTCTTTTGCTCGGTAAAGGACCAAAAAACCCTTTCTGTAATATTTTGTATGACAGGTAGGATACTACAGCGTAACTTAGTGCAATTATTCATTTACTGTTAGTAAGTACACATTTGAAAACATTACTTTCGAGTATTTTCGATCTTCTGCTACTTATATTCCTCTAGCCTACAGTTTAGAGGTAAATATTGCACACTTGTTACTCCACTACATTTATTTGAACAACTTTGCTTACTAGTAACATTTCTGATCAGTATTTTACATTAGCATTTCTTCAAGAGATTAAGGGTATAAAGAATAAGGGTAACCATATATATCAAAGTATATTGTTTGACATGATCAGTTTGTTAATCCTTATGCATCATGTGTAAATAGTATTTAAATCCCAACAAAGGGTCAGAAGGCAAATCTGAGGAATTGTAAAATGAGTAATTGAGCAGGTTGTGAAATATTGGGATTTTTAAAATTGATTTGACCTCTTCGGGCCTACAGTTATTTAAATGAAATCAACCAAGAAATTCAGAGGGGAAATAATTTTGCTTAAAGGTCTAACATTTTTTACTTTTGATACTTAATGTACATTTAAGTCGTTTTGCTCATTTAAGATTTTGAATTACCATTTACATACCATTAGTCATTTATATTCATTTAACTACTTTTATACAGTGTTATTGCTATTGCTATTTACTATTTACTTAATATCTCAATACGTCCTCCACTACTAAAATGAATGAAGTCAAGGTATAGAGGTACAGATTCTTTAATTAATTGACCTTGGGTGTATAATTTAAGTTTAAAGTTGAATATAACAGAATATAATATTTTGTACAAATGTCAAAGTGCAGCAGCTGAGACTGGTCACAGTACTGATCACCACAGAAAACACCAGTGGAGTAATAAGTGTAATATTTTTCCCGAAAAGCAGTGGAGTAGAATTATGTCCTCGAAGGAGGGCTTCAATTGTGGAGAACCAGATTATCTGGGGCCAATTGGGGGCCACTAGGTAGAGGCTCCTCTCTCCCACCTGGCCTCTCTGTAGGAGTCGATACAGAGGGATGAAGGGAAGGAAGGCATACATGGGGCCCTGTGGCCACTGATGTGCCATAGCCGCTCCTATTTTGTCGGAGCCAATTTGCAAAGGCAAAGGCAGTCCGGGCACCCTGTTTGTTTATATTTGCCGCTGCCACTGAACTGTCTGTTCCCTCCAGCACACAGTGGTTCCTCAGCTCTGGCAGGAAGTGCAGAAGAGCTAGATTGATAGCCTGCAATTCCACATGATTGATGTGCTGTGCTAACCAGGGTCCGTGCCACTGGCCGCTGATGCCTGTGCCCTTGTGGACGGCTCCGCAGCTTACCAGGGAGGCATCTGGTAATACAGTCTGGTGACACAACCCCAGCCCCAGTACATTGCCTCGTGTTAACTGGTTGGCTGCTTCCACTAACGGACAGGTACACATAATCTACATGTCACCAACACTCTGGCTTGCAAATCCTCTGTGGGCAAGTCTAAGGGTCAGGGTGCAGTGCCACACTGGGCAAAGGTTCAGAAGAGCCAGGGGCATAATGTAACCGTGGCTGCCGTCAACTCCAAGAGGTGGAGGGACACGTCCAGGTCACCCTGGCCCCCAAGTAGAACTGGGACAAGCAAGCCCTGAGGGTGGCCTGTCTTCCAAGAGTTAGGGAATGAGTTCCCGCTTCAGCATTCAAGGACATGCTTAGGAAATCTATGGTCCATGATGATTGAAGCCTACTCCTCCCCCCACTTAGAGCACCTAGGTGTGACCTCTGTCCTGTAGCACCCCAGAGCACCGAGGCACTCTAAGGCTATGTTCACACCGCAATTAAAAGTGACCTGAATCCGATTTGTTCGCTCAAATGTGACCCATATCTGATTTGTTTCTGACAATGTGAACAGCACAAGTTGCATTGAATCTGACATTTCCAAATCTGATTCAGGCCACTTTCAAATGTGGTACTGAATCGGACACATATCGGATTTTTTTGAATGCAACCACAATCTGAACTGTGACCTGATGTTATTCTGGAGCAACACACAGCAACACACAGCTAATGCTCCACATAAAGACATCATTAAAGTATTAATTTTCTATCTCCTCTTCCTCACAAACTTGCTGGCTGCTGCCACACACTGTTTTTAACATTAGACCATAAATGAAACTACCAGTAACTTCACCAGCTGTTGCTGTTGCTGTGTTCACTTCCGTGAACATCGTTCTGTGCGTGACATCATTAATGATCAACAGAGCATGTGGTGCTACCAGAGCCAGTGCTACCAGAGCCAGTCCACATTGTTGTGGCACTGCTTCTTCAATTAAGCACGCACCAGCTAGCTTCCTCTCTTTCATCCAGGTAATTGAGGATGCAATGACCTTCCGGACACAAAGGTCTCAGGACTGCATCCAGGCACCTTGTGAACAATGGTAAAATGCTGATGTCTATAGAAGGTAAAATGGTTACCATGTTCACCATGCTAACATTTGCTTATCAAAATGAAACTAAATGACAGCCGAGGCTGTTGGAAATTTTATAAGATTTGGAAGTATTTAGTCATAAACCCCAAAGTATAGTACCAATTGAAATTTGGACCAGGTGATGGTGCTCAATGAAAAGACAGATACATATTGATGGTATTACAAAGACTCATGTAGGGAACAGGAATGTGGATTCAAAACTGAATGACAATCCATCCAATTCAGTCATCAGTCTAATAGTTGGGACATTTCACTAAAAACCTGACGTATATACTGGAGGAAAAATCAGAAGAGTTGGGATTTATCCTTTTGGCACCACAGACGTCTATACGAAATTTCATTACAATATACACAGTAGTAGTTGAGATATTTCAGTTTGGACAAAAATGGCAGGCAGACTGACAGACTAACATTGCCATTCATACAACCACACATATTGGCCTTTGAGATACACAGCTTCACTGGTTACATGTTCCTTTATTAACAAGAACATGGACAATGTAGTGTGTTTCAAGTCAAGCCCACATACACTGTCCTGCTGATGTAAACATTCACTAGAGTGTGAAAAGTGAATTAATCCGCTTCTGAAAATAGTCCCAAACAAATGCACTGTTAATTCCTGTTTGAGTAAAGTGTGCTAAAAGTTACAGTACCTGGATATATTTGGAAGTCATTCAGTTTTTAAAAAAAACCCTGAAGCTTGAAGCTCAGTAAGACCTTATTTATTGGGGCTACAGACAGGTGAGGACAGTCACACTGAGAGACGGGCTAAGGTACTGTTATTTTTAGAAGGATTTATTGATTATTTATCTATTGAAAAATATATAAGAACCTCAGTTTAATCCATTATGTGATTATGTGTGGACACTAATTGTGTGTATTTGTTGGTGGTCAGGGACTGGCGAAAGTGGGAAGAGTACTTTCATCAAGCAGATGAGGATCATCCATGGCCGGGGATACTCCGACGAAGATAAGAGAGGCTTCAAACAGCTGGTCTACCGGAACATCTTCGCAGCCATGCAGGCCATGATCCAGGCCATGAACATATTGAAAATCCCCTACAAGTATGAAAACAACCAGGTAGACCACATTACACTTTCTTTGCTGCTTCAGACAGACAGACAGATTAAGACAGAAGTTTCATCCACCAGAGCGTGGCACTGACAGAGCCTGCAGTGTGTATTATTGTGTATTCACAGTGAAGTATTTCTGGTAATTTGCAACAGTGTTTAGTTTTGTAATCCTTCTGCCAGAGAATTCTGTCCACTTACAGACCAGGCTGTCCTTTGTAAAGTAAACATGATGTTACTCTGCATGCATGTAAAGACAGGCACCCCTGAGCCAAACACAAGTAAGAGACAAAATAGGAAGTGAGACAGAGATTTCCCCATTAATCACACAGGAGTCTGTTCCTGTAATACCAGTGACAGGAGCTTATTAATCACATAAATGTGGTAGCCGGAGGTGCTGTATGGAGGGAGAAAGGTTTGGATGACTATAAGGGGCCCCTTAAAAAATATTTGAACATTAGGTACATTTTATTTTTATTTTTTTAAACTATCATCATTACTGTAAACATCCATGGAGCCTCTTTACAGGAACAGAGTGCAATTAAGTCATCGGGGTAATTCATCCATCTCTTGAGTTTGTATTTTGCATGAGAGGCATCTTCATGCAAAATAAATTTGTCACTTCTGTCTGCTTGCAAACAACAGAAACATTTCTAAAAGCTGCTGTGAAGTGGGATTTATGACCAATAGGGTAATGAACCCAGAACTAAGTTTTCGTAAGCTGCCAAACTGAAAACCTGAGCCTTTAAGAAGTCAAAAGTGGACAACATTACAGGGCTGTGTGCTTTTTGGTGGCAGACAGCCTGCAGCTCAAAAACCTCTGTAAAAATGACACATGTACCTGGACACGATTCTAGTCAGAGAACACACCTGCTGAAAGGAGGGTAGACATAGGTTGTTAAAATAATCCTTTGACATGCTGAAATCTAATGTTTTAGCTAGCTACAGGCATTTGTTAGTGTTTTCAGCCCTCTGTTGCACATTATGACACAGATTATTTAATGTGTTGCGCTCTGTCTTTATTGCCAATTTTTATTATTATAAAAAAGAAAGATTTTGAAATCTTTTTCAATGATAATAATTTAAATTTAATTTTTTCCAAATAATGATCATTATATGAAACAAAAACAGCCTATAATATGTATTTGATACTGCACAGTTTGAAGCATTGAGTGAGTCAGTCTGTATTTTAATTGAAGAAGTTAATGTATATTTAAGTTTTATTTATTTTAAGTTATTCATTAATGTTGCGAGAATTTTTCATTAGATCTTTATCATTAAAATGACCTATTAACCTCTAAAAGAGGGCATTTAGCACATTCCTTATAGAGCGTATTAGAGCGTATAGTGAATTCCAGTGTATGCAGAATGTTGCATGTATGTCTGCACAATATTTTATTTTCACAGTTTACTGTCAGTAAATATCAAACAAAAAATATTGGACTACAAAAGAGTAGCAAGCCTTCAAAGGTAGCGTTTATTGAAAGCTTTGAATGGGTTGATTAGGTTGTGGAGGCGTGGCTACAGCAATTGCACAGGGTTGACATGGCCTGTGGTGTTGGGATGGTGGGGCCCAGTGTGATCTCTTTTCATGGGTCCCAAAATCCCTGGCACTGGCTCACACGTCCTGTGTAGTGGGGGGAGGGGGAGGTCACGTGGCTGCTATGGACCTTTGGCAGCATTAACCATATCTGAGTCAGCATGACTTTATTTCTTGTCATTGGTGGAGATGACGTTTTGCAGAACCTCACAGGATAACAGTACATTTTCCACTGATACTGCAGATATTAGCACGTAGGTCAGAGAGGTTAAAAAGTCAATGTGCCTACTGGATGCATTAAATATTGTTGTAGGGATGGAAGGTAAGTACTAAAACTATTAACATATCAGTGAGCCACATCATTGACATGCCATCAAGAGTTTGGTCACATGTTCAGAAACACCTCTAAAGACTAATAACAGCGATGATCTTTTCAGTCTCTAGAGTAGTTCTATGTATAACAGCGCAGCTCTGTTTACTGAGCTTTACCAGCTTGTTGTGCTACATATCAAAACCTCTTGACTTTTTACTGAAGTTCATTGAAAATTTAAAATAATGTACAAAGCCAAGAGTTTACAATATGTAGCACAACATACACAGAACTACTCCCTGGAGACTTAAAATAGCGCTCACTGTTAACAGTCTCTGTTTCTAAACAAACTACTAGACCCAAACTCATCGTGGCTAAGTATAATGTCACTGGGGCAGCATTGTGTCTCTTTGATGTGTTTTTAACAGTTTTTGGAGAACTACAGGTCCACAACAGAGAGAAATAAGATATATCACACTTTGGATACACACACAATACTTAGTAAGTGGGATTGGCTCAATACATGACAGTGTTTCCCACAGGACAGGCATCTATTTGTGGTGGTGTGGTCCTCAGCTCATTTTTGATTCTCCCCAAATGAGAAAATGATCGCTCCCCCTCACAGTTTGTCACCGGCAACGTAAGGAACATCCTCAAAGCCACATAAACATTAGGGAAGACTAACTGCAGGCCAAACTTCAACATGGGTTTCAGCATATTTGAGGGTGACTTGTCTGTTTCAGCCAACATGAAGGATCGGAACTGCAGACACTTAAAACACGCTGTTCCGCCTACGGGACGGACCGGAAGTTGAGAGGTAGCGACAAGTTCTTCTGAATGTTTTAAACACCAACCCTTAAACATATATATTCATGTCGTACATTGTTACATTGAAAGCTTAGATTCTCCTGATTCATTCAAGACCACTCATGAATTATATGGTTGCTCACAGCTGTAATAGTATTAGCGGTTAGCTCGGCTAGCCACTCAGCTAACGTAAGCTAACAGCTATAATGCTACATACCTTCAAAGTCTTCTCTTTATCCACAACGATCATCTTATGACTCAGGACTTTCTGTACAGCTCGCCAAGTATCCATTCTGGTGAAATATGAAATCCGTTTCCATAAAACCGAAATATTTTCCTCAATATGTCCATGTATTTAGTCCAACACGTAAGGAAACAGACACGGAACAAACCATATACGGTCCCTTTCCCGACACTGCATCTGTGGGACACGTGACTGTTTTGTTTACGTCCGTGAACTCCTCCTGTTTCATACACACCACACACCAGCAGATAGCCTCTAGCAAAGACATATGTCTATCTTCGTCTATCATCATCATCATCTTCTTCATCATCATCATCATCTTCATCATCTTCATCTTCTTCTTCTTCTTCTTCTTCTTCTTCTTCTTCTTCTTCTTCTGGCCGACCAGGTGAATTAAGTGCGTCTTCTTTGGTTTTATTGCCGCCACCTACTGCCCCGGAATTGTAACGACAAGCTACATTCACAGACAGAGTCCCATTATTATGCTTTTATGAGCGAGGTCGAGCGAGCCAAAAGCCGAAAAATCTATTCGTGGCGGACTTAATGTGGGAAACACTGCATGAGATATGTGGTATAATGACTGCCAGTCCTTTAAAGGCAAAAGTGCTTTCTGTCCAAATGGCCACACTTGATAGCAGAGAGGGTCAAACCCTGCTTTACTGTCACAACTCCTGCTCTTTGAGGAATCATTGTTGGATTGTCAGATGTTGACTGTACAATCCTCTCATCTCTGAAGTCAGAAACAGGGGTTCACACTCTATTAAACAAATCCACCAGCACTTTGTTTCAAGTCAGTAGCCCATTAAGACTGATACTCTCGTCTGAATGAAAAGATGTGGCACTCAGTGTTAGCTGAGGGTAATGTCACTGTGTTGTAGATTAGTATACAGATCTATTTCCCTAACTAATCAAACTACACATCAGTAATGGGAAGTGCATGCTTGGTAAACCCAGCGACAGTGACATGTTTTTCTCTAACATCTTAACTGAATTTAATCTTTCATAATGTCACAATAAAGATTCACATGAACAATGTGCATAAAAACTCTTCTTTGTGTTTCTGAATGTGTTTGGGTGTGTTGATAATTGTGTTCTTCTCTGTTGTTATTCAGGCCAATGCCGGTATTGTCAGTGTGGCTGATGCGGAGAAGATCATAACATTAACAAACCCGTTCGTGGATGCCATCAAGAGCCTGTGGAGCGATCCGGGGATTCAGGAATGTTACAATCGGAAGAGGGAATACCAGCTCTCAGACTCAGCCAAATAGTGAGTGTAAACAGAGATGAATAACTCCTCAGACATTGTCAAATAGTTTCCACTGTCTCATCTGCCGGTTGTCTGTTTAATGCACTCCGTCGGGTCAGGTTCAGTGTTTATTCCATTTATGGTTGTTGACAAAAGCTTAGATTAATAAAATCAAAGATGTACTATTTATATTCTCACAATATTTCTTCTTATAGTTCTTCATCCTTGTATATTACTGGAAATGTTTCCATTTTCACCCACTGTGTTACTGGTATTGTTTCCATTTTTATCTCCAACAGGTGCAAGTCTCATCTAGTCTGTTGCAGGCTACATTTTGGCCTTTGTAGTGGCTCAAAAACTGACATCCACAGAAAAGTTTGGTGTCATCTTGAACCAGATTATTTGCAGATTAATTACATACCTGATAAGTTATGATCACTAAAAGTAGAGATCAGGTAATATTATGATGTTTTTCCATTGTTGTGTGGGTTGTCATGCCAAGCCATGACCCCATTACACAGGATAGCAAAGTAAAAATAAGTTGTTTGCCTGTTGTAGGTGTTGGTCATCTGCAGCTCTTCATCAAACATCATCACTGTGGCTGTTTCTGCTTGTACTATTCCTCCCTGTATCATTTGTAACTGATCTGCTGATCAAAGAGCTCCACACATCTCCATGTATTGTTGTTTCAACCAGTTTTTAGAGCTGCTAATGAAGCTACACTCATTCAGTGAGGAACAAATTGGCAGTTGTACTAGCATTGCAATAGGTGCTTCACCACCCACATGTGCCCAGACACACCAGGTGGAGATCGGCACTCTTCTGAGGGCACTCATCTATTTTATCTACACCTTGTCCTCTGTTATTGATAGCTATCTGGATGAGTTGGACCGAATCTCTCAAACGACATACCTGCCAACCCAGCAGGATATCCTGAGGGTCAGGGTGCCCACAACAGGTATTATAGAGTACCCCTTTGACCTGGAGAGGGTGGTGTTCAGGTGAGTACTGTGTGTTGTTTTTATTTTTATGGTGTGTATGTGGGTGTGTCTGTGTGATGATATATACACTTGATGATGAATGATAATTCCTCCAAACTAAAGAAATACTGAGGATCACATCACAGTGTCAGAGGATTTTTTATTGACTTGATCATCAAAGAATGTAACTGTCTGTGGGCGGGTAATTTGTTTTTTTGTTCTTAATGACGTCTTAAACCTGTGGCCGCAGGATGGTGGATGTGGGAGGCCAGCGTTCAGAGAGGAGGAAGTGGATTCACTGTTTTGAGAATGTGACTTCCGTCATTTTCCTGGTGGCACTCAGCGAGTACGATCAGGTCCTCAGCGAGTCGGCCAATGAGGTGAGACACAGCTGTCTACAAAATAATTATAAGCTGATCTCTTCTTGTGTATCTTTTTATTTTTCACAAAAAGTCTGCAGCTGGGAAAGACAGTGGCTCTCGAAGGGATGATTAAAACTAAAATCACTGGGGACACAAAGAGACATGTTTCTTTTGTTCAAGGCCAAAATTGTTTGGTGGAGACAGTGACCTAGATTTCTACAGCATGAGTCTAGATTCTTTCTCTTTCTTTTCTATCTTTCTTTCTCTTTTGGTCACAATAATAAACTGGATGTTGACCCTCCTCTGTGGCAGTGTGTATAGTTCATCTGCAGGGGGAGCTCTTTAGTCACTCTTTTCAGCAGCTCTGTGCACCTCTCAGAGGGGCTTGTTCACCTGATGAGATTACAGCAAATTGAATTTGCTCACACAAACAATCGCTGCTGAGGTATAGCTCTTTTAACACTATTAATGAATTAATTTTTCTCCTCACACTGAGACATGTATGTCATGTTTTTCAAAGAATCGAATGGAGGAAAGCATAGCCTTGTTCCGGACAATCATGAGGTCGAAGTGGTTCGAAGAGTCCTCAGTCATCTTGTTCCTCAACAAGATTGACTTACTGGAGGAGAAAATTATGTATTCACATTTGGTTGACTACTTCCCTGAATATGATGGTGAGAGGAAACTGTTTATTCCTTGCAAAATGTTGTAAGGTTAACCGTAAAAACCACCCATTCTCATGTCAGCACAATCAACAAAATGTACACATTACTGTGTAACTGACATTACTTGAGTCAGACCATTGACCTTATAACACTTTTCTACTTGTGCTACTGTTTTGGTATATCAGCAGATAGCAGATCAACTTTAACTTGTTCTGTCACAAATGTTAAACAGGAAGTAAACATACTGAGAGACATGTCAGGTTGCCTAATGATGATGTCTTCAAAACAGCTCCTTTAATTACCATGTTTGGCCACAAGTAGCCACACGACAATTATTGGTAATACTAAATGCTGAAAAAAAATTGGTAATACTAAATGCTGAAATGTAGTGCACAAGTAGTCATCAAACTGACTTAGTAATGTCAGTTATTAATCTCAGTTAATGTTTTGTTGCTTTTACATTTTTAAGTATATATATCCTTGTGTTAGTCTCACTTTAATGCTCCGAAAAACAATTTGATTTTAGAGTGATAGCATCTTTTATATTCTTGAACTTTTATGAAACTACTAAAACTTACTTTCATTTACTACATTTTAAGTTAAAGTTAAGTTTTTGCCCTTTGTGTCTTTCCTCCAGGTCCTCAGCGGGATGTCAAAGCAGCGAAAGAGTTCATCTTAAATATGTTTAAGAGTCTCAATCCAAACATGAAAAAATTAATCTACTACCACTTCACCTGTGCCACAGACACAGACAACATCCGATTTGTCTTCTGTGCGGTGAAAGACCATATCTTGCAAGGCAACCTGATAGAATTCAACTTGGTTTAAGACTGTGATGGTGCCGCTGTAATTCAATCTACCTTGTACAGCTGGCAGTCGGCAGAGCTCTGCAGTGCTTCAGTTCGCCTCACACTGCTGCTGAACACTGTAATCCAAAACAGGATTGAGAAGCTACAGAGCTTGTCGCCAAATGACTGTACTACTGATGTATTTCAAATTCTCCTGTTAGGCTCTTTGAAAATGGATTTCTCCAGCTATAATGAAGTGTGTCCTGACAATTAAAGTGCTGCCTTAGTGAGGAGTCTGTTACAGTATGTACCCATATATATGTTGCTGTTTTTGAGCAGTAACAGTATAAATGCACGTGGATGAATTGAGAGGGGGGAAAAGTATTTTAGTGGCCCCGTAAGCCTCTAAGGACTAGTAATGTACTAGGTCTGTCCTTCAGGGAATCTGTGGAAGTGAATGTAGACTAACTGCAGTGGTGAAGGAAGTACTCAGATACTGTACTCAAATGAAAAACCAATATAGCAATATAAAAATACTCCTACAAGTTAAAGTCTTGCATGAAAATCCCTAAGTACCTTTTATCTGAGTAAAAGTACATAAGTATTAAGAGGTTCATTTAGTTTAAGTATTGCAAAGAAATTAGTATATTATTAAATATGACATAATTGGCACCAGTGTGTAAGCAGCATGTTACTATACTATACACCGCTTTTTGTAAGGCATCAAAAGCCAAAAAGGTTGGAAACAATGTGTTAACAATCTGTCGTGTATTAAAACCTTGTTATATTATCCATTGTATCAAACCGTAATGTAAAAAATAACTAAAGCTGTCAAATACTGTATTTCCTTATATATTTTATACGCCAATTAAAAGGGAGTCATAGTAGATACTGTTACATTAGCGCTCATTTTCAAATGTTTTTGTTATTGTGTCAAAGCTATAGAACAAGCCTGACATTTGATGACTCCTTCTAATGTGACCCAGAATAAAGTGTTTGACCCATATTTATACAAAAAGTCAAAAAATAAGGGTTTACTTACTTCAGATTTAATACAATGCTGACTAATTATGCAGGGATACTGTGGATGGTGTTCTGGCAGTGTTTTATATTAAGAAACACAAAGTTGTTCGTTGTCTTTCTGAGAGTTTATTCAGTCGTCTGCAGACGGACTCCTTGCTGTCTCAAGTGTGAGATGGCATGAATGAGCCATATAAATTGACAGATTATATACAATACATTATCTTGTGAAAGGATGATCTTATTCTACCATCAGAACAATGTAAGCACAATAGTCGCGTCATAATGTGTGTACAATCAGGACAATGGTTAGTCAGTAGATTATAACATACATGATTACTTAATGTTCGATGATGTTCACTCAATCAGCATTTCATGTAACATAAGTGGTGTCATGGTCAGCAGATTATGACACACATATACACCTAATCATATGACGAAGATGAATAATAAGAATTCCCATTCCAATGGTCTGAATATGAACATTGTTTGAGGGTTAAAGGTATTAGCAGTATTTTCCAATGTCTAGACTGTCAGAAAAGTAATCACTCTCAATCATCTTATGACCCAGCAGTGTATTTATCTACAGGTACTCTGCCCTCTGTCTATATTCTCTTTATTTTGCTGTGTTTGGGATACTTCTGGGCGTCAACCTTTGCGCAGTGGGTGTGTAGCCCTGAGTCAATAACAGCACGTAGACTGTGCAGCCCGTTCTCATTCCCAGGTTGCCAAACACAATCGCTTTTTTCAGCCCCTCAGTGTTTGATGCCTTTACACCCTTTAGCAACTGTATGATACATTTCATCTGCTGTCAGTTCATCTGTTTGACCAACACACACACACACAGAGTAGAGAGACCACAACGGATGAGATCAAGTTCTACATTCATAAATTTTGGCAATGCGGTACCTTTCGGCAGGATTGTGCAGAGGTGTGGACGCATGTATTTGTGCTTTAGAACAAACTGCTGTGAAACAATCAGAAAATCATTTTTTCTTCCTCTGATTCACAGTTTTGTTCTTGCGTTTCATCTCTAGCTCACTCCATCGGTGTTCTCTCTCTCATTGAGCTGGGGAATAGGGGCCAACTTTGAATGATGTGTTTACAAATGCCAACCAACAATTCCTGCATAGTATACCTTTAAGTTATTTTATTAACTAAAAATCTTTATTTAAATGGCTTCAGAACTTCTCCCATTATTTGTCTGAATTATTTGTCACAGTGTAAATATCACATGGTACAGTTATTCCCCAGTCCTCCCCCTCCCTTGTTTGCTGCAAGGGCAATGTAAAAGGCCAACTGCTGAAGAGAGATCTGTTAAGTAATCTCTCAGGCCTTAAACTAGTGCATTCTTGATAATTAATGTAATTTAGATGCTGTTCAACAGTATGATATGAATGAATAAAAAGCTAATGAGAGCATATCCATGGCACTAATGTTTACACAACCTCTCTTCTTGTTAAAAATAATTACAGTCTAATTTGTACAGTTTAATTTATGTTTCTGTTTTACTGTCACTGCAGTGTCTTATCTAATGCAGCCTTAGTGTTTTTAATAATGTGATTGACTGAATAAACAGATATGTTGATGTTCATTTGTTGCTCAGGTTTTTATTCCTTGTCTGTGTTTACAAATCAGCTCCAGCACACAGTTGGTTTACCATTCAAGTGTTTGTCTTCTTGGCTGTTCCATCAGTTGGTTCAACAGTGTTAGTCCTGAAATCCTTCTTTGTGATACATCCATCTGGCTGGTGCCTGCAGCAGTACTTCTGATAGAGATCCATATTTTTAGTGTTGTACATGGGGATATGTATTGCGGCAGAGGATCTTTATTTTTGGGGGTAGACATTGTAACTAATGTGGCATAAGAAGTACATGGCACTAGTGACCTGCATGGATGAAAGGGGTGAAAAGGCTGCTGGGCACTTTTCATTAATCAATCCAAACCCAAATCTCTCCAATATCTTATCTATTATACTACATGCCAGCCAAATGCAATATTCATTGCATATAATGAATATTAGCTGAAACTAATGATCATTTTCATTATCAGATAATCTGCTGATTATTTTTTGATTAATCTTTTTCTCTCTAAAATGTCAGAAAATGGCACAATTTTGCATAAACAAAGATGACATATTCAAATGAAACACAAATATATTTATTCATTCAAGACAGAAACAAGCAAAATTCTTTCTTTTGCAGAGCTGGAACCATAGAGCAATCAAAACAGTTGCTTCACTTTGTTTCTTATTACACTTTTATTGCATCATAATCATGAACAACACAGTATCACAACATTAACCATCACACCCAACCTGTAGAGAGTGGAAAACAGAAGAAGAAAGTGATCTCTTCGGTAATAATGATGAAAAAGAACACATTCTACATACATGTAATGTGTTCACACCTCCTCAATTACCTATTTTCCTGTACACAATTGTATGATATGTATTACGTATTACGTATGTATTATAAGTATTTTATCAGGGGCAGTCAGACATAGATCCATGAAGCTGTTGTCAACTACTTTGACTCTTGAAATCAGTCAGACCTTGATAAATGATCTAGATTGCTTGTGAACTCCCTCAGCAAACCAGTAAAATGTGCACAGATGGTATGCCACAAACAAACACCAATTTCTTTATAAACATAGTCTTTTGTTGTCTTTAGCTTTGTAATGACTTATTTCTTATTTCTTTCATATTTCATATGTGTATCTGTTAATCTGAGTGGCAAGCTGCAGCATACAATTGCCTTTTCAGAGCTAAATAAAGTTGTATTGAACTGAAAAGGAGTACATCCCCTCAGCTCAAGAGGATCCTCTTTTTCCTTTTAGATAAAAGTGAATTCACTCATGGATGAGTCAAATCCAGTTATAGTATATAACATTTGGAAATTTTAAAATTGGTGCAGTGCCCCATTAATAGTACCTTGAAAGTGACAGATGGGTATATAAGCAATGCAGAGAGAGATTTAAAAAGAAAAGTGGATCCTATCCTTTATTAAACTACTTATAACAACATTATAGTGTGTTATCAACCATTTATTAACTGTTTTTATACTGATTGCAAGTGTTAAATAGGGAGACTTTCAGTATAGTGTAACAGGGGCCTTTTAGCCAATATTATTTTTAATTTACAGTCAATGAAAAAAGATACAAGTTTTCCTACATTATATGAAGCTTTAGTTAATGACAATTAAATGAGGATGCCATGAGAAGGAGGCTCTTGAAGATGTGCTTAAATTCATCAAAGATAACGAATCACTGAAATCAGTGTCTTGGAAATTTGGCAAACTACCAAAATCCCTTCGTGTGCACCGTGACCAGCTGGTGAAGAGGCCAGGTCATATTCATGTGGGGAAAACAGCTGTCTTCTCTGAAACCTTTGAAAGTGATACATCCAAGTTGCCACATTCAGCATATGGAGAGAGCTCTCTTCGGGCTAACATCATGGGATGTATGGACAGTAGCCTATGACCTTGCTGGGGATCCAGAATGGGGATCCAACTCCCATTTAGTGAAACCAAAAAAGTTTCTGGGAAGACAGGTGTCTAGCATTCATGAAGAGGAATTCATGCTTGTTTGTCCAAATCCCACAGGACATGTCTTGATTGGGCAGTAGGCTTCAATAAAGTAAAAGTGGGTGAATTCTTTGATGTTTACAAAAATAGTATATGTCTCACCAAGCTGTGGGGCATAGATGAGACAGGAGTCCAAAATGTGCAGAAACCCCAGCCTGTGGTGGAAACAAAAGTGGCTTGACAAGTTGGGAGGATGATGAGCACTGAAAGGGGATTTAATGTTACCACTGTGTGCACAATGAATGCTGCAGGGTAATTTGTTCCTCTGATGTTTATCTTCCTAACAAAGAGAAAGACCGGGATCCGGATGAGAATAGAACCTCTTGGAGCTGTAGAAAGAGCTTCAGATTCTGGTTGCAATGACAGCAGCCTATTTGTGGAGTGGCTCACCCACTTTATGAAGAATGTGAATGCCAGAAACAGTGATCCACACATCCTCATACTTGATGGGAACCACTCACATAAAACCTTAGAGGCTGTTCATCTGGCAAGAGATTTTGGCATAATTATGATTTCACTATCGCCCCACCGCAGCCATAAAATGCAATCTTTTCAACCTTTTTCAAAGTGGCCTTTTTGGTTAAGTCTACATCCAAGCTGCCAGTGTGGGAAAGTGGGTCAAAGGGTTCAGGGCCTGCGGCCTTATGCCATGTAACATGGACATTTTTGAAGAGGAGGACATCAGGGCAGCAGAGGTCATACAGGAGCCAGAACTCACCCTACAGCCTACTCAACACACCTCCAAAGCTGTGCCACCTGTCCTGCAGCCTACTCCACACACCTCCCACCAGGCTGCTTGAGAGCCCATTCTCAGTAAGACAACAAAAATGTCCTTTCATATTTCAGAGGCTAGCTACATGTTTTATCAACACGGCTATTTACAAAGGTCAACGCTGTTTTCTGTCCACCTCACATTCTCACCTCGGCCAAACATACAGCAAGCAAGACCCAGAAAAAGGAAGGCTGCATCAGCAGCAGTGCTTACAGCCTCACCCTTTGAGGGAGCTCTGAAGAAAAAGACCAATGGCAAGAAAATGGTGAAAAAGCCCAAAGCAAATAAAAAGAGCTATAAAATAAAAAGAGGACTCAGGAATATGAGGATGCTGAATGTCTGTACTGCACTGAGCTGTTCTCAGCTAATGGTAGCAAGTGGGTCAGATATGAAAAATGTATGATATGGGCTCAAAAGAAATACAGCAATGCAACAGAGGTGGGTTTCTGATGTGAGTTATGCAGTTAGGTTGAGGATTGCAACAGACTGCCCCACCCCCCTGTCCAGGTGTGTAGGAGGACCAATAGTGGCTGTGAAACACATGAAAAAGGCTAAAGAGCCTTTCTAGAGCCAGTGTTTGGTTCTGGACTACTGTAAAAACATGGCAGAGCAACATGGCGGCTCGCTCCTTATATATTCTATCTATAAAGGGCTCATTCTGAGGTAACGAAAACATACTTCTACTACTTCTTACTTTCAGGTGATTATACACGAATTAAAACAAACTATAATATTATTTTATTTCTACCAAGTCTGTTCCGCTAAATGCCACTAAATTCTACACACTGCACTTTTAATAGTTGTTTTTATAGATTTAGGAAATAATCCTATTATTCAAATGATTTTAACGATCAACACATTTTTTTGTGTAACAGTGTTGTTTATGTCAGTAATTTAAATATCATTAATAATAGAGTTAGTCTATATATATATATATATATATATATATATATATATATATATATATATATATATATATATATAATATAAATCTCTCCAATTGGGATTTGTTCTTGGCCCATCAATTCAAATTAATTGGCAATATTCAAACATTTCTAAAAAAAGATAAATAAAATAAAATAAAATAAAAATCTTTTTTTTCTTCATGCAACATTTAGGCCTAAGTTTGAAGTGAAAGTATGAGCAACGTCAACATTTGAGAGTAAAATGATTCTTATGCAAGTCTATAGATGAAAATGACTGGTGAGACATCCCCTGGGCCTTTTTCCCCAGCAGTGGGGCATCTTAATACTCTGTTGTGATTTAATTACCTTCTAATTTGTTTAATTAAGCGTACTTATTGTGTACATAGAATAATGTTATTATATGTATGTAGCCTACAGTTTAGGCTATAGGTTAGGTGATGTAAATAGAGGTGTTGTAGTAGCTACACTGAAGCTGGCTGACCGGTCATGCACTATAGCTCATTGTGGGGCAAGAGTTTCAGATTCAGCGGCCCATGGGAGTATGGAGCTGTAAGTAGATACACATGAGCTGGCCACATAAACTCACACTGCCTTTCAGTCTGAGCCTGCCCATCCGCCCGCCTCCCCTGCACACCAGGAATGTGAAATGCACCTGAACTGGATCCTGCATGAGGAAGAATGACGGCAGAAAGTCGCCAGTCCACCTGTTCCGGGACACAAGTTTTCCTGCAAGGTCCGAAAGAAATCACTATCCATTCATTTCACTAATCCCCGTCGTCAGCTGTGCCGTCTTTCAGAAAAAAAAAAAACAAAAAAACTGGGAACAGCTCGTAAACGTGTATTACCATGGATGAGTGCTGTCTGTCTGCTGAAGACGTGGAGAGACTGAGGATACACAGAGAAATAGAGAGACAGCTTCGTCGTGATAAAAGAGACTCTCATCGGGAGCTGAAACTGCTGCTTTTAGGTGAGTGTCATAGTTTGGTAATTAACTCCCACATATGTTCACTCAACTGCGACTGAAAAGTTTTGAAAATAATTAAATAACACATGTTCACCATCTGATTACACCAAAAACTGTCTCACAGGATGTCCACTGTAACATTAAGACATTCCCTAAAAAACTTCTCAATCTGATTTTTTTTTTTTGCCTACAAACTTAATTAGGTTGCTACAGACTCACTTCATGGTCACAGCTCAGGATGTAATTACAATAATCAGCTACATTTTGACACGATCAGTGTTGTTGAAGGTCCAGAATATCTAGATTTAACTTTATTTTTCTAAATTATATAAACTGCCCATTTGCTTGTAAAGGAAGAGTTCCTATCCTATCATATGATCCTATGATAGTCTTGGGGTATCATTTAAAAAGTTAAGATACCCTTAAAACCATACCAATAGAGTACTTTCTTCGATACCCTTTTTTCTACTACATTTGATACCCATCATGTGAATGGATGCATTCAGCTGTGTAAAATGCCAACACTCTTCCCCATCCAAAAGTTTTTTACACAAATACATTTGAAAGTGTTCAAATGATTTAGAAATGTATTCAATAATTGTACAAAACTGCACAATGAAGTATTATCACCACAGACTGCATGGGTTGTAGCCAGTGGGTTGGTCCAGTCACATGTTGCATTAAATTGAAGAACAATTGCAGTGATTGGCTGCAAGCAAAACCACACAAATATTTTTTTCCCCAGGTCTGGATTAAAAAAAAAAAAAAATGCAAGTGTTGTATGACTGGACAAGTTTCAAAAGTTCTCGGTACAGGGTTATTTCAGTTGATACCTTAAAGGTATTGAGTACTGATTCACAGCCCTAGATAGGCTGTGATTTTAGTGGCAGATAACAACATTGTGACATTTGATAAGAATCCCTTAAGTAAGTTTTTGTGACCACAACAATTTGTACAGTTACATTTGAACAAGCTCAGGTGGGAATGTCAGTTTTGCTGGTATTTGCTAATCAGCCAAAGTGTTGGGTGAAATGTTGACCTGATACTGGTGTTACTGGATTATTCATCCAGGGAGGAACAAGATTGTGTGTGCTGAATGTCATAGCAATCCATGCAATGTTTGTTGAGACATTTAATCAAGAGGATCGCCAAAGTGAACAGACTTCATCTTCTGGGGAACACGGTTGTCAAAATTTCATGGCAATCCATCTAATGTTTTTGAGATATTTCAGTCTGGGCCAAAGTGGTAAACCCACCAGACTGAGCAATTTTGTGAATAATGTCATTATTTCAGGAAAGATAATGAGTTGAGTGTTTTATTTTTTGGGGTTTTTTTGCCCACCTAAAGTCAAGTGCCTTTGAGTGCTAATGCATCAGGATGAACTGAATCACCCTGAAAATAACAAAAGTATCTGGATGAATAAATGACCCTCTTTAACAAAAACAACAAGGCTTTTGTATGAATTTCTGGCTGCACTGTTCCTTTAAAGCAGTTACAGGTTACCTTTGCATTCTTCAAATAGTTGATTAAGCCCTGATGAGTTAGCTACCTGATAACATTCAGTTCATTTTTTCCTCATTCAAAACAAAGTACACTACATTTTTTCATACAATCTAAATTTCATAGACATGACCAACATGTATTGAGGCCATATGTACTGTGGGTTTGTTGAGTCTCAAAATAACATAGAGCATAAACACAGAATAAATGTCTCATACAGTGCAAAGCGACATTTTGACAAGCATCATGATGAGTAACCACCATATAGCTCATAACAGCTTCAGATGACTCCTGTTTTTTCCCAGCATTATCAAAACAGCCCATTTATAGAAGCTTGAATGTTGGTTATGTTGAAAACAATACCTTAGACATGAATGACTTTGCTTTAAAGGTCAGCACTACTTTAAACTTCAACTTCAGTTAGCCTGTTTGGAGAACAATAACCTCCTTCAAAGGTCAGTCTAATGGTTAACATTTTTAGGCATTTTAGGTGCATAGCTGACACTCTTATCGAGCGTAATTTACAACCAGCGAGCAGGAAGCTGTTCACTGCTTCGCTCAAGGACAGATGGCTGTTGATGGACACATGGACCTGCATGGATCAGTCTATGCAACACATTTGTATCTGGCATGAACACTTAGCATGATTGTATTTAAACATGATTAAATACATAACATTTTTATTTTCATAGTTTTTTATTACTTGGGGAATGTCCAGTGTGACATTCTTTTTACTGTGTGGATCATCTTTAATAAAAAAATGAATAAAAATATGAGCCTCTCTATATTGCTATACCTATATATGCTGTACATGCTTTTACAGATGAGTGTTAACAGGAGGAGGTGTGTACAGACACATAATGAACACCACACACACATGCACCCATACTCACACATACATGTTCGGCCTAAAGGAAAAAGACCTGTAAAACTTTAACTTCTGATAATATTCTTGCGAGTTTTTTTGTTGTTGTGTTTTTTTAGCTGAAATCCTGTTTATCTGCAACTGATTGATGTTCAGATGATTTTTTTGTGTGTGCGTGTCACAGATGTCCTATTTTTGGCATTGCTTTGATCTTATTTCATTTTTCATCCTTCGGTCTTATTCATCTCATTTGCCTAGGGACTGGTGAAAGTGGGAAGAGCACTTTCATCAAACAAATGAGGATCATCCATGGCAGTGGATACAGTGAAGCTGACAGGAAAGGTTTCACTCGGCTGGTGTTTCAGAACATCGTCACAGCCATGAAGGCTCTGATCGACGCCATGAAGAGTCTACACATTGATTACGTCGATGACCAGAACATTGTGAGGAATTACACTTTTTTTTAAAAAGGCAATACTTCTGTCATATGTACACTTGAAACCAATTGAATGTATGGGTTAACAGGACTCAAGAGTCAATGAACAATATATAACAAGAAACTACTTTTTTACACCTCTGATTGAATTTCAAATAATCAGCTGCAGGTTTTTGACTATAAACTAAAGTAATGAAAAAAATTGATTTGTACCCTAATATTGCTAAATTAAAGGTTAATGGATCAACAGAATTATTACAATTCATCTACCTAAATGTGTACATTAAATCCATCCAATAGCTGGCTGGATTGTCATGAGAAATTTCACTCAAAACCATGGGTGATGCTTCACTTCATCTTGGAGGCATAAATATCCGTAAACAATTTCATGGCACTTGATCCAAAAGTACAGATCCACAGAGCCTTCCAGGTAGTGAGGCTAAAAATGAGCGTCTACTTTTACCACCTCAGACTTTTTTTATTGGTGTCCAAAAAACATCTAGTTCTAGAAAGAGTTGTGCTGCAGTTCTCGTCCTCTTGTGTCTGTTTATAGGTCAGTCAAATATAATAATCCCCTGTGGGTGTTTCATATGTGTCAGAGCTACGCAGAGAAGCTGAGCCAAGTGGAGGCAGACCAGGTGTCCACTTTGCAGTCCTGGCAGGTGGATGCCATTAAGAGAGTGTGGAATGACCATGGTATTCAAAGGTGCTATGATCGCAGGAGGGAATTCCAGCTATCTGACTCTGCCAAATAGTAAGACTTTTTTATATCTCAGATGAAATCATTAGCATAAACCCAAGGCTCCTCCTGAGAGCCAAAGCTTTTGCAGTGCTTAATCATACACTCATCTGCTCAAATTCAAGAGTTTGAATTCATATTAATAAAACCAAATGCACATAATGAGTTTACATTTCTGCATGATGTTCCTTTTTATCTGGTGAGGTGTATGTCAGGATATTGAACTTGATTCATTGTTGTTCATTTTACAGTTACTTAACCGATTTGGCCAGGATCTCAGAGGCCCAATACATCCCCACTCTGCAGGACATACTGAGGGTCAGGGTCCCCACAACAGGCATCATTGAGTACCCCTTTGACCTTTCAAAAGTTATCTTCAGGTATTGTACTATATCAAAGTTGTATAAAAAGCAACCTCTTTCTCTTCTCCCAAACGCTGTGGGAGTGCCCGCCGAGTCCGCTGAAACCCCGCCCCCTACCAAGTGTCACCTGTCAATCAAAGTCACCACCTCTACCCGAAACATGGACGCTACGTCTGAGAGCTTTCTGCTGCTAATTCAGCTGCTAGCTCGGCGGCCAACTCGTCGGCTAGCCCGGTGGCTAATTCAGCTAACTGGCTAACTGTAGACTGTAGTAGTAGTAGTGTGCGCTGAAGCAGCAGGCGCGGGTTTATGCTAATCACTGCCACGTTCAGACCCGCCCACTAAATCCTGAACACAGAAATCTTGAAACACAGTTTGTGAAGCCTAGCTCCACAATTCAAATCTAAATGGTTGAAATGCTTTTTGCACCTTTTTTAGAAATACATTTATGACCTATTTAATGTGTTTAGAAGAAAATGTCTGAATTCACTTTACACAGTCTTTAAAGAAGCTCATCAGCACCTCTAAAGCCCAGTAGTAAACATGTTATTGACGTTGATTAGCGAGCTTTAGACGTGTGGATCAGAGGGTCAGAGTCAGGCTAGCTGTTTCATTCTGCTTCCATTCTTAATGCTAAGCTGTGCTAAAGCTAAGCTCTACCATCATATTTAGGTTACAGACATAGAGAGAGTGGTAACAAGCATATTTCTCAAAATACCAAATTAATCCCTTACTAATCTCGGAAATTGTATGTTTTCTTTTGTTTTCTTTTGTCAACCATGTGTCTCTAGGATGGTAGATGTGGGTGGTCAGCGATCAGAGAGGAAGAAATGGATCCACTGTTTTGAGAATGTCACCTCTGTCATATTCCTGGCGGCTCTCAGCGAGTACGATCAGGTCCTTTTTGAGAGTAACAATGATGTAAGCTCAAAAGCCTCTCAGTCTGTTGTGCTTCAAAATTATGATTTGATTATTCATTTTTGGTTTCTTGGCAATATGTGCTGTTCAAACTCTGTCCTTTATTTATTTCCATGCATTCTGCATTGTCTGATGAGATGACATTTCCAATGAAATTCTTAAATAATCCACGCCCTTTTTCTTCAGAATCGACTGAGAGAGAGCCTCGCCTTGTTCAAGACCATTCTCTCATACCCCTGGTTCCAAGAATCCTCTACCATCCTCTTCCTGAACAAAACAGACCTGCTAATGGAGAAAATCACAAAGTCTCATTTGGCAACCTACTTCCCGGAATATACTGGTAAAGCATGATCCCCCTTTGCTTTTTCATGCATTCGTTAACACAGTGTTTATGGCTGTCTTAAATCCATCCCAATTTACTATTTAGTGTGGTATGTTTAATGTCCGCCTTTTTATCTGAGCTCCTGAATTCTGAGCATGAAATTGCAAAATAAATGCAATGAAAAAAGCAGTTTCTTTGTATTGAATCTCAGAACTGCAAAATGACAGTTTGACATTTTCTGTGATGATGGTTGTGACCGAAATCTTGATTTGCTGCTCACTATAGAGTATACTATTGAGAGTCTATTAGGAAGCAGTGAATGCGTGAAGAAGGAAGTCATTTTAGACACAGCCCATGTCTTAAGTGATCACCCACAATGTAATTTCCTCATAATTTTGACCATTTTACTCCCACAGGCTCCCAGGGTGACGCTGAAACTGCGAAAAAGTTCATCTTGCAAATGTATGTGGAGAATCATGCTGGGCGCCACAAACCCCTTTACTCACACTACACCTGTGCCACAGACACGGAGAATATCCGGGTTGTCTTCAAAGCCGTCAAAGATACACTCTTCAGAGAAAACCTTGAAAAGTTCAACCTGGAATAGACAAGGTTGTAAGACACAGTGACTATTTCTCGTTTAGCAGCAAGAAAAGCAGTTACAGTCACATGTTGTAACATTTTTATGGACATTTTATCTGTAATGTGCTGTCGGTTGTTGCTGCTTCAAAAACATCAAAGAGAGGCAATCAGACAGCAGTGTCAGATAAGGCACATTTGTCTCAGTACTGTACCAGACACTACAGTATGTGCCACTTTTTGCACCAATACTGTTCATCATGAAATGCTTAAAAAAACAACCCAAATTTTGTACAGCTACCTAACTGCATTTATAGTTAATTGTTTTACTTAACTGTTACAGACAGGTTTGTTTATACCATTACTGTTTGACAGAGAACCAGTAAATGGTATCAAACTGGTTTGACCAAGTCTTATCTAGTAAGAATGTAATCCACCCTGCCTTGCAGTTCCAGGAGGAGGAAGTAAAAGAAGTTAGTTTTCTTTACTTCCTTAGTTTATATTTATGCTAATTTGTACAACGACACGTGAAGGACTCCCCCGCCCCCGTAACTTTAAAATGTTGATATTACAGTCACATCACATGTAAATTGTGCTTTTGGTTTTTGTTCCTTATCTTTCTTGTCCCTTACAGAGCATTATTTTAACATTAAACAATATGTGTCTATGAAAAAACTGAGGTCTCCTTACAGAAATGTATGATCCATCTAAAGATGTATGACCGCAGCTGCATGGCACTGATTAACCACTGAAGGGTTTTTTGTTTTTTTGACATCTCTATTCTGTACTGGAGCTCTAGGTGTGGTCACACTGATTGGCATGCCTTGGTAACAACCTTTGTACCAAACAATGGACAACAATGTGCAAAGGTCTGACTTGGCCGGTCTCTGTCTTCCTGTATAAGTGTTGGAGCTGAGCAGTGGTAAGTGAAAAGAGGAATTCTATCGGGTTAGACCTGTGTGAGAGAACAATGCCTGTTTCCACACGGAAGCAGAGACTGTCTAGGTACTATTGATTTTATCTGCTCTGTGGTTATCATGTGCTTGTTTAAGGGTTGAAAAGTTCAGTGCTAATGCAGAATATAAAGGACACATTTGAAGTTGGCTTATAAACAGTGGAATTGTAAACATAGGATATTTGCTTTGGAACAGTCATTATTTTCCTACCAGCATGTGGTAAAATGTGTGAATATTATCAGCACACAAAGCTGACAATGTTCTCTTTTCTGATTGTTATTGCTTTTTTGCACCCTATGGGCTAATAAAATCTTGTAGCTGCACAGCCATGCTAAAAAATCTATTGTCAGGCATTACTTGCAGTCCTACATTCCTCCTGGGTAGTAATAACACAACAGCGCCTACACGTACAGAGTGTTTATCCCCCCTCCCAGTTGAGGATAATAATGACACACAAACACTCCCCCCTACATCACCATTCAGTTGCACAGCCTGAGGAAGCTGCTGTGCAGAGAGCTGCTATAGCAGGTGATCGCCCTTATTTGGTAATGGCCCAGATCATGTGACTTCAAAATGGTGGAAGCTGTGAGCTGTTTGTAAGCTGAGCATCTCCATCGAGAGGCTGGGAGCAGGAAATAGGCAGGGAACTTGGAAGTACATCCATGATCTGAGACACAGGAGGACAGAGATTCCCAGCAGTGGTGAGTAGATGGTTTTTATTCTGTGAAAATAAAAAGAAGAGAAAGAGGGATATGTTATTTTTTTTCTCACAGCCAGCAGACAGGAAGAGAGGGAGGGAGGGGCTGCTGTCATCAGCACTGGTCCTGTGCTGTGCTGTGGAAGTGGATTTGAAGCAGCTCAGCATCCTCCATGGATGATGCACATAAAAGCTGATGCTGATTTTATTTTTCTGCAGACGAAGAGTTTGTTCATCTGTGTGTGTGTGTTTGTTTTTTGTGTATATTTAAGTGGGCATGTGTGCACATACTGTACACCTTCCTCTGAATCATCAGCATGACATGTCATATCCACTGTACAAGAGGCAGCCATTCATCTTTTTTTCTGTTACAGCTGCTAATGCAATCACATTTTCCTCATTCCAGGCAGACTCCACAGAGGAGAAACAAGGATGTTGCTTTTTCATGCGAATGAGCAAACGTGACTCACTGTGAATTTGCATCTCAGCCCAATCTGTGCTCAGGCGAGCGTGCAGCCATTTGATTTGAATCAGCAGTAGAAAAAGGCAGCAAGGAGGGGAGAGAGCTTGTCATGATGTAACAAGTCCTGTTCCTCCCCCCTTCTACCACCTCTCAGCATCTCCCTGCTCCAGTTTAAATAGAGGGATTATTCACAGAGGAAGATGACCTTTAACCTCAAAATCATTCCCATTTCCCTCATCCCTCCCCCTCTTTTCTCCCTTACCACCTTATCACTCTTGTCTTTATTCCCCTTGCTCTGAGATGACTATGGGAATCTATTCGTTTAGATGAGTAAAATCAATACACCATGTGTTAACACGTGCTGATGTTTAGGGGCTTCTTTTCCTCATGCTTTGTTGTCCATGGTCTGTTGACCTGATGAAATCTGTTTTGTTTTTCTGGTCAACAACATTATATTCAGGTTTGTCTGGATTTTCTTGTGTATAGATACACAGAAAATAAAGAGATCAAATGGGTGAATTATCAGGTTATATTGACTGTATAAGTAAATGATAGGGATAGCACCATAATAACCACAACAGCAGATTCATTGTATTTATTTACTATTTTTCTGGCAAAGAAGTTAAGAAAGTCGTTTTCAGGGGTGTATCATTTACTTAAGTTAAAGTAGCTATACTGTAATATAAAAATAAATACTCCATGACATGTAAAGGTTAAGATTTATATTTTTAACAAAATGTAGTATAACATAATAGTACTGGATTGTTATTACTGATGCATTAAAATGTCCGAAGCATTATATTGTTGTAGAGCTAATGTTTGTATGTAAAATCTTAATCTGTAAATTAACTAGTAAACAAAGCTATCAAATAAATATAGGCAAATAAAAAGTACAACATTTATTTTTAAATTGTAGTGAAGAAAAATACATCAACCTCACATTCATTCTTAAAAACTGGTGTTTCTTAAAGTTTTGCATAAGTTGCACTTTTCAATCTCCATCTAATAGGCCTATCAAATCACTATGTACAGGGATCACGGTGGATGGATTCACTATAGACTATAGAGTACTCTCCATAGCTGCTGTCATATAATGAGAGTCCATAATGAATAACTGTAATTATCCTCTCATAGGTCCTCCTGTGGCTGCACCTGGTGTCAGAGTAAAATGAATTCTGACGGGGGTGAAGGCAGACCAGGTGAGTGTGAGTACTATTGCTCTGATTCAGAGCAATCACACCGGAAAGAAAACAAAAGAAACAATAATTTTCATGTATTGTATTGTGTCTTACTTTTGCAGTCCCTCCTACCTCTCTACCCCTGCAAGGAGGTCCAACCCAAAGAAAAAAGCTATCTGCCCCTCGTATCAGCCTGTCATTGGACCAGAGTGAGGATGACTTGGGGGAGACGCCAGATGATCTTGACATTAACGTCGATGACCTCGACACTCCAGATGAAGGGGATTACCTCGACTACACGGACCATGAAATGGACTGGGAAGGTTGGTCACTCAGAATACAAATATCAGTCTGGCTCCTGTAATCCTGAATGATCATGATGCTAAAGAAGGAAGAGGTGCCAGATATTGCAGTTGATTATGTTTAAACTTTAATCCTCCAAATCACCTAGGCTGAAATAAATTAGTGTTTGGTCTTTTTATCGTATCAGATCCGAATGCAGCCAATAAGAGTGGGGCAAGTGAGCCGTACAATCCAATCCCGACATACAGTGCTGAGGAGGAGCGTCAGGACAGCAAACTGTGGAGGACAGTGGTCATCGGGGAACAGGAGCACCGCATCAACATGAAGATCATTGAGCCTTACATGAAAGTCATTTCCCATGGAGGTGATTATTAAAGAACCGCATCACCATCCTAAATATGGATTTTATGTTCATCTTGAACATTATGAATATTTACAAATGCAAACATTTTTCAGATATATTCAGTGTTGGTTAAAGAAACACCAATTTTAATTCTCTCTGTTCAGGAAAGGGTGGGTTCACATTTGCTACATTTTTAAAACAACACTTACATCCGCATATGTAGAAGAAAGTGTTTTTGGTGGCTGTAATAGTTCCTCCTGCCTAGGCTTACTGTGAAGAAATAACTTCCTGTTGCGACTGTAATGAAATTGAGTGCAACATCCAAATTCAACTGAAACTTTAGCTGAAGTTAAGAGGCTTCGGCAGTCTGAGTTAGACAAAACAAGTAGGTATCTACCAAAGCTACAGTTTCATTTGGCACAAACTTTCCTTTTTGTTTTTCAGCTTAGCAAGGAATCACTGTCCAAGTAAATAACAAGAGAGAATTTCCTACTAAAAAGAACACAGAAACGTTGGAAGGCAGCCACTTCATTTAATTAACCCAAGGTGCTGAAGCCTCATTTTAACTTAAACTATTTTGTATAGAATTAATTTAAAGTTTAGCTAGTGTCTTTTTAAGATAGACATGAAAAACATTAGTGTTTGTGTTGTAATGTTTTACAATATTATATAATAGTATTCATTGTGAATTCTGAGCTCTGAGCGAGATGGGATCTGGCCTGCAGGTATTGATCACATGGCAGTGCTGGTATTTCTATAGCACCTTTCAAAACCTGAGTCACAAGGTGTTTCATGTCATTATTTCTACAACACCTTTCAAAACCTAATTAAAGGTTAAATAAATGCCAGTCTCATTAAACTGATTCAGCTGATCTGATACTGAGGGGAAGTTTGTTCCACAGCGTTCCCCCTTTGTTTTAAACCTTTCTAAAGAACTGAATTAAAATATATCTACTGACAACAGTTATCCAGCAGAACTACTACGAAGGTGAGGAAGTAACAGCACAAAACTCATGATCTCTTGTTTAGCATATCACAATCATCTATTGTTTTCGAGCTAGCTGCCACTTCTGAGCTATCGAGATTGCACAATGATGCCTCATCTTACCTTGGAGGGGGCCAACCAAAAATGAGGAAATACTGTAGAAGCTGTAGATGAAGCCAGTCGATGATGATTTTGCATCATCCAGTAACTGTCAGAGATGAAAATCTACAAACCAAGACATAGTGGAAACTTTTTATGTCTCATTTTTCATATGTTTCACAAGCAATAGGATTCAGGTACAAAATTGGCAAAGGCTACTTCGTGATAATATACCCTGAGTGTTTAACAAAGGGTGGCTGCTGCAATCCAAAACAATTTACTACAAACAGATGGACAGATTATGTGAAAAGTGGAAAACTGATTCAGATTCTTCCATTTAAAGAATGAAGGGATGTATGTAAATGATGTAAATGATATGCTACAACATTTACAGTGACCTGATCTCAACCCCATCAAACACGTTAGACAGGGCTCTCCACTGCCATCATCAAAATACCAAAATGAGAGAATGTTTTTTGAAAGAATGTGTTCATTCTTCCGGTAGATCTCCAGAGATTAGGGACAAAGATTAGGCAGCGGTGATACTAATCTGGAGGTTCACGGTAGCTTTTCTTCCCCATTTGTCACCCATTTGTACCTTTGGTTTCGCAGGTAGAGGCCTCTTTCAGCTCTGTGGAGCCATATAACCATTTTTACAGGTGAAAATCAAACCTCTAACCAGAGCAGTTTGGACTTTTTCTTTCCTCAGTCATCCCATAGAAACACAGTCTGACGCTGAACAGTCAATACAATCACAAGCTCTGTCATTTAGATAAAAGACCTTCTGTCTGAGTGACACCAAATCTAGTGATGAATGGGTTGGTGAATAAATGAGAGATTGCATTAATCTGTAAAGTAGTGAGAGGAAACAGAACAGAGAGACAGTCAGACAAAAGAGACAGATTGGCAGATATATAGAACAAAAAGGAAGAAAATAAGAGGGCAATCGAATTATGAAAACTACTCTAATTAAGGCCAAGCTCTAGCCAACAATGGAACAAGGTCAAGTTGACTTATTACTTTTATTTTTGTGTGTTTTTATCAAGGCTACTATAGCAACGGAGTGAATGCCATCATAGTGTTTGCTGCCTGTTTCCTGCCAGACAGTGACAGAGAGGACTACCATGAAATAATGGAAAATCTTTTCCTGTGAGTATTCTGTGATGGTTGACACAAACTGCACACACAACAAATGAATTGACTTTTTCAGTATGCATTCGGCTATCATTAATATTCAGTAATCAATTCAGTTTCTTTTTAAAAGCGATGGTACAGTTATTGCTCTTGCTATTAAATTGCTTTTTAGCCAAGATGGTCAGCTGGTCGGTCCAGACTGAAAATATCTTAAAAACTATTGAACAGATTGCCATTAAATTTTTGTACATTCATGATGCCGAAAGGATGAATCCTACTAACTTTGGTGATCCATGGATATTTCTCATGAGGTTGACATTTTAGATTTTCAGAGAACCTGCACCATAATTTGATGGATTGTCATGAAACTTACGACAAACATTTATGTTACCCTCGTAATGAATTGTAATGTATAATGTTGATATCTGAACATTTCATATGACGCCGTCCTTCTTGGATTTTTACAAAGGAAATCAAAAGTTCACTCAAAAGATGCATTTTATTCTCAAAGTGTATTTAGCAAGTCAAGGATGCTTAATCAGCCATGGCCGTCTGCACAAAGTAAACTCTTGAAATAAACTGATATAGGCATCGTCTAGCCTGTTTCCTGAGACTCATGTCTCCACTGTTATGCTGGCACAGTTACATTTCATGCTTGGGCAGTGTGGTTGGGATCCCACAGGCTGTTCTGTGAAAGATATTGAGAAAGCTGGCATATCCAAGAGTTTTGGATAGAAATGAAAGGAGGTAAACCATAGTGTCTGCAGTTTCTGATGCCAGATGGCTTGAGGTCTGAATCTTTGCGAGGAGGAGTAAAGCTGGGCGGTGAACGGTATGCAGCTTGATGTCAGTGGGAGATGATCACAATAGTCATGAAATAGAGTGGATCAGTGGTGCTGGTTTGTAAGCTGGAGAATGACATTGGATCAGGAGGAGAGTCAGACTGAGCCAAAAGTCATTGAAGTTCGAGGAGTTATTGAGGAAAGTAGAAGGACTAGCTGGGTAACAAAGAGACGCAGAGATTGTCAACTTTATTTTCAAAAGAGTTGACAAAGAAGTTCCCTGCTGACTGAGAAGACACAAAGAAGGTGGGGTTTTGAGGAGAGGAATGAGAAACACAGAATAGTTTCTTTGAGTTAGAATCAAAGATTTGAATTATTAGAAAGGTAGAAGTTTGATTGAGCTGCTGAGACAGATGGAGAGACGGAGGAAAAGAGAAATTCAAAACTTAAAAAGATCATCCATGAAGCAACATATGTAGGAATTTCTCATCGCAAACGTCAGAGAGGAGAAACATTTCAGAACTGCAGCTGGTGTTTTTAAAATTCAGGGTAAGACTCATATGGATGATTGTTGCTCCTGTATTTCACCATTTTGACATTTGTAATGTTATCGTCTTTAATTCAGTGACACTCCTTTGTTCTTTTGGTGTTATGAATTTTGCCAATTAGTGAGATTTTTTGCAAGAGGCATATGTTGTTCTATCTGATGTATAATAAACTATTAGTTTGGACACCATATTTATTTTTGTTATTTAAATGAGAATTACACAAAATATTCTAATATGTAATACTTACTGTAGTAGTTGTGTTTCAAGAGTTGAATATCATTTTAACACAGAGAGAGAGGCATAACAGGTCAGCACCAGGTCCCAATGCAAGATGGTCAAAGCAGGCCTGCCCATCACAATCAGACATACAGTAACATAATGTCCGTAATGAATGAAAGACGTGAAAGCATGCAGTTATAAAATGACCTGCACAGTTGATGCCTAAATGAAATGATTACCAGGAAGACAGACTGCTTTGCTGTATTAGTGGATTCATGATAGCAAGGCCAAGATAGTGATAGACTAGCCTATGTCTGAGCACCATGACAGATGAAAATGTAACTTCTCTGTGTTGTTTTTGCTAGGCAGTAGTACGCAGGTCCAGAAATACAATCACCCAGAGTTCTGCATCAGCACACTTTGCACATTTTAAAACATCAAATCGCCTTTTAATCCTTATTTAAGCTTAATTTAGAAATGAAATATAGAGGTATGAATTCAATAAACTATATGCTTGTATATGTAAAGCTGTTTTATGTTATTGTATTGTTATTTATTTAGTGAATGAATGACATTTAGTATGTGACACCATGGAACAATGATTTGGCTCATTGAGCACAATAAATACTTACTGCTTAGCATTAAAGTTTAATGCTGCATGTATAGGTTATTGTAGACTCAGTGTTTGGGATACTGAAGATACCTTGATATGATAGCGGTGAGATAAAGAGGGCAAACCACCACAGGCTCCTAAATGCAGCTGCATCACCTGCATTTACAGGAGCCTCACCGATAGAGACTTGTGATAGAGACAAGTGTCCTTCACATGTAGGATTTTAGTCATATTAACTGTAAGGCTCCAGCGATGGTGATGTTGACCAGTCTCTTGGTCCACATCTTTATTCCAGACTTAAATATCTCAACAACTATTGGATAGTTTGACATGAAAGTTTGAGTTACATGATCTTCAGAGGATGAATTCTTCTTCTCATCGTTTTAGTCTTAAGCCTTCAGCTTAAGCTTAAGTTTTTACTCATTCATGGAAATATCTAAACATCTCCTGGATGAATTCACACAAAATCTTCTACAGACAATTATGGTTTTCTTTTCCGACAAAGAAACCTAAACACTTTTTATAATCCCCTGACATTTCCTCTATCACCACCATGAGGTTGATTTGTGGTTTTGAGTGACATGTCTCAACAACTATTTGGTGGATTGCTAAAAAAAATGGTACAGATAGTAATGTCCTCCTCAGAAAGAATTGTAATGACTTTGATGGTCCCTTAATTTATCCTATACTGCCATCATCATATCAAAATTTTACTTTGGCTTATGCCCAAATATATCTGCAAAAGAAATAACATTACAATTACAGTCTCACCCGCACTTTGTATGTAGTGCTAATTATAAAATGTTGCCAAAGCAAGGTGGTGAACATATCTGCAGGTCAGTAGACTCTTAGTGTTGTTGAATTTTGGTTTATAGAGGAGAGTATAGTCCAATGTATATATATATATATAGCTTGGGGGCAAAATACAATAATACTCTGCCACTCACTTGTGTTTCTTATTTAGAAATTCTTCCCAGGTTTTCACTTTGTTTATGAGTGTGTTTGTGTGCCAGCTCTTCCCAATGCTGTGGGGACACTAATCTGTTTACAGTGTCAAATTGAGGGCACTCGCCAGCTTTTTAGGGAGAAAAGGCTGCCCATAATGCAAATCATTACATTTTTGAGTGAAGTATCAGTTTAAGGTTAAGGTAAAGGTAATCTGAAGGAAATTAATTTAAGTCATTTTAATGTTCTTTGAACTGATGGAAACACGACTGTGTTTGTCTTCAGTTACGTAATCAGCACACTGGAGCTGATGGTAGCAGAGGACTACATGATCGTCTACCTGAATGGAGCCACTCCCCACAGAAGAATGCCAGGCCTTGGTTGGCTAAAGAAATGCTATCAGATGATTGACAGAAGGTATGTACCGTTCGTTTACGCCTGTTATGTGACAACATTATGATTTTGTGAGAGATATAAGATGTTAAAAAAATGTGTGGCTCTCTCTGAATGACAGTAACCACACATACTGTAACATATGATGTATTGATTGATCTTCAGGCTCAGGAAGAATTTGAAATCCTTCATTATTCTCCATCCATCATGGTTTATCAGGACGGTTCTAGCCATTACCAAGCCCTTCATAAGGTAAAAATGACATCCCACTTTTTGACTATAGCTGGGTTAAAATGCTGTAGTTTCACTTTCTCTACAAGTTTTTTAAAGAAAACAAGCTCACCCAGTTTGTGAATGTATCACTTTAAAGTGGGTTACATTCACTGTGCTTTCCTTATGTGTTTGCTTGTGTACACCTCTGCCTGTCACCGCAGTTAAACTTGTTGCTCTTGTCACAGCGCCAAGTTCAGCAGCAAGATAAAGTATGTGAACAATCTGGATGAGTTGCAGGATCTCATCCCCATGGATTGCATCCAGATCCCAGAGTGCATCATTAGGTGAGTCCCTCTAAACCCTCAAACCCTACCCTACCCCTACCTCCTCCAAGCTTGAGTTGCCTTTTAAATGACTTTATATTCATCTTGTCATTTGAACTCTCACCCTTAGACTTGACAAGGAACTGAAAGAGGCCGCAGAGAACTCAAAGTAAGTATAGACTCTCCTGCTTCTCATTACTTCGCTCTGCTGAGGCAGTGGCCCCTGCCTCAGTTTTATCCTTGGCTGGAGCGCTCATTTATCAGATGGCTCACTTTTAGATCACAGGGACTCTTCTGCTGGATGAGGACCAATTGGATTTGGCTATGGTTGCAATTACAGGGAGGAGACAGAAAAAAAGTTGCTAAAGATGCTAAATGCATTGCTTTCATCTCATTTATCATTACAGTAATATAGATGAGCCAGTCCTTATTGCAGAGTGATCTATTACACTGATAATAAATGTAAGAACTAAGCTGCCGAATTCACACACTAAGCTCTGCATGATTAATTGAGCGCTGAATCATAAGTTGCATGTCTTCAAATTCTCAACATGCCATGCATTACAGCACCTTGGAATAATAAATTCTGCTCTAATAACCACTCCATTTTTTTCCATCTCTCATTAAAGAATGAATAGTTTTCTGTACGGACCGGAGCCAACAGCAGCAGGCAGAACAGAGTAAGTCCTCTAAGACGTCTAAGTTCACACATGGAAGAGAAATGGCCTTGTGTCAGCAATCTGTCAGCCATACATAAACACACCAGTTTTTAATGTGTGTTTTTTGTTCTTTCGTCTTCCCTGCAGACCAGACAAAGCCGGTGCCAGCAGCTCTTAAACCCAAACATCCTAAATGGATGGGTCACCTCAATGTTAAGAATCACTGTTGTAGTGCACAGGTGAAGCTGGAAAGTGGAAGAAAAGGCTTGTTACGCAAGACTGTGTGTGTCTGTGTGTGTGTGTGTGTGTGTGTGTGTGTGTGTGTGTGTGTCAGTCTTTGTAAATTAGACACTGGAGTTTAATATAAAAGTACAATTTACAATAGTACGTGTGAACATTCAGAGTTAGATCTCATTCTTTATGGCTGCTGTAGCATCTACTGTACCTTACACCTGCAGTCCAGTCTACTATATTGTCAAGTGTGATGCTTGGCAGCACCTACAGAGTAGCATCATTGTTCACGGGTAGAGTAGGAAATGCAATTACACACCAGACAGTGCACTGCGCAAATCCATTTGTAGAGTCTATATTGTTGTATTTGTGTGCATGAGAAGCAGTGAAGCAATAATATCACCCTTTACAGTCTCAGTATCTCAGATAAAGAGGACACTTGTGTGTCAGCAGTCTACAATGAAAGCACCTGGCGTGGCCAAGAAAACCTTGTTCCATAGGTTCAGTGGTCCAATCTTTTGTCTTAATACTTGTTCTAAAACTGGGAAATTAACCTATAAAATAGATATTTTAGCTTTATAAAGTCAATATGAAATTGAGGACAAATAAGTTAATATGAGAACAAGTTATAGTGCAATGCAAGAGCATGTCCTTTAAGCCATGTTCGGCAAGTGTGTGTGTGTGTGTGTGTGTGTGTGTGTGTGTGTGTGTGTATGTGTTTTGTCAATTTCTGTCTGATGCATAAATTGGAAATCATCTCTTCAGCTTCTCCTAAATCCTTGAAAAGTAAACTCAGACAAAAGTAAAGATGGGATCTCTGTAAAGCACAATATCTTCTCTATCTCTGTGTGTGTCTCCACACGCATGTATGTGTGCATCAGTGCATGTATCCCCATAGATAAGTGATTGTCCTCTGACACTTCTACTATGGTATATTGAGGATGTGCAAAGAAATTATGGATCACTGTCTAGTAATTCAATAAAAAGTGACAGAAGTCTGGAAGTTGTTTTCAGTCACTGTATCTGATTTGTTAGTTGGTTTCAAACAGAAGTTTAATTGCTTTGCTGCTAATGATAAATCAGCCTGCTTCTTACTTGTGAAGTCATGAATTACTCTTTCCTAATGCAGTTTTTTTTTCAAGACTTTATTTGAACAGAGCACATTTTCCAATTCAAATACAAAGCAAACTCATGGGATATAGAAAAGACAAAAGAAATACAATGATTAATCAAAACACCACAACAATTAAAAATATGAATAATATGATTAATGAAACTGTCAAAACTAGTAAATACCCATGATAAATTATGATATATACTGTAGATGTGACAAGTCACAATACTCCAAACAAAGCCTAGAAAATCAAGCTAAATAATGTGAAAAGTCTTTAAAAATGTTGAACATCATGGGTTTTTCTGGAGCATATTTCATTTTGTGAATGGATAGCTGTTGTAAAATTCAGCTGATTATAAATAGCTCCTCGTGTCTCATTTGGTTCAACTCATATTCAGTGAAGGATAAATGGGTTTGTCCCTGAGGGCAGGAGGAGATAAACAGCACGGAGGGAGGAATGAGAGAAAGAGGGATCCAGAAGAGAAAGGAGAAATGGAGGAATCAGAAGAGGAATCCTTCTGCTTCACCGGAAAGTATAGCTCTCATCGTCATACTCCAACTCATCCTCGTTGTCCTCTTCCAGCTGTCCGTACCGGAACTTCCTGTACACAGTGCCATCCTGGCCCATGTAAACAATGTCCTCATCTTCATCATCATCGTCGTCATCGTCATCCTTACTCCCTAAGCCGCGTTCACTGATGTCAACTAACTGAGACTCTTGGAAGCGACCGCCGGAGGAGCTTGCGCGGCCGCTGTAAGACGCAGTGGAAGCAGAGCTGTAACCGCCATATCCCCGGCCAGAGTCCAGCTTCTCATAGCCACGGGGAGTGATGTCTGGGGGTGCTCTCTTGGAGCGGGAGTGTTTGATGAGGAAGATGACCGCCACCATACCCAGCACCAGCAGAATGCATGCGATGATGAAGATTGCTATGTTTCCTCTTTCTTCCTCTTCTTCCTCATTCCTGAACGCCAAGTTGGTGCTGAGGACGCATTCTCCTAGCATTACCACAAAGACATGAAAACACAGATGTATTAGCTACTGTACAGTCTAAATGAAAAGCTATTAAAGGATTGGTTCATAATTTTCAGTCTGTCCTAGAACAATACTCAAGTGTCCAAATGACACATTTTATTGCTGTAATTAATCCTCCTTTGCATAATGACCATTGGGGCTTCCCTTCATAATGCACTTTCAATGCAGGTGATGGCAGACAAAATCCACAGCCCTCCTTCCATCCGAAAATTTATTAAAAAGTTTATTTAAAGTTAACATGAAGCTTCAGTTGTCCAAATTTCCAAAGAATACATTTTTAAGTCAAATTGTATGTAAATAAATTGTATGTATGTTAAATGTAAAATGCCCTTTTTAACCCTTTTAGATTATATCTATATATCTATGTTCATATTGTTCATCTATTTAACAATATATGCCAAAAAATACAAAAAATGTGTTCTTATATCAAAATCCAATCATGTTTCTTCCTGTAAAATATGATATACTGACGTGGGCTCCATCCATCAAGCAATCCTCAACTTTTAGCAGCACAGAGCTAAGATTCATTATTACACCTACTTTTCAAATCAAATTTCTCCCAATGTTATGCTGCCTGTCTATCCTGTTTCACTCGGAAATATATCACGATACAGATACTCTCAAAATTCATCTGGTCTTTATACTAAAAAGACTGTAACTTTGGAAAATATCTGATTTATTTTAATAACTCAGACAGCTGATGCCTCAAAATATCTTTAGGCGAACTTTTAAATACTTTTTTCAAGGGACTAATTTTTGAAAAATTCTGTCTCAGTCCCCAAACTCTGTGAAAGTGCAGCACTAAATCACTGTACCCTTTTAAGAAACCATCTTGGTAATCGTTAAAGGCATTTATCAAAGAGAAATGCCAAAAATTCATTGGCACCTCATTCTCAAATGAGAAAAATAGTTCCTTTTCTGTTTTCTAGCACTACAAATATTTTGGGGCTTTTGTGACTGATGGCCAGATAGAATATTACCTTGGGCTCTGGGAGACCGTGATGGGTATTTTTGACTAAACAACCAATTTATTTATTTAAAATATAATCAACAGATTATATCAACACAGAAACTTTTCTCTTACTACAGATCATTCAGAGACAGAAAAGAAGATAAAAGTAAACTCAGTGTTTTTATCATGTTATCTGAGTTCTCCACCATTTACATTAATGAACAAAAGGCAAGACAGGCCTACAGCCTACCTCGGGTCTCAGTGCAGTTACAACAGTCCTGCTGCTGTGTTGAGGCCTCCTCCTCCTGCTCCTCCTCTTCCTCCTCCTCCTCCTCATGGCGGCAACAAAGCAGACAGCGCCCTCCAGCTTCTAAGATGGCCTGAGCAGGACACATGGTGCAGTTGGCTGGACCGGGGCCCCGACACTCCAGACAGGAGCTGTCACAGTCTTCACAGGTGTGGCCTGAACCCTGATGAGGAGTAGCAGAGAGGACTGACACTGAAAACACACTACACCAAGACATCACACTTTCTGTTTCTGTATTTCCAAATTTATGCAAAACTTACTTTTCTTAAACCACTTAATATTAATGATGCACTGCCTCTCAGTTTAATCAATTAATATGCATCTACCTGTCAGACCGTTTCACTCAGTCGCCTCACAGCATGAGCCAGGAGGTTTATTTTGAAATCATGACACAGTAATAATTTTCAGTCTGCTGTTCGAGGTTTCTCCAGTGCAGTAATAAATCAGTCTGAATTACATTATATGATACCTGCGGCCAAAACATTAGTAGTAATTATTTTTGGTGAAACAAGGACAGGGTAAAGACTTTTTTTCATAAATAGTTAATATTTATAAAATTAAAACCTAGAATAAATTGTTAAAGATGTTGTTACCTTTATTAGAGGATACTGGCCTAAGTCGCACATAGATTCACACATGCCATCTGAGAACAGGTATCCAGACTGGCATGAGTTACAGGATTGGGAATCTTTTCCTGTGAATACATGACAAATTAACATGGGATTAGATAAAACGTTTCATTGTTTACATTCCTCTTTTAAGATTATTTCAATAAATGTCCTTCCATCCTGTGTAGGATGTACAGTGTGCATGAACCTATACTGTGTATACATTATAATCTGATTCCTTTCACATCTGCAGTCCGTGGACAAAACAGCAGCATCAATGTCTAATCACCTACATGTGATCTGTGTGTGTATCTGCATCACATTAAATTACTGCTGAGTGGACGCTTCTACCTGAACATGTTTTGCAGCTGGTGTGGCAGAGCTCGCAGGTCCTGTGCGTAGCGTCGTGGAAGTATCCCTGAGGGCACGAGGGGAGGCAACTGCCTTCTTTCCGCAAGTAGATGAGACCCAGAGCGCAGCTCAGGCAGCTGTCCTCCCCGCCCCCGATGCACTCACTGCAACTCGGGTCACACTTCTCACACATCCTTGAGGCCGTGTTTCCATAGTGACTACCAGATAGATAGTGAAAAAGTTATGATAGATTATATTCAATTAAATCGGATAAGATCAGAGCTTTGTTTGTCCTCAAAGGAGATTCCCCTCCACAGCCACTCAGACACATACAGCTATACACAACCGGAACTACTCAGCACACATAGCAGAGAGTTGTCATGACAAAACACTTCAAACCACTGCTGAGAGTGAGGCAGGTTCTGCATCATAAACTCAAAGTGATATTTTCTTTTTTGCTAAGTGCTGCATTAATTGCACATATGCAGGGTGGTAACTCATAGAAATATATAGCTTTTCTATCCCTTTTGTGTTTTTCTCTAGAGTATTTAACTGCACATCAATTTAACGGCACATTAATTTAACTCTCTCAATCACCGTCCCCCAAATAAAATCAAGTCTAATTAGCATTTTTACAGGGCACACGAAGGGCTATTTAAATCTCAGCTCTAATTAGCATGTACTTCCACATTACACCTCTGTCCAACTAACTAAAGAAAAGCAATGGATTAGTGTCCACAATGCCATTATGCAACTAGGTTGATCTTTTATTAATGACAACACTGTGACCACACTTAATGTGATGGCTGACCAGCACAGCTGGATGATGAGCATGTTAAACTACCTGTGCTGACAGGTCTCCACACACTCTTTCCCCTCTCGAAACAGGTGGGCTTTGCAGACGAGACACTCGTGGCTGTGCTTTCCAACACAGGACTGACAGGACGGGTGGCAAGACTCACATTTCTGCCCCAACTCATCTTCATAGTAACCCGTCGGGCATTCGTCCACACAAGTGCCATCTGTACCAACAAACACACATGATCACATAGCTACACAAACACAAACAGACACGCAAACAGTGCTCCAAGGACATGCAGACTTCAGAGATTTCACAAGATCCCTACAAAGACTGAACCCCACTCACTGAGCAGGAGATGTCTCTGGTTGCAGCTCAGGCAGTGGGTTTTGCCGGGACCTGAGCACCTGTGGCAGTATTTGTGACACGGATGGCATTCCCCGTCCTGGTCTGCATACTGATGAGGCGAGCACGTGTTGGCTGATGGCACACAGTGGCTGTGGCCCTCCAGCCTCTGACCCTCTCTGCAGCTGCTACAGGAGCCAGCGTTGGGCCCGAAGCAGGTACGACAAGATGCATCACAGTCTGTGACAACAAGGAAAAAGTGACTGAATCAAAAGATGCTGTCACACCCAGAGCGTACCACATGGAGCATTTTTCTCTAGGCTTGATATTTGATATTTACTACAGTTTATCTGATAATATTACCACATTTGCTATGGTAACACACCCTACATGGTTTCAAAGTACTTCTTGTGAGCATGTTTCTGTCTGTCTACTCTCTGTCTTCAGTTGGGATGGAAATAAATATAGAAATTACCCGCTGTCCATTTTGTTGTGCAGCAATGCACTTCCTTATAATGTCATACTGTTGGCAGCTACTGTATAAAGCAACAAAAGTGTGCATCGCCTACAAGATTTTCCTGGGAGAAACACACCATCCTCTGTGTTTTTGAATAACAAAAACCAGAGCGGTGTGTCTTTCTCTAGGGAACTGTCTTTGCCATCGCTTTTCTGTTTTCAAGGTTTGACAGCTGCCTGTTAACTGTCTGAAAAGCGTTGCTATTTTAGTCTGAGCCAAAGTTAGGAAACACGCTCAGACATAGTAGAGAATATAATTGAGAAAATGCATGAAGGATGCTCTACAGCACAGAAAACAGTTCATCAGTGAGGACAAAACAAAGTTTCAGGGGAAATGGTGCATTACTGACTTTGTTATACCACATAGGACAGGAGTTCTGAATGTATAATAGAAAATAAGTCAAGTAATAAGAGAATAAATTGGTTTCATCTTAACTTTGATTAAAAGCAAAGTGTGAGAAGGCAGATAAAGTAGCACTGATCAATGTTGTACCTTTACATTCTCCTGTTATGGTGTCCCCATAGGTATGGGAAGGGCAAGCTGTCAGACATGCCCCATTGTGCAGAGTGGCCTCGGGGTCCATGCAAGCATCACAGTCATTATTGTTTGGGCCGTCACACAGATCGCAGTCAGGGTGGCAATGGAAACACTCCCTTTTCTCTTTGTCCTCAAAGAACCTCTCGGGACAGTCTAGCACGCACAAGCCCTTGTGGAGAAAGTGATACTCCTCACAGCCTGCACAAAAAAACAAGTTTTTGCACTGAATGGAAAAACAATTGAGTACAACCAAGTGAAACTATACCAAGTATCCTAAAGTCTTGGAAAGGAATGCAAGGCGAAGAAAAACCCTCTTTCTCTTGGAATTTCGTAAGAAATTGACAACACATGAATAAAAACAGATGTGAGAAAGGTGAGTTAAAAATTGTGTGTTATGACATTCACACTTACTTTGGCACTGAACACAAAGTACAGCTAAGGCTGATGGGAATGCCATTTGCTTTGCAGGTATTTGGTTGTAATATGACAAATGGACAAATTGAACCTAGTGGAAAAGTTAAGGGTTCACCAAAGTACAATTCATTATAATGTCTGTACCAAATTTCATGGCCACGGCCATTAATAGATCAGAGATGCCAACAGACCAACCAAAACAACACTGCCATCAAATTTGCTGTTAATAACACAACATGGAGAGGACAACAGAGCTGTAGAAGTACACTGTGGATAGGCTGAATGAGCTTTAACAACATAATTTGTTCTGGTTTACTTTGTGTTCGTGTACCTGTGCACTGCCCGAGTGGGTTGCACTCCTGACAGGCTGTGGGGCAGTGTTGGCACTCCCTGTCCTGGACAGTGTGTGCTGGAGGACACTCCTCCACACACTGGTTCTCATGTAGGAGGAGAGGTTCATCACAGCTGAGGCAGTGGGTGGCATTCCTCCCACAGGACGCACAGCCTGCCACGCAGCTACGACACACCTGGCCTGCAGGATAACCCCTGTGGACAGCCAAACAGAGATGAGTAGACTTATTATGTATATATACCTTTTGCATTTGCATCCTGACTTAATGTCTAAATTCTGTTGTATCACAACAGGTGAACCAGAATGCATAAGGGACAGACCAGTAACTGAGCATATTCATTAATTTCCAATTCCCACTTCCAACTCCCCCATTGCAAGTATGTGATAATAACATGTAATTAATTGGTGGTGTATGACGTATCTTAATTATTGAATGAGCCAACTTAAGCTGCATATATATATATGCTTTTTGTTATGGGAATAAGAAAAAAATAATATTCTGGCTGTCATGAATGTGTGTACTGCTGCTGGGGTAAACAACAAGACTGACATTTTGCTCTGCTCTGTGCCCATTGCCAGTCTGGATAATAATTTACTCAAACAATTATGTTGTATTGTTCAAAATGCTGCTTGGTACCTGGTAGTAAAAATAATATTAAAATAAAGCCCTTATGGTCAAACAGTTAAACTGGTCTACTCAGTGCTAATGGAGCTTGATGGACCTCTTAAGCAAGGACATGACTTTCTTGCAGTTTGAAGGATAAAAAAATGTAATTGCTCATAAACATCAAGTAATAAATGTGAACATCATGGCCAGTAAATATGTCAACAATAACAATTTACGCGCAATATCTAAAAACCTGAAATAATAGATTCTGGAAATACATTTACATTTTAGACAAACAAATGATGGTGAGAGGATTGGCCCCTGACCTGACACACTCCTGGACACACTGTCCATCCTGCAGGAATAACTGAGCTTTACGTGTGCTCTGACAGCGGGTGCAGTGCTGGGCGTCTACACACTGCAAACAGCCTGCAGGGCAGACCTCACACACACCGCTCAGCCGGCTGGCAAAGAAACCCCCTGGACACTTTGACACACATGTTTGCTGTGTGGTCAGAAACCGCCCTGGAGGAGAAAGAAAAGAGTAAACAGCATCACTGCAAAAAAGCCAGATACAGTGTGGTGTGACCATGAAAATATGAAATGGCTGCTGCAGGCCAGGCTGAAAGCAGATCATCACCTAATTTAATTATAATAAACCCTTTATTTAATCAGGAAAGTCAAATTGAGATCAATTGTAATAATAAACAATAATACCGTAATAATAACGACCATACGAATTAAAAATAATATATAATACAATATAATGCAATAATATGTCCAAAAAATATAAAAGCAGTCTTTTTCACATCAGTGTTAATTCTAGGAACATGCAGGATGAGCCTGTCCTGTGAGCAGCTGTTATATGTTCCAACTGTCCAGCCAATAAGTGACGTCAAATAATGAAAATGTTTGGATTTTTGGGGCAGCTGCAGCTCAGGAGGTTCAGCGGGTTGTCCAATAATCAGAAGATCAGCGGCTCCATCCCCAGCGCCTCCAGTTCACATGTTGAGGTGTCCTTGGACAAGATACTGAACCCGAAATTGCTCCTGATGGCTCTGCCAGTAGTGTGTGAGTGTGTGTGTGAATGCATTAGATTAGATCCCGTTGAGCAGGTTGGCACCTTGCATTGCAGCCTCTGCCATCAGTGTATGAATGTGTGTGCGTGACTGTTGACATGTTGTTGTAAAGCACTCTGTGAACTAGAAATGCAGTCCATTTTCCATTTTTTTTTCAAGAGAAAGAAATGTTGGTCTCCTCTAAAGGAAAGAGAAGGGCCAATCCAGTTTTTGATAAAGAATACTGTGATGAATACCTTCCATGTCTCCAGTTACAAATATAAGGGCTGAATGGTAAGCAGCATTTAGAGGGGTCAGATTGGAAGTTGCTGCATGTTTACAAAACATGGGGAAACAGGACTAATTTTTTATTGATGTATAAAAATGTGGTTTGAAGTTGCGTATATCATCAATTCAGATGCCAAAATATTTATAATGGGGGACCAAAGCATTGAACGATAGATGCAGGTTTCCAGTAGCTTATTTTATGGAATCAGTCCAACAGTATAAAGTAATGTCATCTGCATAAAGTGTGACATTACAGGTTGGCACAGACAAGACTATATCATTAATATATAGTGAATATTGCTGGTCCTAATATAGAACCTTGTGTTATTATATTTCTACCAATAGCCTTTTGTTATTGATAGAAACTTTAATCTATTTGATAAATCAACAAAAAGTGAAGCTCCTATTGTCTACAGCTGACAAAATATTTAAAATTAGGGATGTAGCAGAGATGATGCTATGATATTTTCTAAAGCTGGATTGGTGCAGGGTTAATACATTTTTTTTATGACTGAAATTCAGACAAACCTTTTGCACATTTTGTACACTGGTTCTTCTCCTCTCCAGAGCAGGACTCACAGGATGGGTGGCAGTCCTCACACTCCCCCTCATCTTCAGGGGAAACAACATAGCGAACATGATAGAGCCACAGTGATGACAGTGGCACAAAACACGACAGAGGAAACCCTGACATTGATCCGAGAACATGATAGCACAAATCACTGTCCTGGCTAACAGATGAAATCCAAATACAGTATTTCAGTCATTAATGGTAGGCAATCTTCTTAGAGATTTTCTCCACCATTTTTTACATTAATTTATATTGATTTTGATATTTTGGGAAATACACATTATTCATCTTCAAAGATTTAGATGAGAAGATTGACCAGGACATTGCCACTAGTATATGTTCTTTCAACAAGAAGCTTAAGTCAGTAACTGGTTAGATTAACTTAGCATAAAGACTGGAAACAGGGGAAATAGCTAGCCTGACTCTGTCCAAAGATTTAAACAAAATCAACAAACCAGGGCCTGTAAAGATTAGTTATTGACATGTTTATGTAAAAATGACAAGTTGTGGTGTGATGGAAGGTTTTTGTGTCAATTAATGATCTTTAATTTATGAGGTGCAGGCTGTTTAAAAAAAATCTTTGGACAGAGTCAGGCTAGGTTTCCCCCCCGAGTTAAAATGTTTTGTTTTGTTTCAAATGTATTTTTAGAAAAATAGAACAATTAAGATTAGCATGAAATACATGAATTACACAAGAGCCCAAAAGCATCCTGCAATACTGTGCTATTCCAAATGTTATATGCAGGTTTGTAGCTTTAAGGTTTTGTAGTTGCTGAGATTAAAGTTGAAGAATAACTTCACTTATGCATGTTCATTTTCAACCTTGGTATTAACCTATGTACTTTTCTTAAAGTTATTTTAGTCCCTATAATTAAGATGTCTTGCCTCCCACTAATTATAACCATATGTTGTTTTAAGGTCCGTCCAACTAATTCTTGGGGGGAACTAAATGTTCTGCATCTACAATCAATTATTTCAAAGTCCATATCTGGCCGACGTTCAGTAGTTCTGACTGTTTTGAGTACTTAAGTTAGTACAGGGTTCAGGGACGGTGGCACACAGACCAATTACCCTGCAAGATTTATTTTCTGCCCCTGTGAAAGTGCCCAAATCCCTGATTCATTATGGACAGACAGTTGGATTAGTGGAATACATAAGTATTAGTCTCACCGCTGTGAAAGGTCTTAATGGGACAGACCTCGTGGTCTGACACACACTCTCCGTTTTCTAGCGTCCTCCCCTCTTCACACGACAAACAGTCATCGTCCTCCGGCCCGCTACATGTCACACAGTTTGAGTGACACTCCTCGCAGTCGTTGGTGTCTTCATCACCATAAAAACCATCAGGACACACAGAAACACAGTCTCCCTCTGAGGGGGAAAAAAAGGAGAAGTTTGTCTGTTTTCTAAGGTCAATATTGTAAGTAATCCACTCAGCTGGACAAGTTAACAATTTTAGCTAAGTGTAGAGACATCCACAAATATACCTCATGCACACAAACATTTAAGTAAGAAATATTATAAACTGTAAACATACTTGTAAATATTTAATAGTATTTTAGTGAATTCACTACTACTGTATTTGTACAAAACACTCTACTCAAGTATTTACTTTTTTACTTTATATTTGTACTCAACAATATTATTGTGAAATATACCATTTTACGCCACTTATCATCCAGACTCTCAGGGGCCCCAAAGACTCTGGGAGCACAGTGTGGCAATTACTTTTTGGTCATTTGATGAATTGCAAATTTCTTTGGTTATATGTACCACTTAAGCACAATATAAATTGAAATGATAATGGATCCCAGTTCTACATTGAGGCCCTGTCATGTTTACTGCAAAACATCATACAGTGGATTCAACCAATATTTTGACATTAACTTAACTTAAATATATGTAGTGTGTTTCATTAATTTCAAGTTAATTCAACCTAAATATTTTGGCTTTATTTCAATACCATTTGAGAACTTTTAAACATGTGTTCACCTGACTTGAAGCATCTTGTCTGTACTGCTGAGAGTTCTCTTAACTTGTTAAATTAAGTTTCTAAAAACACATGATCAGCATGTTAGCTGACTTCCCAGCATGTACTGTTTGAAATCTTTCTTTTTTGAAGGACACAGAGAGCAGCTCTGATATCTTTGTACTGACTTCAGAGGAATAGTAGCGGATTTAAGTTATTCCTGTCAAGTGAAAAACTGACTTGAAAAAATGCAAATGAAAACCAAATTGAACCTGAATTAGATTAACAATCTCAAACAACTACAAAATTAAATAAATTAACAGATTTTAATCCACCAGACAATAGTTAGGGTTTACACAACAATTCGTTGAGTTAAAATACAATTTTAAGGAAGCCCTTTCAGCCCTGTGCCAAAATCCAATTATAGTTGTCATGCTTACATGGTACATGTTCATAAATAAATATTTATGTGATCAAAACATGCATTAAATTACCCACCATAAAGTAATAGATGAAAATGTTATGCTTTGTAAACCTGCTGCGACATTTACATGCTGTTTACATGTATGTTAATTAAATATAGTATACATAATAATATAACAGTATGAAAGGGGCCTTTGAGCATTTCTGATCCTTAATACATCTGTACTTTCACTTGACTAAAACTTTGAATGAAAAACTTCATCTACTGTAAACTTCATGTCCTGACCAAGTGGGACAGTTTTACCTGATAAGAAGAGGTCGGTCTCACACCAGTAGCACTCATGTTCATCACAGCTCACACAGTTGTCATCACATGGAACGCAGGTCATCTCCTCTTCCACGCTGTACGTCTTAGCCGGGCAGTTTTTGTAGCAGCCATCCTGAAAACTGATAACAAAAGCAGCAGTCAATAACTGCGGTTTTCCTGCTGTCACACACACACACACACACACACACACACACACACACACACACACACAAATCCACCCTCCTCCCACAGAAAAAGGGGTCTTTTCATTCTAGTACAGCAATAAACTGAAAGGCAGAGTGAGTGTAGACAGGTGAGATCACACATGGTGACAGCGAGGCACACAGCCTTACTTGTAAAAGCCCTCAATGCAGGACAGGCAATGCCTGGGGTTATCTGTCGAGAGCAGACAAGAAACACCTCAGCTCTCCTTTTAAACAAGAATACCTGCAAAAAACCTAGAATACAGTTGGCAGCACACTGTTTGGAAAGCTTGGTCTGCTGTAGGCAAGGGTAATTTTGTGAAAACTTTAATATGCCTACTCAGCTGTGACTTACACAAGACACACTGCCTGCAGCCCTCCTCACAGGCCATGCAGTCGTCATAATCTGGATCCTCCACTTCCCCTGAGAGAAAGCAGAAAAAAGAAAAACAGAGCGTGGCGAGAAGACACATCATTAGAAACAATCAGAAAAAGAGGTGTGAAACAAAGCTTTTCAAGATCATCTTTGATGCTATGTAACACAACAGATAAGAAAATCAAACCATAAATGACACTGTGACTCTGCTTACCTTCTCCACACTCCAGCTTGGCACAAGCTCCATCAGAGATGTAGTAGGAGGAGTTACATTTGAGGCAGTGGGCAGAGCTCGTGCAGAGCTTGCAGTGGTCCGAGCACGGCTCACAGCTGCTCTCCTTGGTGTGGTAGAAGGCCTCAGGGCAGGCATCCAGACACTGACCTTCATACAGGTAGCGCTCCAACCCAAATTTATCTGCAGGAAAAGCAGCATATCCCAATGTGAATAAACTTGGCTCATTTAACTTCCTGGTAATCTGTCAATATATAACATACTGTCATGTTACTTATATTCAGAGACACTGGCCTCCTAATGCTTTATGTTTTATCTTTTGAATTCATATGTAAAAGTAGTATGTTGTGCATGTTGATTTTTATACTATGTTGATCTGCTATGTTGAATGTACTGACTGATTTTGGTTGTCTTTCTTCATTGCAATGAAGAAAATGTCATTGTCACAAGACAGCCATCAAATAATGCTGCGGGCTGTAACAGCCAATCAAAAAAGGGAACCATCTGCTTGAAAAGAGAATATTATATCTCAAAATCTAAATAAGACTTGAACAATTCTATGGACATTAGACAGACAGATATTTTTATGAACAGAATTAGGGCAGATCATAACCTTGATGAAAAACAAATAAATCATTTATTAGCTACATTGTGAATCTGATGGCTGACAAAGGTCCACTTGGTGTCTCTAATAAAAGGAATTCAACCATTTATTTCACATGATTTCTTTTTCCGACACTTGTGCATTAGATAACACTTGACTGAGAGAAGAAAATAAAGCATTCCCACAACAGGAGCAACTTATAAACTATCTATATATTTGGAATTAGAACCATGAAGATATGATAAAACAAATAATCAATGAAATGAAATCTACCTGAAAGAAAAAATGTTCCATGTCGTTGACCACATCTGCTATTTATTTCTTTCCATCTCTGATTCTCTCTATCCCTCTCACACACACAATAAGCATACACGCACTCACACACAGCATTATGTATTTGTATAGTCCTCACCAGTGTCACAGCTGGTACAGTTGGCAGGCCCTGCATCTACACAGGTGGCACAGGTGTGGTCACACAGGTGACACCGACCACCTGACTGGTGCTTGCCCTTGGCACACTCCAGCACGCAGCGGCCCCCATCTAGTGCTCTGCAGTTGACAAAAATCTCAAAACCTCTTTTTCAGCTGCACCACCACAAAATCAACAGACATAAAATCATGTCTATGCAGATGAGTTGAACTCATTTACATCACAGCACGTAACATATGGCACAGTTAAACAAATGAAGCTGAGTGTGTTGACACAGAGAGAAGAGAAGGAGGGGCGAGCATGGTTGGTTAAGCTATGTGGGAGTTTTTAGCTATGTTAGCAGCGTGGCTCTGGGGACGGTAGTGTCAGTTGCTCCACCACTTTGGTGCAGACTGAAATATCTGGTAAAAAATTGAATAGATTGCCATGAAATTTTGGTACATTCATGGTTCCTGGAAAATGTGTCTTTATAACTTTAGAGATCCTGATTTTGACATTTGTGCTAATGATGGAAATACCTCAACTGCTGTGTATTTGTTTGAAATAGGAGATCTGACATAGACACTTGTGTGTGTGTCATTTATATTGAGTTGATCAGTGTCTTACACTGTCTTGTTTTTTTTTGTAATAATACCAGTGACTGTGTGAAATCTGAACATTTCTTACCTTACACCATAGTGAAAAACCACATCTTCCAATGTTTCTCTGTATTTATTCACCCCTCTGACCCTGACTCTAAAAAGTCCAACTCACCGTGAAGACACACAGCTGATGCAATCTTCGCTTTGCGGCCCTGTGCACTTCGCACACGTTGCATCACACGCGTGGCACTTCCCGTTGCTGTCCTGGTACTCTCCTGATAGACATACAGCACGAGAACAGCACTGAATCAGAAATGAATAACCATCTGAAGCACAGAGGTGGGCCTAATGTGGAAGGCACATACAGTATACAACAAATAGCTAGACACTATTTCATTTTACAGATATGCATGTTTGACTTATAGTTGGCTCAGAATGAAATGTGATGATAATACATATCACATTGCAAATACATACATGTAAAGTTATAAAATGTCCCTAAAACAGCCTTTATACTCAAACATTAGCAGCTGTTCTGCATATATGATATTAATTCAAAATGGCAATAATTGTCTTTGCAAAGTTTAAAAAGTTGGAGAAGTAAGATCTAAATGTGTCAGCGTTGCATTATATTTATCTAGGAGCAGTGAGCCGATACATAATAGACAAAGACGATGGTTGACTGACCGTCTGTGCACACAGTGTTAACAACACACACTCCCTCCTGCAGGCTGTGACCACTGGAACAGCTGCTGCAGTTCCCCTGGCTCGGCCCAGCACAGGTGAGACAGCTGGCGTCACACCTGAAGAGGAGAACACCGAGACTGAACACATGCACAAATAAACACACATACCAAGCAAAACACACACAGAAAAAAACTAAACCCATACAGGCACACAACAACAAACACAAGTGTGAAAACAAGCAACCAAAACACAAACACGCACACACGCAGAAGCCAACCACCAGAACAAGGCCTGCCGTCAGCAGATAAACAACCCACCCACACCTGAACACACACCACAGAGCTCACCTCCTACATATCCTTTGCCCATCAGCTATCTCTGGGTTTGGCTCTATGGCGTAGAAGCCAGCACTGCAGGAGGGCACACACCTCCACTCCTCCATCAAGTAGCCTTCTGCACAATGGTTGCATGCTTCAACACCTGCACCTGATGCCACATGAGGCAGAAACAACATGTTGGACAAAGGACATGAAGGAGTACTGCAAATAACAACAGTCACGTCCTGTATTTAAGTCAAGTATTTTAATAACATTTAAACACCACAAGTTTTCATACAGTTTATTACTGCTGATCCTTGACCCTTGACTTCCACTCTCACCTGCACAAGTAGCACAGGCCTTGTGACAGGGCTTGCATGTGCCTTCCTGCTTGTCATGGTAGAATCCTGCCGCACAGCTCCGCTGGCACCGATTCCTCTGCAGACTGGAGAGGGCGGAGAGAGCATGTGGCACCGTGACACACACAGCCAATCATGTGACACCGTAAAGATGACTCACTTCCATTAGACTGCAGGCTCAGTTTTCCAACCCACAGCACACCACCACAAGCACTTGGTGAACTGAGTCAGTGAACAGTGTATTCCCAGAAACTTCTAAATCAACAATATGGTGAATTTGTCAGAGATGTTTTGTCCTTCTCCTGTGATACTGTGATGATATCAGACAAGATGCAAATGCTTTTTGAGCTGTGTGCAGAACAGCAGAGATAACTCTTTCAAAATACAAAAATAATATTAGAAACACTGTTGCTTTTTCTAATTCTTATGATGCTTTGGAGGTTGTGTGCACAGGGAGAATCTGTATTCTCAGCGGCTGGAAGAGAAGGAGCAATGTTTACCGAGCAGTTAATTCAAACATCATCAGAGAATTTGTTTCACCTCGTGTCTGGTTTGCATTCTGTGCAGATACTGTAGGAGGTGCACTTCAAGCAGTTTTCGCTGCACTTTCTGCACACATTTGTATCTGTGGGGAAATCAAACAATACACACGGAATACACATCAGAACGATTAATCAATCTTACTCACACATCACTCAACTGCAGTTACATCAACTGACTATTCATTAGCAGGCTCAAATGCAGCTGCGGGCACCTATTCTGTAAGCCATAGATCCTTAAAGGTTTATGTGAGGATTTTACTTGTCTTGTTAAAGAATAAGGCTCTAGTCTATACTGTTCCTATTGTCAACAAATATTTTGTGCAATGCCAAACTAATAATTCATTGATCCCACTTAATACCCAAGTATTGTGTGTTTATCCAAAGCCTGGTATGTCACTGTTAATAGTCTTTGGAACCGTTTTAAAACAAACTACTGCACCCAAACTCTTCATGGTGAAGGGAAATGTCACCCAGTGCAATGATGTGGTCTAAGGCATAGGGGAAGAAATGCTCTTACTGTAGAATAATCCTATGAAATTCATTAGGTTATCGTTGAGGCCAGAAATACTACCGTGGTTGAGGTAGTAGTTGTCTCCACAGAAAGCTGTGCAGGTATTGGTCCCCTCAGTCAGGTGATGACCTGGTTGACAGGAAGTGCACTGATCACTGCGACTCCCAGTGCAGCTCGCGCAGGAGGAGTAGCACCTCTTACAACGCCGGCGGTCACCCCAGAATCCCCTGGGACACTCTGACACACACATCCTAGTGGACAGACATAGACCAAAGAACAGAGGACAAGAAGAGTAATTTTATAAATGAGTGAGAGTGGAGAAAATGACATTCTGGGTGTATGTTCACCATCATAATGTGAGAAGATGATCAATTTAGCATAATATATACATATATGGACTAAATAATATGTGATTATTTTCATGATGTGCATATCAACATATCTTGTACACTGCACTCTGGATGTACTAACTGTACTCTGTGCTTTGTGTAATCATGCTAACCTTGTGTTGTTCTTGAACTTGAGAAAAAAGTGTAAGCATGTGACACACTGCTGGGGGCTGGGCCCCTCACAACCATCGTCACTGCATTCTGGGTCGCAGGGTCCTGGAAGGGCACATACTCACAAAGTCACTGCACCATCATGGCATCAGAAAAGTTATTCAGTTTGCTGATTTAGCTCCATATTTATTTTAAAAAATGACCTCACCAGGCATACACTGTAAATCTATGATAGAGTCCATTTCGCTGCTGTCCGGACAGCTTGATACCAGCATGATGCCGAGTACATGACTCACCACTGTATTCTTCAGTGAGGTCACTATCCATCGGCATCTCAGCTGATCGGGCTCGCTCACGATGCACAGGATATGGTTGCTCTGCAGTGCCATAAATCACCAGAGACCACTCCTTTAGCACCCCTGTCAAACAACAGAGAAACAGCAAAAGAGTGAGATAAGATGATTGTCCCAGGAGGCCTGTACTGTATTTGAGCTGCTGTTCTATATGAAGTTCAATGTATGTTTCATAATACTGAAATGTTACAAAGAGGAAGAGCAGACCCAGTTCAGAGTTGCTTTTTTTATGAGAGGGAGTATCCTGGATTTTCAAAGCCCACTCCCCTGCTGCCTGCTCCCCCCAGCAGTGAGTTGTCATGAATTCCCAATTCTGAAATCCCTCAGAGGAGTCATCGAGAGGCCTAAAAACACATCACATTATCATGATACTACTGCTGCTACTACAAACAGTACTATTACTAGGCTTGTACTCACTACACTGCTACTATTACTACTACTGCTACCGCTGTTGCTTCTTGTATTACTACAATGACTAGTACTATCGTTACTGCTACTTCTACTACTATTGTTGCTGCTGCTGCTACTACAAGTACTGCTATTACTACTACTATTGCTACTAGCAAACTACTGCTATTGCAACTACTTATATGATTACTGCTACTATTGCTGCTGCTACCATTACCTCTAATAGTAACATTATAATGGTTTATATCATACTTAAAAGTACAACAATGTAAACACACTCCAATGCTCCCATTTCAATGTTTTCTATGTGTGAGTAAAGCAATGTCATCAGCCTAATGTAAGTATAGTAAAAGTACCTATATTCATATATACAGTATAGACGTATATAATCAAATCATTTTTTAGTAGCAGTAATATAAGTAGTATTTTTGTATAAAATATGAATTTACACTGTAAATAATAATTCTACCTGTCAAATAGTGTAGTAAAGTAAGAGATGTAGCAGTAAACTTAAGTACCTCAAAATGATACTTTTACACATATCACATTGTGAGAGTGAACCAGAACAGTAATAATGAGTGCAGTGAAACCAAAACAATGAGCTGAAAGATGTTAACACAGAAAGGGGAGCTTCAAAGTTAAGTGATAATTATCAGTGGATTTCTAATACGGACAAAAAAATATTGGTTTAGAGCAGATGTCAGTAGGATATTTGAGAAAAGTTGGGGGGTTTTGGCATTGCTCTTTGCCCAAAGTAAGACGCTGCATGTAGCAGAAAATTGCCAGAAATTAATTTTGCCAGAGACTTGCCCAGATATCTGTTCCCTTGAAACACCATATGAGCACTACTTCTGTGACTTTACAGTCATGTTTGCCAAGATCCACAGTTACCCCCTAATGGGACAACATGCCAAATTGAAGAATTTAGCACTGTGGGGGCTTATGCTGTGCTCTAAACAAAAATGAAGCCACAGGGAGAGTGTGGAAACATTTCCCAACAGTCTTTCTATAATTGCTCTTAGTTACCTGTTAGCGAGCAGCTGTGAAATGGTGCCTGAAGGTGACGTGAGAGTAATGGAAAGGTCGCCACGACGACTGTGAATGATGGTAACACGGACAACGACATGCTCCACATAAACAACGTGCTGCAGGGACTTGCTAGAGCAGCCTCCAGACTCATACACGGATGTCAACACTGAGCCTGGATGAATTGTTCTGTCATGAGACGGGGGAGAAGAAAAGAATTAAGAGACACAGTGAGAGGCAGATAGATAAGAGACGAGCCAGAAAACAAGAGGCACAAGAGAGAGTTACAAGGAAAGGAGCAGCAAAGAAAATGACAATCATTAAAGTGTGTGAGAATCAGTGTGAGAGAAAGCTATGTGAGACAGAAATAGATAAAGTGTGATAAAAGGCAAGGAATCAAGGGAAGCCCCGACTCAAAGTGGAGATCTCTTGCAGTGCGGTTGGTGTGATACCTGCTCAGCTGGAAGGGAGCCTCCTCCACACACACATGCTGTGAGGGGACCTGTTTCCACCACTCAGCCTGCTTCACCAGGCTCTCAGCATCTAGCAGGCCAAAGCCGTACAGGTGGCTCACTGATAGACACACACACACACACACACACACACACACACACACACACTACACATTAGCTGGGACATTAAAGTCTATAAAAGACTTCTTCACACACTCCTGGGACTTTGTAGGCGTTTATCACTGTTCTGCTCACAATATCTCATTAGTTTGTATGCTCACTGTTGTACAATTTCCCTTTGAGAGAACATTTGCCAAAATATGCTTATCAAGAACTCTTTGCTTTGTTCTTCTTTATTGTAAGATTTCATAGGATTGCATTGAAAAGACATGATGTAATTGTTCGTTTTCTCCAGGCAAATATCGAAAGTAAAGAATATGAATTTAGAAATGAAAGGGAATGTATAATGCACATTTCCAGGTCTATATTTTTATTCTGGAATATTTTTGCATGATTTACAGTTTTAAAAAACGTATTTATTTCATAGTGGCCTTTTATGCAGCCCCTCAGTTCAGCTTCTGTCTAAAACAGGCAGTTTATAGCCCCTGTCTCTTTAAGTCGCCTCTCCCGATGAGCCTACTCTGTTGTGGTTGGCCAGTTTCAGGAGGCTGCCCCTTGGTAGACTTCTGGCAGCTCAGGAGGCTTTTTGGTCTGTGGCTTGCAAAGATAATCTCTACATATGTGAACCTCTATGAACTATGACCATGTTTAACAGATATATCCAACATCCTACCAATTTAAAAATAACAGAAAAGCATGATATTTCCCCTTTAATCAGAGATGCAACGGGATTACCTTTGTATCCAGCTCCATTTACAAGCCAGTCAGAAGCAATAAGATGATGAGTTTTTGATGTTCTGACAATAATGTGCTGCACATCCCTCCAGGTTAGCAAGGGGCTGTGAAAAGGTCAAACATAGAGAAACATCATTCTTACATCACCTGGTGTCTGCATGTATGGATCTATTGTGTGGGAGAGCTGCATACTTGGCATCCAAAGCGAGAGCGATGACACCTGCCGCTATGGAGGAGGACAAGGAGGTCCCTGATTTAGCTCTGCTACAGCTCTGCTGTGGACCTAAGGTCACCTGTCAAGGAAAGCACCTTTTTAAAATATTTCATTTTAATTTAATATCTAAAAATTAAAAAATCTCCTGTTATTACACAGAATTGTGCTTTTCTGCTTAATTCAATGGCATTAATGAAGTAGACAACACATGACAAAACCTAAATTATGATAATGAAGATACATATGGAGTTTGCCGGGTGCAAATGACTGTGTTGTTGGTATGTTGTTAAGTATGCAAACAAAGAGATTCTGACATGGGAAAGCACAGGTAGACAACTCCTAAGCCTGAGGCCAGAGGCCCTAAGTGTTCACCAAATTTACACAAATTAAATAATGCAAAGTGAAAGAAGTATCTGCCATCAATAAAAGTAGGTCATTACATATGCCAAGCAAGTAAATGTCTTCCCACATTAGGAAGCTTGTCATTTGGCCATTTGTCTATGCCTTAAAGCAAAGTGGAACTGCCTTTAAACACAGTTCCTCTAATGCTTTTAATGGAAATATAGGCTCAATATTATTGTTGAAGTAAATTAAAGTGAATGGGAAACATTCATTTCTCAAAGAAGGTAACACCTAAAGTGCAAATTTCTCTTATTCACTTCTCTGTCATGTGAGTTTAAAAATGATTGCCCTACTGCACCAGGAACAAAGTTCATAGAGTGTATGTCTGGGGTGTATTTGCTTGATTGACAGGTGTCTCAGACTATCACACTCAACTGCAGTAGTTGTCACTTGCTTGCCTCCAACACTGCTCCCCTTAAGCCTACAACTCATTTACCAAATGTGTATTTTTTGGCTTTAAGCAGCCGGCAAGAAATTGGCAGTGATTGTTAAATCCAGCCACTAGACTACTAAAACATCCCTTAAAGGCCAACGGGTACAAAACTTATCATCAAAAATTTGTTGGTCATAAAATTTTATTATCAAAAGAGATAAAAACACCTCTGCAAATATATCAGAAATGCCTCTCTGTGGGGCATTGAGAGGCTGTTACGCCCTCAGAGGCTTGAAAACAAAATATTTGCAAAATTAGTTTCATAATGCAACACATCATCATTTATTGCATAATCTGTTTGCTGCTGCAGGAAAAGCAAAGACTGTCTACCACGGAACTATTCTTGGATGGACAGATGTGATCCACAGTACTTTTCTTTATACATTTCAATATTTAGAGTAATAGGTGTGATTTTAATAGATTAGATTTCAAGTAAACATTAATTAATTCCTAATTAATCATTAAAAATACTATTCTTCATAAATATTGCATTGTTCAGTATGATTGCCTTTAGACAAACTTCACATTTTGCACATTAGGCTCTCCTGCTGTGTGCCCATTTAAAAGACTCTTCAGGTTAAACTAGAAGTTAGTTGGGATGATTAATTAGAAGTTTACCAATTTGACACTCTCTTTTTCCTTTTTGTACCAAATGACACAGGCTTTGAAAATGATTAAATCTCTCCTTTATAACAGCAAAGAAGCAATGTGCAGAGTGTTCTTGCAGGCAATAGAGCAGAGGCAGATATTCATTTATGGATCCTACTTATTGCACACCTTCATTTAGATGAAGTTCTGAGTGAATAATAGGTAAATTCGTGTACTTCCATTACTGACACCGATTTATCTTAGCAGAGTAATGGTGTATCTTATAGTACTGTACAAATATAATGAAGATATTTTTTTATGCTTCTCACAGCCTCTACTCACCACTTCCTCTGTCTCCCCACCAGTGTAAGCTGTTGCCAGTGTGGATGAGCACTGCTCCAGGTAATCTGGCTGTCTTCCACGCCCTGTGCTACTGCTGATAGAGATAGTGTAAATACTGTTGCTGTAGCCATCACATGAACAGTGGTCACCTCTTCGCCCTCCATTTCCCGTCGCCCAGACAAAAACAGAGCCCCTCCCGTGCCGGCCCTGAGATTAATTGGGGAAGCAGACAGAGGTGATTAATTTATTAATGATATTTACACATTGATAGGGAGGAAAAGATAAGCCCTTAAAGTAAAACAAACAGCTGCAGGTGGCTCACAGACGTAAACAAACATTCTTCTCAAAGATGGCACAGCTGAGACCAGATGCTGTTGTGTCGGCTTTGCTAAGACTGTGCTTTTTCGTTTGTTACTTATGTAGTTTGATTGTGTTCTTTCACCTCCCAGTCATCTGCTCTAATAACCTATGACCCCAACACACTCCTAAACCTTGTAACTAGAACTACACCTTTTTTCTAAAGTTAAACATGAGAGCCCTACTTGGCTGAAAGAGATCCTTTGGGACATGGATCCTAACAATAGAAACGAGACTCTGCAGAGAGGCAGAGAGAAGAAACACAGAGGGAAACATTCTGGGGTCTGAAACAGACTGCAAGTGGGAGCACACTGTTCAGACCTGCTCAGTATTCTGCTTGCAAATGTTCAATCCTTAGATAACAAGCTCGATGACATCCGGGCGCCAGGTCTGATTCCAATGGGACATGTGGACATCCTTTGTTTCACAGAGTCATGGCTCTCCCCTGCGGTGTCGGATCATGCCATTCAACCAACTGAAACATTAATTGTGTTTCGCATGGGAAGGACAGAGGAATCCAGCAAATCTAAAGGTGGTGAAATGTGTATCAAGAACCAACAACAGCTGGTGTGATCCAATGACTGTTTCTGTTCTGCTGTGCTGCAGCTTGCCCAACCTTGAACACCTAGAAATCCTTTGTCACCCTCTCTATCTACGATCATCACCATACCATTAACATTCCACCACAGGTGAAAACGGACACTGCTCTGGCCACATTACTTGGTACTATCAACAAACATTATGTTGAACTTTTTCCAACATGTTCAACCAAGTGTGGTTTTTGGTAAGGCTGATCAAGCTTCCATCTTCCTTATTCCAAAATATAAACAAAAGCTAAGACAGGAAGCCCCAGGTATTGAGGGAGGTCAGACGCTGGTCTACTCAATCAGAAGCCATAGTACAGGATACGCTGAGTGACATGGACTGGGACATGTTCAGGGCAAACTTTGACGATGTTGACGTGTTTACAGAAGTAGTGATGTTTTTCTAACCAGGAACAACCTAATCTTCCACTCAACCCTCTTGACTTCGGAAAGGGGTATTATGTGCACCTGTTGTTCATTGATTACAGGTCAACATTCAATATAATTGTTCCCTCAGACTGGTTGCTAGGCTCTGAAACCTGGAGTTTAACTTCTCACTTTGCACCTGGATCAGAGGATTCTTGATTGGAACCTGTACCTCCAGCAACTGAAACCCCAACACTGGCACCCACCAAGGCTGCGTCCTTTGCTCTAATGCCTTTACACCTATGATGGCATAGACATGAATTGCTTCCACACCAATATGAAATGTGTGGCAGGCCTGATCACTAGCAACAACAAGACAGCCTATCTGGATGAGGTGCTACCAACATGGTGTAAGGACAACAACTTGGATTTGAATTACTCCAAGGCTGAGGAGATGGCTATAGGCTTCAGGAGGAAGAAGCAGAGGATCCATTACACACCACTCTGGATCTACAGGACCCTGGTGTAGAAAGTGAGCAGCTATATTTTTACATATAATTTTTAACATTTGTTGGGGTTTGTTGCAATTTCATTTCACTGCTGTTGAACATGGACAATTATGCATGTGACAAATAACTCTCCTGAATCTTGAACACAAAGCCAAAAAGCCTTTTTCTCCCTTTTTCACACACAAACTCTTCTTTCACTCTTATTTTTTCTCTTACTGTTTGAATGCCATTCTGTAAAGCAAGACGAGTCAGAGGCCCAGGTCCCTCCAAAGTGGCACCATCATCTTCTGGCCCCCAGCTAGCTAAGTAAATATCAATATAATGTGGTCTGAAGCTCAGTGATTGGGCCTCCACGATGTCTGTCACATCTCCATCCAGCATGCGGATGCCTTGAGGTAAAAGTTGCAGAAAAGCAATTATCATATTTGAATCTGTTATATACAAGACTATGACCTACAGAAGTCCTTCAACATGCTATTGTTTTCATGTCGTCACATGAAACTCACCGCCTATCCGTGCATGGAAAGAGACTCCAATCGTGCACTGAGAGTTATTTGCAGCTGCCGAAACCATCCCGGCACACTGAGTCCCATGGCTTCGGAGAAAGGAGGAGAACATCAGAACACGAGGTTAGATGCATATGCATGAGGACAAGACAGGCTATTTCCGTTACATCAAACCAGTGAGAAGACAGAATTCAGACTGGGGAATTTGCATATCCATATATGCATGTAATTACTGAAAAATGGAAAGGAAAAGCATGCATTAATTAGAGTTGGAATTATGATGGGAAAAAGAAAAAAACAGGTGCAAAAAGGAATCTAGAAATAAGTAAGAAGTTCTCACTTGTTAGCAGCATTTTTGGAATGATTTGGAGAGGGATCTTGGTCTTGTCCGTTTACATCATAGCTGGCGAGAGGATCCTGAATCAGATGGATAGTAAGTAGCAGCACATAACAAAATGCCAGAGGTTATCTGTCTCTGTTTCATCAGACAAATCACAAAGAGCATTATTCACCAGTCCACTCGACAGTTAAGTGGATCAGACGTTTAATGTCCATTCCAATACTCTTAGCCAGCCTTTCCAAACCTTTGGCCCAAAATCTCTGCCCACAATATCTGTCTCAGCTATGCACTCTTACACTAAGAGCCCTGCCAAATTGCTTATGATTAATGTCCCCTTCCTGAGAAGAGCATCCCATCCCAGGGCACTTACATAATTTGGCTTCAGATCCGGATGCTCTTTCTCAATGCCATCATCTAGGACAGACACCACCACACCCTTCCCAGTATACCCTCTCCTCCAGGCCGCCGCAATGTTCATATAAGACTGGCAGCCTTTGGACTCATCACTGCAGAGCTGTGGAGCAAATAGTGGGACATCCAATTTAGCCCTTGGGAATCAAGAATAAATCAGGGTCTATTTTAGGCTCTGCCTGTCTGGGTTTGTGTGTCTATGTTTCAGACTTGTGCTTAGTAAAGGGTAAAAAAAATCTGACTCACGATGTACCACAGGCTATTCCACATTTTGTCGTTTAAGTACACTGTCTGGGTGTGGTTGGACTGAAGAGGAGCACCAAGAGTGTGTGTGGGCTTCATATCAGTGGAGTAGATGTGACTGGTACTGAGGTTTCTCTTTGCTCTTCTGTGGACCACCTGCTGTTGGAGCCATTCCACCTTAAAAGGAACACAGTGGGTACTTGGGTACTTATACAGCTGTTATTAGACATTATATGTAGTGTTCTTTTGTATATGAATACACTCAAAACTCCATTTATCTGCAAATGTCCATTGACTAAATAGATATTTAGCAGATGAATGGACTCAAACATTGGCCAACTTAATGGATATTTAGTCAGATTAATGGACTAAAATTCTGGCTAAAATAAATATATGTTAAGTGAGCCAACATTTCCCATTTATCTGCAAAAATAAAATCAAATTTTGACTTCTGCTGTACTTTATTGCAAATTGGGTCTCATTTGCATAGTTTTGATTTCTATCCCTTATAATAACAACACTGTACTCAGACAAGTAATTGAAATCTGGGAACATGGCAACATTGCTATATCAACATTTATTGGTTTAAGAAAGAGGAGCAGTCAGATACCAAGCCAAGTTCAGTCAGATTATCAAAGTCACTTTGTGTGGAGGTAAAAATGAAAGTCGGTGCACCTAAAATGATGGTAATATAAAGCTGAAATGAAACCACTACTTCCAGAGTCTCTTCCAGAAGTAAGAACATTTAATTCAAAATTACTCTTACATTTAAAAATCCAGCCTTAGAATATAGCCTTCAGGTGCTGTTTGGTTAAAACAAACTGGTGCATTAGTAGTTTGTTTCATCATCCAAAAACAGAGAACAAGAGAACAGAAGCAGTCAAGAAACGTCTTGAGACAGAGAGGGGTATGACATGCAACAAACTAACATTAGCTCCATGAGTTGTTTGAAAAGGCCAGCTCTCACTAAATAATGTCCCAATGTTTAATTTTGTTACTGTATTGCAGGGAAGTATGATCATGAAACACAGTCTTGTGGGTGAGTTCAGTTGAGCAGAAAAACATGCACTTAGTGTGATAGCAGGGTAGGTCAAACTTTAACAAGGAAGTCGGGTCTGTAAACTGAGGCAGTTTGGTTCTATTCCAAATTAGTTCGAGTAACCTGGGGGTTTGTTAAAAACCTGCTTGATTCTCTGATTACTCTGATTTCTTTTTAATGGTTATGTCGTCACATTTCCAGACCTCAGTAATTAACTTAGTAATTAAATGTTCTCATTACTGACAGAAATAATGGACATAAATAAGATCCAATTCAGGATTAACCACAATTATCATTTAAATGTGGTGTGTTATACTGGACATTTTGTTCCTCTTTGGTAATGACTCTTGGCGTCTTTAGGTTGGGCGGGTGTATGAGTGTGTAAGGGTGAGAAGGTGAGAAGATGAGTGTGTGTTTGTGTGTAGGTGGGGCCAGCACATGAGCGTGTGTGTGTGTGTGTGTGTATGTGTGTGCGCTAATGTGTTAGTATTTGGAGTTAGGGAGGGGACTTGCTGCTGATTAATAATCTAGCAGTCTTCTAGTTCTCCTCGTATCCCATTACTATACCTTGATCTCCATGGCGACGCTAACAGTCACCTCTTTGTTGGACACAGAGGACCGTTTCGCTGTCTTGTGGTGGCGAAAACTGTAATAACTCTTCAGGTCTCCAACCTGCCGAAACAGATATTGGATCAGCAGAATATAATAATGTTTTTTTTTCAGGTGAAGGTGTGTTGCTCATGCTGCTCTGTAACAGTACTAAACAGCTGCTAAATTATGAAACTGCAGTCGATATCTTTCATTAAGGAGGCTACCTTACACCTGTGATAGTTTTTCAAGTGAGGGCAACCTGAGCCACAAGAGTCCAGCCAAACTGCTGCTCCTAAATGGGTGTGTGTGTGCCTCTATAGGCCCACATGTGTGTATTTGTGTCTATAATGCCATGACGTAAGCGTGATTTTTACCCATAAATTACCCAGAGCTCCACTGGGTAATTTATGTTTAATAAAAAAGTGTCATAGGTTGGTCATTTTCTGTGAATGACAAGAATAAATTATGGTCGTAATTTATTCCCTGATAGCTCTGTTGTGAAATTTAAGTCTTGTTTTCTGAGTCTGTTCAGTTGAATCTCTCTGGTTTATAACACTATAGTGAAACATGGACCTGCAAGTTTCATTACAGCTCCCACCCTGAGGGAGTACATGTGTGGAGTTTTATGAGCCTGGCCTCTATAACTTGCAATCTGTTTTTTTTTTTTTTTTTGCTTTATTATTTATTGATGTTATTTTCATTTGGTCATTCTATGGGTCCATAAAAAGTCTTGACTTATTGATCTCTTTTTTATTATTATTTCTTTCATATGCACGTGTACTGACTGAATTCTTTGCAACATTGATTGAAATGGCAATAAAGTGCTTGGTTCTTTGAGGTTAAGTGTTTGGATAATTAATGTTACATGCTCAGGGTCATGGGAATGAAATGAGGGTCAGGGGTGAGAGAACAAAATGTGATTTTGGCAGCTTGGTATCCTTCTCACACCGATGAACATCCCAACAGGCTTGTAGATGAGCAGCTGCTGACTGCTGATGTAAAAAAGTTTTCCAGGACACTGCATAAGCTTTTCTATATTGTATGATTAACTTATATTTTAACTTCAGTTTGCAGTTCAGTCCTGCTTCAACTAGTAAGGTTTATTACTCTTTTGAATCACTTTGAAACATATACAATGCTGCGGATTAACACTAGCAGATAATATCAACATTTTCTTAAAGCTTTAACAAAATCTTTACATTCCTCTCATCTATGTAAGCCAGGTGGTTGTCAGTGAACTAGAAACATGACATTCATTGCACATAATGTCAAAAACTTTAATAAAATACAATGAATGTTATTTGCAATAATATTAGTGATATATGACCTTCCAGATGTAGAAGTAATTGTAATTTTCAATGTGAATTCTCTTATTAAATCTATATAAATTCCAATGTTACTATTAACTATCATAATGTCAGTTTTGTAACCATATTTTGTGCATCTGTATTTTGTCTGCATTCGTTTCTTGTCTTGCTGTATGTCTTTTCAATAGGATGTAGCCTACGTTGAAACTCAAGGCCTAGACTGAGCTTCTCTATAGGCCCACATAAACAATGACAGACTTGAGATGAATAAGTCTTATACAATAATAAAGAATTGAAACTTTGACAACTGTTGAGATTATGGGTAAAAATGCTTGCTATGTCCTTGTCAAACGGGCTTATTTATTTGTTTGATCACACTTACCTGACCCATATTTGTGAATCCATATTTCTCTGCTATCCTGTCCACAGACTCAAGGTCTCCACTTATTCTTACAGCCCAATCGTTGGTGTAAATCGTTGCTTGACAGAACTGGAGGACAGTTCCCATCCATAGAGCAAAAAACCTCACCATAACTGGTGGAGATAAAGAGCCTCTCTCCAATTCAGATTCTGCACAGGTGTTTCATGCGTTGTCCCTGCACTCTGTTCTCCTGCTAAACGTGTTTGTCATTACAGAAAGGTTTCATTGAAAATTGACGTCCACTGGTGTGAAGATTGCTTCGTTAATTAACAGATTTCATCAGATGTTCTGCAGGATCCTTGTCGGTTGGAGTTATCGGTCTGACTTGACTATCCTTCACTGGGAACCGGCAGCTATCAGATTACTGCTTCAATATGGGAGCCAGGGATCAGCTAGACAGTGTCCTTTATAGAGACCAAACCTGTTTGTTGCAGCTCAAAATGTCCTTAAGGTGCAGCTTCATCTGTATGTAGCAGTTTAATCAAATAGACCATCTTTTTCCATATTAGTTTACCCTGCTGTTAAAAAACATACAGTATGTTCATCATATCTAAAAAAAACAACAACAAAAAAACAATACCTATCATGTTGGATGGATACTGCAAATTACAGTAAATTTGTAGATTAGTGGATCATCATCCTTGTAAGCATCAATAATTAAACATGTTTGCAATTATACAAGAAGCTAAATATGTTCATACATGTTAATTGAATATTATATTGTAATGTGGATGTATGTCTGGTAGAGATACACATTAAATACTTTAATTAAGTAAAAATGACACTGCCTTTTAAAGTACAAGTATTTAATTACAGGTAAATTGAAAAGTATTTACTGCATAAAGTACATACCTATAATGTATTAGTGGCAGAAAATATTTTATTGTTGCATATTACATAATATGCATCAATGTGTAATATTGTATTGTTCATTTGTAACTTGATTACATGCTATCTTAAGTCATGGAATCTATAATTATTCATATTTTGTGAACCAATATGTTTTGGATTTCAAATCTAGCTGTCAGTTCAAGTAAAAAGTGAAGTAAAAGTATTTTAATATTTTACTGACATAAAAAACTAAATTTGTATGTAGGTACTACGTAGAACACAACATTAGCTTAAAAAGAAAACTTAAAGGTAGAATATGTAGAATGAGCAGAACAACGCCATCTAATGTCTCGAGATCGTAGTCGCAACAACCAAAAAGTAATTCCAGCAGTCGGGTTGCCAGGTCCGGTGCCGGATTTTATTTTAGCTCTAACTCTGTAAATATACCACTTTATCCACATGTCTAACCTTTTTAGGCGAGAAAGTAGCCCTTTAGATCCACAGTGTGACGCTAATTTGTCCAAATAACATCTGCTTAAAGTTTTGTTCCTGCGAATTCGGAGCCACTCAAGTTAGCCGTAGCGAGTAACGCACTTCCGGTCATTTTCACAAAATAAAACACCCGTTGCCCTTTATTATTAAGAAAACCATAACGATAGAGTTGGTGCTTTTATTTTGAAAACAGGAAGCGAACATACCCTCGCTGTAACTGACTTGAAACCACCGAGGTATATTACATTGTAACGCCAGTGGGAGTAGCAGCAATGTCTCTGCATGTACTGCCTAATCCTAAACACCGATTGGCTTGTGTGTGGTGTCGTCAGAAGCAGAAGAGGCTCACGGTCGTAAACATCTAGTCACGTGTACTCTGAGATGGACGCGCAGGTCAGGAAATGACGTAAACGGACCGTATATGGTTTGTTATTTGTGTTATTACATTACGTGTTGGACTAAATACATGGACATATTGAGGAAAGTATTTCGGTTTTATGGAAACGGATTTCATATTTCACAAGAATGGATACTTGGCGAGCTGTACAGAAAGTCCTGAGTCATAAGATGATCGTTGTGGATAAAGGGAAGACTTTGAAGGTATGTAGCATTATAGCTGTTCTTACTTTAGCTAAGTGGCTAGCCGAGCTAATCGCTAATACTATTACAGCTGTGAGCAACCATATAAGTCGTGAGTGGTCTTGAATGAATCAGAACAATCTAAGCTTTCCAACAATGTACGGCATGATTTGTTTAAGGGTTGGTGTTTAAAACATTCAGAAGAACGTATGGCTACCTCCTAACATCCGTCCCGTCCCGTGAACGGAACAGCGTGCGTTAAGAGGTTAATGATCAAATATCAAAATCCGAATAGCGTCAGAAAGTCAACCCACTCTCCACATTTCCATTGCTACCGTTTTGATACTTCATGGTACACAAACAAATAGCATCTCATATAAAAGCTAAGACCCTGGCGAGTTCAACAGTACCACTATTATTGCGCTAAAAACTCAGTGAACCAGCAGCCAAACAATACAAAGGTAAAAAAAACACTTATTTACAGCGACTAACAGATATTCTGTCTTACCTTCGAAGTTTTGTGATGAAAAGTTGTACTTGAGAGCAAAAAACGCTGGTTTTAGTAAGTCAAACACGGCTCTGCTTGTTTACAACTCCATTTCACCCAGTGCCAGCCTACAGTAGCTGCACCGGAACAACAGACAGCCCTGGCAACCCGCAATTCCGGCCGCTAATTGGCTGGTACAATGTACACAGAACGTCATTGTCATTTTTTTTATGGAAAAGCAATACTTTCATTCGGTACCCCTCAAAACGCCCCGTGGCTGTATTATTTTAAAAAATATATAGCTTTTAATAAATATTCTACATATTCAACCTTTAATTAATGATTTATCTATCATCTTATGTCATCATATGTCAATATGTTATCTATATTTCTGCTGTCTTTTTGTCTCATTGGACCAAGCTTGGTACTTCTGTACTCAGTAAAGCACACACACATGTAGAAACGGCTCTTTTATTTCTGAAGAGTGGTATGAATGTTTTTTTCCCCCTCATCAATAACGTATGATGGTTATTTCAGCCTCCCACTGACTCCTAGACAAACCTTTGGGTTATATTTTTGTCTTTCAGTAGCAAAAGGAGAGTCAGCAGTACAAGCTCTGTCTGTGTGACCACTCTGTTTCAATGTATACCCTATAGGTACATACTGTAAACATATTGTAATTCATAGTCACTGTCTAAACTGATTGTATATGTGGATTGTGTGTTTGTTGTAAAAAAAAAAAAAAAAAAAAAAAAACTCAAATAAACATTTAACCCAGAGGATCTACTAAGCACTTTGGGGAGAAAATAATAGTTGCCTGGAGGCAATGGATTATTATTTTTTTGGCCACATGCCTTCCTCTTGGCACCGCAGCAGTGTGCATTGTGAAGCTATATTCCTGCACTTTAAAAATTCTCTGCTTTAACTGGGTCAATCTGTAGCAATCAGAAAAAAATCCTCCATGGTGAAAGAGCAGACCATCAAGATGATCTTAAATTCTTAAATTTTAATATTGCAATTCTACGCAGATAGAAAAAGTTTGAATCTTGAATGGTGATAAATTGCAGTTAGTGAATAGAAAAATTATCTTTGTGTTTGACCATAACATTTTAAATCAGTGGGTCGCTGATCTCTGCTCTGCTCCTGTGTGAATTTTAACAACAGAGGCAACACATTATTTTAAAAGATAGGTTCACCAGAGCCAAGTGTCCAAATGAATGCTATAATAATTCCTCCTGTCCATACTGGCCATTACAAGATACCTCCATAATGCAGTTAGAATATAAGTGATGTGGGACAAAATCCACAGCGGTCCTTCTGTGCAAAAATGTTGATTTTAAACATGAAATAAAATTGAAATATGAAGCTTCAACCATTCATATTAGTCATATCAAGTCAATATCTTTCAAAGTGATTGTCTTTTCAGTGCCATATTCACCCTTTTTGTCACAAGCCTTCCACTGCAGCTTAATAGGAAAACACTGTCTGTCAAAACACAATGAGGGAGTTTTTTTTTTTTTACTAAAAATCTCAGTTGGAGCTTCTTCCTATCTGAGCAGCTTTGAGCTTATTGTTATTCAGCTCTTTAACTGTGTCTCTTTACTTGGATACTGCGACCCTTAATGTGTCCACAGATCATTTTCAGATGCCATTTAAATAAATAAACACATAAATAAATAATTAAAGCCTATGAAACACGAGTGATTTATTCAATCATCTTTTTCTGCATGGAGTTTCAGAGATGCTTGCTCAATTTCTGTCTTTTCTCCTCATCTCTCCATTGCTGCTTTTTAGACCGACTCACCAGTCTGAAGATTGTGTGGAGACGGGTTACAGTGTCGCTTGTAGTGTGGCAACTGGGTCACAATTAGCTGTCAAACCACATTCATATGCAGGTCAGATCAAATTTCTAGTCTGACACCATTACGCTTTCAAGTTCAATAACACTTTCAACTTATAATAGAGGAAGACTATTTGGTGCATGTTGGTAACAAAACTTATTTTGCATACTGAGTTGTGAATAAAACTGTGGGAAAATGGAGGAGGAGATGAATTAAATGAAATCCTTTGTATGATCTACAAAGCTGCAGAACTCCATTTCATCTTTTTTATATTATAGCATACAACAGAGGAAGCAAATCTTAACTTTTCATCCAGTGCCAAAGTAGCTTATTATTGTATGTTTTATATGCTGTAATACTGTATTACATGGAGAAATGCAAATGATGGGAGTTGATAAGAACTGGGGGAGGATTGCCAAAATACGTGATGCAACACTTCCCAGTATGTTAATTTTAGCCGAATCTTTGTGCTTTATTTCAGAGGAAAAGTTGCCTATTTTGCAACACAACAGACCAAACCAAGTGAAAAATTATTGGCATAGAAATTTATTCTGAAGTCCTGCTGCACATATTTAACTAAATGTACCACCTACAGCAATGTTGTTTAAGCATTTAATGGTAAAGCTTTCTGCTTTTTCATTCAGACTCTCTATTCTTTTCATTGATCTGCTCTATAGATTACATACAGTGAGTTATGACACTTAATACTTTGCCTGAATGGGCTCCATGCCTTCATCATAGAACTACTTCTATAATAACCACCAACACTGATCTTCAGGGACAGTGATTTCAATTAATGCCTCAGCATTAGTCATATAATTATGTCACTAGAGACCTTCCATATACTGTATGTGCTGCAGGTGAATAAGGTTCATAATTTGATGTATATTTCATGTTGTAGGATCTACCACTAATTAAGTGGGGTTGGAGGCATCAGACTCTAGTTGCTGATTTGATGTTTTAGGAGCAGTTGGTCATTTCTAAAAGACTTTGTGTCCAAATGGAAGTGAAACAATGCATTTACTTGCTCTAGTTACTTTTCAGGCAAAGATAACAAGCTTTTGAAATACAACACATTTTCCAACCTGTTTGGTTTATGACGTCTTACAAAAAGCAATGTGTAGTCGGGGTCACATTTCAGATGTCTATGAGTTGTTAACAGCTCCACCAAATAGTGTTTTTCCCTCTAAACTTCCTGCATGGTTTCATTTCATTTTCATTTCATTTCAAAGGTTCACTTGTAAGTTGCTTTGGATAAAAGTGTCTTCCAAAAGACAAAATGTGAATGTAAGTTTCCGTTTTAGTTGTTTTAGTTTGTTAATGCTTTGATAACTTAATATCGGTCTAACTCACCTTTTAGCAACCTGAGCAGATGTTACGTTTGTTAAGCGATTATTAAGATAAAAGACCAGTCGCTGGTCTATGGTAATGGGGGACAATAGGTGGCATGTTGCTGGGTTAGCTGTTTTTCCCTCCTCTTTTCGTCTTAAATGATCCTTATTGCATTTCTCAGGATCCATTTCTGCCTCTGTTTCATTAATATTTTTGTTAATAAATGACTTTTTTGGGTATACTCCTGCCTAAGAACCTGCTTCTTCAACATCCCCTTTGAAGTTTTCCATTGCCAAGCATCATCTTCTGCCCTTTATATGGTCGTGGCAGTATAACACGAACAGATAGGAGTAATGAGTTATATCGATCTAACAGTCTAACGCTCAGATGGAAGTCTAACTCTAAGCACAAGTGTATTTCCCAGAATGTCAAAATAGTTCCCAAAATTCCCCAAATAGTTACTTACGTTTAAACACTCAAAAACTCAATTAATCTGCTTCATCAGGGCTGTGTGGGTGTGCTTTGATCAGATTTGATTGACAGTGGCCTGGAAACCCAAGCAAAGCAAACAACCCACCGACTCTCATAAGTTTTTGATTCAAATATTACTTAATCCTGATCGGTGCTCAAAAATACAAGATGTTTATTCCAATAGAGCACTGCCTGTTTTAAACCAGTATTTAGGGAACAGACCAAAACAACCAAACTACTCTAACTTTGTTCATGTGTGACTACATTGTTCATAGTTAGAAGCTAATTAAAATGAAATGGTTGTACGTAATGCACTATTGTACTACATTTTCTTTCAACAAGGAAGGTCAGGAGAAATTCTTTATCAGGTAATTATAGAAAAGGCAGGATATTGATCGTTATGACCAGTTTTGAGCTAACTTCTGTAACAGAAGGCATGTAATTAAATACAAGTGGCGACCACAATTACAAGCAATCCTATCAGAAGCAGCAATCCGTGCACTGTTCAAGGACTTCCATATGTACCATTGATCTGAGAGCAATGAAGTGCCCAAAGGAGAACATTTAATTAGAAGGATAAACTTATACCACAGTTGAGAAGAAAAATCTAAATCATTGTTCCCATTCATGACAATTTCTTCAAGTTCCTTGCTTGGACACCAAACTGTCAAAACACTTTGGTGCTTGAAGTCACGAACAATGTCCACTGTGTCCTTGAATAGTAAATTACAAAGAACAGGTTCATGATGCAATATGCACTCACACTCTTTATCATCTACTCCACAGTGGAGTAGAAAACAAACTAGCAGAACAAAACAAAGGAAAAGCACCTCTCGGCAAAGCAGTCTCAGGACTTTGAAGTTATCTTACATGTCTTCAGAGAGACTGACTTTGATGTTCAGAAAACTCCTCTCAAACAGTGACACATTCCCCTGAAAATAATTGTCAAACGTGTTCCTGAGCACACTGGGTGCCCTGCAGGCAGCATAGGCATGAACTCTTATTTATTCTTTGTTCCAAATTTCTTACAGTTTTATAAATATAAATTGTCAATTATCAGTGTCATGAGTTTTGCCACATGACATGCCACGAAGTTCACATTTGAAGCTCAGAACACTGTCATCCTTAGTGTGGATTTAACTGTTTTGTTGAGCTGTATCTTTTTTGCTTTTGAACTGTCAGATCTTATGCGTGTGTATGACAAGCAGGAGATAAAAAAGTTCATCAGTAGTAGTACTAAGAGATATGGGAGCAGTGATTAACTGACGCTACACTATTTTGACTTTAAGAAAAAAAAACTTTCCAAGAGATGCTTGTCAGTTGTTGCTTGTTAAGCTGAAATTATGTTTTTGTAACCCTGAATTCTTGGTGGTTAACGACCTGCAGTCACTTCTGTGGGTAATAAGCAGGCTTCACTTTATCTTGGAATGAGATTCTTTGATTGACAACAACACAGCAGGACAATTACGCCCAATTTCACCCTCTTGGGGTTCACTGTTCACATAAAAGAATGGCAGGCAGGGACCAAAATGATACCTTTAGGCAAGGGGACATGAATGATATATACATTTATACATCAAATAAGAGTTAAACTGCTGTAAATGATGGAACAATCCTATAAAATATTATGGATTTATTCCTACAGAAATGTATAACTGACTCAATGTTATAAAGCTGACTGAAACAACCCCAAAATGTAATGCACACTAAGGTGACACTATTATGAAGATACACAATGACATTTCTGTGAACCTGTGCAATGAAGGGTGTTAAATAGGTTGCAGAGGCTCACAGAGGAGCACATGCCACGTCTTAACAATGCATCATGTGGACCTGTAGTTACACAAGAATAAGCAGACTGGAAAACAGTAACAGCAGCTTCTAAGTTATCCCAATGTAAATATTTGATCTGTAATTAATATATTTAATCTATCTCATTTTATCTTTCATCATAATTATTGCAAGTGTTCACAATACAAAGTAATCTACAAGGAATGAAGCTGCATTGGCCACACAGGGCTAAGTCTAAGCATAGGGCATAATTCTAGTTACAGAAAAACTGACTGGTTGACCCAGCTCCTGTTGGGAGGCAGGTCCAAAATATAGAACATAAAAAAATGTCAATTTTATACAAGCTGTATTTACAACTATAAAATAAATAGCCAAGCAAATGTCTCAAAACTGCTCCTCCAACCCAATACTGTGCACAAGTGATAGAATGAGCACACTGTCAAACTGCGCCCACAGCCCATATACATGTTGATGTCCCTCCAAAACTACAATTATATACATTTGGGAAGTTCTACTGATTCTTCTGAACCTCCTCCAACATCTCTGTTTTGAATTCATTCTGGGCCCTTGTCGCATACCATCCCACTCTTTCCTAAAAGCTTTGCTGTGCCTGCCTAGTCTGGAGTTTCCTGTGAAGGCAAAATGTCCAAAACCAATCAATACTTATGCAGCATATTGACAAATTCAGCACATTGGATTTTTTTCCCTGCGTAGCTTGCCAGAAAAGTTTTACTGCTTTTCACGTGTGCCATGAACATCCGATCAAATGAGATCGCTGGTGTTGCAGGTCTGCAGTGTTTCTGTGTCCTTCTCAGCTCCGCCATGATGTATTTACATTTCATGGCCCTTTTTTGCATCAGTGACAGCAGTGGCAGGGGAGAATTTAGCTCATATTTTATTAAACCAATCTGCAGCTATCGCAGTTGACTCAGAAACTTGGCAGGTCGTCTTGGAATGGGTACTTTTTAATTCATTATTTACCATTTCCCAGTGACACACACACACACACACACACACACACACACACACACACACACACACAGACACAGGCCACTGCAGTGCTCGTTTGTAGTTATGACTGGGGTTCTGTGTGTGTGTGTGTGTGTGTGTGTGTGTGTGTGTGTGTGTGTGTGTGTGTGTGTGTGTGTGTCTGTGTGTGTGTGTGTGTGTGTGTGTGTGTGTGTGTGTGTGTGTGTGTGTGTTATGCCTCTGAAATGTAGAGGGCTGAGCCAGAGGATGCACCCAGGCATTGTGTAAGCCTATGTGTATGTGTGTGTGTGTATTTGTTTGTGAGTGCACGTGTGTGGGTGTATTTTTAATTTGGATCCCCTGGTCCACATTCAATCCATATTTTTCTTTTATTTGGTCACTAATGAGGCTCCTATCTCAGTTCAAAGAAAAGAAAAATTCTTTCAAGTATCATTGTAACTTTGGGGCTTGTTTACCAGCATCATTATTAAGTCATTGAGAGAAGACAGAGTTTATGTTCCATCATTTATTGCATTAGTCTTCAAATAATATTATTTCACAGCCTGCCGGACTCGTGGACAGGTTATATGTCTCCAGCTCCTCTGACTTCTCGGTCTGATTGACTGTGAAATGACCTCTTTGGTTGTAATGTGGTAAAGTGAAACATAATATCTCTATAGCAGCCTAAGCTCAATGACTCATGCAGTATTAGCTGTGCTGCTTCCTCTCAGCGTGCAGGGGCAGTTGTAGTTGTTTTTACATGCCCATTATGCACGCTTGTTGATGCCTGAAGACATGGTTATTTTTTCTCCTTCATTTTTAGTCAAGCCTCGACTGATGTTGCACTGAATTGCGTGAGCCAACTTTGACCCTTGATGTTTTCTTTGAAGAGGCCTCAAAATAGGCTTGTTCTTTCCTTCTCCACAGGCTGTTGTGTTTCTCCAAAGCTCCGTGATGACCAGTCTGGACCGGAGCCCATTTACCTGATGTGTCAGGGTGACACACAGGCAGTCTGGGTTGCTTTCCATGTAAAGCTTCTCTCCCTTTTGTGTGTGCCAGCATTCTTGAATAGCACTGCAGCATTGCTGACAAAATAGTTACTTACCTCACCCTAGAATCCCTTCACGCACACACACACACACACACACACACACACACACACACACACACACACACACACACACACACACTTGCTTTCTCTTTATGGATTCAAAACCAGTCTTCTCTGGCTCCTTTGTTCCCCACTCCAGGCTGGGCTCAGATCCTCTCTGCTCTCTGTAAGCCCGCTCCGCTCTGTCATCAGGATTACAGGCTGTGCTGTAGCAGATTAATGACTGACAACTCTACACTCCTCTCAGCATTGCACGGCACACACAGAGCTACTAGGAGGGAATATGTGCCTGGTTGTGAGGGAGAGAGGAACAACTGCGGGGGAGATAATGCATTGTGTTGGTCTGAGAACAATATGTTAGCTGTGTGATTGTGTGTGTGTGAAGTGGAATCATGTGGTTTGCGAGACTGCGAGTGTGTGTGCGAAGGGGTTTTGTGTTTAAATGTGTGGCTTATTTTCAAGCGTAGGTACGTGTGCAGCAAAAGCTTTTCAACTTGTACACCTCAGTGTAGCACAGTAGGACATAGAATTAAGTCAGTGAACATGGGGCCTCAGTCGAAGAAGCTTAGGTTGATGTGTGTGTATTTTTCTATGCTCATGTGTACATATGCATGCTTGTGTCTTGAGAGCCCTGGCAAGAAAACGTGGCAGTTACAAGTCCAATGCATAAGGGACTGTAGACTGCTGCCTGAAACGGATGCCTGAAACATCTTTTTTCCCTCCAATAACTTCCTAACAAAAACAGAACCAGAGTCTGTTTCTCACTGCTTTGTTTGAGGCAAGTGGAAACTGGCACTAGTTGTACAAATCCAAACAAGCAGGCAAACAAACTGAGAGCTAACACTTTCCGAAGTTTGGAATAAATTAGGCCAGGATCTCATACCACCTCAGAGCCTTATAGAAGCAGCTTATGTGTGTCATGAATTACTAAGTAGTAATATTTGGGGCTTCTCACAGCCATCAAACAGCTGAGGCTTAATTTCCTGAGACTTGCCCTGGAGTGTCCAGGAAAGTGGGCTGTCTGAGCCGCCATCTGAGGACTGAGAAGCATCCGTTCCCTGCATTTGATTATGATATCTTATAAATGTAGAAAATGTTTCTGCATCACTAGAGATCGACAGTCATCTCCCTGTCCGTGCTCCCTAATAGTGATTGATCATGCCTCGTGATTATAGCCAGATTGGAAAGCCAGTGGAAAGCAGATTTACTCAAGTTTTGGATTTCCATTTTATGTTACTCCTACTTATTTACATTTCAGGGGGAAATATTGTACTGTAACTCCCCCCTACATCTCTCAGCTGTAGTTACCTCCTACCTTTCAGATCAAGATTTTACATCAGAAAAACATGCATTTTTGAAGATTAAACCTGTAGTTCCCCACCACTCTCAACAGCCAACAAGACCTCCCAATGAAACAACAAAATACATTATTCATCAAACCCTCCAGGAAGACAGATGTAGACATCCTACACCATTGTGATTGGGGTTTGATTAAGTTTAGGCACAAAAACAACTTGGTTAGGATCAGTTTAAATAACAGCATAGACATACAGTATGTTGTCTTTGGGAAATGACTTCAAGAAAGCATTGTCAGCACTTCTACCACACAAAGATGTCCCCTCTAAACTTCTCAAAAGGTTTCTTTTAAATAATTGTTAAAGGCCCATGGTGGTAAAATTATGCAATATTGCACAAAAAAAGCAAACGTTTGAGAAAAGTAAAAAAATCAATTAATCATCTCACTCACTCCAGATTTTAGCTTGTGTGCCTTTGAAGAGGGCACAACCCTTTCGTTGGGAACTATGGGACTAAAATACCTAAATACATAGTAGTTAAAACTAGCTGGGTACAAATTTTTGATAGATGAATTAATTCTCTGACATTATTTTCAATTGCTATAAATAGATTTCATTTATTTATTTATTTTTTGCAGTAGTTTTACTTTTACTAACGGAGTACTAACAGACTTTTCCTTAGGTGAAAGATCTTCCTCCACCACTGACAATGACTTAAAACACCCACAATGACAACAAACACCAAGCTGTGGTAAAATACTTTTATAGAGCAGTAATCCATATCTGAAATATAGCATCCAAGCAGAATAGCTCTGATATGTACAGAACTCAACTCACTCATTTCATTTTCTCAATTTTATATATGCTTTTATGTAAATATGTCATTTGTTTATGCATGTGTTTGTGTGTGTGCTGTATGTGCGTGTGGACATTTGTAGTAGTTTTTTTTTTCTCCATCAATTACAGTATATTAAAAGTTTTAAATACAGGTCATAATAACTTTTTTAAATGTCTCAGGATATAAAAGCTGGTGTTCTGACCCTCATTAGTCCATTAATGAAGATGAATTGTGTTACTCTGTCTTTTTCTGCCTTTTTCCTATAAATTCTTTTCATTTCATCTTGTATAAACAGCTCCATCTCTACGTTGTATTGCCTCTTATACTGTGCCCCTTACTCCCTTTTCCACTCGCTATATATTCTCTTTATATCTCCTAATTGCTTCCTAACTGTGAGTCATATTGTGGACTGAACTTTTGCTTTTATTTGACTTCAGCACTTTTACTTCCCTGCACCAGCATCAAACCTATAAGTGCTGAAGAGGCATCTTAAGAGCCGTAACAACATGTGCACCCCAGTCAAACCATTCTCATCAACTCCACCAGTAACAGCTAAATTCACAACCTTTGTAACTCTTTCTCCTCCCACAGTTTTTATGTTTGCATTTTAATTCTCCTGTTCACTCAACGCTTGTTTTTCAAATCAAATCTCCATAGTTGATCATTTGTATTTTTCTTAAGAAGAGTACGCAGTGCATTACAGTATCAAAATGTCTTTCGCTTCACCCTCTTCCACTCAAAGGAACCAGAAGCATTTCTTCCTGTTCTTCTTGGTGGTGGCAGGCGGTCGCACCGGTTGAGGGGAGTCTTGTTGGTGGGGTGTGGTGGGCTGGGGAGTGGCGGTCTGTGGTGAGCCCTCAGGAGGGTCTACCTTCCATGTGCGTACCACCTGCCCTTCCTGCAGACGAAAGTCATGCTCTACGCTAAAGAGAAAAAAAGAAAAAGAGAGAGAATGCGGAAAATAATCAGTTATAGTGGGTGTTAACTTCACAGAAATGTAGAAGAAGAATAAAAGTGTGCAAAGTGCAAGTTACAAGCAAAGAGAAGCAGTGAAGACGTCTGCATTTGCTACTTCTTAGTGGACAATAATGAAGCCATTGACAAAATGAATCAAGACCCAAAATGCTGAGTATCACAGAAATATTGCAGCACCAAGAGGGATATCAGGACTGCAGTTGACACACACACCAAATGAAAAGTCAGCAAGGTGCATTGTCAGTCACATGACAGTATCGCTTAGGGGCTTCACTGCCGAAATGAGATGTGAACTCTGATGTACCTCTGCAGAGGCTGTAGGTAAAGGTAAGCAATAATAAATGAAAGCATCTGCAATAAAGAAATAACCTATAAGGACAATATTTGCTTGCTGAATTACTTTTGTCAGCAGATACATGTTGGGTTTGCCCCCCCCCCCCCCCCCTCCCCGTTGAACTTATTCTTTTTTCTCCTCTTTTCTTTTTTCATTCATTTTACTTTGCTGCTATTCTTGCTTATTATGCAGTGGCCTAGTTAGCTGGTGTTTCACATCACAGCACAGATGCTGGAAATAAAGAGGACTCCCTTGGTTGAGGCTACGAGGAGAGAAGTGCTGCAGAGGAAGCAGGGAGGACTGAGCT